>NC_134534.1:111984228-112618062 GCF_050624435.1 Tenrec ecaudatus
TTGGACTATGTAGGTTCCCTAGCGGGCACTTGGATTATGTAGGTTCCCTATCGGGCAATTGGACTATGTAGATTAACTAGAGGTCATTTGGACTATGTAGGTTACCTAGCGGGCACTTGGCCTATCTATGTTAACTAGCAGGCACTTGGACTATCTAGGTTAACTAGCGTGCACTTGGACTATGTAGGTTCCCTAGCGGGCACTTGGACTCTGTATGTTCCCTACGGACACTTGAACTATGTAAGTTAACTACCGGGCACTTGGACTATGTATGTTAACTAGCGGGCCCTTGGACTATCTAGGTTACCTAGCGGGCACTTGAACTATGTAGGTTAACTACCGGGCACTTGCACTATCTAGGTTACCGAACGGGCATTTAGACTATGTAGGTAACCTAGCGGGCACTTGGAGAGTCTAGGTTACCTAGCGGGCACTTGGACTTCTAGGTTAACGAACGGGCACTTGGACTATGTATGTTGCATAGCGGACATTTGGACTATCTAGGTTAGGTAACGGGCATTTGGACTATCAAGGTTTCTTAGCGGGCACTTGGACGATCTACGTTAACTAGCGTGCACTTGGACTATCTAGGTTTCTTAGCGGGTACTTGGATTATGTAGGTTAACTAGCGGGCCCTTGGACTATGTAGATTAACTAGCGGCACTTGGACTATCTACGTTAATTACCGGGCCCTTGGACTATGTAGATTCCCTAGCTGGCATTTGAACTATATAGATAACCTAGCGGGCACTTTGACTTTGTAGGTTACCTAGCAGCACATGGACTATCTAGGTTACCTAGCTGGCACTTGAACTATCTACGTTATAGCGGGATCTTGGAGTATGTAGGTTACCTAGCGGGCTGTTGGACTATCTAGGTTACCAAGCGGGCACTTGGACTATCTAGGTTAACTAACGGGCACTTGGACTGTGTACATTCCCTAGCGGGTCCATGGACTATGTAAGTTCCCTAGCGGGATCTTGGACTATGTGGGTTTCCTGGCGGGCATTTGGACTCTCTAGGTTACCTAACGGGCACTTGGACTATGTAGGTTCCCTAGCGGGCACTTGGATTATGTAGGTTCCCTATCGGGCAATTGGACTATGTAGATTAACTAGAGGTCATTTGGACTATGTAGGTTACCTAGCGGGCACTTGGACTATGTAGGTTCGCTATCGGGCACTTGGAGAATGTAGGTTAACTAGGGGGCACTAGGACTATGTAGGTTACCTAGCGGGCCCTTAGACTATCTAGTTTACCTAGGGGGACCTGGACTATGTAGGTTAACTAGTGGGCACTTGGACTATCTAGGTTACCTAGCAGGCACTTGGACTATGTACGTACGTTCCCTAGCGGGCACTTGGACTATCTACGTTACCTAGCAGGCACTTGGACTATGTACGTTACCTAGAGGGCACGTGGAGTATGAACGTTTCCTAGCGGGTACTTTGACTAGATAGGTTCCCTAGCGGGCACTTGGTCTTTCTAGGTTAACTAGCGAGCACTTGGACTATCTAGGTTAACTAGCGGGTATATGGACTATTAGGGCCCCTTGCGGGCATTTGGACTATATTGTTTACCTAGCGGGCACTTGGACAATGTAGGTTAACGAACGGGCACTAGGACTATGTAGGTAACCTAGTGTTCACTTGAAATGTCTAGGTTACCTAGCGGGCACTTGGACTATGTAGGTTAACTAGCGGGCCCTTGGACGATGTAAATTAACTAGCGGGCCCTTGGACTATGTAGGTTAACTAGCGGGCCCTTGGACTATGTAGGTTGCCTAGTGGGCACATTGACGATCTAGGTTAACTAGCGGGTACTTGGACTATGTGGGTTAACTAGCGGGCCCTTGGACGATGTAAATTAACTAGCGGGCCCTTGGACTATGTAGGTTAACTAGCGGGCCCTTGGACTATGTAGGTTGCCTAGTGGGCACATTGACGATCTAGGTTAACTAGCGGGTACTTGGACTATGTGGGTTAACTAGCGGGCCCTTGGACTATGTAGATTCCCTAGCGGGCACTTGGACTATGTACGTTCCAGAGCGGGCACTTAGACTATCTAGGTTCCCTAGCGGGCACTTGTACTATGTAGGTTAATTAGCGGACACTTGAACAATCTCGGTTAACTAGCGGGTACTTGGATTATGTAGGTTAACTAGCGGGCCCTTGAACTATGTAGATTAACTAGCGGGCACTTGGACTATGTAGGTTCCCTAGCGGGCACTTGGACTCTGTATGTTCCCTACGGACACTTGAACTATGTAAGTTATCTACCGGGCACTTGGACTATGTAGGTTAACTAGCAGGCCCTTGGACTATCTAGGTTACCTAGCGGGCACTTGGACTATGTAGGTTAACTACCGGGCACTTGCACTATCTGGGTTACCAAACGGGCATTTGGACTATGTAGGTAACCTAGCGGGCACTTGGAGAGTCTAGGTTACCTAGCGGGCACTTGGACTTCTAGGTTAACGAACGGGCACTTGGACTATGTATGTTGCATAGCGGGCAATTGGACTATCTAGGTTAGGTAACGGGTACTTGGACTATCTAGGTTTCTTAGTGGGCACTTGGACGATCTAGGTTAACTAGAGGGCACTTGGACTATCTAGGTTAACAAGCGTGCACTTGGACTATCTAGGTTTCTTAGCGGGGACTTGGACTATGTAGGTTAACTAGTGGGCCCTTGAACTATGTAGAATAACTAGAGGCACTTGGACTATCTACGTTAACTAGTGGGGCCTTGGACTATGTGGATACCCTAGCGGGCATTTGGACTATATAGATAACCTAGCGGGCACTTTGACGTTGTAGGTTACCTAGCGGCACATGGACTATCTAGGTTACCTAGCTGGCGCTTGAACTATCTACGTTATAGCGGGATCTTGGAGTATGTAGTTTACCTAGCGGGCTGTTGGACTATCTAAGTTACCAAGCGGGCACTGGACTATCTAGGTTAACTAGCGGGCATATGGACTATTAGGACCCCTGGCGGGCATTTGGACTATATTGGTTACCTAGCGGGCACATGGACAATGTTTGTTAACGAACGGGCACTAGGATTATGTAGGTAACCTAGTGGTCACTTGAAATGTCTAGGTTACCTAGCGGGCACTTGGACTATGTAGGTTAACTAGCGGGCACTTGGACTATCTAGGTTAACTCGCGGGCCCTTGGACGATGTAGGTTAACTAGCGGGCCCTTGGACTATGTAGGTTAACTAGCGGGCCCTTGGACTATGTAGGTTACCTAGTGGGCACTTGGGCGATCTAGGTTAACTAGCGGGTACTTGGACTATGTGGGTTAACTAGCGGGCCCTTGGACTATGTAGATTAACTAGCGGCACTTGGACTATCTACGTTAACTAGCGGGCCCTTGGACTATGTAGATTCCCTAGCGGGCACTTCGACGATGTATGTTCCAGAGCGGGCACTTGGACTATGTAGGTTCCCTAGCAGTCACTTGGACTATGTAGGTTCCAGAACGGGCACTTAGACTATCTAGGTTCCCTAGCGGGCACTTATACTATGTAGGTTAATAGCGGACCTTGGATGATCTAGATTAACTAGCGGGTACTTGGATTATGTAGGTTAACTAGCGGGCACTTGGACTATGTAGGTTCCCTAGAGGGCACTTGGACTCTGTAGGTTCCCTACGGACACTTGAACTATGTAAGTTAACTACCGGGCATTTGGACTATGTAGGTTAACTAGCAGGCCCTTGGACTATCTAGGTTACCTAGCGGGCACTTGAACTATGTAGGTTAACTACCGGGCACTTGCACTATCTAGGTTACCGAACGGGCATTTGGACTATGTAGGTAACCTAGTGGGCACTTGGAGAGTCTAGGTTACCTAGCGGGCACTTGGACTTCTAAGTTAACGAACGGGCACTTGGACTATGTATGTTGCATAGCGGGCAATTGGACTATCTAGGTTAGGTAACGGGCACTTGGACTATCTTGGTTTCTTAGCGGGCACTTGTACGATCTAGGTTAACTAGAGGGCACTTGGACTATCTAGGTTAACTAGCGTGCACTTGGACTATCTAGGTTTCTTAGGGGGTACTTGGACTATGTAGGTTAATTAGTGGGCCCTTGAACTATATAGAAAAACTAGCGGCACTTGGACTGTCTACGTTAACTAGCGGGCCCTTGGACTATGTAGATACCCTAGCGGGCATTTGGACTATATAGATAACCTAGCGGGCACTTTGACATTGTAGGTTACCTTGCGGCACATGGACTATCTAGGTTACCTAGCTGGCGCTTGAAATATCTACGTTATAGCGGGATCTTGGAGTATGTAGTTTACCTAGCGGGCTGTTGGACTATCTAGGTTACCTAGCGGGCACGTGGACTATCTAGGTTAACTAACGGGCACTTGGACTGTGTAGGTTCCCTAGCGGGCACTTGGACTCTGTATGTTCCCTACGGACACTTGAACTATGTAAGTTAACTACCGGGCACTTGGACTATGTATGTTAACTAGCGGGCCCTTGGACTATCTAGGTTACCTAGCGGGCACTTGAACTATGTAGGTTAACTACCGGGCACTTGCACTATCTAGGTTACCGAACGGGCATTTAGACTATGTAGGTAACCTAGCGGGCACTTGGAGAGTCTAGGTTACCTAGCGGGCACTTGGACTTCTAGGTTAACGAACGGGCACTTGGACTATGTATGTTGCATAGCGGACATTTGGACTATCTAGGTTAGGTAACGGGCATTTGGACTATCAAGGTTTCTTAGCGGGCACTTGGACGATCTAGGTTAACTAGCGTGCACTTGGACTATCTAGGTTTCTTAGCGGGTACTTGGATTATGTAGGTTAACTAGCGGGCCCTTGGACTATGTAGATTAACTAGCGGCACTTGGACTATCTACGTTAACTACCGGGCCCTTGGACTATGTAGATTCCCTAGCTGGCATTTGAACTATATAGATAACCTAGCGGGCACTTTGACTTTGTAGGTTACCTAGCAGCACATGGACTATCTAGGTTACCTAGCTGGCACTTGAACTATCTACGTTATAGCGGGATCTTGGAGTATGTAGGTTACCTAGCGGGCTGTTGGACTATCTAGGTTACCAAGCGGGCACTTGGACTATCTAGGTTAACTAACGGGCACTTGGACTGTGTACATTCCCTAGCGGGTCCATGGACTATGTAAGTTCCCTAGCGGGATCTTGGACTATGTGGGTTTCCTGGCGGGCATTTGGACTCTCTAGGTTACCTAACGGGCACTTGGACTATGTAGGTTCCCTAGCGGGCACTTGGATTATGTAGGTTCCCTATCGGGCAATTGGACTATGTAGATTAACTAGAGGTCATTTGGACTATGTAGGTTACCTAGCGGGCACTTGGACTATGTAGGTTCGCTATCGGGCACTTGGAGAATGTAGGTTAACTAGGGGGCACTAGGACTATGTAGGTTACCTAGCGGGCCCTTAGACTATCTAGTTTACCTAGGGGGACCTGGACTATGTAGGTTAACTAGTGGGCACTTGGACTATCTAGGTTACCTAGCAGGCACTTGGACTATGTACGTACGTTCCCTAGCGGGCACTTGGACTATCTACGTTACCTAGCAGGCACTTGGACTATGTACGTTACCTAGAGGGCACGTGGAGTATGAACGTTTCCTAGCGGGTACTTTGACTAGATAGGTTCCCTAGCGGGCACTTGGTCTTTCTAGGTTAACTAGCGTGCACTTGGACTATCTAGGTTTCTTAGGGGGTACTTGGACTATGTAGGTTAATTAGTGGGCCCTTGAACTATATAGAAAAACTAGCGGCACTTGGACTGTCTACGTTAACTAGCGGGCCCTTGGACTATGTAGATACCCTAGCGGGCATTTGGACTATATAGATAACCTAGCGGGCACTTTGACTTTGTAGGTTACCTTGCGGCACATGGACTATCTAGGTTACCTAGCTGGCGCTTGAAATATCTACGTTATAGCGGGATCTTGGAGTATGTAGTTTACCTAGCGGGCTGTTGGACTATCTAGGTTACCTAGCGGGCACGTGGACTATCTAGGTTAACTAACGGGCACTTGGACTGTGTAGGTTCCCTAGCGGGCCTTGGACTCTGTATGTTCCCTACAGACACTTGAACTATGTAAGTTAACTACCGGGCACTTGGACTATGTATGTTAACTAGCGGGCCCTTGGACTATCTAGGTTACCTAGCGGGCACTTGAACTATGTAGGTTAACTACCGGGCACTTGCACTATCTAGGTTACCGAACGGGCATTTAGACTATGTAGGTAACCTAGCGGGCACTTGGAGAGTCTAGGTTACCTAGCGGGCACTTGGACTTCTAGGTTAACGAACGGGCACTTGGACTATGTATGTTGCATAGCGGACATTTGGACTATCTAGGTTAGGTAACGGGCATTTGGACTATCAAGGTTTCTTAGCGGGCACTTGGACGATCTAGGTTAACTAGCGTGCACTTGGACTATCTAGGTTTCTTAGCGGGTACTTGGATTATGTAGGTTAACTAGCGGGCCCTTGGACTATGTAGATTAACTAGCGGCACTTGGACTATCTACGTTAACTACCGGGCCCTTGGACTATGTAGATTCCCTAGCTGGCATTTGAACTATATAGATAACCTAGCGGGCACTTTGACTTTGTAGGTTACCTAGCAGCACATGGACTATCTAGGTTACCTAGCTGGCACTTGAACTATCTACGTTATAGCGGGATCTTGGAGTATGTAGGTTACCTAGCGGGCTGTTGGACTATCTAGGTTACCAAGCGGGCACTTGGACTATCTAGGTTAACTAACGGGCACTTGGACTGTGTACATTCCCTAGCGGGTCCATGGACTATGTAAGTTCCCTAGCGGGATCTTGGACTATGTGGGTTTCCTGGCGGGCATTTGGACTCTCTAGGTTACCTAACGGGCACTTGGACTATGTAGGTTCCCTAGCGGGCACTTGGATTATGTAGGTTCCCTATCGGGCAATTGGACTATGTAGATTAACTAGAGGTCATTTGGACTATGTAGGTTACCTAGCGGGCACTTGGACTATGTAGGTTCGCTATCGGGCACTTGGAGAATGTAGGTTAACTAGGGGGCACTAGGACTATGTAGGTTACCTAGCGGGCCCTTAGACTATCTAGTTTACCTAGGGGGACCTGGACTATGTAGGTTAACTAGTGGGCACTTGGACTATCTAGGTTACCTAGCAGGCACTTGGACTATGTACGTACGTTCCCTAGCGGGCACTTGGACTATCTACGTTACCTAGCAGGCACTTGGACTATGTACGTTACCTAGAGGGCACGTGGAGTATGAACGTTTCCTAGCGGGTACTTTGACTAGATAGGTTCCCTAGCGGGCACTTGGTCTTTCTAGGTTAACTAGCGAGCACTTGGACTATCTAGGTTAACTAGCGGGTATATGGACTATTAGGGCCCCTTGCGGGCATTTGGACTATATTGGTTACCTAGCGGGCACTTGGACAATGTAGGTTAACGAACGGGCACTAGGACTATGTAGGTAACCTAGTGTTCACTTGAAATGTCTAGGTTACCTAGCGGGCACTTGGACTATATAGGTTAACTAGCGGGCCCTTGGACGATGTAAGTTAACTAGCGGGCCCTTGGACTATGTAGGTTAACTAGCGGGCCCTTGGACTATGTAGGTTGCCTAGTGGGCACATTGACGATCTAGGTTAACTAGCGGGTACTTGGACTATGTGGGTTAACTAGCGGGCCCATGGACTATGTAGATTCCCTAGCGGGCACTTGGACTATGTACGTTCCAGAGCGGGCACTTAGACTATCTAGGTTCCCTAGCGGGCACTTGTACTATGTAGGTTAATTAGCGGACACTTGAACAATCTCGGTTAACTAGCGGGTACTTGGATTATGTAGGTTAACTAGCGGGCCCTTGAACTATGTAGATTAACTAGCGGGCACTTGGACTATGTAGGTTCCCTAGCGGGCACTTGGACTCTGTATGTTCCCTACGGACACTTGAACTATGTAAGTTATCTACCGGGCACTTGGACTATGTAGGTTAACTAGCAGGCCCTTGGACTATCTAGGTTACCTAGCGGGCACTTGGACTATGTAGGTTAACTACCGGGCACTTGCACTATCTGGGTTACCAAACGGGCATTTGGACTATGTAGGTAACCTAGCGGGCACTTGGAGAGTCTAGGTTACCTAGCGGGCACTTGGACTTCTAGGTTAACGAACGGGCACTTGGACTATGTATGTTGCATAGCGGGCAATTGGACTATCTAGGTTAGGTAACGGGCACTTGGACTATCTAGGTTTCTTAGTGGGCACTTGGACGATCTAGGTTAACTAGAGGGCACTTGGACTATCTAGGTTAACAAGCGTGCACTTGGACTATCTAGGTTTCTTAACGGGGACTTGGACTATGTAGGTTAACTAGTGGGCCCTTGAACTATGTAGAATAACTAGAGGCACTTGGACTATCTACGTTAACTAGTGGGGCCTTGGACTATGTGGATACCCTAGCGGGCATTTGGACTATATAGATAACCTAGCGGGCACTTTGACGTTGTAGGTTACCTAGCGGCACATGGACTATCTAGGTTACCTAGCTGGCGCTTGAACTATCTACGTTATAGCGGGATCTTGGAGTATGTAGTTTACCTAGCGGGCTGTTGGACTATCTAAGTTACCAAGCGGGCACTGGACTATCTAGGTTAACTAGCGGGCATATGGACTATTAGGACCCCTGGCGGGCATTTGGACTATATTGGTTACCTAGCGGGCACATGGACAATGTTTGTTAACGAACGGGCACTAGGATTATGTAGGTAACCTAGTGGTCACTTGAAATGTCTAGGTTACCTAGCGGGCACTTGGACTATGTAGGTTAACTAGCGGGCACTTGGACTATCTAGGTTAACTCGCGGGCCCTTGGACGATGTAGGTTAACTAGCGGGCCCTTGGACTATGTAGGTTAACTAGCGGGCCCTTGGACTATGTAGGTTACCTAGTGGGCACTTGGGCGATCTAGGTTAACTAGCGGGTACTTGGACTATGTGGGTTAACTAGCGGGCCCTTGGACTATGTAGATTAACTAGCGGCACTTTGACTATCTACGTTAACTAGCGGGCCCTTGGACTATGTAGATTCCCTAGCGGGCACTTCGACTATGTATGTTCCAGAGCGGGCACTTGGACTATGTAGGTTCCCTAGCAGTCACTTGGACTATGTAGGTTCCAGAACGGGCACTTAGACTATCTAGGTTCCCTAGCGGGCACTTATACTATGTAGGTTAATAGCGGACCTTGGATGATCTAGATTAACTAGCGGGTACTTGGATTATGTAGGTTAACTAGCGGGCACTTGGACTATGTAGGTTCCCTAGAGGGCACTTGGACTCTGTAGGTTCCCTACGGACACTTGAACTATGTAAGTTAACTACCGGGCACTTGAACTATGTAGGTTAACTACCGGGCACTTGCACTATCTAGGTTACCGAACGGGCATTTGGACTATGTAGGTAACCTAGTGGGCACTTGGAGAGTCTAGGTTACCTAGCGGGCACTTGGACTTCTAAGTTAACGAACGGGCACTTGGACTATGTATGTTGCATAGCGGGCAATTGGACTATCTAGGTTAGGTAACGGGCACTTGGACTATCTAGGTTTCTTAGCGGGCACTTGTACGATCTAGGTTAACTAGAGGGCACTTGGACTATCTAGGTTAACTAGCGTGCACTTGGACTATCTAGGTTTCTTAGGGGGTACTTGGACTATGTAGGTTAATTAGTGGGCCCTTGAACTATATAGAAAAACTAGCGGCACTTGGACTGTCTACGTTAACTAGCGGGCCCTTGGACTATGTAGATACCCTAGCGGGCATTTGGACTATATAGATAACCTAGCGGGCACTTTGACTTTGTAGGTTACCTTGCGGCACATGGACTATCTAGGTTACCTAGCTGGCGCTTGAAATATCTACGTTATAGCGGGATCTTGGAGTATGTAGTTTACCTAGCGGGCTGTTGGACTATCTAGGTTACCTAGCGGGCACTTGGACTATCTAGGTTAACTAACGGGCACTTGGACTGTGTAGGTTCCCTAGCGGGCCTTGGACTATGTAAGTTCCCTAGCGGGCACTTGGACTATGTGGGTTTCCTCGTGGGCATTAGGACTTTCTAGTTTACCTAACAGGAACTTGGACTATATACGTTCCCTAGCGGGCACTTGGATTATGTAGGTTCCCTATCGGGCACTTGGACTATGTAGAATAACTAGAGGGCATTTGGACTATGTAGGTTACCTAGCGGGCACTTGGAAAAGGTAGGTTAACTAGGGGGCACTAGGACTATGTAGGTTACCTAGTGGGGCTTAGACTATGTAGGATAACTAGTGGGCCCTTGGACTATGTAGGTAACCTAGTGGTCACTTGAACTGTCTAGGTTACCTAGCGGGCACTTGGACTATGTAGGCTAACTAGCGGGCACTTGGACTATCTAGGTTAACTAGCGGGCCCTTGGACGATGTAGGTTAACTAGCGGGCCCTTGGACTATGTAGGTTAACTAGCGGGCCTTTGGACTATGTAGGTTACCTAGTGGCCACTTGGACGATCTAGGTTAACTTGCGGGTACTTGGATTATTTAGATTAAATAGCGGCACTTGGACTATCTACGTTAACTAGCGGGCCCTTGGACTATGTAGATTCCCTAGCGGGCACTTGGACTATGGATGTTCCAGAGCGGGCACTTGGACTATGTAGGTTCCCTAGCAGTCACTTGGACTATGTAGGTTCCAGAGCGGGCACTTAGACTATCTAGGTTCCCTAGCGGGCACTTATACTATGTAGGTTAATAGCGGGCACTTGGACGATCTAGGTTAACTAGCGGGTACTTGGATTATGTAGGTTAACTAGCGGGCCCTTGAACTATGTAGATTAACTAGCGGGCACTTGGACTATGTAGGTTCCCTAGCGGGCACTTGGACTCTGTATGTTCCCTACGGACACTTGAACTATGTAAGTTAACTACCGGCACTTGGACTATGTACGTTAACTAGCGGGCCCTTGGACTATCTAGGTTACCTAGCGGACACTTGGACTATGTAGGTTAACTTCCGGGCACTTCGCTATCTGGGTTACCAAACGGGCATTTGAAATATGTAGGTAACCTAGCGGGAACTTGGAGAGTCTAGGTTACCTAGCGGGCACTTGGACTTCTAGGTTAACGAACGGGCACTTGGACTATGTATGTTGCATAGCGGGCAATTGGACTATCTAGGTTAGGTAACGGGCACTTGGACTATCTAGGTTTCTTAGCGGGCACTTGGACGATCTAGGTTAACTAGAGGGCACTTGGACTATCTAGGTTAACTAGCGTGCACTTGGACTATCTAGGTTTCTTAGCGGGTACTTGGACTATGTAGGTTAACTAGTGGGCCCTTGAACTATATAGAAAAACTAGCGGCACTTGGACTGTCTACGTTAACTAGCGGGCCCTTGGACTATGTAGATACCCTAGGGGGCATTTGGACTATATAGATAACCTAGCGGGCACTTTGACTTTGTAGGTTACCTAGCGGGCACTTGGACTATCTAGGTTACCTAGCTGGCGCTTGAACTATCTACGTTAGAGCGGGATCTTGGAGTATGTAGTTTACCTAGCGGGCTGTTGGACTATCTAGGTTACGTAGCGGGCCCTTGGGCTATCTAGGTTAACTAACGGGCACTTGGACTGTGTACGTTCCCTAGCAGGCCCTTGGACTATGTAAGTTCCCTAGCGGGCACATGGACTATGTGGGTTTCCTGGCGGGCATTTGGACTTTCTAGGTTACCTAACAGGAACTTGGACTATGTACGTTCCCTAGCGGGCACTTGGATTATGTAGGTTCCCTATCGGGCACTTGGACTATGTAGAATAACTAGAGGGCATTTGGACTATGTAGGTTACCTAGCGGGCACTTGGAAAATGTAGGTTAACTAGGGGGCACTAGGACTATGTAGGTTACCTAGCGGGTCCTTAGACTATCTAGGTTACCTAGCGGGCATTTGGACAATGTAGGCTCCGTAGCGGTCATTTGGACTATATAGATTACCTAGCGGGCACTTAGAATTTGTAGGTTACCTAGCGGGCACTTGGACTATCTAGGTTACCTAGCTGGCACTTGAACTATCTACGTTACCTAGCGGGTACTGGGAGTATGTAGGTTACCTACAGGGCTGTTGGACTCTCTAGGTTACCTAGCGGGCACTGGGACTATCTAGGTTAATTAACGGGCACTTGGACTATGTAGGTTCCCTAGTGGGCCCTTGGACTATGTAAGTTCCCTAGCGGGCACTTGGACTATCTATGTTAACTAGCGGGCACTTGGACTATCTATGTTAACTAGCATGCACTGGGACTATGTAGGTTCCCTAGAGGGCACTTGGACTCTGTATGTTCCCTATGGACACTTGAACTATGTAAGTTAACTATCGGGCACTTGGACTATGTAGGTTAACTAGCAGGCCCTTGGATTATCTAGGTTACCTAGCGGGCACTTGAACTATGTAGGTTAACTACCGGGCACTTGCACTATCTAGGTTACCGAACGGGCATTTAGACTATGTAGGTAACCTAGCGGGCACTTGGAGAGTCTAGGTTACCTAGCGGGCACTTGGACTTCTAGGTTAACGAACGGGCACTTGGACTATGTATGTTGCATAGCGGGCAATTGGACTATCTAGGTCAGGTAACGGGCACTTGGACTTTCTAAGTTTCTTAGCGGGCACTTGGACGATCTAGGTTAACTAGAGGGCACTTGGACTATCTAGGTTAACTAGCGTGCACTTGGGCTATCTAGGATTCTTAGCGGGGACTTGGAGTATGTAGGTTAACTAGCGGGCCATTGGACTATGTAGATTAACTAGCGGCACTTGGACTATCTACGTTAACTAGCGGGCCCTTGGACTATGTAGATTCCCTAGCAGACATTTGGACTATATAGATAACCTAGCGGGAACTTAGACATTGTAGGTTACCTAGCGGCACATGGACTATCTAGGTTACCTAGCTGGAACTTGTACTATCTACGTTATAGCGGGTTCATGGAGTATGTAGGTTACCTAGAGGGCTGTTGGACTATCTAGGTTACCAAGCGGGCACTTGGACTATCTAGGTTAACTAACGGACACTTGGACTGTGTAGGTTCCCTAGCGGGCCCTTGGATTATGTAGGTTCCCTATCGGGCACTTGGACTATGTAGGTTAACTAGAGGGCATTTGGACTACGTAGGTTACCTAGCAGGCACTTGGACTATGTAGGTTCCCTATCGGGCACTTGGAAAATGTAGATTAACTAGGGGGCACTAGGACTATGTAGGTTAGCTAGCGGGTCCTTAGACTTTCTAGGTTACCTAGCAAGCATTTGGACTATGTAGGCTCCCTAGCGGTCTTTGGACTATATAGATTACCTCGCGGGAACTTAGACTTTGTAGGTTACCTAGCGGGCACTTGGACTATCTAGGTTACCTAGCTGGCACTTTAACTATCTACGTTACCTAGCGGGTACTTGGAGTATGTAGGTTACCTACCGGGCAGTTGGACTATCTAGGTTACCTAGCGGGCACTGGGACTATCTAGGTTAACTAACGGGCACTTGGACTATGTAGGCTCCCTAGCGGGCCCTTGGACTATGTAAGTTCCCTAGCTGGCACTTGGACTATGTAGATTAACTAGCGGGCATTTGGAATATGTAGGTTACCTAGCGGGCACTTGTTCTATGTAGGTTCCCTATCGGGCACTGGAGAATGTAGGTTAACTAGGGGGCACTAGGACAATGTAGGTTACCTAGTGGGCCCTTGGACTATCTAGGTTACCTAGGGGGAACCTGGACTATGTGGGTTAACTAGTGGGCACTTGGACTATCTAGGTTACCTAACGGGCACTTGGACTATCTAGGTTAACTAGCTTGCACTTGGACTATTTAGGTTCCCTAGAGGGCACTTGGACTATGTAAGTTAACTACCGGGCACTTGGACTATGTAGGTTAACTAGCAGGCCCTTAGACTATCTAGGTTACCTAGCGGGCACTTGAACTATGTAGGTTAACTACCGGGCACTTGCACTATCTAGGTTACCGAACGGGCATTTGGACTATATAGGTAACCTAGCGGGCACTTGGAGAGTCTAGGTTACCTAGCGGGCACTTGGACTTCTAAGTTAACGAACGGTCACTTGGACTATGTATGTTGCATAGCGGGCAATTGGACTATCTAGGTTAGGTAACGGGCACTTGGACTATCTAAGTTTCTTATCGGACACTTGGACGATCTAGGTTAACTAGAGGGCACTTGGACTATCTAGGTTAACTAGCGTGCACTTGGACTTTCTAGGTTTCTTAGCGGGGACTTGGAGTATGTAGGTTAACTAGCGGGCCCTTGGACTATGTAGATTAACTAGCGGCACTTAGACTATCTACGTTAACTAGCGGGCCCTTGGACTATGGAGATTCCCTAGCGGGCCCTTGGACTATGTAAGTTCCCTAGCGGGCACTTGGACTATATGGGTTCCCTAGCGGGCATTTGGACTATCTAGGTTACCTAACGGGCACTTGGACTATGTAGGTTCCCTAGCGGGCACTTGGACTATCTAGGTTAACTAGCGTGCAATTGGACTATGTAGGTTCCCTAGAGGGCACTTGGACTATGTAAGTTATCTACCGGGCACTTGGACTATGTAGGTTAACTAGCAGGCCCTTGGACTATCTAGGTTACCTAGCGGGCACTTGAACTATGTAGGTTAACTACCGGGCACTTGCACTATCTAGGTTACCGAACGGGCATTTGGACTATGTAGGTAACCTAGTGGGCACTTGGAGAGTCTAGGTTACCTAGCGGGCACTTGGACTTCTAAGTTAACGAACGGGCACTTGGACTATGTATGTTGCATAGCGGGCAATTGGACTATCTAGGTTAGGTAACGGGCACTTGGACTATCTAAGTTTCTTAGCGGGCACTTGGATGATCTAGGTTAACTAGAGGGCACTTGGACTATCTAGGTTAACTAGCGTGCACTTGGACTTTCTAGGTTTCTTAGCGGGCCCTTGTACTATGTAGATTAACTAGTGGCACTTGGACTATCTACGTTAACTAGCGGACCCCTGGACTATGTAGATTCCCTAGCAGGCATTTGGACTATATAGATAACCTAGCGGGCACTTAGACTTTGTAGGATACCTAGCGGCACATGGACTATCTAGGTTAGCTAGCTGGAACTTCTACTATCTACGTTATAGCGGGTTCATGGAGTATGTAGGTTACTTAGTGGGCTGTTGGACTTTCTAGGTTACCAAGCGGGCACTTGGACTATCTAGGTTAACTAACAGACACTTGGACTGTGTAGGTTCCCTAGCGGGCCCTTGGATTATGTAAGTTCCCTATCGGGCACTTGGACTATATAGGTTAACTAGAGGGCATTTGGACTATGTAGGTTACCTAGCAGGCACTTGGACTATGTAGGTTCCCTATCGGGCACTTGGAAAATGTAGGTTAACTAGGGGGCACTAGGACTATGTAGGTTACGTAGCGGGTCCTTAAACTTTCTAGGTTACCTAGCGAGCATTTGGACTATGTAGGCTCCCTAGCGGTCATTTGGACGATATAGATTACCTAGCGGGAACTTAGACTTTGTAAGTTTCCTAGCGGGCACTTGGACTATCTAGGTTACCTAGCTGGCACTTGAACTATCTACGTTACCTAGCGGGTACTTGGAGTATGTAGGTTACCTACCGGGCTGTTGGACTATCTAGGTTACTTAGCGGGCACTGGGACTATCTAGGTTAACTAACGGGCACTTGGACTATGTAGGTTCCCTAGCGGGCCATTGGACTATGTAAGTTCCCTAGCAGGCACTTGGACTATGTGGGTTCCCTAGCGGGCATTTGGACTATCTAGGTTACCTAACGGGCACTTGGACTATGTAGGTTCCCTAGCGGGCACTTGGATTATGTAGGTTCCCGATCGGGCACTTGGACTATGTAGGTTAACTAGCGGGCATTTGGACTATGTAGGTTACCTAGCAGGCACTTGTTCTATGTAGGTTCCCTATCGGGCACTTGGAGAATGTAGGTTAACTAGGGGGCACTAGGACATTGTAGGTTACCTAGTGGGCCCTTGGACTATCTAGGTTACCTAGGGGGAACCTGGACTATGTAGGTTAACTAGCGGGCACTTGGACTATCTAGTTTAACTAGCGTGCACTTGGACTATGTAGGTTCCCTAGAGGGCACTTGGACTATGTAAGTTAACTACCGGGCACTTGGACTATGTAGGTTAACTAGCAGGCCCTTGGACTATCTAGGTTACCTAGCGGGCACTTGAACTATGTAGGTTAACTACCGGGCACTTGCACTATCTAGGTTACCGAACGGGCATTGGACAATGTAGGTAACCTAGCAGGCACTTGGAGAGTCTAAGTTACCTAGCGGGCACTTGACTTCTAGGTTAACGAACGGGCACTTGGACTATGTATGTTGCATAGCGGGCAATTGGACTATCTAGGTTAGGTAACGGGCACTTGGAATATCTAAGTTTCTTAGTGGGCACTTGGATGATCTAGGTTAACTAGAGGGCACTTGGACTATCTAGGTTTCTTAGCGGGGAATTGGACTATGTAGGTTAACTAGCTGGCCCTTGGACTATGTAGATTAACTAGCGACACTTGGACTATCTACGTTAACTTGCGAGCTCTTGGACTATGTAGATTCCCTAGCAGACATTTGGACTATATAGATAACCTAGCGGGCAATTAGACTTTGTAGGTTACCTAGCGGCACATGGACTATCTAGGTTACCTAGCTGGAACTTGAACTATCTACGTTATAGCGGGTTCATGGAGTATGTAGGTTACCTAGAGGGCTATTGGACTATCTAGGTTAACTAACGGACACTTGGACTGTGTAGGTTCCCTAGGGGGCCCTTGGACTATGTAGGTTAACTAGAGGGCATTTGGACTATGTAGGTTACCTAGCGGGCACTTGGACTATGTAGGTTCCCTATCGGGCACTTGGAGAATGTAGGTTAACTAGGGGGCATTAGGACAATGTAGGTTACCTAGTGGGCCCTTGGACTATCTAGGTTACCTAGGGGGAACCTGGACTATGTAGGTTAACTAGTGGGCACTTGGACTATCTAGGTTAACTAGCGTGCACTTGGACTATGTAGGTTCCCTAGAGGGCACTTGGACTCTGTATGTTCCCTACGGACACTTGAACTATGTAAGTTAACTACGGGGCACTTGGACTATGTAGGTTAACTAGCAGGCCCTAGGACTATCTAGGTTACCTAGCGGGCACTTGAACTATGTAGGTTAACTACCGGGCACTTGCACTATCTAGGTTACCGAACGGACATTTGAACTATGTAGGTAACCTAGCGGGCACTTGGAGAGTCTAGGTTACCTAGGGGGCACTTGGACATCTAGGTTAACGAACGGGCACTTGGACTATGTATGTTGCATAGCCGGCAATTGGACTATCTAGGTGAGGTAACGGGCACTTGGACTATCTAAGTTTCTTAGCGGGCACTTGGACGATCTAGGTTAACTAGAGGGCACTTGGACTATCTAGGTTAACTAGCGTGCACTTGGACTTTCTAGGTTTCTTAGCGGGTACTTGGACTATGTAGGTTAACTAGCGGGCCCTTGGACTATGTAGATTCCCTAGCAGGCATTTGGACTATATAGATAACCTAGCGGGCACTTAGACTTTGTAGGTTACCTAGCGGCACATGGACTATCTAGGTTACCTAGCTGGCACTTGAACTATCTACGTTATAGCGGGTTCATGGAGGATGTAAGTTACCTAGAGGGCTGTTGGACTATCTATGTTACCAAGCGGGCACTTGGACTATCTAGGTTAACTAACGGACACTTGGACTATGTGGGTTTCCTGGCGGGCATTTGGACTATCTAGGTTACCTAACGGGCACTTGGACTATGTAGGTTCCCTAGCGCGCACTTGGATTATATATGTTCCCTATCGGGCACTTGGACTATGTAGGTTAACTAGAGGGCATTTGGACTATGTAGGTTACCTAGCAGGCACTTGGACTACGTAGGTTCCCTATCGGGCACTTGGAAAATGTAGGTTAAGTAGTGGGCACTAGGACTATGTAGGTTACCTAGCGGGTCCTTAGACTTTCTAGGTTACCTAGCGAGCATTTGGACTATGTAGGCTCCCTAGCGGTCATTTGGACTATATAGATTACCTAGCGGGAACTTAGACTTTGTAGGTTACCTAGCGGGCACTTGGACTATCTAGGTTACCTAGCTGGCACTTGAACTATCTACGTTACCTAGCGGGTACTTGGAGTATGTAGGTTACCTACCGGGCTGTTGGACTATCTAGGTTACCTAGCGGGCACTGGGACTATCTAGGTTAACTAACGGGCACTTGGACTATGTAGGTTCTCTAGCGGGCCCTTGGACTATGTAAGTTCCCTAGCAGGCACTTGGACTATGTGGGTTCCCTAGCGGGCATTTGAACTATCTGGGTTACCTAACGGGCACTTGGACTATGTAGGTTCCCTAGCGGGCACTTGGATTATGTAGGTTCCCTATCGGGCACTTGGATTATGTAGGTTAACTAGCGGGCATTTGGACTATGTAGGTTACCTAGCGGGCACTTGTTTTATGTAGGTTCCCTATCGGGCACTTGGAGAATGTAGGTTAACTAGGGGGTACTAGGACAATGTAGGTTACCTAGCGGGCCCTTGGACTATCTAGGTTACCTAGGGGGAACCTGGACTATGTAGGTTAACTAGTGGGCACTTGGACTATCTAGGTTACCTAGCAGGCACTTGGAATATGTAGGTTAACTAGCGGGCACTTGGACTATCTAGGTTAGCTAGCGGGCACTTGGACTATGTACGTTCCCTAGCGGGCACTTGGACTATCTACTTTACCTAGCGGGCACTTGGACTATGTACGTTTCTTAGCGGGTACTTGGACTAGATAGGTTCCCTAGCGGGCACTTGGTCTATCTAGGTTAACTAGCGGGCACTTGGACTATCTAGGTTAACTAGCGAGCACATGGACTATCTAGGTTAAATAGCGGGCTTTTGGAATATTAGGGCCCCTAGCGGGCATTTGGAATATATTGGTTACCTAGCGGGCTCTTGGACTATGTAGGTTAACGAACGGGCACTTGGACTATGTAGTTAACCTAGTGGTCACTTGAACTGTCTAGGTTTCCTAGCGGGCACTTAGACTATGTAGGTTAACTAGCGGGCACTAGGACTCTCTAGGTTAACTAGCGGGCCCTTGGACGATGTAGGTTAACTAGAGGGCCCTTGCACTATGTAGGTTAACTAGCGGGCCCATGGATTATGTAGGTTAACTAGCAGGCACTTGGACTATCTAGGTTAACTAGCGGGCACTTGGACTATGTAGTTTCCCTAGCGGGCATTTGGACTATTTGGGTTACCTAGCGGGCACTTGGACTATGTAGGTTACCTAGCGGGCACTTGGACTATCTAGGTTACCTAGCAGGCAATTTGACTATCTAGGTTAACTAACGGGCACTTGGACTATGTAGGTTGCCTTGCGGGCACTTGGATTATTTAGGTTCCCTATCGGGCACTTGGACTATGTAGGTTAACTAGCGGGCACTTGGAATGTCTAGGTTGCCTATGGGCACTTGGAGTATCTAGGTTAACGAACGGGCACTTGGACTATGTAGGTTACCTAGCCGCCACTTGGACTATCTAGGTTAGCTAACAGGCACTTGTACTATGTAGGTTCCCTAGCGGGCACTTGTACTATTTAGGTTACCTAGCTGGCATGGACTATGTAGGTCAATTAGCGGGCCCTTGGACTATCAAGGTTAGCCAACGGGCACTTAGATTATGTAGGTGAACTATCGGGAACTTGGAATATGTAGGTTAAGTAGCGGACACTTGCACTATGAAGGTTAACTAGCGGGCCCATGGACGATGTAGGTTTACTAGCGGGCCCTTGGACTATCTAGGTTCCCTAAAGGGCACTTGGACTATCTAGGTTACCTAGCGGGCACTTGGACTATGTAGGCTAACTAGGGGGCCCTTTGACGATCTAGGTTACCTAGCAGGTACTTGAACTACCTAGGTTAACTAGCGGACACTTGCAGTATCTAGGTTACCTAGCTGGCACTTGGACTATGTACGTTCCCTAGCGGGCACTTGGACTATCTATGTTAACTAGCGGGCACTTGGAATATGTAGGTTAACTAGCGGACACTTGCACTATGTAGGTTACCTAGCAGTCACTTGGACTATCTAGGTTACCTAGCGGGCACTTGGACTATGGAGGCTAACTAGGGGGCCCTTTGACGATCTAGATTATCTAGCGGGTACTTGAACTATCTAGGTTAACTAGCGGGCACTTGGAATATATACGTTCCCTAGCAGGCACTTGGACTATCTATATTAACTAGTGGGCATTTGGAATATGTAGGTTAACTAGCGGGCATTTGGAGTATGTAGGTCAACTAGCAGGCCCTTGGACTATCTAGGTTAGCCAACGGGCACTTAGATTATGTAGGTTAACTAGCGGGCACTTGGAATATGTAGGTTAAGTAGCGGACACTTGCACTATGAAGGTTAACTAGCGGGCCCATGGAATATGTAGGTTTACTAGCGGGCCCTTGGACTATCTAGGTTCCCTAAAGGGCACTTGGACTATCTAGGTTACCGAACGGGCACTTGGACTATCTAGGTTATCTAGCGGGAACTTGGACTATGTAGGCTAACTAAGGGGCCCTTTGACGATCTAGGTTACCTAGCGGGTACATGAACTATCTAGGTTAACTAGCGGGCAATTGCAGAATCTAAGTTACCTAGCGGGCACTTGGACTATGTAAGTTCCCTAGCGGGCACTTGGCCTATCTATGTTAACTAGCAGGCACTTGGACTATCTAGGTTAACTAGCGTGCACTTGGACTATGTAGGTTCCCTAGCGGGCACTTGGACTCTGTATGTTCCCTACGGACACTTGAACTATGTAAGTTAACTACCGGGCACTTGGACTATGTATGTTAACTAGCGGGCCCTTGGACTATCTAGGTTACCTAGCGGGCACTTGAACTATGTAGGTTAACTACCGGGCACTTGCACTATCTAGGTTACCGAACGGGCATTTAGACTATGTAGGTAACCTAGCGGGCACTTGGAGAGTCTAGGTTACCTAGCGGGCACTTGGACTTCTAGGTTAACGAACGGGCACTTGGACTATGTATGTTGCATAGCGGACATTTGGACTATCTAGGTTAGGTAACGGGCATTTGGACTATCAAGGTTTCTTAGCGGGCACTTGGACGATCTAGGTTAACTAGCGTGCACTTGGACTATCTAGGTTTCTTAGCGGGTACTTGGATTATGTAGGTTAACTAGCGGGCCCTTGGACTATGTAGATTAACTAGCGGCACTTGGACTATCTACGTTAACTACCGGGCCCTTGGACTATGTAGATTCCCTAGCTGGCATTTGAACTATATAGATAACCTAGCGGGCACTTTGACTTTGTAGGTTACCTAGCAGCACATGGACTATCTAGGTTACCTAGCTGGCACTTGAACTATCTACGTTATAGCGGGATCTTGGAGTATGTAGGTTACCTAGCGGGCTGTTGGACTATCTAGGTTACCAAGCGGGCACTTGGACTATCTAGGTTAACTAACGGGCACTTGGACTGTGTACATTCCCTAGCGGGTCCATGGACTATGTAAGTTCCCTAGCGGGATCTTGGACTATGTGGGTTTCCTGGCGGGCATTTGGACTCTCTAGGTTACCTAACGGGCACTTGGACTATGTAGGTTCCCTAGCGGGCACTTGGATTATGTAGGTTCCCTATCGGGCAATTGGACTATGTAGATTAACTAGAGGTCATTTGGACTATGTAGGTTACCTAGCGGGCACTTGGACTATGTAGGTTCGCTATCGGGCACTTGGAGAATGTAGGTTAACTAGGGGGCACTAGGACTATGTAGGTTACCTAGCGGGCCCTTAGACTACCTAGTTTACCTAGGGGGACCTGGACTATGTAGGTTAACTAGTGGGCACTTGGACTATCTAGGTTACCTAGCAGGCACTTGGACTATGTACGTACGTTCCCTAGCGGGCACTTGGACTATCTACGTTACCTAGCAGGCACTTGGACTATGTACGTTACCTAGAGGGCACGTGGAGTATGAACGTTTCCTAGCGGGTACTTTGACTAGATAGGTTCCCTAGCGGGCACTTGGTCTTTCTAGGTTAACTAGCGAGCACTTGGACTATCTAGGTTAACTAGCGGGTATATGGACTATTAGGGCCCCTTGCGGGCATTTGGACTATATTGGTTACCTAGCGGGCACTTGGACAATGTAGGTTAACGAACGGGCACTAGGACTATGTAGGTAACCTAGTGTTCACTTGAAATGTCTAGGTTACCTAGCGGGCACTTGGACTATGTAGGTTAACTAGCGGGCCCTTGGACGATGTAAGTTAACTAGCGGGCCCTTGGACTATGTAGGTTAACTAGCGGGCCCTTGGACTATGTAGGTTGCCTAGTGGGCACATTGACGATCTAGGTTAACTAGCGGGTACTTGGACTATGTGGGTTAACTAGCGGGCCCTTGGACTATGTAGATTCCCTAGCGGGCACTTGGACTATGTACGTTCCAGAGCGGGCACTTAGACTATCTAGGTTCCCTAGCGGGCACTTGTACTATGTAGGTTAATTAGCGGACACTTGAACAATCTCGGTTAACTAGCGGGTACTTGGATTATGTAGGTTAACTAGCGGGCCCTTGAACTATGTAGATTAACTAGCGGGCACTTGGACTATGTAGGTTCCCTAGCGGGCACTTGGACTCTGTATGTTCCCTACGGACACTTGAACTATGTAAGTTATCTACCGGGCACTTGGACTATGTAGGTTAACTAGCAGGCCCTTGGACTATCTAGGTTACCTAGCGGGCACTTGGACTATGTAGGTTAACTACCGGGCACTTGCATTATCTGGGTTACCAAACGGGCATTTGGACTATGTAGGTAACCTAGCGGGCACTTGGAGAGTCTAGGTTACCTAGCGGGCACTTGGACTTCTAGGTTAACGAACGGGCACTTGGACTATGTATGTTGCATAGCGGGCAATTGGACTATCTAGGTTAGGTAACGGGTACTTGGACTATCTAGGTTTCTTAGTGGGCACTTGGACGATCTAGGTTAACTAGAGGGCACTTGGACTATCTAGGTTAACAAGCGTGCACTTGGACTATCTAGGTTTCTTAGCGGGGACTTGGACTATGTAGGTTAACTAGTGGGCCCTTGAACTATGTAGAATAACTAGAGGCACTTGGACTATCTACGTTAACTAGTGAGGCCTTGGACTATGTGGATACCCTAGCGGGCATTTGTACTATATAGATAACCTAGCGGGCACTTTGACGTTGTAGGTTACCTAGCGGCACATGGACTATCTAGGTTACCTAGCTGGCGCTTGAAATATCTACGTTATAGCGGGATCTTGGAGTATGTAGTTTACCTAGCGGGCTGTTGGACTATCTAAGTTACCAAGCGGGCACTGGACTATCTAGGTTAACTAGCGGGCATATGGACTATTAGGACCCCTGGCGGGCATTTGGACTATATTGGTTACCTAGCGGGCACATGGACAATGTTTGTTAACGAACGGGCACTAGGATTATGTAGGTAACCTAGTGGTCACTTGAAATGTCTAGGTTACCTAGCGGGCACTTGGACTATGTAGGTTAACTAGCGGGCACTTGGACTATCTAGGTTAACTCGCGGGCCCTTGGACGATGTAGGTTAACTAGCGGGCCCTTGGACTATGTAGGTTAACTAGCGGGCCCTTGGACTATGTAGGTTACCTAGTGGGCACTTGGGCGATCTAGGTTAACTAGCGGGTACTTGGACTATGTGGGTTAACTAGCGGGCCCTTGGACTATGTAGATTAACTAGCGGCACTTGGACTATCTACGTTAACTAGCGGGCCCTTGGACTATGTAGATTCCCTAGCGGGCACTTCGACGATGTATGTTCCAGAGCGGGCACTTGGACTATGTAGGTTCCCTAGCAGTCACTTGGACTATGTAGGTTCCAGAACGGGCACTTAGACTATCTAGGTTCCCTAGCGGGCACTTATACTATGTAGGTTAATAGCGGACCTTGGATGATCTAGATTAACTAGCGGGTACTTGGATTATGTAGGTTAACTAGCGGGCACTTGGACTATGTAGGTTCCCTAGAGGGCACTTGGACTCTGTAGGTTCCCTACGGACACTTGAACTATGTAAGTTAACTACCGGGCATTTGGACTATGTAGGTTAACTAGCAGGCCCTTGGACTATCTAGGTTACCTAGCGGGCACTTGAACTATGTAGGTTAACTACCGGGCACTTGCACTATCTAGGTTACCGAACGGGCATTTGGACTATGTAGGTAACCTAGTGGGCACTTGGAGAGTCTAGGTTACCTAGCGGGCACTTGGACTTCTAAGTTAACGAACGGGCACTTGGACTATGTATGTTGCATAGCGGGCAATTGGACTATCTAGGTTAGGTAACGGGCACTTGGACTATCTTGGTTTCTTAGCGGGCACTTGTACGATCTAGGTTAACTAGAGGGCACTTGGACTATCTAGGTTAACTAGCGTGCACTTGGACTATCTAGGTTTCTTAGGGGGTACTTGGACTATGTAGGTTAATTAGTGGGCCCTTGAACTATATAGAAAAACTAGCGGCACTTGGACTGTCTACGTTAACTAGCGGGCCCTTGGACTATGTAGATACCCTAGCGGGCATTTGGACTATATAGATAACCTAGCGGGCACTTTGACTTTGTAGGTTACCTTGCGGCACATGGACTATCTAGGTTACCTAGCTGGCGCTTGAAATATCTACGTTATAGCGGGATCTTGGAGTATGTAGTTTACCTAGCGGGCTGTTGGACTATCTAGGTTACCTAGCGGGCACGTGGACTATCTAGGTTAACTAACGGGCACTTGGACTGTGTAGGTTCCCTAGCGGGCCTTGGACTCTGTATGTTCCCTACGGACACTTGAACTATGTAAGTTAACTACCGGGCACTTGGACTATGTATGTTAACTAGCGGGCCCTTGGACTATCTAGGTTACCTAGCGGGCACTTGAACTATGTAGGTTAACTACCGGGCACTTGCACTATCTAGGTTACCGAACGGGCATTTAGACTATGTAGGTAACCTAGCGGGCACTTGGAGAGTCTAGGTTACCTAGCGGGCACTTGGACTTCTAGGTTAACGAACGGGCACTTGGACTATGTATGTTGCATAGCGGACATTTGGACTATCTAGGTTAGGTAACGGGCATTTGGACTATCAAGGTTTCTTAGCGGGCACTTGGACGATCTAGGTTAACTAGCGTGCACTTGGACTATCTAGGTTTCTTAGCGGGTACTTGGATTATGTAGGTTAACTAGCGGGCCCTTGGACTATGTAGATTAACTAGCGGCACTTGGACTATCTACGTTAACTACCGGGCCCTTGGACTATGTAGATTCCCTAGCTGGCATTTGAACTATATAGATAACCTAGCGGGCACTTTGACTTTGTAGGTTACCTAGCAGCACATGGACTATCTAGGTTACCTAGCTGGCACTTGAACTATCTACGTTATAGCGGGATCTTGGAGTATGTAGGTTACCTAGCGGGCTGTTGGACTATCTAGGTTACCAAGCGGGCACTTGGACTATCTAGGTTAACTAACGGGCACTTGGACTGTGTACATTCCCTAGCGGGTCCATGGACTATGTAAGTTCCCTAGCGGGATCTTGGACTATGTGGGTTTCCTGGCGGGCATTTGGACTCTCTAGGTTACCTAACGGGCACTTGGACTATGTAGGTTCCCTAGCGGGCACTTGGATTATGTAGGTTCCCTATCGGGCAAATGGACTATGTAGATTAACTAGAGGTCATTTGGACTATGTAGGTTACCTAGCGGGCACTTGGACTATGTAGGTTCGCTATCGGGCACTTGGAGAATGTAGGTTAACTAGGGGGCACTAGGACTATGTAGGTTACCTAGCGGGCCCTTAGACTATCTAGTTTACCTAGGGGGACCTGGACTATGTAGGTTAACTAGTGGGCACTTGGACTATCTAGGTTACCTAGCAGGCACTTGGACTATGTACGTACGTTCCCTAGCGGGCACTTGGACTATCTACGTTACCTAGCAGGCACTTGGACTATGTACGTTACCTAGAGGGCACGTGGAGTATGAACGTTTCCTAGCGGGTACTTTGACTAGATAGGTTCCCTAGCGGGCACTTGGTCTTTCTAGGTTAACTAGAAGCACTTGGACTATCTAGGTTAACTAGCGGGTATATGGACTATTAGGGCCCCTTGCGGGCATTTGGACTATATTGGTTACCTAGCGGGCACTTGGACAATGTAGGTTAACGAACGGGCACTAGGACTATGTAGGTAACCTAGTGTTCACTTGAAATGTCTAGGTTACCTAGCGGGCACTTGGACTATGTAGGTTAACTAGCGGGCCCTTGGACGATGTAAGTTAACTAGCGGGCCCTTGGACTATGTAGGTTAACTAGCGGGCCCTTGGACTATGTAGGTTGCCTAGTGGGCACATTGACGATCTAGGTTAACTAGCGGGTACTTGGACTATGTGGGTTAACTAGCGGGCCTTTGGACTATGTAGATTCCCTAGCGGGCACTTGGACTATGTACGTTCCAGAGCGGGCACTTAGACTATCTAGGTTCCCTAGTGGGCACTTGTACTATGTAGGTTAATTAGCGGACACTTGAACAATCTCGGTTAACTAGCGGGTACTTGGATTATGTAGGTTAACTAGCGGGCCCTTGAACTATGTAGATTAACTAGCGGGCACTTGGACTATGTAGGTTCCCTAGCGGGCACTTGGACTCTGTATGTTCCCTACGGACACTTGAACTATGTAAGTTATCTACCGGGCACTTGGACTATGTAGGTTAACTAGCAGGCCCTTGGACTATCTAGGTTACCTAGCGGGCACTTGGACTATGTAGGTTAACTACCGGGCACTTGCACTATCTGGGTTACCAAACGGGCATTTGGACTATGTAGGTAACCTAGCGGGCACTTGGAGAGTCTAGGTTACCTAGCGGGCACTTGGACTTCTAGGTTAACGAACGGGCACTTGGACTATGTATGTTGCATAGCGGGCAATTGGACTATCTAGGTTAGGTAACGGGCACTTGGACTATCTAGGTTTCTTAGTGGGCACTTGGACGATCTAGGTTAACTAGAGGGCACTTGGACTATCTAGGTTAACAAGCGTGCACTTGGACTATCTAGGTTTCTTAGCGGGGACTTGGACTATGTAGGTTAACTAGTGGGCCCTTGAACTATGTAGAATAACTAGAGGCACTTGGACTATCTACGTTAACTAGTGGGGCCTTGGACTATGTGGATACCCTAGCGGGCATTTGGACTATATAGATAACCTAGCGGGCACTTTGACGTTGTAGGTTACCTAGCGGCACATGGACTATCTAGGTTACCTAGCTGGCGCTTGAACTATCTACGTTATAGCGGGATCTTGGAGTATGTAGTTTATTAGCGGGCTGTTGGACTATCTAAGTTACCAAGCGGGCACTGGACTATCTAGGTTAACTAGCGGGCATATGGACTATTAGGACCCCTGGCGGGCATTTGGACTATATTGGTTACCTAGCGGGCACATGGACAATGTTTGTTAACGAACGGGCACTAGGATTATGTAGGTAACCTAGTGGTCACTTGAAATGTCTAGGTTACCTAGCGGGCACTTGGACTATGTAGGTTAACTAGCGGGCACTTGGACTATCTAGGTTAACTCGCGGGCCCTTGGACGATGTAGGTTAACTAGCGGGCCCTTGGACTATGTAGGTTAACTAGCGGGCCCTTGGACTATGTAGGTTACCTAGTGGGCACTTGGGCGATCTAGGTTAACTAGCGGGTACTTGGACTATGTGGGTTAACTAGCGGGCCCTTGGACTATGTAGATTAACTAGCGGCACTTGGACTATCTACGTTAACTAGCGGGCCCTTGGACTATGTAGATTCCCTAGCGGGCACTTCGACTATGTATGTTCCAGAGCGGGCACTTGGACTATGTAGGTTCCCTAGCAGTCACTTGGACTATGTAGGTTCCAGAACGGGCACTTAGACTATCTAGGTTCCCTAGCGGGCACTTATACTATGTAGGTTAATAGCGGACCTTGGATGATCTAGATTAACTAGCGGGTACTTGGATTATGTAGGTTAACTAGCGGGCACTTGGACTATGTAGGTTCCCTAGAGGGCACTTGGACTCTGTAGGTTCCCTACGGACACTTGAACTATGTAAGTTAACTACCGGGCATTTGGACTATGTAGGTTAACTAGCAGGCCCTTGGACTATCTAGGTTACCTAGCGGGCACTTGAACTATGTAGGTTAACTACCGGGCACTTGCACTATCTAGGTTACCGAACGGGCATTTGGACTATGTAGGTAACCTAGTGGGCACTTGGAGAGTCTAGGTTACCTAGCGGGCACTTGGACTTCTAAGTTAACGAACGGGCACTTGGACTATGTATGTTGCATAGCGGGCAATTGGACTATCTAGGTTAGGTAACGGGCACTTGGACTATCTAGGTTTCTTAGCGGGCACTTGTACGATCTAGGTTAACTAGAGGGCACTTGGACTATCTAGGTTAACTAGCGTGCACTTGGACTATCTAGGTTTCTTAGGGGGTACTTGGACTATGTAGGTTAATTAGTGGGCCCTTGAACTATATAGAAAAACTAGCGGCACTTGGACTGTCTACGTTAACTAGCGGGCCCTTGGACTATGTAGATACCCTAGCGGGCATTTGGACTATATAGATAACCTAGCGGGCACTTTGACTTTGTAGGTTACCTTGCGGCACATGGACTATCTAGGTTACCTAGCTGGCGCTTGAAATATCTACGTTATAGCGGGATCTTGGAGTATGTAGTTTACCTAGCGGGCTGTTGGACTATCTAGGTTACCTAGCGGGCACTTGGACTATCTAGGTTAACTAACGGGCACTTGGACTGTGTAGGTTCCCTAGCGGGCCTTGGACGATGTAAGTTCCCTAGCGGGTACTTGGACTATGTGGGTTTCCTCGTGGGCATTAGGACTTTCTAGTTTACCTAACAGGAACTTGGACTATATACGTTCCCTAGCGGGCACTTGGATTATGTAGGTTCCCTATCGGGCACTTGGACTATGTAGAATAACTAGAGGGCATTTGGACTATGTAGGTTACCTAGCGGGCACTTGGAAAAGGTAGGTTAACTAGGGGGCACTAGGACTATGTAGGTTACCTAGTGGGGCTTAGACTATGTAGGATAACTAGTGGGCCCTTGGACTATGTAGGTAACCTAGTGGTCACTTGAACTGTCTAGGTTACCTAGCGGGCACTTGGACTATGTAGGCTAACTAGCGGGCACTTGGACTATCTAGGTTAACTAGCGGGCCCTTGGACGATGTAGGTTAACTAGCGGTCCCTTGGACTATGTAGGTTAACTAGCGGGCCTTTGGACTATGTAGGTTACCTAGTGGCCACTTGGACGATCTAGGTTAACTTGCGGGTACTTGGACTATTTAGATTAAATAGCGGCACTTGGACTATCTACGTTAACTAGCGGGCCCTTGGACTATGTAGATTCCCTAGCGGGCACTTGGACTATGTATGTTCCAGAGCGGGCACTTGGACTATGTAGGTTCCCTAGCAGTCACTTGGACTATGTAGGTTCCAGAGCGGGCACTTATACTATGTAGGTTAATAGCGGGCACTTGGACGATCTAGGTTAACTAGCGGGTACTTGGATTATGTAGGTTAACTAGCGGGCCCTTGAACTATGTAGATTAACTAGCGGGCACTTGGACTATGTAGGTTCCCTAGCGGGCACTTGGACTCTGTATGTTCCCTACGGACACTTGAACTATGTAAGTTAACTACCGGGCACTTGGACTATGTACGTTAACTAGCGGGCCCTTGGACTATCTAGGTTACCTAGCGGACACTTGGACTATGTAGGTTAACTTCCGGGCACTTCGCTATCTGGGTTACCAAACGGGCATTTGAAATATGTAGGTAACCTAGCGGGAACTTGGAGAGTCTAGGTTACCTAGCGGGCACTTGGACTTCTAGGTTAACGAACGGGCACTTGGACTATGTATGTTGCATAGCGGGCAATTGGACTATCTAGGTTAGGTAACGGGCACTTGGACTATCTAGGTTTCTTAGCGGGCACTTGGACGATCTAGGTTAACTAGAGGGCACTTGGACTATCTAGGTTAACTAGCGTGCACTTGGACTATCTAGGTTTCTTAGCGGGTACTTGGACTATGTAGGTTAACTAGTGGGCCCTTGAACTATATAGAAAAACTAGCGGCACTTGGACTGTCTACGTTAACTAGCGGGCCCTTGGACTATGTAGATACCCTAGGGGGCATTTGGACTATATAGATAACCTAGCGGGCACTTTGACTTTGTAGGTTACCTAGCGGGCACTTGGACTATCTAGGTTACCTAGCTGGCGCTTGAACTATCTACGTTAGAGCGGGATCTTGGAGTATGTAGTTTACCTAGCGGGCTGTTGGACTATCTAGGTTACGTAGCGGGCCCTTGGGCTATCTAGGTTAACTAACGGGCACTTGGACTGTGTACGTTCCCTAGCAGGCCCTTGGACTATGTAAGTTCCCTAGCGGGCACATGGACTATGTGGGTTTCCTGGCGGGCATTTGGACTTTCTAGGTTACCTAACAGGAACTTGGACTATGTACGTTCCCTAGCGGGCACTTGGATTATGTAGGTTCCCTATCGGGCACTTGGACTATGTAGAATAACTAGAGGGCATTTGGACTATGTAGGTTACCTAGCGGGCACTTGGAAAATGTAGGTTAACTAGGGGGCACTAGGACTATGTAGGTTACCTAGCGGGTCCTTAGACTATCTAGGTTACCTAGCGGGCATTTGGACAATGTAGGCTCCGTAGCGGTCATTTGGACTATATAGATTACCTAGCGGGCACTTAGAATTTGTAGGTTACCTAGCGGGCACTTGGACTATCTAGGTTACCTAGCTGGCACTTGAACTATCTACGTTACCTAGCGGGTACTTGGAGTATGTAGGTTACCTACAGGGCTGTTGGACTCTCTAGGTTACCTAGCGGGCACTGGGACTATCTAGGTTAATTAACGGGCACTTGGACTATGTAGGTTCCCTAGTGGGCCCTTGGACTATGTAAGTTCCCTAGCGGGCACTTGGACTATGTAAGTTCCCTAGCGGGCACTTGGACTATCTATGTTAACTAGCGGGCACTTGGACTATCTATGTTAACTAGCATGCACTGGGACTATGTAGGTTCCCTAGAGGGCACTTGGACTCTGTATGTTCCCTATGGACACTTGAACTATGTAAGTTAACTATCGGGCACTTGGACTATGTAGGTTAACTAGCAGGCCCTTGGATTATCTAGGTTACCTAGCGGGCACTTGAACTATGTAGGTTAACTACCGGGCACTTGCACTATCTAGGTTACCGAACGGGCATTTAGACTATGTAGGTAACCTAGCGGGCACTTGGAGAGTCTAGGTTACCTAGCGGGCACTTGGACTTCTAGGTTAACGAACGGGCACTTGGACTATGTATGTTGCATAGCGGGCAATTGGACTATCTAGGTCAGGTAACGGGCACTTGGACTTTCTAAGTTTCTTAGCGGGCACTTGGACGATCTAGGTTAACTAGAGGGCACTTGGACTATCTAGGTTAACTAGCGTGCACTTGGGCTATCTAGGATTCTTAGCGGGGACTTGGAGTATGTAGGTTAACTAGCGGGCCATTGGACTATGTAGATTAACTAGCGGCACTTGGACTATCTACGTTAACTAGCGGGCCCTTGGACTATGTAGATTCCCTAGCAGACATTTGGACTATATAGATAACCTAGCGGGAACTTAGACTTTGTAGGTTACCTAGCGGCACATGGACTATCTAGGTTACCTAGCTGGAACTTGTACTATCTACGTTATAGCGGGTTCATGGAGTATGTAGGTTACCTAGAGGGCTGTTGGACTATCTAGGTTACCAAGCGGGCACTTGGACTATCTAGGTTAACTAACGGACACTTGGACTGTGTAGGTTCCCTAGCGGGCCCTTGGATTATGTAGGTTCCCTATCGGGCACTTGGACTATGTAGGTTAACTAGAGGGCATTTGGACTACGTAGGTTACCTAGCAGGCACTTGGACTATGTAGGTTCCCTATCGGGCACTTGGAAAATGTAGATTAACTAGGGGGCACTAGGACTATGTAAGTTAGCTAGCGGGTCCTTAGACTTTCTAGGTTACCTAGCAAGCATTTGGACTATGTAGGCTCCCTAGCGGTCTTTGGACTATATAGATTACCTCGCGGGAACTTAGACTTTGTAGGTTACCTAGCGGGCACTTGGACTATCTAGGTTACCTAGCTGGCACTTTAACTATCTACGTTACCTAGCGGGTACTTGGAGTATGTAGGTTACCTACCGGGCAGTTGGACTATCTAGGTTACCTAGCGGGCACTGGGACTATCTAGGTTAACTAACGGGCACTTGGACTATGTAGGCTCCCTAGCGGGCCCTTGGACTATGTAAGTTCCCTAGCTGGCACTTGGACTATGTAGATTAACTAGCGGGCATTTGGAATATGTAGGTTACCTAGCGGGCACTTGTTCTATGTAGGTTCCCTATCGGGCACTGGAGAATGTAGGTTAACTAGGGGGCACTAGGACAATGTAGGTTACCTAGTGGGCCCTTGGACTATCTAGGTTACCTAGGGGGAACCTGGACTATGTGGGTTAACTAGTGGGCACTTGGACTATCTAGGTTACCTATCGGGCACTTGGACTATCTAGGTTAACTAGCTTGCACTTGGACTATTTAGGTTCCCTAGAGGGCACTTGGACTATGTAAGTTAACTACCGGGCACTTGGACTATGTAGGTTAACTAGCAGGCCCTTAGACTATCTAGGTTACCTAGCGGGCACTTGAACTATGTAGGTTAACTACCGGGCACTTGCACTATCTAGGTTACCGAACGGGCATTTGGACTATATAGGTAACCTAGCGGGCACTTGGAGAGTCTAGGTTACCTAGCGGGCACTTGGACTTCTAAGTTAACGAACGGTCACTTGGACTATGTATGTTGCATAGCGGGCAATTGGACTATCTAGGTTAGGTAACGGGCACTTGGACTATCTAAGTTTCTTATCGGGCACTTGGACGATCTAGGTTAACTAGAGGGCACTTGGACTATCTAGGTTAACTAGCGTGCACTTGGACTTTCTAGGTTTCTTAGCGGGGACTTGGAGTATGTAGGTTAACTAGCGGGCCCTTGGACTATGTAGATTAACTAGCGGCACTTAGACTATCTACGTTAACTAGCGGGCCCTTGGACTATGGAGATTCCCTAGCGGGCCCTTGGACTATGTAAGTTCCCTAGCGGGCACTTGGACTATATGGGTTCCCTAGCGGGCATTTGGACTATCTAGGTTACCTAACGGGCACTTGGACTATGTAGGTTCCCTAGCGGGCACTTGGACTATCTAGGTTAACTAGCGTGCAATTGGACTATGTAGGTTCCCTAGAGGGCACTTGGACTATGTAAGTTATCTACCGGGCACTTGGACTATGTAGGTTAACTAGCAGGCCCTTGGACTATCTAGGTTACCTAGCGGGCACTTGAACTATGTAGGTTAACTACCGGGCACTTGCACTATCTAGGTTACCGAACGGGCATTTGGACTATGTAGGTAACCTAGTGGGCACTTGGAGAGTCTAGGTTACCTAGCGGGCACTTGGACTTCTAAGTTAACGAACGGGCACTTGGACTATGTATGTTGCATAGCGGGCAATTGGACTATCTAGGTTAGGTAACGGGCACTTGGACTATCTAAGTTTCTTAGCGGGCACTTGGATGATCTAGGTTAACTAGAGGGCACTTGGACTATCTAGGTTAACTAGCGTGCACTTGGACTTTCTAGGTTTCTTAGCGGGCCCTTGTACTATGTAGATTAACTAGTGGCACTTGGACTATCTACGTTAACTAGCGGACCCCTGGACTATGTAGATTCCCTAGCAGGCATTTGGACTATATAGATAACCTAGCGGGCACTTAGACTTTGTAGGATACCTAGCGGCACATGGACTATCTAGGTTAGCTAGCTGGAACTCTACTATCTACGTTATAGCGGGTTCATGGAGTATGTAGGTTACTTAGTGGGCTGTTGGACTTTCTAGGTTACCAAGCGGGCACTTGGACTATCTAGGTTAACTAACAGACACTTGGACTGTGTAGGTTCCCTAGCGGGCCCTTGGATTATGTAAGTTCCCTATCGGGCACTTGGACTATATAGGTTAACTAGAGGGCATTTGGACTATGTAGGTTACCTAGCAGGCACTTGGACTATGTAGGTTCCCTATCGGGCACTTGGAAAATGTAGGTTAACTAGGGGGCACTAGGACTATGTAGGTTACGTAGCGGGTCCTTAAACTTTCTAGGTTACCTAGCGAGCATTTGGACTATGTAGGCTCCCTAGCGGTCATTTGGACGATATAGATTACCTAGCGGGAACTTAGACTTTGTAAGTTTCCTAGCGGGCACTTGGACTATCTAGGTTACCTAGCTGGCACTTGAACTATCTACGTTACCTAGCGGGTACTTGGAGTATGTAGGTTACCTACCGGGCTGTTGGACTATCTAGGTTACCTAGCGGGCACTGGGACTATCTAGGTTAACTAACGGGCACTTGGACTATGTAGGTTCCCTAGCGGGCCATTGGACTATGTAAGTTCCCTAGCAGGCACTTGGACTATGTGGGTTCCCTAGCGGGCATTTGGACTATCTAGGTTACCTAACGGGCACTTGGACTATGTAGGTTCCCTAGCGGGCACTTGGATTATGTAGGTTCCCTATCGGGCACTTGGACTATGTAGGTTAACTAGCGGGCATTTGGACTATGTAGGTTACCTAGCAGGCACTTGTTCTATGTAGGTTCCCTATCGGGCACTTGGAGAATGTAGGTTAACTAGGGGGCACTAGGACATTGTAGGTTACCTAGTGGGCCCTTGGACTATCTAGGTTACCTAGGGGGAACCTGGACTATGTAGGTTAACTAGCGGGCACTTGGACTATCTAGTTTAACTAGCGTGCACTTGGACTATGTAGGTTCCCTAGAGGGCACTTGGAATATGTAAGTTAACTACCGGGCACTTGGACTATGTAGGTTAACTAGCAGGCCCTTGGACTATCTAGGTTACCTAGCGGGCACTTGAACTATGTAGGTTAACTACAGGGCACTGGCACTATCTAGGTTACCGAACGGGCATTTGGACTATGTAGGTAACCTAACGGGCACTTGGAGAGTCTACGTTACCTAGCGGGCACTTGGACTTCTAGGTTAACGAACGGGCACTTGGACTGTCTAGGTTACCTAGTGGGTACTTGGATTATCTAGGTTAACGAACGGGCACTTGGACTATGTAGGTTACCTAGCCGCCACTTGGACTATCTAGGTTAGCTAACAGGCACTTGTACTATCTAGGTTCCCTAGCGGGCACTTGTATTATTTAGGTTACCTAGGTGGCATGGACTATGTAGGTTAACTAGCGGGCCCTTGGACTATCAAGGTTAGCCAACGGGCACTTAGATTATGTAGGTGAACTATCGGGAACTTGGAATATGTAGGTTAAGTAGCGGACACTTGCACTATGAAGGTTAACTAGCGGGCCCATGGACGATGTAGGTTTACTAGCGGGCTCTTGGACTATCTAGGTTCCCTAAAGGGCACTTGGACTATCTAGGTTACCCAGCGGGCACTTGGACTATGTAGGCTAACTAGGGGGCCCTTTGACGATCTAGGTTACCTAGCGGGTACTTGAACTATCTAGGTTAACTAGCGGGCACTTGCAGTATCTAGGTTACCTAGCGGGCACTTGGACTATGTACGTTCCCTAGCGGGCACTTGGACTATCTATGTTAACTAGCGGGCACTTGGAATATGTAGGTTAACTAGCGGACACTTGCACTATGTAGGTTACCTAGCAGTCACTTGGACTATCTAGGTTACCTAGCGGGCACTTGGACTATGTAGGCTAACTAGGGGGCCCGTTGACGATCTAGGTTATCTAGCGGGTACTTGAATTATCTAGGTTAACTAGCGGACACTTGCAGTATCTAGGTTACCTAGCGGGCACTTGGAATATGTACGTTCCCTAGCGGGCACTTGGACTATCTATATTAACTAGCGGGCACTTGGAATATGTAGGTTAACTAGCGGGCATTTGGACTATGTAGGTCAACTAGCAGGCCCTTGGACTATCTAGGTTAGCCAACGGGCACTTAGATTATGTAGGTTAACTAGCGGGCACTTGGAATATGTAGGTTAAGTAGCGGACACTTGCACTATGAAGGTTAACTAGCGGGCCCATGGACTATGTAGGTTTACTAGCGGGCCCTTGGACTATCTAGGTTCCCTAAAGGGCACTTGGACTATCTAGGTTACCGAACGGGCACTTGGACTATCTAGGTTACCTAGCGGGCACTTGGACTATGTAGGCTAACTAAGGGGCCCTTGGACGATCTAGGTTACCTAGCGGGTACATGAACTATCTAGGTTAACTAGCGGGCAATTGCAGTATCTAGGTTACCTAGTGGGCACTTGGACTATGTAAGTTCCCTAGCGGGCACTTGGACTATCTATGTTAACTAGCAGGCACTTGGACTATCTAGGTTAACTAGCGTGCACTTGGACTATGTAGGTTCCCTAGAGGGCACTTGGACTCTGTATGTTCCCTACGGACACTTGAACTATGTAAGTTAACTACCGGGCACTTGAACTATGTAGGTTAACTACCGGGCACTTGCACTATCTAGGTTACCGAACGGGCATTTAGATTATGTAGGTAACCTAGCGGGCACTTGGAGAGTCTAGGTTACCTAGCGGGCACTTGGACTTCTAGGTTAACGGACGGGCACTTGGACTATGTATGTTGCATAGCGGACATTTGGACTATCTAGGTTAGGTAACGGGCACTTGGACTATCTAGGTTTCTTAGCGGGCACTTGGACGATCTAGGTTAACTAGAGGACACTTGGACTATCTAAGTTAACTAGCGTGCACTTGGACTATCTAGGTTTCTTAGCGGGTACTTGGACTATGTAGGTTAACTAGCGGGCCATTGGACTATGTAGATTAACTAGCGGCACTTGGACTATCTACGTTAACTAGCGGGCCCTTGGACTATGTAGATTCCCTAGCTGGCATTTGAACTATATAGATAACCTAGCGGGCACTTTGACTTTGGAGGTTACCTAGCGGCACATGGACTATCTAGGTTACCTAGCCGGCACTTGAACTATCTACTTTATAGCGGGATCTTGGAGTATGTAGGTTACCTAGCGGGCTGTTGGACTATCTAGGTTGCCAAGCGGGCACTTGGGCTATCTAGGTTAACTAACGGGCACCTGGACTGTGTAGATTCCCTAGCGGGCCCTTGGACTATGTAAGTTCCCTAGCGGGATCTTGGACTATGTGGGTTTCCTGGCGGGCATTTGGACTCTCTAGGTTATCTAACGGACACTTGGACTATGTAGGTTCCCTAGCGGGCACTTGGATTATGTAGGTTCCCTATCGGGCAATTGGACTATGTAGATTAACTAGAGGTCATTTGGACTATGTAGGTTACCTAGCGGGCACTTGGACTATGTAGGTTCCCTATCGGGCACTTGGAGAATGTAGGTTAACTAGGGGGCACTAGGACTATGTAGGTTACCTAGCGGGCCCTTAGACTATCTAGTTTGCCTAGGGGGAACCTGGACTATGTAGGTTAACTAGTGGGCACTTGGACTATCTAGGTTACCTAGCAGGCACTTGGACTATGTACGTACGTTCCCTAGCGGGCACTTGGACTATCTACGTTACCTAGCAGGCACTTGGACTATGTAAGTTCCCTAGCGGGCACTTGGACTATCTACGTTACCTAGCGGCCACTTGGACTATGTACGTTACCTAGCGGGCACGTGGACTATGTACGTTTCCTAGCGGGTACTTGGACTAGATAGGTTCCCTAGCGGGCACTTGGTCTATCTAGGTTAACTAGCGAACACTTGGACTATCTAGGTTAAGAAGCGGGCATATGGACTATTAGGGCCCATAGCGGGCATTTGGAATATATTGGTTACCTAGCGGGCACTTGGACAATGTAGGTTAACGAACGGGCACTAGGACTATGTAGGTAACCTAGTGGTCACTTGAAATGTCTACGTTACCTAGCGGGCACTTGGACTATGTAGGTTAACTAGAGGGCACTTGGACTATCTAGGTTAACTAGCGGGCCCTTGGACAATGTAGGTTAACTAGCGGGCCCTTGGACTATGTAGGTTAACTAGCGGGGCCTTGGACTATGTAGGTTACCTAGTGGGCACTTGGACGATCTAGGTTAACTAGCGGGTACTTGGACTATGTGGGTTAACTAGCGGGCCCTTGGACTATGTAGATTCCCTAGCGGGCACTTGGACTATGTATGTTCCAGAGCGGGCACTTGGACTATGTAGGTTCCCTAGCAGTCACTTGGACTATGTAGGTTCCAGAGCGGGCACTTAGACTATCTATGTTCCCTAGCGGGCACTTATACTATGTAGGTTAATAGCGGACACTTGGACGATCTAGGTTAACTAGCGGGTACTTGGATTATGTAGGTTCCCTAGCGGGCACTTGGACTCTGTATGTTCCCTACGGACACTTGAACTATGTAAGTTAACTACCGGGCACTTGGACTATGTGGGTTAACTAGCGGGCACTTGGACTATCTAGGTTACATAGCGGGCACTTGGACTATGTAGGTTAACTACCGGGCACTTCGCTATCTGGGTTACCAAAGGGGCATTTGAAACATGTAGGTAACCTAGCGGGAACTTGGAGAGTCTAGGTTACCTAGCGGACACTTGGACTTCTAGGTTAACGAACGGGCACTTGGACTATGTATGTTGCATAGCGGGCAATTGGACTATCTAGGTTAGGTAAAGGGCACTTGGACTATCTAGGTTTCTTAGCGGGCACTTGGACGATCTAGGTTAACTAGAGGGCACTTGGACTATCTAGGTTAACTAGCGCGCACTTGGACTATCTAGGTTTCTTAGCGGGGACTTGGACTATGTAGGTTAACTAGTGGCCCCTTGAACTATGTAGAGTAACTAGCGGCACTTGGACTATCTACGTTAACTATAGGGCCCTTGGACTATGTAGATACCCTAGCGGGCATTTGGACTATATAGATAACCTAGCGGGCACTTTGACTTTGTAGGTTACCTAGCGGCACATAGACTATCTAGGTTACCTAGCTGGCGCTTGAACTATCTACGTTATAGCGGGATCTTGGAGTATGTAGTTTACCTAGCGGGCTGTTGGACTATCTAGGTTACCAAGTGGGCACTTGGACTATCTAGGTTAACTAGCGAGCATATGGACTATTAGGGCCCCTAGCGGGCATTTGGACTATATTGGTTACCTAGCGGGCACTTGGACAATGTAGGTTAACGAACGGGCACTAGGACTATGAAGGTAACCTTGTGGTCACTTGAAAAGTCTAGGTTACCTAGCGGGCACTTGGACTATGTAGGTTAACTAGCGGGCACTTGGACTATCTAGGTTAACTAGCGGGTACTTGGACTATGTGGGTTAACTAGCGGGCCCTTGGACTATGTAGATTCCCTAGCGGGCACTTGGACTATGTATGTTCCAGAGCGGGCACTTGGACTATGTAGGTTCCAGAGCGGGCACTTAGACTATCTAGGTTCCCTAGCGGACACTAATACTATGTAGGTTAATAGCGGACACTTGGACGATCTAGGTTAACTAGCGGGTACTAGGATTATGTAGGTTAACTAGCGGGCCCTTGAACTATGTAGATTAACTAGCGGGCTCTTGGACTATATAGGTTCCCTAGCGGGCACTTGGACTCTGTATGTTCCCTACGGACACTTGAACTATGTAAGTTAACTACCGAGCACTTGGACTATGTAGCTTAACTAGCGGGCCCTTGGACTATCTAGGTTACCTAGCGGGCACTTGGACTATGTAAGTTAACTACCGGGCACTTCGCTATCTGGGTTACCAAACGGACATTTGAAATATGTAGATAACCTAGCGGGCACTTGGAGAGTTTAGGTTACCTAGCGGGCACATGGACTTCTAGGTTAACGAACGGGCACTTGGACTATGTATGTTGCATAGCGGGCAATTGGACTATCTAGGTTAGGTAAAGGGCACTTGGACTATCTAGGTTTCTTAGCGGGCACTTGGACGATCTAGGTTAACTAGAGGGCACTTGGACTATCTAGGTTAACTAGCGTGCACTTGGACTATCTAGGTTTCTTAGCGGGAACTTGGACTATGTAAGTTAACTAGTGGGCCCTTGAACTATGTAGAAAAACTAGCGGCACTTGGACTGTCTACGTTAAGTAGCGGGCCCTTGGACTATGTAGATACCCTAGCGGGCATTTGGACTATATAGATAACCTAGCGGGCACTTTGACTTTGTAGGTTACCTAGCGGCACATGGACTATCTAGGTTACCTAGCTGGCGCTTGAACTATCTACGTTATAGCAGGAGCTTGGAGTATGTAGTTTACCTAGCGGGCTGTTGGACTATCTAGGTTACTTAGCGGGCACTTGGACTATCTAGGTTAACTAACGGGCACTTGGACTGTGTAGGTTCCCTAGCGAGCCCTTGGACTATGTAAGTTCCCTAGCGGGCACTTGGACTATGCGAATTTCCTGGCGGGCATTTGGAATTTTTAGGTTACCTAACAGGAACTTGGACTATGTACGCTCTCTAGCGGGCACTTGGATTATGTAGGTTCCCTATCGGGCACTTGGACTATGTAGCATAACTAGAGGGCATTTGGATTATGTAGGTTACCTAGCGGGCACTTGGACTATGTAGGTTCCCTATCGGGCACTTGGAAAATGTAGGTTAACTAGGGGGCACTGGGACTATGTAGGTTACCTAGCGGGCCTTTAGACTATCTAGGTTACATAGCGGGCATTTAGACTATGTAGGCTCCGTAGCGGTCATTTGGACTATATAGATTACCTAGCGGGCACTTAGACTTTGTAGGTTACATAGCGGGCACTTGGACTATCTAGGTTACCTATCTGGCATTTAAACTATCTACGTTACCTAAAGGGCACTTGGATTATGTAGGTTCCCTATCGGGCAATTGGACTATGTAGATTGACTAGAGGGCATTTGGACTATGTAGCTTACCTAGAGGGCACTTGGACTATGTAGGTTCCCTCTCGGGCACTTGGAGAATGTAGGTTAACTAGGGGGCACTAGGACTATGTAGGTTACCTAGTGGGCCCTTAGAATATCTAGTTTACCTAGGGGGAACCTGGACTATGTAGGTTAACTAGTGGGCACTTGGACTCTCTAGGTTACCTAGCAGGCACTTGGACTATGTACGTACGTTCCCTAGCGGGCACTTGGACTATCTACGTTACCTAGCAGGCACTTGGACTATGTACGTTACCTAGCGGGCACGTGGACTATGTACGTTTCCTAGCGGGTACATTGACTAGATAGGTTCCATGGCGGGCACTTGGTCTATCTAGGTTAACTAGCGAGCACTTGGACTATCTAGGTTAACTAGCGGGTATATGGACTATTAGGGCCCCTTGCGGGCATTTGGACTATATTGGTTACCTAGCGGGCACTTTGACAATGTAGGTTAACGAACGGGCACTAGGACTATGTAGATAACCTAGTGGTCACTTGAAATGTCTAGGTTACCTAGCGGGCACTTGGACTATGTAGGTTAACTAGCGGGCCCTTGGACTATCTAGGTTAACTAGCGGGCCCTTGAACGATGTAGGTTAACTAGCGGGCCCTTGGACTATGTAGGTTAACTAGCGGGCACTTGGACTATGTAGGTTACCTAGTGGGCACTTGGACGATCTAGGTTAACTAGCGGGTACTTGGACTATGTGGGTTAACTAGCGGGCCCTTGGACTATGTAGATTAACTAGCGGCACTTGGACAATCTACGTTAACTAGCGGGCCCTTGGACTATGTAGGTTAACTAGCGGGCACTTGGACTATGTAGGTTACCTAGTGGGCACTTGGACGATCTAGGTTAACTAGCGGGTACTTGGACTATGTGGGTTAACTAGCGGGCCCTTGGACTATGTAGATTCCCTAGTGGGCACTTGGACTATGTATGTTCCAGAGCGGGCACTTAGACTATCTAGGTTCCCTAGCGGGCACTTGTACTATGTAGGTTAATTACCGGACACTTGGACGATCTAGGTTAACTAGCGGGTACTTGGATTATGTAGGTTAACTAGCGGGCCCTTGAACTATGTAGATTAACTAGCAGCACTTGGACTATGTAGATACCCTAGCGGGCATTTGGACTATATAGATAACCTAGCGGGCACTTTGACTTTGTAGGTTACCTAGCGGCACATGGACTATCTAGGTTACCTAGCTGGCGCTTGAACTATCTACGTTATAGCGGGATCTTGGAGTATGTAGTTAACCTAGCGGGCTGTTGGACTATCTAGGTTACCAAGTGTGCACTTGGACTATCTAGGTTAACTAACGGGCACTTGGACTGTGTAGGTTCCCTAGCGGGCCCGTGGACTATGTAAGTTCCCTAGCGGGCACTTGGACTATGTGGGTTTCCTGGCGGGCATTTGGACTTTCTAGGTTACCTAAGAGGAACTTGGACTATGTACGTTCCCTAGCGGACACTTGGACTATGTAGGTTCCCTATCGGGCACTTGGAAAATGTAGGTTAACTAGGGGGCATGAAGACTATGTAGGTTACCTAGCGGACCCTTAGACTATCTAGGTTACCTAGCGGGCATTTGGATTATGTAGGCTCCCTAGCGGTCATTTGGACTATATTGATTACCTAGTGGGCACTTAGACTTTGCAGGTTACCTAGTGGGCACTTGGACGATCTAGGTTACCTAGCTCGAACTTGAACTATCTACGTTACCTAGCGGGTATTTGGAGTATGTAGGTTACCTACCGGGCTGTTGGACTATTTAGGTTACCAAGCGGGTACTTGGACTATCTAGGTTAACTAACGGGCACTTGGACTATGTAGATTCCCTAGCGGGCCCTTGGACTATGTAAGTTCCCTAGCGGGCACTTGGACTATGTGGGTTCCCTAGCGGGCATTTGGACTATCTAGGTTACCTAACGGGCACTTGGACTATGTAGGTTTCCTAGCGGGCACTTGGATTATTTAGCTTCCCTATTGGGTACTTCGACTATGTAGGTAAACTAGCGGGCATTTGGACTATGTAGGTTACCTAGCGGGCACTTGGACTATGTAGGTTCCCTATCGGGCTCTTGGAGAATGTAGGTTAACTAGGGGGCACTAGGACAATGTAGGTTGCCTAGCGGGCCGTTGGACTATCTAGGTTACCTAGGGGGAACCTGGACTATGTAGGTTAACTAGCGGGCACTTGGACTATCTAGATTACCTAGCGGGCACTTGGACTATGTACGTTCCCTAGCGGGCACTTGGACTATCTACGTTACCTAGCGGGCACTTGGCTATGTACGTTACCTAGCGGGCACTTGGACTATGTACTTTTCCTACCGGGTACTTGGACTAGATAGGTTCCCTAGCGGGCACTTGGATTATGTAGGTTCCCTATCGAGCACTTGGACTATGTAGGTTAACTAGCGGGTACTTGGACTATGTAGGTTCCCTATCGGGCACTTGGAGAATGTAGGTTAACTAGGGGGAACTAGGACTATGTAGGTTACCTAGCGGGCCCTTGGATTATCTAGGTTACCTAGGGGGAACCTGGACTATGTAGGTTAACTAGTGGGCACTTGGACTATCTAGGTTACCTATCAGGCACTTGGACTATGTACGTTCCCTAGCGGGCACTTGGATTATGTAGGTTCCCTATCGGGCACTTGGACAATGTAGAATAATTAGAGGGCATTTGGACTATGTAGGTTACCTAGCGGGCACTTGGACTATGTAGGTTCCCTATCGGGAACTTGGAAAATGTAGGTTAACTAGGGGGCACTAGGAGTATGTAGGTTACCTAGCGGGCCCTTAGACTATCTAGGTTACCTAGTGGGCATTTGGACTATGTAGGCTCCCTAGCGGTCATTTGGACTATATAGATTACCTAGCGGGCACTTAGACTTTGTAGGTTACCTAGCGGGCACTTGGACTATCTAGGTTACCTAGCTGGCACTTGAACTATCTACGTTACCTAGCGGGTACTTCGAGTAAGTAGGTTACCTACCGGGCTGTTGGACTATCTAGGTTACCTAGCGGGCACTGGGAATATCTAGGTTGCCTAACGGGCACTTGGACTATGTAGGTTCCCTAGCGGGCACTTGGATTATGTAGGTTCCCTATCAGTCACTTGGACTATGCAGGTTAACTTGCGGGCATTTGGACTATGTAGGTTACCTAGCGGGCACTTGGACTATGTAGGTTCCCTATCGGGCACTGGAGAATGTAGGTTAACTAGGGGGCCCTTGGACTATCTAGGTTACCTAGGGGGAACCTGGACTATGTAGGTTAACTAGTGGGCACTTGGACTATCTAGGTTACCTAGCAGGCACTTGGACTATGTAAGTTCCCTAGCGGGCACTTGGACTATCTACGTTACCTAGCGGCCACTTGGACTATGTACGTTACCTAGCAGGCACTTGGACTATGTACGTTTCCTAGCGGGTACTTGGACTAGATATTCCCTAGCGGGCACTTGGTCTATCTAGGTTAACTAGCGAGCACTTGGACTATCTAGGTTCCCTAGCGGGCACTGGTACTATGTAGGTTAATTAGCGGACACTTGGACAATCTAGTTAACTAGCGGGTATTTGGATTATGTAGGTTAACTAGCGTGCCCTTGAACTATGTAGATTAACTAGCGGGCCCTTGGACTATGTAGGTTCCCTAGCGGGCACTTGGACTCTGTATGTTCCCTACGGACACTTGAACTATGTAAGTTAACTACCGGGCACTTGGACTATGTAGGTTAACTAGCGGGCACTTGGACTATCTAGGTTACCTAGCGGGCACTTGGACTATGTAGGTTAACTACCGGGCACTTGCACTATCTAGGTTACCGAACGGGCATTTGGACTATGTAGGTAACCTAGCAGGCACTTGGATAGTCTAGGTTACCTAGCGGGCACTTGGACTTCTAAGTTAACGAATGGGCACTTGGACTATGTATGTTGCATAGCGGGCACTTGGACTTTCTAGGTTAGGTAACGGGCACTTGGACTATCTAGGTTTCTTAGCGTGCACTTGAACTATCTAGGTTTCTTAGCGGGTACTTGGACTATGTAGGTTAACTAGTGGGCCCTTGAACTATGTAGAATAACTAGCGGCACTTGGACTATTTAAGTTAACTAGCGGGCCCTTAGACTATGTAGATACCCTAGCGGGCATTTGGACTATATAAATATCCTAGCGGGCACTTAGACTTTTTAGGTTACCTAGCGGCACATGGACTATCTAGGTTACCTAGCTGGCACTTGAACTATCTACGTTATAGCGGGATCTTGGAGTATGTAGGTTACCTAGCGGGCCCTAGGACTATGAAAGTTCCCTAGCGGGCACTTGGACTATGTGGGTTTCCTGGCAGGCATTTGGACTTTCTAGGTTACCTAATGGGCCCTTGGACTCTGTAGGTTCCCTAGCGGGCACTTGGACTATGTGGGTTTCCTGGCGGGCATTTGGACTTTCTAGGTTACCTAACGGGCACTTGGACTATGTACGTTCCCTAGCGGGCACTTGGATTATGTAGGTTCCCTATAGGGCACTTGGACTATGTAGAATAACTAGAGGGCATTTGGACTATGTAGGTTACCTAGCGAGCACTTGAACTATGTAGGTTCCCTATCGGGCACTTGGAAAAAGTAGGTTAACTAGAGGGCACTAGGACTATGTAGGTTACCTAGCGGGCCCTTATACTATGTAGGTTACCTAGCCGGCATTTGGACTATGTAGGCTCCCTAGCGGTCATTTGGACTATATAGATTACCTAGCGGGCACTTAGACTTTGTAGGTTACCTAGCGGGCACTTGGACTATCTAGGTTACCTAGCTGGCACTTGAACTATCTACGTTACCTAGCGGGTACTTGGAGTATGTAGGTTACCTACCGCGCTGTTGGACTATCTAGGTTACCTAGCGGGCACTGGGACTATCTAGGTTAACTAACGGGCACTTGGACTATGTAGTTTCCCTAGCGGGCCCTTGGACTATGTAATTTCCCTAGCGTGTACTTGGACTACGTGGGTTCCCTAGCGGGCATTTGGACTATCTAGGTTACCTAACGGGCACTTGGACTATGTAGGTTCCCTAACGGGCACTTGGATTATGTAGCTTCCCTATTGGGTACTTCGACTATGTAGGTAAACTAGCGGGCATTTGGACTATGTAGGTTACCTAGCGGGCACTTGGACTATGTAGGTTCCCTAGCGGGCACTTGGACTATGTAGGTTACCTAGCGGGCACTTGGACTATGTAGGTTCCCTATGGGGCACTGGAGAATGTAGGTTACCTAGGGGGAACCTGGACTATGTAGGTTAACTAGTGGGCACTTGGACTATCTAGGTTACCTAGCAGGCACTTGGACTATGTAAGTTCCCTAGCGGGCACTTGGACTATCTACGTTACCTAGCGGCCACTTGGACTATGTACGTTACCTAGCAGGCACTTGGATTATGTACGTTTCCTAGCGGGTACTTGGACTAGATAGGTTCCCTAGCGGGCACTTGGTCTATCTAGGTTAACTAGCGAGCACTTGGACTATCTAGGTTCCCTAGCGGGCACTTGTACTATGTAGGTTAATTAGCAGACACTTGGACAATCTAGTTAACTAGCGGGTATTTGGATTATGTAGGTTAACTAGCGGGCCCTTGAACTATGTAGATTAACTAGCGGGCCCTTGGACTATGTAGGTTCCCTAGCGGGCACTTGGACTCTGTATGTTCCCTACGGACACTTGAACTATGTAAGTTAACTACCGGGCACTTGGACTATGTAGGTTAACTAGTGGGCACTTGGACTATCTAGGTTACCTAGCGGGCACTTGGACTATGTAGGTTAACTACCCGACACTTGCACTATCTAGGTTACAGAACGGGCATTTGGACTATGTAGGTAACCTAGCGGGCACTTGGAGAGTCTAGGTTACCTAGCGGGCACTTGGACTTCTAGGTTAACGAACGGGCACTTGGACTATGTATGTTGCATAGCGGGCAATTGGACTATCTAGGTTAGGTAACGGGCACTTGGACTATCTAGGTTAACTAGCGTGCACTTGGACTATCTAGGTTTCTTAGCGGGTACTTGGACTATGTAGGTTAACTAGTGGGCCCTTGAACTATGTAGAATAAGTAGCGGCACTTGGACAATCTAAGTTAACTAGCGGGCCCTTGGACTATGTAGATACCCTAGCGGGCATTTGGACTATATAAATATCCTAGCGGGCACTTAGACTTTTTAGGTTACCTAGCGGCACATGGACTATCTAGGTTACCTAGCTGGCACTTGAACTATCTACGTTATAGCGGGATCTTGGAGTATGTAGGTTACCTAGCGGGCCCTAGGACTATGAAAGTTCCCTAGCGGGCACTTGGACTATGTGGGTTTCCTGGCAGGCATTTGGACTTTCTAGGTTACCTAATGGGCCCTTGGACTCTGTAAGTTCCCTAGCGGGCACTTGGACTATGTGGGTTTCCTGGCGGGCATTTGGACTTTCTAGGTTACCTAACGGGCACTTGGACTATGTACATTCCCTAGCGGGCACTTGGATTATGTAGGTTCCCTATCGGGCACTTCGAAAATGTAGGTTAACTAGGGGGCACTAGGACTATGTAGGTTACCTAGCGGGCCCTTAGACTATCTAGGTTACCTAGCGGGCATTTGGACTATGTAGGCTCCCTAGCGGTCATTTGGACTATATAGATAACCTAGCGGGCACTTTGACTTTTTAGGTTACCTAGCGGGCACTTGGATTATCTAGGTTACCTAGCTGGAACTTGAACTATCTACGTTACCTAGCAGGTACTTGGAGTATGTAGGTTACCTACCGGGCTGTTGGACTATCTAGGTTACTAACCGGGCACTTGAACTATCTAGGTTAAAAAACGGGCACTTTGACTGTGTAGGTTCCCTAGCGGGCCCTTGGACTATGTAAGTTCCCTAGCGGGCACTTGGACTATGTGGGTTTCCTGGCCAGCATTTGGATTTTCTAGGTTACCTAACGGGCACTTGGACTATGTACGTTCCCTAGCGGGCACTTGGATTATGTAGGTTCCCTATAGGGCACTTGGACTATGTAGAATAACTAGAGGGCATTTGGACTATGTAGGTTACCTAGCGAGCACTTGAACTATGTAGGTTCCCTATCGGGCACTTGGAAAAAGTAGGTTAACTAGAGGGCACTAGGACTATGTAGGTTACCTAGCGGGCCCTTATACTATGTAGGTTACCTAGCCGGCATTTGGACTATGTAGGCTCCCTAGCGGTCATTTGGACTATATAGATTACCTAGCGGGCACTTAGACTTTGTAGGTTACCTAGCGGGCACTTGGACTATCTAGGTTACCTAGCTGGCACTTGAACTATCTACGTTACCTAGCGGGTACTTGGAGTATGTAGGTTACCTACCGCGCTGTTGGACTATCTAGGTTACCTAGCGGGCACTGGGACTATCTAGGTTAACTAACGGGCACTTGGACTATGTAGTTTCCCTAGCGGGCCCTTGGACTATGTAATTTCCCTAGCGTGTACTTGGATTACGTGGGTTCCCTAGCGGGCATTTGGACTATCTAGGTTACCTAACGGGCACTTGGACTATGTAGGTTCCCTAACGGGCACTTGGATTATGTAGCTTCCCTATTGGGTACTTCGACTATGTAGGTAAACTAGCGGGCATTTGGACTATGTAGGTTACCTAGCGGGCACTTGGACTATGTAGGTTCCCTAGCGGGCACTTGGACTATGTAGGTTACCTAGCGGGCACTTGGACTATGTAGGTTCCCTATGGGGCACTGGAGAATGTAGGTTACCTAGGGGGAACCTGGACTATGTACGTTAACTAGTGGGCACTTGGACTATCTAGGTTACCTAGCAGGCACTTGGACTATGTAAGTTCCCTAGCGGGCACTTGGACTATCTACGTTACCTAGCGGCCACTTGGACTATGTACGTTACCTAGCAGGCACTTGGATTATGTACGTTTCCTAGCGGGTACTTGGACTAGATAGGTTCCCTAGCGGGCACTTGGTCTATCTAGGTTAACTAGCGAGCACTTGGACTATCTAGGTTCCCTAGCGGGCACTTGTACTATGTAGGTTAATTAGCGGACACTTGGACAATCTAGTTAACTAGCGGGTATTTGGATTATGTAGGTTAACTAGCGGGCCCTTGAACTATGTAGATTAACTAGCGGGCCCTTGGACTATGTAGGTTCCCTAGCGGGCACTTGGACTCTGTATGTTCCCTACGGACACTTGAACTATGTAAGTTAACTACCGGGCACTTGGACTATGTAGGTTAACTAGTGGGCACTTGGACTATCTAGGTTACCTAGCGGGCACTTGGACTATGTAGGTTAACTACCCGACACTTGCACTATCTAGGTTACAGAACGGGCATTTGGACTATGTAGGTAACCTAGCGGGCACTTGGAGAGTCTAGGTTACCTAGCGGGCACTTGGACTTCTAGGTTAACGAACGGGCACTTGGACTATGTATGTTGCATAGCGGGCAATTGGACTATCTAGGTTAGGTAACGGGCACTTGGACTATCTAGGTTAACTAGCGTGCACTTGGACTATCTAGGTTTCTTAGCGGGTACTTGGACTATGTAGGTTAACTAGTGGGCCCTTGAACTATGTAGAATAAGTAGCGGCACTTGGACAATCTAAGTTAACTAGCGGGCCCTTGGACTATGTAGATACCCTAGCGGGCATTTGGACTATATACATAACCTAGCGGGCACTTAGACTTTTTAAGTTACCTAGCGGCACATGGACTATCTAGGTTACCTAGCTGGCACTTGAACTATCTACGTTATAGCGGGATCTTGGAGTATGTAGGTTACCTAGCGGGCTGTTGGACTATCTAGGTTACCAAGCAGGCACTTGGACTATCTAGGTTAACTAACGGGCACTTGGACTGTGTAGGTTCCCTAGCGGGCCCTTGGACTATGTAAGTTCCCTAGAGGGCACTTGGACTATGTGGGTTTCCTGGCGGGCATTTGGACTTTCTGGTTACCTAACGGGCACTTGGACTCTGTACGTTCCCTAGCGGGCACTTGGATTATGTAGGTTTCCTATCGGGCACTTGGACTATGTGGGTTCCCTATCGGGCACTTGGAAAATGTAGGTTTACTAGGGGGCACTAGGACTATGTAGGTTACCTAGCGGGCCCTTAGACTATCTAGGTTACCTAGCGGGCATTTGGACTATGTAGGCTCCCTAGCGGTCATTTGGACTATATAGATTACCTAGCGGGCACTTAGACTCTTTAGGTTACCTAGCGGGCACTTGGACTATCTAGGTTACCTAGCTGGAACCTGAACTATCTACGTTACCTAGCGGGTACTGGAGTATGTAGGTTACCTACCGGGCTGTTGGACTATCTAGGTTACCAAGCGGGCACTTGGACTATCTAGGTTATCTAACGGGCACTTGGAATGTGTAGGTTCCCTAGCGGGCACTTGGACTATGTGGGTTTCCTGGCCAGCATTTGGATTTTCTAGGTTACCTAACGGGCACTTGGACTATGTACGTTCCCTAGCGGGCACTTGGATTATGTAGGTTCCCTATCGGGCACTTAGACTATGTAGGTTAACTAGCGGGCACTTGGACTATGTAGGTTCCCTATCGGGCACTTGGAGAATGTAGGTTAACTAGGGGGCACTAGGACAATGTAGGTTACCTAGCGGGCCCTTGGACTATCTAGGTTACCTAGGGGGAACCTGGACTGTGTAGGTTAACTAGTGGGCACTTGGACTATCTAGGTTACCTAGCAGGCACTTGGACTATGTACGTTCCCTAGCGGGCACTTGGATTATGTAGGTTCCCTATCGGGCACTTGGACAATGTAGAATAATTAGAGGGCATTTGGACTATGTAGGTTACCTAGAGGGCACTTGGACTATGTAGTTTCCCTATCGGGAACTTGGAAAATGTAGGTTAACTAGGGGGCACTAGGACTATGTAGGTTACCTAGCGGGCCCTTAGACTATCTAGGTTCCCTAGTGGGCATTTGGACTATGTAGGCTCCGTAACGGTCATTTGGACTATATAGATTACCTAGCGGGCACTTAGACTTTGTAGGTTACCAACGGGCACTTGGACTATCTAGGTTACCTAGCTGGCACTTGAACTATCTACGTTACCTAGCGGGTACTTCGAGTAAGTAGGTTACCTACCGGGCTGTTGGACTATCTAGGTTACCTAGCGGGCACTGGGAATATCTAGGTTGCCTAACGGGCACTTGGACTATGTAGGTTCCCTAGCGGGCACTTGGATTATGTAGGTTCCCTATCAGGCACTTGGACTATGTAGGTTAACTTGCGGGCATTTGGACTATGTAGGTTACCTAGCGGGCACTTGGACTATGTAGGTTCCCTATCGGGCACTGGAGAATGTAGGTTAACTAGGGGGCCCTTGGACTATCTAGGTTACCTAGGGGGAACCTGGACTATGTAGGTTAACTAGTGGGCACTTGGACTATCTAGGTTACCTAGCAGGCACTTGGACTATGTAAGTTCCCTAGCGGGCACTTGGACTATCTACGTTACCTAGCGGCCACTTGGACTATGTACGTTACCTAGCAGGCACTTGGACTATGTACGTTTCCTAGCGGGTACTTGGACTAGATAGGTTCCCTAGCGGGCACTTGGTCTATCTAGGTTAACTAGCGAGCACTTGGACTATCTAGGTTCCCTAGCGGGTACTGGTACTATGTAGGTTAATTAGCGGACACTTGGACAATCTAGTTAACTAGCGGGCACTTGGATTATGTAGGTTCCCTATCAGGCACTTGGACTATGTAGGTTAACTTGCGGGCATTTGGACTATGTAGGTTACCTAGCGGGCACTTGGACTATGTAGGTTCCCTATCGGGCACTGGAGAATGTAGGTTAACTAGGGGGACCTTGGACTATCTAGGTTACCTAGGGGGAACCTGGACTATGTAGGTTAACTAGTGGGCACTTGGACTATCTAGGTTACCTAGCAGGCACTTGGACTATGTAAGTTCCCTAGCGGGCACTTGGACTATCTACGTTACCTAGCGGCCACTTGGACTATGTACGTTACCTAGCAGGCACTTGGACTATGTACGTTTCCTAGCGGGTACTTGGACTAGATAGGTTCCCTAGCGGGTACTTGGTCTATCTAGGTTAACTAGCGAGCACTTGGACTATCTAGGTTCCCTAGCGGGTACTGGTACTATGTAGGTTAATTAGCGGACACTTGGACAATCTAGTTAACTAGCGGGTATTTGGATTATGTAGGTTAACTAGCGGGCCCTTGAACTATGTAGATTAACTAGCGGGCACTTGGATTATGTAGGTTCCCTAGCGGGCACTTGGACTCTGTATGTTCCCTACGGACACTTGAACTATGTAAGTTAACTACCGGGCACTTGGACTATGTAGGTTAACTAGCGGGCACTTGGACTATCTAGGTTACCTAGCGGGCACTTGGACTATGTAGGTTAACTACCGGGCACTTGCACTATCTAGGTTACCGAACGGGCATTTGGACTATGTAGGTAACCTAGCAGGCACTTGGATAGTCTAGGTTACCTAGCGGGCACTTGGACTTCTAGGTTAACGAACGGGCACTTGGACTATGTATGTTGCATAGCGGGCAATTGGACTATCTAGGTTAGGTAACGGGCACTTGGACTATCTAGGTTTCTTAGCGTTCACTTGAACTATCTAGGTTTCTTAGCGGGTACTTGGACTATGTAGGTTAACTAGTGGGCCCTTGAACTATGTAGAATAACTAGCGGCACTTGGACTATTTAAGTTAACTAGCGGGCCCTTAGACTATGTAGATACCCTAGCGGGCATTTGGACTATATAAATAACCTAGCGGGCACTTAGACTTTTTAGGTTACCTAGCGGCACATGGACTATCTAGGTTACCTAGCTGGCACTTGAACTATCTACGTTATAGCGGGATCTTGGAGTATGTAGGTTACCTAGCGGGCCCTTGGACTATGAAAGTTCCCTAGCGGGCACTTGGACTATGTGGGTTTCCTGGCAGGCATTTGGACTTTCTAGGTTACCTAACGGGCCCTTGGACTCTGTAAGTTCCCTAGCGGGCACTTGGACTATGTGGGTTTCCTGGCGGGCATTTGGACTTTCTAAGTTACCTAACGGGCACTTGGACTATGTACATTCCCTAGCGGGCACTTGGATTATGTAGGTTCCCTATCGGGCACTTCGAAAATGTAGGTTAACTAGGGGGCACTAGGACTATGTAGGTTACCTAGCGGGCCCTTAGACTATCTAGGTTACCTAGCGGGCATTTGGACTATGTAGGCTCCCTAGCGGTCATTTGGACTATATAGATAACCTAGCGGGCACTTTGACTTTTTAGGTTACCTAGCGGGCACTTGGACTATCTAGGTTACCTAGCTGGAACTTGAACTATCTACGTTACCTAGCAGGTACTTGGAGTATGTAGGTTACCTACCGGGCTGTTGGACTATCTAGGTTACCAACCGGGCACTTGAACTATCGAGGTTAAAAAACGGGCACTTGGACTGTGTAGGTTCCCTAGCGGGCCCTTGGACTATGTAAGTTCCCTAGCGGGCACTTGGACTATGTGGGTTTCCTGGCCAGCATTTGGATTTTCTAGGTTACCTAACGGGCACTTGGACTATGTACGTTCCCTAGCGGGCACTTGGATTATGTAGGTTCCCTATAGGGCACTTGGACTATGTAGAATAACTAGAGGGCATTTGGACTATGTAGGTTACCTAGCGAGCACTTGAACTATGTAGGTTCCCTATCGGGCACTTGGAAAAAGTAGGTTAACTAGAGGGCACTAGGACTATGTAGGTTACCTAGCAGGCCCTTATACTATGTAGGTTACCTAGCCGGCATTTGGACTATGTAGGCTCCCTAGCGGTCATTTGGACTATATAGATTACCTAGCGGGCACTTAGACTTTGTAGGTTACCTAGCGGGCACTTGGACTATCTAGGTTACCTAGCTGGCACTTGAACTATCTACGTTACCTAGCGGGTACTTGGAGTATGTAGGTTACCTACCGGGCTGTTGGACTATCTAGGTTACCTAGCGGGCACTGGGACTATCTAGGTTAACTAACGGGCACTTGGACTATGTAGTTTCCCTAGCGGGCCCTTGGACTATGTAATTTCCCTAGCGTGTACTTGGACTACGTAGGTTCCCTAGCGGGCATTTGGACTATCTAGGTTACCTAACGGGCACTTGGACTATGTAGGTTCCCTAACGGGCACTTGGATTATGTAGCTTCCCTATTGGGTACTTCGACTATGTAGGTAAACTAGCGGGCATTTGGACTATGTAGGTTACCTAGCGGGCACTTGGACTATGTAGGTTCCCTATCAGGCACTTGGAGAATGTAGGTTAACTAGGGGGCACTAGGAAATGTAGGTTACCTAGCGGGCCCTTGGACTATCTAGGTTACCACGGGGAACCTGGACTATGTAGGTTAACTAGCGGGCACCTGGACTATCTATGTTACCTAGCGGGCACTGGGACAATCTAGGTTAACTAACGGGCCCTTGGACTCTGTAAGTTCCCTAACGGGCACTTGGACTATGTGGGTTTCCTGGCGGGCATTTGGACTTTCTAAGTTACCTAACGGGCACTTGGACTATGTACATTCCCTAGCGGGCACTTGGATTATGTAGGTTCCCTATCGGGCACTTCGAAAATGTAGGTTAACTAGGGGGCACTAGGACTATGTAGGTTACCTAGTGGGCCCTTAGACTATCTAGGTTACCTAGCGGGCATTTGGACTATGTAGGCTCCCTAGCGGTCATTTGGACTATATAGATAACCTAGCGGGCACTTTGACTTTTTAGGTTACCTAGCGGGCACTTGGACTATCTAGGTTACCTAGCTGGAACTTGAACTATCTACGTTACCTAGCAGGTACTTGGAGTATGTAGGTTACCTACCGGGCTGTTGGACTATCTAGGTTACCAACCGGGCACTTGAACTATCGAGGTTAAAAAACGGGCACTTGGACTGTGTAGGTTCCCTAGCGGGCCCTTGGACTATGTAAGTTCCCTAGCGGGCACTTGGACTATGTGGGTTTCCTGGCCAGCATTTGGATTTTCTAGGTTACCTAACGGGCACTTGGACTATGTACGTTCCCTAGCGGGCACTTGGATTATGTAGGTTCCCTATAGGGCACTTGGACTATGTAGAATAACTAGAGGGCATTTGGACTATGTAGGTTACCTAGCGAGCACTTGAACTATGTAGGTTCCCTATCGGGCACTTGGAAAAAGTAGGTTAACTAGAGGGCACTAGGACTATGTAGGTTAACTAGCAGGCCCTTATACTATGTAGGTTACCTAGCCGGCATTTGGACTATGTAGGCTCCCTAGCGGTCATTTGGACTATATAGATTACCTAGCGGGCACTTAGACTTTGTAGGTTACCTAGCGGGCACTTGGACTATCTAGGTTACCTAGCTGGCACTTGAACTATCTACGTTACCTAGCGGGTACTTGGAGTATGTAGGTTACCTACCGGGCTGTTGGACTATCTAGGTTACCTAGCGGGCACTGGGACTATCTAGGTTAACTAACGGGCACTTGGACTATGTAGTTTCCCTAGCGGGCCCTTGGACTATGTAATTTCCCTAGCGTGTACTTGGACTACGTAGGTTCCCTAGCGGGCATTTGGACTATCTAGGTTACCTAACGGGCACTTGGACTATGTAGGTTCCCTAACGGGCACTTGGATTATGTAGCTTCCCTATTGGGTACTTCGACTATGTAGGTAAACTAGCGGGCATTTGGACTATGTAGGTTACCTAGCGGGCACTTGGACTATGTAGGTTCCCTATCAGGCACTTGGAGAATGTAGGTTAACTAGGGGGCACTAGGAAATGTAGGTTACCTAGCGGGCCCTTGGACTATCTAGGTTACCACGGGGAACCTGGACTATGTAGGTTAACTAGCGGGCACCTGGACTATCTATGTTACCTAGCGGGCACTGGGACAATCTAGGTTAACTAACGGGCACTTGGACTATGTAGTTTTCCTAGCGGGCCCTTGGACTATGTAAGTTCCCTAGCGTGCACTTGGACTACGTGGGTTCCCTAGCGGGCATTTGGACTATCTAGGTTACCTAACGGGCACTTGGACTATGTAGGTTCCCTAATGGGCACTTGGATTATGTAGCTTCCCTATTGGGTACTTCGACTATGTAGGTTAACTAGCGGGTATTTGGAATATGTAGGTTACCTAGCGGGCACTTGGACTATGTAGGTTCCCTATCGGGCACTTGGAGAATGTAGGTTAACTAGGGGGCACTAGGACAATGTAGGTTACCTAGCGGGCCCTTGGACTATCTAGGTTACCTACGGGGAACCTAGACTATGTAGGTTAAGTAGCGGGCACTTGGACTATCTAGGTTACCTAGCGGGCACTTGGACTATGTACGTTCCCTAGCGGGCACTTGGACTATCTACGTTACCTAGCGGCCACTTGGACTATGTACGTTACCTAGCGGGCACTTGGACTATGTACTTTTCCTAGCGGGTACTTGGACTAGATAGGTTCCCTAGAGGGCATTTTATCTATCTAGGTTAACTAGCGAGCACTTGGACTATCTAGGTTAACTAGCGGGCATTTGGACTATTAGGGCCCCTAGCGGGCATTTGGACTATATTGGTTACCTAGCGGGCACTTGGACTATCTAGGTTAACTAGTGGGCCCTTAGACGATGTAGGTTAACTAGCTGGCCCTTGCACTATGTAGGTTAACTAGCGGGCCCATGGATTATGTAGGTTTACTAACAGGCACTTGGACTCTCTAGGTCACTAGCGGGCACTTGGACTATGTAGTTTCCTTAGCGGGCATTTGGGCTATTTAGGTTACCTAGCGGGCACTTGGACTATGTAGGTTACCTAGCAGGCACTTTGACTATCTAGGTTAACTAACAGGCACTTGGACTATGTAGGTTGCCTAGCGGGCACTTGGATTATGTAGGTTCCCTATTGGGCACTTGGACTATGTAGGTTAACCAGCGGGCACTTGGACTGTCTAGGTTACCTAGTGGGCACTTGTATTATCTAGGTTAACGAACGGGCACTTGGACTATGTAGGTTACCTAGCCGCCACTTGCACTATCTAGGTTAGCTAACAGGCACTTGGACTATCTAGGTTCCCTAGCGGGCACTTGTACTATCTAGGTTACCTAGCTGGCACTTGGACTATGTAGGTCAACTAGCGGGCCCTTGGACTTTCTTGGTTAGCCAACGGGCACTTAGATTATGTAGGTTAACTAGCGGGCACTTGGACTATGTAGGCTAAGTAGGGGGCCCTTGAACGATCTAGGTTACCTAGCGGGTACTTGAACTATCTAGGTTAACTAGCGGGCACTTGCAGTATCTAGGTTACCTAGCGGGCCCTTTGACTATGTACGTTCCCTAGCGGGCACTTGGACTATCTATGTTAACTAGCGGGCACTTGGAATATGTAGGTTAACTAGCGGACACTTGCACTATGTAGGTTACCTAGCAGGCACTTGGACTATCTAGGTTAACTAGCGGGCACTTGGACTATGTAGGTCAACTAGCGGGCCCTTGGACTATCAAGGTTAGCCAACGGGCACTTAGATTATGTAGGTTAACTAGAGGGCACTTGGAATATGTAGGTTAAGTAGCGGACACTTACACTATGAAGGTTAACTAGCGGGCCCATGGACTATGTAGGTTTACTAGCGGGCCTTTGGACTATCTAGGTTCCCTAAAGGGCACTTGGACTATCTAGGTTACCGAACGGGCCCCTGGACTATCTAGGTTACCTTGCGGGAACTTGGACTATGTAGGCTAACTATGGGGCCCTTGGACTATCTAGGTTAACTAGCGTGCACTTGGACTATGTAGGTTCCTTAGCGGGCACTTGGACTATCTAGGTTGCCTAGCGGGCAATTGGACGATATAGGTTAACTAGCGTGCCCTTGGAATATCTAGGTTACGTAGCGGGCACTTGGTATATAGGTTAACTAGCGGGCACTTGGACTATGTAGGTTAACTAGAGGACACTTGGACTATCTAGGTAAACTAATGGGCCCTTTGACTATGTAGGTTGACTAGTGGGCACTTGGACAATTTAGGTTAACTAGCGTGCACTTGGACTATCTAGGTTTCTTAGCGGGGACTTGGACTATGTAGGTTAACTAGTGGGCCCTTGAACTATGTAGAATAACTAGCGGCACTTGGACTATCTACGTTAACTAGCGGGCCCTTGGACTATGTAGATACCCTAGCGTGCATTGGGACTATATAGATAACCTAGCGGGCACTTTGACTTTGTAGGTTACCTAGCGGCACATGGACTATCTACGTTACCTAGCTGGCGCTTGAACTATCTACGTTATAGCGGGATCTTGGAGTATGTAGTTTACCTATCGGGCTGTTGGACCATCTAGGTTACCAAGCGTGCACTTGGGCTATCTAGGTTAACTAACGGGCACTTGGACTGTGTAGGTTCCCTAGCGGGCCCTTGGACTATGTAAGTTCCCTAGCGGGCACTTGGACTATGTGGGTTTCCTGGCGGGTATATGGACTTTCTAGGTTACCTAACAGGAAATTGGACTACGTACGTTCCCTAGAGGACACTTGGATTATGTAGGTTGCTATCGGGCACTTGGACTATGTAGAATAACTAGAGGGCATTTGGACTATGTAGGTTACCTAGCGGGCACATGGACTATGTAGGTTCCCTATCGGGCACTTGGAAAATGTAGGTTAACTAGGGGGCACTAGGACTATGTAGGTTACCTAGCGGGCCCTTAGACTATCTAGGTTACCTAGCGGGCATTTGGACTATGTAGGCTCTCTAGCGGTCATTTGGACTATATTGATTACCTAGCGGGCACTTAGACTTTGTAGGTTACCTAGCGGGCACTTGGACTATCTAGGTTACCTAGCTGGCACTTGAACTATCTACGTTACCTAGCGGGTACTTGGAGTATGTAGGTTACCTACCGGGCTGTTGGACTATCTAGGTTACCAAGCGGGCACTTGGACTATGTAGGTTCCCTAGCGGGCCCTTGGACTATGTAAGTTCCCTAGCGTGCACTTGGACTATGTGGGTTCCCTAGCGGGCATTTGGACTATCTAGGTTACCTAACGGGCACTTGGACTATGTAGGTTCCCTAGCGGGCACTTGGATTATGTAGGTTCCCTATCGGGCACTTGGACTATGTAGGTTAACTAGCGGGCACTTGGACTATGTAGGTTCCCTATCGGGCAATTGGAGAATATAGGTTAACTAGGGGGAACTAGGACTATGTAGGTTACCTAATGGGCCCTTGGACTATCTAGGTTACCTAGGGGGAACCTGGACTATGTAGGTTAACTAGTGGGCACTTGGACTATCTAGGTTACCTAGAAGGCACTTGGCCTATGTACGTTCCCTAGCGGGCACTTGGATTATGTACGTTCCCTATCGGGCACTTGGACAATGTAGAATAATTAGAGGGCATTTGGACTATGTAGGTTACCTAGCGGGCACTTGGACTATGTAGTTTCCTTATCGGGAACTTGGAAAATGTAGGTTAACTAGGGGGCATTTGGACTATGTAGGCTCCCTAGCGGTCATTTGGACTATATAGATTACCTAGCGGGCACTTAGACTTTGTAGGTTACCTAGCGGGCACTTGGACTATCTAGGTTACCTAGCTGGCACTTGAACTATCTACGTTACCTAGCGGGTACTTCGAGTAAGTAGGTTACCTACCGGGCTGTTGGACTATCTAGGTTACCTAGCGGGCACTGGGACAATCTAGGTTACCTAACGGGCACTTGGACTATGTAGGTTAACTAGCGGGCACTTGGACTATGTAGGTTCCCTATCGGGCACTTGGAGTTGTAGGTTAACTAGGGGGAACTAGGACTATGTAGGTTACCTAGCGGGCCCTTGGACTATCTAGGTTAACTAGCGGGCACTTGGACTATGTAGGTCAACTAGCGGGCCCTTGGACTATCAAGGTTAGCCAACGGGCACTTAGATTATGTAGGTTAACTAGCGGGCACTTGGAATATGTAGGTTAAGTAGCAGACACTTGCACTATGAAGGTTAACTAGCGGGCCCATGGACTATGTAGGTTTACTAGAAGGCCTTTTGACTATCTAGGTTCCCTAAAAGGCACTTGGACTATCTAGGTTACCGAACGGGCCCCTGGACTATCTAGGTTACCTTGCGGGAACTTGGACTATGTAGGCTAACTATGGGGCCCTTGTACTATCTAGGTTAACTAGCATGCACTTGGACTATGTAGGTTCCTTAGCGGGCACTTGGACTATCTAGGTTGCCTAGCGGGCACTTGGACGATATAGGTTAACTAGCGTGCCATTGGAATATCTAGGTTATGTAGCGGGCACTTGGTATATAGGTTAACAAGCGGGCACTTGGACTATGTAGGTTAACTAGGGGACACATGGACTATCTAGGTTAACTAATGGCCCCTTATACTATGTAGGTTAACTAGTGGGCACTTGGACAATCTAGGTTAACTAGCGTGCACTTGGACTATCTATGTTTCTTAGCGGGGACATGGACTATGTAGGTTAACTAGTGGGCCCTTGAACTATGTAGAATAACTAGCGGCACTTGGACTATCTACGTTAAGTAGCGGGCCCTTGGACTATGTAGATACCCTAGCGTGCATTGGGACTATATAGATAACCTAGCGGGCACTTTGACTTTGTAGGTTACCTAGCGGCACATGGACTACCTAGGTTACCTAGCTGGCGCTTTAACTATCTACGTTATAGCGGGATCTTGGAGTATGTAGTTTACCTAGAAGGCTGTTGGACTATCTAGGTTACCAAGCGTGCACTTGGGCTATCTAGGTTAACTAACGGGCACTTGGACTGTGTAGGTTCCCTAGCGGGCCCTTGGACTATGTAAGTTCCCTAGCGGGCACTTGGACTATGTGGGTTTCCTGGCGGGCATTTGGACTTTCTAGGTTACCTAACAGGAAATTGGACTATGTACGTTCCCTAGCGGACACTTGGATTATGTGGGTTCCCTATTGGGCACTTGGACCATGTAGAATAACTAGAGGGCATTTGGACTATGTTGGTTACCTAGCAGGCACATGGACTATGTAGGTTCCCTATCGGGCACTTGGAAAATGTAGGTTACCTAGGGGGCACTAGGACTATGTAGGTTACCTAGCGGGCCCTTAGACTATCTAGGTTACCTAGCGGGCATTTGGACAATGTAGGCTCCCTAGCGGTCATTTGGACTATATTGATTACCTAGCGGGCACTTAGACTTTGTAGGTTACCTAGCGGGCACTTGGACTATCTAGGTTACCTAGCTGGAACTTGAACTATCTACGTTACCTAGCGGGTACTTGGAGTATGTAGGTTACCTACCGGGCTGTTGGACTATCTAGGTTACCTAGCGGGCACTTGGACTATCTAGGTTAACTAACGGGCACTTGGACTATGTAGGTTCCCTAGCGGGCCCTTGGACTATGTAAGTTCCCTAGTGTGCACTTGGACTATGTGGGTTCCCTAGCGGGCATTTGGACTATCTAGGTTACCTAACGGGCACTTGGACTATGTAGGTTCCCTAGCGGGCACTTGGATTATGTAGGATCCCTATCGGGCACTTGGACTATGTAGGTTAACTAGCGGGCACTTGGACTATGTAGGTTCCCTATCAGGCACTTGGAGAATGTAGGTTAACTAGGGGGAACTAGGACTATGTAGGTTACCTAGCGGGCCCTTGGACTATCTAGGTTACCTAGGGGGAACCTGGACTATGTAGGTTAACTAGTGGGCACTTGGACTATCTAGGTTACCTAGCAGGCACTTGGAATATGTACGTTCCCTAGCGGGCACTTGGATTATGTAGGTTCCCTATCGGGCACTTGGACAATGTAGAATAATTAGAGGGCATTTGGACTATGTAGGTTACCTAGCGGGCACTTGGACTATGTAGGTTCCCTATCGGGAACTTGGAAAATGTAGGTTAAGAGGGGTCACTAGGACTATGTAGGTTACCTAGAGGGCCCTTAGACTATCTAGGTTCCCTAGTGGGCATTTGGACTATGTAGGCTCCGTAGCGGTCATTTGGACTATATAGATTACCTAGCGGGCACTTAGACTTTGTAGGTTACCTAGCGGGCACTTGGACTATCTAGGTTACCTAGCTGGCACTTGAACTATCTACGTTACCTAGCGGGTACTTCGAGTAAGTAGGTTACCTACCGGGCTGTTGGACTATCTAGGTTACCTAGCGGGCACTGGGACTATCTAGTTTACCTAACGGGCACTTGGACTATGTAGGTTCCCTAGCGGGCACTTGGATTATGTAGGTTCCCTATCAGGCACTTGGACTATGTAGTTTAACTTGCGGGCATTTGGACTATATAGGTTCCCTATCGGGCACTGGAGAATGTAGGTTAACTAGGGGGCACTTGGACTATGTAGGTTACCTAGCGGGCCCTTGGACTATCTAGGTTACCTAGGGGGAACCTGGACTATGTAGGTTAACTAGTGGGCACTTGGACTATCTAGGTTACCTAGCAGGCACTTGGACTATGTAAGTTCCCTAGCGGGCACTTGGACTATCTACGTTACCTAGCGGCCACTTGGACTATGTACGTTACCTAGCAGGCACTTGGACTATGTACGTTTCCTAGCAGGTACTTGGACTAGATAGGTTCCCTAGCGGGCACTTGGTCTATCTAGGTTAACTAGCGAGCACTTGGACTATCTAGGTTCCCAAGCGGGCACTTGTACTATGTAGGTTAATTAGCGGACACTTGGACAATCTAGTTAACTAGTGGGTATTTGGATTATGTAGGTTAACTAGCGGGCCCTTGAACTATGTAGATTAACTAACGGGCCCTTGTACTATGTAGGTTCCCTGGCGGGCACTTGGACTCTGTATGTTCCCTACGGACACTTGAACTATGTAAGTTAACTACCGGGCACTTGGACTATGTAGGTTAACTAGTGGGCACTGGGACTATCTAGGTTACCTAGCGGGCACTAGGACTATGTAGGTTAACTACCCGGCACTTGCACTATCTAGGTTACCGAACGGGCATTTGGACTATGTAGGTAACCTAGCGGGCACTTGGAGAGTCTAGGTTACCTAGCGGGCACTTGGACTTCTTGGTTAACGAACGGGCACTTGGACTATGTATGTAGCATAGCGGGCAATTGGACTATCTAGGTTAGGTAACGGGCACTTGGACTATCTAGGTTTCTTAGCGGGCACTTGGACTATCTAGGTTAACTAGCGTGCACTTGGACTATCTAGGTTTCTTAGCGGGTACTTGGACTATGTAGGTTAACTAGTGGGCCCTTGAACTATGTAGAATAAGTAGCGGCAATTGGACTATCTAAGTTAACTAGCGGGCCCTTGGACTATGTAGATACCCTAGCGGGCATTTGGACTATATACATAACCTAGCGGGCACTTAGACTTTTTAGGTTACCTAGCGGCACATGGACTATCTAGGTTACCTAGCTGGCACTTGAACTATCTACGTTATAGCGGGATCTTGGAGTATGTAGGTTATCTAGCTGGCTGTTGGACTAGCTAGGTTACCAAGCGGGCACTTGGACTATCTAGGTTAACTAACGGGCACTTGGACTGTGTAGGTTCCCTAGCAGGCCCTTGGACTCTGTAAGTTGCCTAGCGGGCACTTGGACTATGTGGGTTTCCTGGCGGGCATTTGGACTTTCTAGGTTACCTAACGGGCACTTGCACTATGTACGTTCCCTAGCGGGTACTTGGATTATGTAGGTTCCCTATCGGGCACTTGGACTATGTAGGTTCCCTATCGGGCACTTGGAAAATGTAGGTTAACTAGGGGGCACTAGGACTATGTAGGTTACCTAGCGGGCCCTTAGACTATCTAGGTTATCTAGCGGGCATTTGGACTATGTAGGCTCCCTAGTGGTCATTTGGACTATATAGATTACCTAGCGGGCACTTAGACTTTTTAGGTTACCTAGCGGGCACTTGGGCTATCTAGGTTACCTAGCTGGCACTTGAACTATCTACGTTACCTAGCAGGTACTTGGAGTATGTAGGTTACCTACTGGGCTGTTGGACTATCTAGGTTACCAAGCTGGCACTTGGACTATCTAGGTTAACTAACGGGCACTTGGACTGTGTAGGTTCCCTAGCGGGTCCTTGGACTATGTAAGTTCCCTAGCGGGCACTTGGCCTATGTGGGTTTCCTGGCCAGCATTTGGATTTTCTAGGTTACCTAACGGGCACCTGGACTATGTACGTTCCCTAGCGGGCACTTGGATTATGTAGGTTCCCTATAGGGCACTTGGACTATTTAGAATAACTAGAGGGCATTTGGACTATGTAGGTTACCTAGCGGGCACTTGAACTATGTAGGTTCTCTATCAGGCACTTGGAAAATGTAGGTTAACTAGGGGGCACTAGGACTATGTAGGTTACCTAGCGGGCCCTTAGACTATGTAGGTTACCTAGCCAGCATTTAGACTATGTAGGCTCCCTAGCGGTCATTTGGAGTATATAGATTACCTAGCGGGCACTTATACTTTGCAGGTTACCTAGCGGGCACTTGGACTATCTAGGTTACCTAGCTTTCACTTGAACTATCTACGTTACCTAGCGGGTACTTGGAGTATGTAGGTTACCTACCGGGCTGTTGGACTATCTAGGTTACCTAGCGGGCACTGGGACTATCTAGGTTAACTAACGGGCACTTGGACTATGTAGTTTCCCTAGCGGGCCCTTGGACTATGTAAGTTCCCTAGCGTGCACTTGGATTACGTGGGTTCCCTAGCGGGCATTTGGACTATCTAGGTTACCTAACGGGCACTTGGACTATGTAGGTTTCCTAGCGGGCACTTGGATTATTTAGCTTCCCTATTGGGTACTTCGACTATGTAGGTAAACTAGCGGGCATTTGGACTATGTAGGTTACCTAGCGGGCACTTGGACTATGTAGGTTCCCTATCTGGCTCTTGGAGAATGTAGGTTAACTAGGGGGCACTAGGACAATGTAGGTTGCCTAGCGGGCCGTTGGACTATCTAGGTTACCTAGGGGGAACCTGGACTATCTAGGTTACCTAGCGGGCACTGGGACTATCTAGGTTACCTAGCAGGCACTTGGAATATGTACGTTCCCTAGCGGGCACTTGGATTATGTAGGTTCCCTATCGGGCACTTGGACAATGTAGAATAATTAGAGGGCATTTGGACTATGTAGGTTACCTAGCGGGCCCTTGGACTATGTAAGTTCCCTAGCGTGCACTTGGACTACGTGGGTTCCCTAGCGGGCATTTGGACTATCTAGGTTACCTAACGGGCACTTGGACTATGTAGGTTTCCTAGCGGGCACTTGGATTATTTAGCTTCCCTATTGGGTACTTCGACTATGTAGGTAAACTAGCGGGCATTTGGACTATGTAGGTTACCTAGCGGGCACTTGGACTATGTAGGTTCCCTATCGGGCTCTTGGAGAATGTAGGTTAACTAGGGGGCACTAGGACAATGTAGGTTGCCTAGCGGGCCGTTGGACTATCTAGGTTACCTAGGGGGAACCTGGACTATGTAGGTTAACTAGCGGGCACTTGGACTATCTAGATTACCTAGCGGGCACTTGGACTATGTACGTTCCCTAGCGGGCACTTGGACTATCTACGTTACCTAGCGGGCACTTGGCTATGTACGTTACCTAGCGGGCACTTGGACTATGTACTTTTCCTACCGGGTACTTGGACTAGATAGGTTCCCTAGCGGGCATTTTATCTATCTAGGTTAACTAGCGGGCACTTCAACTATCTAGGTTAACTAGCGAGCACTTGGACTATCTAGGTTAACTAGCGGGCATTTGGACTATTAGGGCCCCTAGCGGGCATTTGGACTATATTGGTTACCTAGCGGGCACTTGGACTATGTAGGTTAACTAGCGGGCACTTGGACTATCTAGGTTAACTAGCGGGCCCTTAGACGATGTAGGTTAACTAGCAGGCCCTTGAACTATGTAGGTTAACTAGCGGGCCCATGGATTATGTAGGTTTACTAGCAGGCACTTGGACTATCTAGGTAACTAGCGGGCACTTGGACTATGTAGTTTCCTTAGCGGGCATTTGGACTATTTAGGTTACCTAGCGGGCACTTGGATTATGTAGGTTCCCTATTGGGCACTTGGACTATGTAGGTTAACTAGCGGGCACTTGGAATATGTAGGCTAACTAGCGGACACTTGCACTATGTAGGTTACCTAGCAGGCACTTGGACTATCTAGGTTAACTAGCGGGCACTTGGACTATGTAGGTCAACTAGCGGGCCCTTGGACTATCTAGGTTAGCCAACGGGCACTTAGATTATGTAGGTTAACTAGCGGGCACTTGGACTATGTAGGCTAAGTAGGGGGCCCTTGGATGATCTAGGTTACCTAGCGGGTACTTGAACTATCTAGGTTAACTAGCGGGCACTTGCAGAATCTAGGTTACCTAGCGGGCCCTTGGACTATGTACGTTCCCTAGCGGGCACTTGGACTATCTATGTTAAGTAGCGTGCACTTGGAATATGTAGGTTAACTAGCGGACACTTGCACTATGTAGGTTACCTAGCAGGCACTTGGACTATCTAGGTTAACTAGCGGGCACTTGGACTATGTAGGTCAACTAGCGGGCCCTTGGACTATCTAGGTTAGCCAACGGGCACTTAGATTATGTAGGTTAACTAGCGGGCACTTGGAATATGTAGGTTAAGTAGCGGACACTTGGACTATGAAGGTTAACTAGCAGGCCCATGGACTATGTAGGTTTACTAGCGGGCCTTTGGACTATCTAGGTTCCCTAAAGGGCACTTGGACTATCTAGGTTACCGAATGGGCCCCTGGACTATCTAGGTTACCTTGCGGGAACTTGGACTATGTAGGCTAACTATGGGGCCCTTGGACTATCTAGGTTAACTAGCGTGCACTTGGACTATGTAGGTTCCTTAGCGGGCACTTGGACTATCTAGGTTGCCTAGCGGGCACTTGGACGATATTGGTTAACTAGCGTGCCCTTGGAATATCTAGGTTACGTAGCGGGCACTTGGTATATAGGTTAACTAGCGGGCACTTGGACTATGTAGGTTAACTAGAGGACACTTGGACTATCTAGGTTAACTAATGGGCCCTTTGACTATGTAGGTTAACTAGTGGGCACTTGGACAATCTAGGTTAACTAGCGGGCACTTGGACGATCTAGGTTAACTAGCGGGCACTTGAACTATCTAAGTTGCCTAGCGGGTTCTTGGAGTATATAGGTTACCTACCGGGCTGTTGGACTATCTAGGTTACCTAGCGAGCACTTGGACTATCTAGGTTAACTAACGGGCACTTGGACTATGTAGGTTCCCTAGTGGGCCCTTGGACTATGTAAGTTCCCTAGCGGGCACTTGGACTATGTGGGTTAACTAGAGGGCATTTGGACTATGTAGGTTACCTAGCGGGCACTTGGAGAATGTAGGTTAACTAGGGGGCACTAGGACTATGTAGGTTACCTAGCGGGCCCTTGGACTATCTAGGTTACCAAGCGGGCATTTGGATTATATAGGCTCCCTAGCGGGCATTTGGACTATATTGATTCCTTAGGGGGCACGTAGACTTTGTAGGTTATCTAGTGGGCACTTGGACTATCTAGGTTACTTAGCTGGCACTTGAACTATCTATGTCATGCTATACCACATATCTCTGATGTCATTCTAGCTGTAAGTTTATATCCAATGTTTTCAACCCCCACAGACTAATCATGGTCAGATGTGTAAAGATGAAAATTAAAAGCAAGAATCATGAGGTATTTGACTTCGGTCAGGACTGACTCATGACACAATCGTCAGATTCGGGCCAGTCATAACTCAGGGACTGAGTACCTTTCATCCAAACAGTTACTGTGGGGTAGATTCCAAGTCATGGAACTACCGTGTGTGCAGAGCCAAACTGAACCGTGTTAGATAGGGGCTTCAAGGCTGTGTGAGTGTTCAAAAGCAGACCACCAGGTCTGTCTTCTGAGGCACCACCATATGGGTTCACATGATCATTTTAGTTAGGAATTGAGCTCTTAACTGTTTGTGCCACCCAGAGATGACACGGAGGAAAATAGCTTTTCTGTATTTAGTGCCTTTCCCAAACTGAAATGGGTGATAATATGTGTCCAGACTTTTCTTATATTAGTTGTGTTATTCTGAGTACATTAGAGAAATAAATCCACAGAAACTCAAATGTATAAAAGAGAGCTTTAGATAAAGGGTAAATGCACATGAAGAAAACACCCCAACCCAGTGCAGCCCAAGTCTACAAGTCCAACATTAGCCCATATACCCCACGCCAATCCACAACATCCTCCTCCATCTTACCATTACATGCCGTGATGGTGACTGCAGGTGGAAAGAACTGCCCATCTGGGTTTCTGAGGTTGTTAACTCTTTTCTGGTACAGAAAGCCACCTTTTCTCCACTGGAGCGGCTGGTGTTGGTAACCACTCAGCCTTGAGGGCTCCATCTCCTTGTGCAGGACTACTCATGATTTATGATCTACACCAATGCTGCTCCAAAGGTGGTACATGGACCGGTGATAAACTGTGACATATTTATTACCTCTCCATTTTTAACTAGGTGCACAAAGGAAGGCCAGAGTCCAGGTCACTGGTATTTGCAATGCCAGCAACGTCATCCAAAGGGCAAAGCATGCAGCAGAGTTTCCAGACTAAGGACATACTGAGGATGAAGGAATTCACCAGTGAAAACCTTATACTCATCATGGAAACACTGTCAGGTATTGGAGGCCTAGTAAACCAAGGCAGAACCTTGTCAGAGAGAGGGCCAGATGATGAACCCATCTGGTCAGAAGAAAGGGGAAGGCCAGTGACAAGGAGGCAGGCCGTTGGCAAGGTGGATGGCCACGGGGGCTGCAATGATGGGTTCAAACATCAGAACGATGTGAGGGTGGCCCAGGACTAGGATGCATTTCCTTGTCTTGCACATGGGGATTGCTTTGAGGCAGACCAACTTGATAGCACCTACGAACAAGGCCAACCAAGGAAGAGGAAGCCTCTCTGATCCCAGAATCTGACATCACTAGGACGTTTTAAGAGTATTTTATAAAGGTAACCAATGGCCTGGCCCTTCATCACAGAAAGCCTGGGAAACATCATTGTCCTGGTTTGCAAGACATTCCCCAGATGAATTACTGTCCAGCTGCCCTTAGAGCCAGCTGGCTCACTCCTACACCCTGTATTGGCCGCCTTCCAACTCTTGGCTTTCTTCTCCATTCACTTACCAATGCTTCTTGTATCGCCCAAAAAAACACTTTGCACTTGGTTCCTTCCTTATGTCAGGGTCTACTTCTTGGGCACCCCAAACTCAGACACCCTCCCTTCGAAAAGGCTGCTGACAGTGCCATCTGCTGCCTGAGGCACCTCACTGGCACCACCTCTACCATTCCCCCAAGGAGTTAAGTAGCCCATTAAAGATGGTAAACTTTTCTGCCCACCTCAGCATTTTCCTGTTTCCATGGTCCTCGGCCATTGTGATTGCCCCCACTGCACTTTGCCACTTCTGAGTAGAGCAGACCGGTGAAAGCTCATGGAAGGCGTGCTGTCAAACAGTTGGCAGCCAAGAATTGCCAATATTCCTGTAAATATTGAATGGCCCACCTCACCTTCCAAATTCATCCTTAATAGGGGCAACTGCTTCAAGATAAAATTCTGAAGCATTAATTTGTAGGCCAGAGAGGTAAGTCAGAAAAACCTGTACTTTTTACAAAGCTACTTTTGCGTGCCAGTGGAATGCTTTTGTTCAGCTACAAAGCACTGAAGCACAGCCTTTTATGCCCTGAATCATTTCCAAATGGCCAAGGGTCTCCTTCGACTTGAATGCTATTATCCCCTTGTCTGTTAGAGCGTGCAGCTCTATCTTCAGACTTGCTCCTTGGTTGTTTACAGATTTCACAATCTGCCTGCTCAGGCTGAAAAAGGGCTTGCTTGCCCATAAAATTCCCACAGTGTTCTAAATCATTCTCTCTCTCTCTCTCTCTCTCTCTCTCTCTCTCTCTCTCTCTCTCTCTCTCTCTCCCTCTCCCTCTCCCCTCTCTTCTCCCACTCTCCTCCCTTTTTCCATCTGCTTACGCCCTTACTCTCAACTTAGTCCTTTGGACTCTAAGAACCTAGCTTAAAAGCCATTTTGAAATCTTATTTTGTTCTTCCCCTTATAGCACCTCAATCACCTTGGATTATTTGGAGTGTCAGTGGGAGCCCTGGTGATGTGGGGTTTACGAGGTGAGCTGTTAACTGGCAAGATCTGCAGTTCAAAATCACAAACTACTCTTAGGGAGAAAGACGGCTTCCTCCTCTCATGAAGACTTACCGGCTCAGAAACCCACAGGGCCAGTTCTACCCTGTCCTATAGGGTTGCTGTGCATTGGTATCAACTCGCTGGCAGAGGGTTTGGTGAGTTTTTATGCAGCCAAATAATGGAGCCCTGACATTACGATGATTTGATCCTACTCAGGAGGAAGATGTACGCCGATACAGATAACAACCTATCCCCTCTCCCCACAATGAGAAAGTCCTCTCTGACACATGTGAACAGCATGCATATATATAAACTGGAGGTCACCTAATCACAACGCGCCTTGATATCTTCCCTTATGACCTGCACTGCTTCACGGGCTCAGCCAGGGAAGAATCTCTAGAGGCAATTTTAAAAGGCCTACTCAGACCCTAGTTTTATGTTTCTCAGCTCAAATCTTAGTTTATCAACTTGTTTGCATGTGAAGGAAAACAGAAAATCCTGCATTTCACGGGCTGCCCTTCTGTGTTGCCTCACACAGAGTTATGCTTGTCATTTTGAGAGTGCCCCCAGCAATTGTTTTTTCTTTGGAAAACAAGCATTGTCATTTCCCATCATCAGTAATTTATGGGAAACTTTGATTCCTGCAGGTTCCCGTATGTAATAATTACATGAAACAATGGAGCTTTATGTATCTTCCAGTTTTTCACAACAGGTTATGCTTTTTGACATTGTTAGCTTATCATGCCAATTGGCCAATAAGCTCAGCTGGTGTTCATTGAATGGCACAAGGATACATTCCTTTGTCAGAGTAGCTTTGCAGGTACTCAAGTATCTTGCATTTGGAAAGACACTCCAGGGTAGAGATGCCTTAGCCAGTTAATGGCTACTGCTTCCAAGGCTCAAGTACACCAAGATATATCTGAGCAGAAGCCAAAATATCTGACCACAATGCAACTTTGGGTGCTCCAAACCTGTATGGAAATGCCGACCATATCTGAGATTATTTCCCGTTCACTGACATGGCTTTTCCCAGCACTCAGCCCCATGCCATCAATTTTGTGAGATGGTGAAAGACTTTGTGGATTCGGGAGGTGCATATGAGGTAACGTTGGGCTTATGAGATTGAGCCGCTCTGCTAGGGAATTTTTCTTGATGTGTACTTATACATTTAATTACAACTCTCTTTTTTACACGTGTGTCTGTGGATATATTTGTATACAGTTCACAGAGTAGCACATGCCCTTAGATGGGTGAAACTCCCTACAGTCATGTCTATAGGCATTTTTACTTCCTTGACATTCACTTTTTTTCCCTACCCACACATTGCTTGGTGAGTATACTTGACTTCGTTGAATTAATTTTAAGTCTGAAATCAGGGGTTTCACCACACCTTTCCCAATAGGAATGGCTTTTACATCAGCTCAGTGGTGCTTCAAGAACTTTCAATTATGTGAGATTCAAAATTTATGTCAGGAGGTTCATGAATATAATGAAGAGGGAGACCAACTGGTGTATTGCCTAACTCTATATAATGGAATTTAAAATTTCTTCCTTTATCTAAACTCACCACTTTCCTTCTGGATTGATTGGATTTAAATGAAAGCAGTGAATCTCACATTTCCTGGGGTGACATTTTTTGCTTCCTCACCCACAGTTATCTATTTCTTTTCAAGAATACACTCAGCAAATATTATTTCTGAGGACAACTAGCATTACATTTCCCATAATCATCAGGGTATCGGCATCCTTTAATCCTGCATATTCTTGTACGCCTAATTACATTAAACAACGGAGCTAGATGTTTTTTCCTGTTTCTCACAACAAGCTTTGCTCACAGAGGAAGTTAGCATATTATCCCAAACTGGCCGCTACACATTGGCAGTCTTAACTGAAGGGCGGAGGGATACATGGCTTGGCTTTCCTGGTTTTTCAAGTTCTCAGGTCTCTTGTTTCATAAAGGACAGTCCAGGGTGAAGATGATGTCACCACTTAACGTTTTGCTTCAAATGCTTACTTCCTCCAAGTAATTTCACAGCAGAAGCCACGTGGACTTATCATGATGCAGCACGTTTTTGCCAGAAGCAATGTGGAGATCCCCACCATTCTTCAGATGATATGCCCCACACTGACTTGGATTCTGCCCTATATGGGTCTCATTTCGTCTCTTTTGTGACATGGTGAAAGATTTTTTTATTGTTGGTGTACATAGTGTAATGTTGGGACTGTGAGCTTTGGCATCTATGGGGAGGTATGTTTTCTTGATGCGCACAGAACATTTAACTAAAATTCTCTTCATGCACAAGTATCTGTGGATTTGTTTTCTCTAAAGTTCCCACACTATCACACTCATAGAGCTGTGCAAACCTCCCTTCACTCATGTCTTTACCTATATTACTTCCTTGATCTCCACATTTCCTCGAGCCTCATTATTGTGAGAGGAGTTTACTTGACATGAGTTGATACGTTTTACTGGCATAAGTAGCTGTTTCACCACAATTTTCCCTGAGAAATTGCTTTTACTTCCGTACTATTGTAATTCAAACAGTTTCACATATCTCACCTCCAAAAGTATCTCCAGGAGTTTCAGGAATATGAAGGAAGAGGCAATTATTCTGGTGCTTTGCCTGCCTCTAGTAAATGTAGCCTCAAACAGTTTTACTTTTCTCAACTCATCCCTTAGATTTTCAACTTCTTGATTTGAAGGGAAACATAAAATCCTGCATTTCCCTGGCTGCCCTTCTGTGTTACCTAACCCAGAGTTATGTTTTTCATTTCTAGAGTGCCCCCAACTATGGTTTTTTCTTTGCTCAACAAGCATTATCATGGGTTACAAGGTGTGCTGTTACCTGGCAAGATCAGCAGTTCAAAATCACCAACCACTCTTAGGGAGAAAGACTGGGCTTCCTACTCTCACGAAGACTTGCCGGCTCAGAAACCCACAGGGGCAGTTCTGCCCTGTCCTATAGGGTTGTTGTGCATCGGTATCGACTTGCTGACAGAAGGTTTGGTGATGTTTTGCAGCCAATTAAAGGAGCCCTGACTTTGCGATGATTTGAGCCCACTCAGGAGGAAGATTTGCTCCGATAGAGATAACAGCCTAACACCTCTCTCCACAATGAGAAAGTCCTCTCTGTCACATGTGGTCAGCATGCATAGAAAATCAACTGGAGGGTACCTAAACACAACACGCCTTGACATCTTCCCTCAGTACCTGCCCTGCATCAGGGGTTCTGCCAGGGAAGAATCTCTGGAAGCAATTTTAAAAGGCCTACCCAGAGCCTAGTTCTGGGCTGATTGAGGCTGATGTCAGCAGGCTCTTTGGAACATGGTCAGTGCTGGGGTTGGCGGTTGGAGTCCATTTAGAATTCAGGCCCCGCGTGTTGGCTGAGTTGAGCACCATGCCAAGGATGGTGGTTGGGGTGAGGAGTGTAGCACCTCGGTTTTCGTCAGGCTTGGGGAAAATTACTTGTGAGAAATCAGAGCTCCTGAGAGGCAAGTTCAAAATTAGGGGTGGGCCAATCTCCAGAGTGGGTGGCATGGTTTCCAACCCTGACTTTGCCAGTCATTCATTGTATATCCTTGGCAAGGCATCTCACCTCTCTAGGTCCCACTTTGCTCAGCCATGAAACGAATCAACCATCCAAGCAAACAATGAATTTAACAAACAACAACCTCACAACTGCCAAATTACTATCGACTCACAATGACCGTATAGGACAGGGTAGCAGTTCTTCTGTGGGTTGTAGAGATTGGAACCCTTTAAAGGAGTAAAAAGTCTCACCTTTGTCCCACAGAGTGGCTGGTAGTATTAAATTGTTGACCTTGTGCTTACCAGATTTTCATGTGACCCATCATTCCACCAGGACTCCTTTGGGTGCTAATTAAAAAGCATCCTAAGATTTTGATATGAAGGAGCCTTGTGGCACAGTAGTGAAGCAATTGACGACTAACCAAAAGGTAGGTGGTTCAAACCTACCAGCTTTTCTATGTGAGGCAGATTCAGTAGGCTGCTTCTGTAAAGATGGATGTCTGTGGAAGCCCTATGGGGCTGTTCTAGCCTATCCTATAGGATCACACTGAAAAAGGCTTCAGTCATTGACAATGGGCTATCACAGTGGTTCTCAACCTTCCTAATTCCATGATCCTTTCATAGAGTTCCTCATGTGGTGACCCCCCTACCATAAAATTAATTTTGTTGCTACTTCATAACTGTAATTTTGCTACTGTAATGAATTGGGTGGCCCCTGTGTATGGGTCGTTGGACCTCAAAGGAGTTGTGACCCATAGGTTGACAACTTCTAGGAGAGCATAGTCATTCTGCCTCATAATATTAACTATTACCACCTTGAACAGCACAACCACAACCACTAGTATGCTCTGTAATTTTAAATAGAAATGATGGAGATAAAATTCACAATAAGGTGGAGTGGAGTAACCAGAGACTGTTTCCTGGAGATAGGAGTTTTAGGAGGAGGCCTAGGGAGGAATCAGCCATTGAAGGGTAGGTGGGAAGATATAAATTGTTGTACCAGAGACTGGACTCGGTGAGATCAAATTTTCCAAGATGATGGCCAGCCATCACTCTCAAACAATAAATTCATTGCCACAGAATCCAAACACTCCTCCTACCACAAGGTCGGATCTGAGTCCTTTCTATTTGTAGATGAGTCAGCTGGTGTCAGCTTCAAATGATAGAATACAATGTAAGTAAGTGATGCTGATGGCCAGGCCATGAAGTTGCCACGTTATTCACTTGGACATTGAGCCTTCAGCTGCCTTGTAAGGCAACCAATGGTCCTGTGTTCACTATGCTGCTGCGGCGAAGGAGCTTGAGCTACATAGAGAGACCACCTGTAGATGTGCGGCTGACAGTCCTCCTAGCCTAGGTGGGCAAGGGGAGACAGATATGTGAATGAAGGAACCATTATGAGGCAACCATCAAGTCACTATCACGTATGATAATCTGTTGTTCCCACAGTTCTCCAACAAATCGGTCGAGTAATCAAGCCACTTAGTTAACTTCTGACACACAGAATCTGTCAGCATGAGAAAATAACTGGTGTTTTAAGTCACTGCATTTGGGGGACTTTGTTACTCGGCCGTAGTACCTGGCGCCTCAGGTAAAAGTGCAGAGCTGCAGGAAGAAGCAGTGCAAGACAAGTCACTGTTGAGTGCAAGGGCTGGGAGCCACAAGATAGAGGGCTCTGGAGTCTGTGGCCCACTCTTACCCATCGTAGAGTTGATAACACGATGGCAGAAAACCAAATCATAACAAACAAAATCACTGCCATCTAATTGATTCCAACTCATAGTGAGCTTGTAGAGCGTAGTAAAACTGCCTCCGTGGGTTTCTGGACCTGTAAATCTTTAGCAGAGCAAAAAGCCTCATCTTTCTCCTGTTTAGAGGCTGGTAGGTTTGAACTGCTTGCCTGGTGGTAGCAGTAACCCATTATATCACAAAAGCTAATTAATAGTGATGAAAAATTTTAGCTAGGCAGAGACTGGCCAATGGAAGTGACGTGATAATGGAGGGATGTGGCAGAAGTTGTCCTACAAAAGAGAAGTAGAGACAAGTTTTCCCTTTGTACCTCCTCAGCACAAAGGAAGGGTAGTGGCAGACTAAGACACATTTCCTTACCAATGGATGAGAGCCAAGATAATGGAGCGAATGAAATAGCTAGGGAAAGAATGTTTACTTTATTCTCACATGACCAAATAGACTCGAGTTTAGGTTCTGGGACAAGAGCACAACATGAAATCTGGGGCACCAGGACGTGATTGATAAAAGTGCCAGAATGTGCATCCCTGAAAGGAGGAGGGCCACAACAGAGGACCAGCCAATATCAGAAGACCCTATTAGAAAGCCATCCTTTAATGGTGGTGGTGCTGGTGGTCAGCCATTTGCGGTATATATTGTCTGGCTCGACATTTTGCCAGATGTTTTAGATTGACTAAGGGCCATTGTTGCATTGTGGTTACAATTTGAGCTGACATCCCAAAGGCCAGTAGTTTGATACCACCATCAGCCCTGTGGCAGAAAGATGGTGCTTTCTGCTTCCATAGAGTTAGTCTTGGAAACTCACAGGGACAGTGCTACCCTTTACCATAGGATCCTGTTCAACAGGGTCCCTCACTATGAGCTAGTATTGACTGGATGGCCATAAAGTTTAAGGGCCATTTTGGCTTCCTTTTCAAAAGAACCTCATTCAGTGAACTGACTCTTTCTGGTCAATCCTTTCCTCTGACTCTGGTCTGAATGTAGAACCTCACCAGGGGAGTGAAGAGGTCTGAGCCTTGGAGCTGCCTCCCATTGAAAGAAAGTAAACAATGATAGTTCATAAAGGAACTTGTGCAAATTGTGAAACACCAACCTTGGTTTAATTCATTTTTAATTGCATAGAAATAACTCGAATTTTATTGATGACAAATAAACCAAACATACACATGTGGATACACACACCCATACAAACACAACAGACGAATGTTTAGGGGCATCTACCCAGGACTGTCAGAGGGTTAGATTTGTCCCAGGTTTGGTCATAGGAGTCAGTTTTCTTGCATTTCAGTGGCTGGCTCTGTTACTGACCTTAAGCCACGTGACCTTTAGCAGATTGCTTAACATCTCTGAACCATTTTGACATCACTGTGTATCAGGTCTGAGAAGTGAGCACTGGGTGTTCCCTGACACATGATGGGGGAGAGGCTCAGCCAAAATAATGCATACAAGGGTAATGACCATGACATTCTCTCCAGTCTGGGATTCAAAGAATCGCTGGCTCTAGAAAATCCCACAGAAGTACTTTTACCAACCTGAAGGCTCTTTGCTCAGAGAAAAGAGCCAGTCCAAACCAATGTCCCACTGGGGCCTTCCCTGAAACACCACTGTCTATCTGGAATGGTCTGAGCACAGCTTGCTATTTGTGTACTGTACTGAGTTCATTGTGACTCGCAGTGCCCCTGTAGGGCAGAATAAACATGCCCCAATCAGTATCTGAGACAGTAATGTTTTACTCAAATAGAAAGCCTCATCTTTCTTACATGGAGGAACTGGTGGGTTTGAACTGCTGACCTTGTGGTTTGCAGGCCAACACTGAACTTATTATACCGCCAGGAGATTTCTGTTTAGCCTAGAGTCTTTCAAATGGATAGAACAAGACCCATCCCAACCCTGTTCAATGCTATCAACCCTCCCTTTTGGTGAATTCCCCACTACATTCTGTGAAGTTCACCACTTTCTTTCTGTGTGTGTGTGTGTGTGTGTGTGTGTGCGAGTTATAAAATGGGAACTTTGACCCCTTTTTAGAACTCTTCCAATTCCAAGCCTTGCTCTACAAAGCACAAATCCCCAGTGTCTTCAACCTGAATTGTCCGATGTGGAATTACACATTGGGGTTCCAGGCACACTGACCTAATAAATGAGTAGAAACTATTGTGCTATCTAAGCTCACCCTGTGTGACAGGGCTGCACCTGCCTTACTTAATTGAATAACCAGAACCATTTCCTAAAATAGATGATGTCAACTTAATCTCCCTGTCATTGAGTCACTGCTGATGTATAGCGTCCTGGTAGGACAGGGGAGAATTGCTCCCCATGAGTTTCTGAGCCTGTAACTCTTGACAGGAGTAGAAAGCCTCATCTTTCCCTCACTGAGTGGCTGGTGTTTTAGAACTGCTGAGCTTAAGGTTAGGGACCCAATATGGAACCCACTACACCACCAGGAGATGCTTGTGGCAACTTTCTATATACGAAAATGAAATGTCGCCTGGTCCCGTGCCATCTTCATGATCACTGCTGTATGTGAGTCCAAAGTTGTGGGCCAATACATCTCAAGGAGAATCACCTGCATATCCAATGACACATCACCCACACAAAACCTGATTTCCTTTTCTAGTGATCAGCCTTGCCTACTGACTTGGCCAAAGTGAGCAAGCATAAATCCTCCTAGCCTCCCTTGCCAGGCACAGTGTGGTTCCCGAGATCAGTGTTTCTTCTACAATGGGAGTGCTCATGCTTTTGGCACACTCGACAGATTCTATGAATATTTTGACTTTTTTGAAAAAAGCAATGTCCCCCTAACTTATTTGATCATAGAGCATGTTTCCCTTATCCCCTTGTATGAGATGATAAAAATTCACTCACTTCCTCGTCATCCAAGGAAAGAGTAAACTTCCCTGCTCTGCTTGTGAAGGGCTTGGCCAATAGAATAAAAGTGGAAGGAATTGTATGTCACTCTCAATCAGAGTTTTTAAGAGAAATGGTCCTTTGGTTGCTTACCTATCCTTCAAGAGGAAGGAACCCTGGTAACATAGTGGTTATGCTCTGGGCTGTTAACCTCGTGATCAACAGTTCAAAATCATAAGGTACTCTCTGGGATAAAGACAAGGTTTTTTAATTGCATAAAGAGGAACACTTCTACACTGTCCCATAGGGTCGCTATGAGTAGGAATTAACTCTCCTTTTGAGCTTGAGTTTTCCAATGAATCTGTTACACAGCATTATAATCAGAGGCAATAGCTAAATGACACTATTCCTCTGCACTATGTAATGCTTGCAATCCACGCAAACTTGGAGAAATTTAGTGTCACATTTTGTACAAAGACCAAGGCAGAGTCACATGCAAGTGTTTCAGTTTCAAAGCCTGATTGTTCCCCTGCACAAAGCTGACAGAAAAAGCAACAACTACTTGTAGGCTGGAAAGTTTTCCCAGAAATAATGTACTTTGGGGATTACTTATTGCCAGGAAAAATACAGTTGATGTGGAGGTGACAGTCCTTGTATCTCTCAGCTGGCACTAAGAGGAAGGTTCTGAGACTTTAGTAGGGCCACCAGAGGAAGTGGCTCATGGTGGTGGTCCATAGACCATCCCGCGTCAAGCTCTTTGAGGTTTTGGGTTCCAGAGGTTTGGATTGGCACTCAGTGAGGGCTGCTTAAAGGAAGAGGCCATTCTTCTGGTGCTTTGCCTTCCTCTAGTAAATGTGGCATCAAACAGTTATACTTTTCTCAGCCCAAGCCTTAGTTTATCAACTTGTTTGCATGTGAAGGAAAACAGAAAATTCTGCATTTCACCGGCTGCCCTTCTGTGTTGCCTCTCACAGATTTACACTTGTCATTTTGAGAGTGCCCCCAGCAATTGTTTTTTCTTTGGAAAACAAGAATGTCATTTCCATCGTCAGTGATTTATGGGAAACTTTGATTCCTGCAGGTTCCCGTATGTAATAATTACATGAAACGATGGAGCTTTATGTATCTTCCAATTTTTCACAATAGGTTATGTTTTTTGACATTGTTAGCTTATCATCCTAATTGGCCAATAAGCACAGCTGGTGTTCACTGAATGGCACAAGGATACATTCTTTGACAGAGTAGCTTTGCAGGTACTCAGGTATCTTGCATTTGGAAAGACACTCCATGGGAAGAGATGCGTTAGCCAGTGAACGGCTACTGCTTCCAAGGCTCAAGTACACCAAGACATATCTGAGCAGCAGCCAAAATATCTGACCACAATACAACTTTGGGTGCTCCAAACCTGTATGGAAATGCCGACCATATCTGATATTATTTCCTTTTCACTAACATGGCATTCCCCAGCACTCAGCCTCATTCCATCAATTTTGTGAGATGGTCAAAGAATTTGTGGATTCAGGAGGTGCATATGAGATAACGTTGGGCTTATGAGATTGAGCCTATCGGCTAGGGTATTTTTCTTGATGTACACTTATACATTTAATTACAACTCTCCTTTTTACAAGTGTGTCTGTGGATTTATTCTTCTAAAGTTCACAGAATAGCACATGCCCTTAGATGGGTGAAACTCCCTTCAGTCATGTCTATAGGCATTTTTACTTCCTTGACGTTCACATTTTTCCCCACCCACACTGCTTTGTGAGTATACTTGACTTCGTTTAAAACAATTTAAACCTGAAGTCAGGGGTTTCACCACACCTTTCCCAATAGGAATGGCTTTTATATCAGCTCAGTGGTGCTTCAAGCAAGTTCACTTATGTGAGATTCAAAATGTACATCAGGAGGTTCATGAATATAATGAAGAGGGAGACCTGCTGGTGTATTGCCTAACTCTATATAGTGGGGTTTAAAATTTTTCCCCTTATCTAAACTCACCACTTTCCTTCTGGACTTCATTGGATGGAAACAACAACAGTGAATCTCAAATTTCCTGGGGTGACATTTTTTGCTTCCTCACCCACAGTTATCTATTTCTTTTCAAGAATACACTCAGTATATATTATTTCTGAGGACAACTAGCATTATATTTCCCATAATCATCAGGGTATCGGCATCCTTTAATCCTGCATATTCTTGTACGCCTAATTACATTAAACAACGGAGCTAGATGTTTTTTCCTGTTTCTCACAACAAGCTTTGCTCACAGAGGAAGTTAGCATATTATCCCAAACTGGCCGCTACACATTGGCAGTCTTAACTGAAGGGCGGAGGGATACATGGCTTGGCTTTCCTGGTTTTTCAAGTTCTCAGGTCTCTTGTTTCATAAAGGACAGTCCAGGGTGAAGATGATGTCACCACTTAACGTTTTGCTTCAAATGCTTACTTCCTCCAAGTAATTTCACAGCAGAAGCCACGTGGACTTATCATGATGCAGCACGTTTTTGCCAGAAGCAATGTGGAGATCCCCACCATTCTTCAGATGATATGCCCCACACTGACTTGGATTCTGCCCTATATGGGTCTCATTTCGTCTCTTTTGTGACATGGTGAAAGATTTTTTTATTGTTGGTGCACATAGTGTAATGTTGGGACTGTGAGCTTTGGCAGCTATGGGAAAGTATGTTTTCTTGATGCGCAGTGAACTTTCAATTAAAATTCTCTTCATAAAACAATTTCTGTGGATTTGTTTCGCTAAAGTTCCCACACTTTCACAATCATATAACTGTCCGAACCTCCCTCCACTCATGTCTTTACCTATATTACTTCCTTGATCTCCACATTTCCTCGAGCCTCATTATTGCGAGAGGAGTTTACTTGACATGAGTTGATACGTTTTACTGGCATAAGTAGCTGTTTCACCACAATTTTCCCTGAGAAATTGCTTTTACTTCTGAACTATTGTAATTCATACAGTTTCACATATCTCACCTCCAAAAGTAACTCCAGCAGATTCAGGGATATGAAGGAAGGGGCAATTATTCTGGTGCTTTGCCTGCCTCTAGTAAATGTAGCCTCAATCAGTTTTACTATCCTCAGCTCATCCCTTAGATTTTCAACCTCTTGGATGTGAAGGAAATCATAAATTCCTGCATTTCACAGGCTGCCCTTCTGTGTTTCCTCACCCAGAGTTACGTTTTTTCATTTCTAGAGTGCCCCCAACAATGGTTTTTTCTTTGGTCAACAAGCATTATCATTTCCCATCATCAGTAGTTTATGGGAAACTTTGAATCCTGCAGGTTCCCGTATACAATAATTACATTAAACATTGGAGCTTTATGTATCTTTCTGTTTTTCACAACAGGTTATGCTCACTGATATTGTTAGCTTATCATGCCAAATGGCCAAGAAGCACAGGTGGTGTTAATTGAAGGGTGGAATGATTCGTGCATTGGTCACTTTAGCTTTGCAGGTTCTCGAGTATGTTGACTTTTGAAATTTAGTCCAGTGAGATGATGCCTTAGCCAGTTAAATGCTACTGCATCCAAGGCTCACATACACTAAGACATATCTAAGCAGAAGCCACAATATTTAGCTGTGGAACAGCTTTGGTTGCTCCACAGCTGTATGCAGATGCCCACCATATATGAGATTATTTCCCTTTCAGTGACTTGGCTTTTAGCAGCAGTCAGCCTCATTCCATCTCTTTTGTAGATGGTTGAACACTGTGTGGATTCGGGGGGACATGTGGAATAATGATGGGCTTATGAGTTTGAGAAGATCTTGTCCGGAAGTTTTCTTGATGTGCACTTAATATTCAATTGCAACTCTCTTTATACTCGTGTGTCTGTGGATTTAAACGTCTAACGTGCACAGATTAACACATTCCCATAGCTGAGTGAACCTCCCTTCAGTCATGTCTATAGGCATTTTTACTTCCTTGACATCCATATTTTCCCCTACCAACAACATTGCTAGGTCAATATACTTGACTTTGTTTAAAACAATTTAAAGATGAAGTCAGGGGTTTCACCATACCTTTATCAATGGGATTTGCATTTACATCATTCCTATGGTGCTTCAAGCACTCTCATTTATGTGAGATTCGAAATTTCTGCCACGAGGTTCAGGAGTATCATGAAGCGGGAAACCTACTGGTGTATTGCCTTCTGCTATTTTATGGGACTTCAAAAATTTCCCCATATCTAAACTCAGCCCTTAACTACTGGACTTTATTGGATGTGAAGGAAAAAAATGAATCTTTCATTTCGTGGGGTCCCCTTCTTTGCTTCCTCAACCACAGTAACCATTTTTATTTCAGCCAACTAGGTAAGGACAAACCATCACAAACAAAATTATTGCCTTAGAGTTGACTCTGATTCAGAGTGACTCTGCAGGACAGCGTAGGAAACCCGACCGGGATTTCCAAGGCTGCGGATCTTTTTGGGAGCAGCCAGCTTCAACTTTGTCCTGGGGAGTGGACCGGTGGATTTCTAGCACCTAACTTGCAGTTAGAATCCAGATGCTTAAACCCCTGCACCAATAGGGTTTCTGTTTGAGTTTTAAAGCCATCGACTGCTATTAAATCTATTCTGATATATAGTGATCAAGTGGACAGAGCAGAACTGATCCCTACGGTTTGTGAGGAGTGGAAAGCCTCACCTCGGTCCTGGTGGTTTCAAACTGCTGACCATGCAGTTAGCAGGCACAACACACTATACCCCCTGTGCTCCTCAGAGTGAGGGCCCAACTAAAAAATCACTGCTATCAATTCAGTTCTGATGTTAGTGTCCCTATGGGTCACAGTAGAGCTGTCTCTGTGGGTTTCTGAGATTGCAGATCTTTGTGGAAATAGAAAGCCTCCTCTTTCTCCAGAGAAGCACCTGGTGGTTCAAACTGCTGACCTTACAGTTAGCAGCCCATCATGTTATCCACTTACACAAGGGTGCTGTGTGAGGACTCCAAACCAAAACAAACTCACTACCATTGAGTCCATGTCAACTACTAGTGACCCTCTTGGATAGAGTATAACTGCTCCTGTGGGGTGCTGAGGCTGTAAATCCATGAGTGTAGACAACCTCAACCATCTCCCAGGTGAGGACATTTGGATGAAAAATATTACCTAAGGAGGTTAATGGAAGGGTGACTAGAGTCTGTCCCCTGAGGAGCAAGCCCTACTGGCCATCGAGGCAATGCTCATAAAATTCTTTCCTAGGTGGCAGCAGCAGCAGCAACCTGGTTGCTGGAGACCATCTATGTAGTCTAGAGACTGCATAGTGTCACAAAACTAACAGCTGAAAATGGAAAGCATGAGTTACATTCCTTTCCCTTGGCTTCCATCCACATGGGAATAGTGAATCGTGCTGCAGGAGTGAGCAAAGATGTATGGGTGAGGTGATGGCTAGCTACCTGGCCACTGGTTACATCTCCAGGAAGGCAATAGTATTGGTTCAAGCCTAGCAGTTGCCTAAATGTTGACCCAGACATCTGAGCAGTGTGAATCCAGGTTGCAGGTAATCTTGCTGCCTAACCCAGATGGAAGTGCATCTCCAAAACACTCATTGCCATTGAGTACAGGGTGATTCATAGTGACACCATGGGACAGGGTAGAACTGCCCCGTGTATGTTTTGGTGGCTGGAACACTTTTCTGGGAGTAGCAGACCTCTTCTTTCTCCTGAGATAGGGGCTAATGGTTATGAACTTTTGACCATTTGGTTAGCAGCCCCATGTCACACCCATTCCACTACCAGGCATCCTGAAGTGTGTTACAAGTAGGGAAAAACAAGAGTGGCAATTAAGCTGACACCCACTCCTGGTGATCCCATCTGTAATAGAACTCTGCTCCATAGGTTTCCCAGGGCTGAGAGTTTGGAAGTATAATACCAGGCCTTTCTTCTGAGGCGCATCTGGGTGGATTCAAATAGCCAGCCTTTTGCTTAGCAGCCAAGCCCCTTAACTTTAAATAACCTATAGGGGTGATTAGTTATTTAATTGACTAACCACAAAGTGGATGAGGTGGAGAGAACTATCAACCACGTTTTCCAGACAAGGAAACCGAGGCACACTAAGACACAGCTTTAGGTGGAAGAGCCCTCATGCAGACTTAGGAAGTGTGATATCTAGGCAGTGAGCGCTCCTAATCTGTCACAATCACTGACTAATCAGAACTGTTTTGGAGTCGGGGGAGACTGTATGTAAGGACCCTACAAAGGATCACTGTCCAGACTGGAGTCTGAAGGGATCAATGTATTCAAGATACTTTCTTGTGTTTGCATCACTTTTATCCCTATCATTCTTCTCCTGCAACCAAAGTTTAGTCCCCAGTAGGACACATAGACCATCTGAATAGACTCTTCGATTCTGTGGCCCTCTCTTTCCCATAGACAAAACTGCAGCCAGCACCAGACTCCAAACCTGCAGACTAAGAGTTTGTCACAATTCAAGAAAGAGCTTTCAACACCCTGAAAAACTAGCCTGCAGAAGGGAAGACTTCGAATCAAAAGCTACAGGTGAAAGAAAAAAAAAAGCTCCAAGTGAGTGTAATTCAGACAACCGAGGCCAGTGAAAACACTAGGGCTTCTCACAATGGTTCAACCTGGTTTAGTCGTGGCCAGGTTTAAGTCACATTGGCCTGAATCAGTGTTACCACCCAAATCCCTAGGCTTCTGAAGTTCCTAGTACCCTGTGTCCTGCAGTCGCTTTTACCCAATAACCCTAGTGATTCTACCTTATAGCCACTTTTTCATTCGTTGAGATTTTTTTTAAAATCTTTTTTATTAAATAATGTGGTCTATGGTGATTAAAAAAACAATTAAGCCATTAGAAACTTATTTTGCTTAAAAAATTATGCCATTTTGCAAGTACATGTCTGGATAGGCTGAGTAGAAAGTAATAGAGCCGGCTCAAAGATGGCAGCCAAGCACTTGCTTCATTGAATGTATGTCACTATCCACATTGTTGGAAGTAAATTGATGTCATGAAACAGGTTCCTGAAAGGTTCCCAAATCTCTATTCCAAGGATGCAAAGCATATTTTCCCCCCATTCCATTTAGCCTTCCAGATCATTAAAGCTTTTAAAAAACAGGTCAATTTCACATTCTTTTCATCAGCCCACAACTGAATTGGCTCATATCAGTTCAAAGACCCAGAAAACACAATCTCTGATTTGTGCTCTATTAAAGTTATGATGAGCTGCATTATGACCATCTGCTTTTCTTTCTTTTTTTAGAAAGTTGACCATAAGTACCATGCACTCATGCTATACCACATATCTCTGATGTCATTCTAGCTGTAAATTTATATCCAATATTTTCAACCCCCACAGACTAATCATGGTCAGATGTGTAAAGATGAAAATTAAAAGCAAGAATCATGAGGTACTTGACTTCGGTCAGGACTGACTCATGACACAATCGTCAGAATGGTGCCGGTCATAACTCAAGGAGTGTGTATCTTTCATCCAAACAGTTACTGTGGGGTAGATTCCAAGTCATGGAACTACCTTGTGTGCAGAGCCAAACTGAACCGTGTTAGATAGGGGCTTCAAGGCTGTGTGAGTGTTCAAAAGCAGACCACCAGGTCTGTCTCCTGAAGCACCACCATATGGGTTCACATGATCATTTTAGTTAGGAATTGAGCTCTTAACTGTTTGTGCGACCCAGAGATGACATGTAGGAAAATAGCTTGTCTGTATTTAATGTCTTTCCCACACTGAAAAGGGTGCTAAATTGTGTCCAGGCTTTTCTTATATTTGTTGTGTTATTCTGAGTACATTAGAGAAATAAATCCACAGAAACTCTAATATATAAAAGAGAGCTTTAGATAAAGGGTAAATGTACATGAAAAAAACATCCCAACCCAGTGCAGCCCAAGTCTACAAGTCCAACATTAGCCCATATGTCCCACACCAATCCACAACGTCCTCCTCCATCTTACCAAACACATGCAGTGATGGTGGCTGCAGGAGGAAAAAACTGCCCATCTGGGTTTCTGAGGTTGTTAACTCTTTACTGGAATAGAAAGCCACCTTTACTCCCTTGGCGCGACTGGTGTTGGTAACCACTCAGCCTTGAGGGCTCCATCTCCTTGTGCAGGACTACTCATGATTTATGATCTACACCAGTGCTGCTCCAAAGATGATACATGTACCGGTGATAAACTGTGACACACTTATTGCCTCTCCATTTTTAACTAGGTGCAAAAAGAAAGACCAGAGTCCAGGTCACTGGTATTTGCAATGCCAGCAACGTCATCCAAAGGGCAAAGAGTGCATCAGGGTTTCCAGAATAAGGACACACTGAGGATGAAGGAATTCACCACTTAAAACCTTATGCTCATCATAGAAACACTCTCCTGTAGTGGAGGACTAGTAAACCAAGGCAGAACCTTGTCAGAGAGAGGGCTAGATGATGAACCCATCTGGTCAGAAGAAAGGGGAGGGCCAGTGACAAGGAGGCAGGCCTTTGGCAGGATGGATGGCCACGGGGGCTGCAATGATGGGTTCAAACATCAGAATGATGTGAGGGTGGCCCAGGACTCGGATGCATTTCCTTGTCTTGTACATGGGGATTGCTTTGAAGCAGACCAACTTGATAGCACCTACCAACAAGAACAACCAAGGAAGCAGAAGCCTCTATGATCCCAGAATCTGACATCACTAGGACGTTTTAAGAGTCTTTCATAAAGGTAACCAATGGCCTGGCCCTTCATCACAGAAAGCTGGGGAAGCACCATTATCCTGGTTTACCAGAAGTTCCCCAGATGAATTACTGTCCAGCTGCCCTTAGGAAGTAAAAATACCTATAGACATTACTGAAGTGAGGTTCACCCAGCTATGGGAATGTGTTAATCTGTGCACTTTAGAAGTTTAAATCCATAGACACACGTGTATATAAGGGAGTTGTAATTAAATATTAAATGCACATCAAGCAATCTTCCCTACAAAATCTTCTTAATCCTTACATTCCTTTGTCAGAGTAGCTTTGCAGAAACTCAGGTATCTTGAATTTTGAAAGATACTCTGTGGGAGAGATGCCTTAGCCAGTTAAGGGATACAGCTTCCAAGGCTCAAATACACCAAGACATATCTGAGCAGAAGCCACAATACAACTTTGGGTGCTCCACAGCTCTATAGAAATGCCGAACATATCTGAGATTATTTGCCTTTCATTGACATGGCTTTTCCCATCACTCAGCCTCATTCCATCAATTTTGTGAGATGGTGAAAGACTGTGGATTCAGGAGGGGCAAATGAGGTAACATTGGGCTTATGAGATTGAGCCTCTCAGCTAGGGTATTTTTCTTGATGTGTACTTATACATTTAATTACAACTCTCTTTTTTACACGTGTGTCTGTGGATTTATTAGTCTTAAGTTCACAGAATAGCACATGCCATTAGATGGGTGAAACTCCCTTCAGTCATGTCTATAGGATTTTTACTACCTTGATGTTCACATTTTTCCCTACCCACACATTGCTAGCTGGGTATACTTGACTTCGTTTAAAAAAATTAAGCCTGAAATCAGGGGTTTCACCACAGCTTTCCCAATAGGAATTGCTTTTACATCAGCTCAGTGGTGCCTCAAGCACTTACACTTATTTGAGATTAAAAATTTATGCCAGGAGGTTCATGGATGTAATGAAAAGGGAGACCTACTGGTGTATTGCCTTTCTGTATAATGGGATTTAAAAATTTTCCCCTTATCTAAACTCACTACTTTCTGCCTGGACTTGTTGGATGTAAACGAAAACAGTGAATCTAACATTTCCTGGGGTGATGTTTTTTGCTTCCTCACCCACAGTTACCTTTTTCTTTTGAAGAATACACTCAGCAAATATTATTTCTGAGGACAACTAGCATTATATTTCCCATAGTCATCAGGGTATCAGCATGCATTAATCCTGCATATTCCTGTACACCTGATTACATTAAAAATTGGAGCTTAATGTTTTTTCCTGTTTCTCACAACAAGTTTTGCTCACAGAGGTAGTTAGCTTATTATCTCAAACTGGCCGATACACACTGGTGGTCTTAACTGAAGGGCGGAGGGATACATGGCTTGGCTTGCCTGGCTTTTCAAGTTCTCAGGTCTCTTGTTTCATAAAGGAGAGTCCAGGGTGAAGATGATGTCACCACTTAACATTTTGCTTCCAATGCTTACTTCCTCCAAGTAACCTCGCAGGAGAAACTACGTGGACTTATCATGATGCAGCACTTTTTAACCAGAAGCAATGTGGAGATGTCTCCATTCTTGAGATATATGTCCCACACTGAAATGGATTCTGCCCTATATGGGTCTCATTTCGTCTCTTTTGTGAGATGGTGAAAGATTTTTTGATTGCTGGTACACATAGTATAATTTTGGGACTCTGAGCTTTGGCATCTATGGAGAAGTATGTTTTCTTGATGCACACTGAACATTCAATTAAAATTCTCTTCATAAACGAGTTTCTGTGGATTTGATTCTCTAAACTTCCCATACTCTTGTAGCTGTGTGAACCTCCCTTCACTCATGTCTTTACCTATATTACTTCCTTGATCTCAACATTTCCTCGAGCCTCATTATTGCCTGAGGAGTTTACTTGACATGAGATGATACACTTTACTGGCATAAGTAGCTGTTTTGCCACAATTTTCTATGAGAAATTGCTTTTAATTTCGTTCAAACAGTTTAATTCAAACAGTTTCACATATCTCACCTCCAAAAGTAACTCAGGCAGATGCAGGAATATAAATGAAGAGGCAATTATTCAGGTGCTTTGACTGCCTCTAGTAAATGTAGTCTCAATCAGTTTTACTATTCTCAGCTCATCCCTTAGATTTTCAACTTCTTGGATGTGAAAGGAAAACATATATTCCTGCATTTCACAGGCTGCCCTTCTGTGTTGCCTCACCCAGAGTTACGCTTTTCATTTCTAGAGTGCCCCAACATGGTTTTTTATTTGGTCAACAAGCATTATCATTTCCCATCATCAGTAATTTGTGGAAAACTTTGAAACCTGCAGGTTCCCATATACAATAATTACATTAAACAATGGAGCTTTATGTATCTTCCTGTTTTTCACAACATGATATGCTCATGATATTGTTAGCTTATCATGCCAAAAGGCCAAGAAGCACAGGTGGTGTTAATTGAAGGGGGGAATGATTCATGCATTGGTCACTTTAGCTTTGCAGGTTCTCACGTATGTTGACTTTTGAAATTTAGTCCAGTGAGATGATGCCTTAGCCAGTTAAATACTACTGCTTTCAAGGCTCACGTACACCAAGAAATATCTGAGCAGAAGCCACAATATCTAACCGTGAAATAGAGTTAGGCCTAACCCTAACTTTAACCCAAATCCTAATCCTAATCCTATCCCTAACCCTAGCCAGAGCCTTAGGTCTAACCCTAACGCTAATCCTAACACTTACCCTAAACCTAACCCAAACCCTAAATCTAACCTTAACCCTAACTCTAAACCTAAACCTAACCCTAGGTCTAACCCTAACTCTAACCCTAACCCTATCCCTAACCCTAACCCTTAACCTAGGTCTAACCATAAGCCTAAACTTAACTTACCCCTACTACAGTTACCCTAATTATAACACTAACCCTACCCCTAGCTCTAGGTGTATCCCTAACCCTAACACTAAATCTAACCCTAGGTCTAACCCTAACCGTAACCCTAAATCTAGGTCTAACCCAAACCATAAACCTAACCCTAGGTCTAACCCTAACCCTAACACCAACGATAAACCAAACCATAACCCTAATCATAACCCTAACACTAGATCTAACCCTAATCCTAACCAAATCCCAACCCTAACCCTAGGTCTAAGACTAAGCCTAAACACAACCCTAATACTCACCCTAACCCTAAACCTAACACTAACCATAAATCTAACTCTAACCCTAAAACAGTATCCCTAAATTTAATACTAACCCTAACCCTACCGCGAAAGCTAACACTAACCCTAATCCTAACCCTAGTTCTAACACTAAACTTAACCCTATCTGTAACCCTAAGATTGTGTTGAAAACTAACCCTAACCCCAACTTTAACCATAACCCTAGGTCTAACCCTAAACCTAAGCCTAACAGAAACCCTAACATTAGGTCTACCCCTAACCTTAACCCTAACCCTAGGTCTAACCTTAACCCTAACCGTAACCCCAACTCTAACCCTACCACAAACCCTAACACTAACTCTAAAACAGTAAACCTAATTCTAACACTAACCCTAACCCTCAACCTACCCCAAAGCTAACCCTAACTCTTACCCTAGGTCTAACCCTAAACCTAACGTTAACCGCAACACTAACATTAGGTCTAATGCTAACCCTTACTCTAAGCCTTACCCTAACCCTAACCCTAACCTTAGGTCTAAACTTAACCTTATCCCTAACCATAACCATAACTCTAACCCTGAAACATTAACCCTAATTCTTACACTAACCCTAACACTAACTGTAGCCCAACAGCTAATCTTAACCCTAGGTCGAACCCTAACTCTAACCCTAACACTAACACTAACCCTAAAACAGTAACCCGAAAGTTAACCATAACCCGAAAGCTAACCCTAACCCTAACCTTAAACTAGGACTAACCATAACCCTCATGGTAACCCTAACATTTGGTCTAACCCTAATCCTAACTTTAACCCCAACCCTAACACTAGCTCTAACCATAACAAAAACCTAAGCATAACCCTAAAACTAGATCTAGCCCTAATGCTAACCCTAACCCTATCCCTAAACCTGTACCTAGCCCTAGCCCTAGACCTATCGCTAGCCCTAGCCGTTACCGTAAACCTAACCCTAACACTAACCCTAACTCTAAAGAGTAATGCTAAACCTAACACTAACCCTAACCCTAAATGTACCCTGAAAGCTATCCCTTACTCTAACCCTAACCCTAGCACTAACCTTAACACTAACCCTAACTCTAACACTAATCTTATCCGTAATTCAAACTCTAACCCTAACTCAAGGTCTAACCCCAACCCTAACACTAATCCAAAACCTAAAACAAACATTAACCCTAAACCTAAACCTAACCCTTAACATTACCCTAGGTTTAACCCTAACCCTAACCTTCACCCTAACCCTACACCTAAACCTATCCCTTATCCTAACACAAACCTAAAAGTAACCCTAAATCTAACACAAACCCTATCCATATCATGAAAGCTAACCCTAAGCCTAAACCTAACCCTAGGTCTAAAACTCACCTTAATCCTAACCCTAACCCTAGGTGTAACCTTAACTCTAACACTAACCCTAACTATCACCTGAACACTAACCCTAATTCTAACCCTAACCCTACTCTGAAAGCTAAACCTAAACCTAACACTAACCCAAAAATCTAAACCTAGCCCTAACCTTCATCATAGCCCTAACACAGGGTCTAACACTAACCCCAAACTTAAACCGAAGCCTAGGCCTAACCCCAGCCTTAGCCGTAAGAGGAACCCTAAACATAACTCTAACCCTAACAATAAACCTAAACCTAACCCAAACCCTAAACATAGCATTAACCCTAATGCTAAACTCAACCCTAATGCTAGGTCTAACACTAACATTAACACTAAACGAAAAGCTAACCAAGCCGTAGCCTAACCGTTACCCAAACACTAACACCAAACCTAACCCTAGGTCTAACTCTAACCCTAACTCTAACCCCAAATTAGGTCTAACCCTAACCCTAAACCAAACGCTAACCCTAATCCTAGCCCTAACCCTAACCCTAAACCTAGGTCTAACCCTAACTCTCACCCTAAACCTAAACCTAACCCAAACCCTAAACCTAAACTTAACACTAATCATAAACCTAAACCTAACTGTAGGTCTAACCCTAACCCTAACCAACCTTAAGCTTAACCCTAACCCTTAACAAAGGTCTAAACCTAAGGCTAACCTTAACCCTAACCCTAAAACAGTAACCCTAATTATGACACTAATCCTAACCCTAACTCTAGGTGTAACAACTAACCCTGACCCTAACGCTAAATCCAACCCTAGGTCTAAACCTAACACTAACCGTAACCCTAAACCTAGGTCTCACCCTAACCCTAGGTCTAACACTAACCCTAATCCTATCACTAAACATAAACCAAACCATAACCCTAACCAAAACCCTAACACTAGGTCTACCACTAACCCTAACCCTAGGTCTAAAACTAAACCAAAACCAAACCCTAACACTCAGCTTAACCCTAACCCTAAACTTAACCCAAACCCTAAAACAGAATCCCAAAATCTAACACTAACCCTAAATCTCCCCCCGAAAGCTAACCCTAACCCTAAGCCTTGATCTAACCCTAAACCTAACCTAACCGTAACCATAACATTGGGTCTAACCCTAAACATAACCTGAACTTAACCCTAACCCTAGGTCTAACCATACATCTAACCCTAACCGTAACCCTAACATTAGGTGCAATACTGACGCTAACCCTAACTTTAACCCTAACTCTAGGTCTAAGTTAAACCCTAACCGTAACCATAACCCTAACTCTAACCCTAACACTAACCCTAACCCTAAGAGTAAACCTACTTCTAGCACTAACCCTAAACCTAACCCTACCCCAAAAGCTAACCCTAACCCTAACCCTAGGTCTAACCCAAACTAAACTTAACCATAACCCTAGGATTAGGTCTAACCATAACCCTAACACTAACTTTAACCCTAGGTCTAACCCTAACCCTAAGCCTTACCCTAACCCTAACCCTAACCCTAAACCTAACCCTAACCCTAATCCTAACCCTAATCCTAACCCTAATTCTAATCCTACACCTAACCTAACCCTAACCCTAATCGTAAACCTTACTAACACTAACCCTAACCCTAAACTTAGGTCTAACCCTACCCTAAACCTAACCATAACCATAACCCAAACCCTAACCCTAACCCTGACTCCAACTCTGAAAAGGTAACCCTAAATCTAACACTAACCCTAACCTTATCCCGAAACCTATCTCTAACCCTCACCCTAGGTCTAACCCTAATCCTAATCCTAACCGTAACCCTAAACCTATCACTAACCCTAACACTAACTCTAAATTTGGTCTAACCCTAATTCTTACCCTATGCCTAACCCTAACCCTAACCTTAGGTCTAACCCTAACCCTAAGCATAACCTAACTCTAACCCTGAAACAGTAACCCTAATTCTAACACTAATCCTAACCTTAAACCTATCCTGAAAGCTCTCCCTGACTCTAACCCTAACCCTATGTCTAACCTAAAGCCTAACCCTAATCCAAACCCTAAACGTAAACCAAACCTTAACCCTAGATCTAACCCAAACTGTTATGCTAACCATAACCCTAACTCTAGCTCTAACCCTAACCCTAACCCTAATCCAAACTCTAAACCTAACTCTAACCCTCACCCTAACCCTAGGTCTAACCCTAAAACTAACCCTGCCCGTAAGCCTAACACTAACCCAAACCGTAACCTTAACGCCAACCCTAATCTAATCGTAGGTCTAAGATTAACCCTAAACCTAACCTAACCCTTTCCCTAACCATAACTCTAATCCTAACCCTTACCCTAGGTCTAATTCCAATCCTAACCCCAATCCTAACCCTAACCCTAATCTTAACCGTAACACTAACTTTAAACCTAGGTCTAAACCTAACCTTAACTATAACCCTAATCCTAGGTCTAACCCTAACCTTATCCACAACCCTAAGACTAAAAACTAACCCTAGGTCTAACTCAAACTGTAAACCTAACTCTAACACTAACCCTAAATGTAACACTAACGCTATCCCTAGGTCTAACCCTACCATTAATCCTAACCCTAACCCTAATATTAACCCCAAATCTAACCTAGGTCTAAACCTAACCCTAACCCAAACCTAGGTCTAACCCTAAAACTAACCCTAACCCTAACACTAATGCTAACCCTAGGTCTAACCCTAACCCTAAACCTAACACAAACCCTAAAGATAACATTAACCCTAACGCTAACCCTAACTCTAACCCTAGGTCTATCACTAACACTTACTCTAAACCAAAGCCTTACACAAACACTAAACCTAACCGTAACCAAAAAAAAAAAAAACACTAACCCAAAACCTAACCCTATGTCTAACCCTAACCCAAACCTAGGTCTAACCCTACCCTAAATCTAACACTAACCCTAACCCTAATTCTAACTCTAATCCTAACCCTAACCCTAACAGTAACCCTATGTGTAACCCTAACCCTAAACCTAACCCAAACCCTAAATCTAACCTAAACCCTAACCCTAAACCTAACCCTAGATCTAACCCTAACCCTTAACCTAGGTCTAACCCTAAACCTAACCTTAACCCTAACCCTAATACAGTAACCCTAATTATAACACTAACCTAAACCCTAACTCTATGTGCAACCCTAACCCTAAATTTAACCCTAGGTTTAACCCTAACCGTAACCCTAAATCTTGGTCTAACCCAAACCCTAAACCTAACCCTGGGTCTAACCCTAACCCTAACCGTAATGCTAACCATAAACCAAACCATAACCCTAACAGTAACCCTAACACTAGGTCTAACACTAACCCTAACCCCAACCCTAACCCTAGGTCTAAGAGTTTGGGTTAGGGTTAGGGTTAGGTTCAGGTTAGTACTAGGGTTATGGTGAGGTTTAGGTTTATGGTTAGGGTTAGGGTTAGTGTTAATGTTCCTGTCTAGTTTGTGTTAGGGTTAGTGTTAGGTTTAGACCTAGGTTTCGGGTTAGGGTTAGGTTTAGTGTTATGTTTATGGTTAGAGTTAAGGTTAGGGTTAGAGTTATGGTTAGGGTTATGGTTATGAAGGGGTTATGTTAGAGTTAGGTTTAGACCTAGTGTTAGGGTTAGGGTTAGGGTTACATTTAGGGTTCGGGTAGGGTTAGACCTAGGTTTAGGGTTGGGGTTACTGTTAGGGTTAGTGTTAGGGTTAGGGTTAGACCTAGAGTTAGGGTTAGATCTAGGATTAGGTCAGGGTTAGGTTTAGGAATAGGGTTTAGGTTAGGGTTATGGTAAGGTTACGGTTAGGCTTAGGTTTAGTGTTAGGATTAGGGTTAGACCTTGGGTTAGGGTTTGGGTGAGGGTTAGGGTTAGATTTAGGGTTAGACCTAGCGTTAGTTTTAAGTTTGGGGTCTGGTTTAGGATTCAATATTTTACCCATAAAATCTTTCAATATTTCAACTTGAGACTTGAATTGTTTCATTTCTTCCATGTGCCTTAGCTACTCTGTGATTATGAGCAAGTTTCAGATTCTCTCCTGCCATCAACGCTGATAGTTTCTTTTCGATTACCTTTTGCATTCTTTGGGTATGATGTTCTTAAGTCAGCCTACAGCTCTTCAAGTTTTCTGTTTTTACTGTTCATTTGGTCAAATCTCCTCTTGAAATGTTCTTGAAATTCAGGTGGAATGGACTCCAGATGATATTTGGCTCTCACAGACTTGTTTTAATTTCCTTTGCTTCAACTGAAATATATGTAAGAGCAATAATTGATTGTCTGGTCCACAATCAGCTCCTGGCCTGGTTCTACCTGCTGACATTAAGCTTCTCCATTGTCTCTTCCCACAGATGTAGTTAATTTGATTTCTCTGTATTTCCTATAGAAAGGTCCATGTGTATAGTCACTGTTTGTGTTGTTGAAAAAAGTTATTTGTTATGAACAAGTCATTGGTTTTACAAAATTCTATCATGTGATCTCCAGTTTCAGTTCTGTAACCAGATCTATAAGTTCCAATTTACTGTTCCTTCCTCTTTGTTTCCCACTTTGGCATTCCAATCAGCAATAATTTTCAATGCAATTTGATTGCATGTTTGTCAATTTCAGACTGAAAACAGTGGTAGAAATCTTCAACTCTTCATCACTAACTTTGTGGTTTAAACAAATTATAATAATAATTGGATTTTTGGATTCCTTTAATTCTTTGGATTTCCTTGAATGCAGATCAATATAATCCTATCACAGACAGCATTGTACAGATAAATCTTGACAGTGACTGCAACACCGTTCCTCTGAACAGTTTCATTTCCAGAATAGTAAATCATAAGATTTTTCTGATTAAAACCGTCGATTCCAGTCCATTTCAGCTCACCAATGTGTAGAATATTGATTTTTATGGCATCCATTTCATTGTTTACAACTTCTATTTTCCCTAGATTCAAGCATCTTATATTTAAAATTCTGATAATTAATTGATATTTGCCCACCTTTTCTCCATAGTTTGAGTTGTGCATTAGCATCAGCAAATGAAGATCCTAAAAGCTTAGCTTGACAGGCTCCTCTCCATCCATATAGTTACGGGCAACTCAACTTTGAGAAGGCAGCTCTTCCTCAGTCTTATTTTGAGTGTCTTCTGATCTGAGGGGCTCATCTTCTGGCCCTGTCTCCGACAATGTTCTGCTTCTGTGCCTGAGGTTCAGTATCTGATAATGTTTTGATTCTTTCCAGAAGGTTTTCAGTGGTTAATTCCTTGGAAGTGGGCAGCCTTTTCCTTCTCCGTAGTTTGCTCTTAGTTCAGAAGTTCTCGTGAAACCTGTTCATTTTTGGCAGCCATGCTGGCATTTGAAATACTGGTGACAGAGCTTGTAGCATCATAGCAACACCCAAGTCACCACAGTAGGACAACCGAACAGAAGAGAGGTAGTTAATTCATCATAGATTTTCGTCATGGCACCATGTCCATGAGGACTATTTTCAGATACATGTTTCAAAGAAAATAATTAAGTCCATATATAGTAATATATATTAGTAATATAATTGAGCCTTTTAAAACAGCTGGTATTAATCAAATTTGAAATTGATGTTGGCTCTGTCTTTGTGTTTGTACATTCAAAGGGCTAGTGGACTAATGAGGGAATTGTAACTTGGTCAGAGTAGCTGGGCTAGAAGATCTATGTCTAAGCATTGGTTATTTAAATCAATTATGCAAATAAACTTGGTTTAAGGGTTATGACCTGTCTTTTTTTCCAAAAGGGCTCTCTCTTGAGTGATAAATATGCTGAAAAAATATTTATCAGGTTTATTTAGAAGAGTATTTAGAGGTTTTGTTTAAGTTTATAAGCTCAGAAGAATTTAATAAGGACTTCAGCAATTTTACAAGGTAGCCCCACCTCTGTAATATATGTGTTTTGTTGGTGTAGGAGTTATTAGGGGTGCTAAAGGATAAAGTTAATTCTTTTCTTTCTCGAGCAGAAAGAAGGGGCAAAGGGCACAAGAAGGCCCATGGAACAGAAATAGTTTTCTAATGAGTTCTTATATCTTAGTGGGAAGTTATGGACATCCAGTGTCTCTCCCTGAGTGGTGCACATTAAGACTATATTATGTATAATTAAGGAGCCCCAGTGACGTAGTGGTTCTTTTTGTTGAACTACTACCCTCAAGGTCAGCAGTTCAAACTCACCAGCCATTACTCTAGAGAAAGATGAGGCTTTCTGTTCTTGTGAAGATTTACAGCCTCAGAAACCCTAGGAAGCAGTTCTGCTCTGTCTTACACAGTTGCTATGAGTTGGTATCAACTTAACAACAGTGGATTAAGGTGTGTAATTGGCTCAGTAATTTGACAAATATTAAAAGCTAATAAACACCATGTTCTTTATAGTATGATATTAAGCCCCCTGAAATTTGGTGACAACCTTAACTGAGGTGGTGTGCAAAGCAGTGAGTTTTTTTCATTTAAAGTGGCCTTACATTGGAAAAACATCCTTCTGAATGTCATACATTAATAGTAAGTTCTGAGGAGGCATTTGGTGCAGCTAGTAATCATAATTCTTGCTAAAATTGGTGACATCTGGCCCCCAGGGTGTAGCCAGGCTCAAATTGACGCTTTTTGCCACCTGACCTAAGTGCTCATATATTGTAGAGAAGACCTTTGGAGCTCTCATTAGATTTGACAGAAATTCTCTCTAGGGGGAAACTTGGCACTAGCGAGACTCCTGACAGGCTGGAATTATTCCTGCTTTATGGCTTATAACCAAATGCTAGCAAGGCATCATTAGGGGAGCCCAAAAATTGTCACTTCTGGCAACATCTTTGTTACTGAAAAAAATAACAGTGATGGGGAAACTTTGAGCAGAGAGTGATTTAACGTTATTAAGATCTCCTGGGGGACAGCCGCCCCGCCCTCCCACCTTTCCATGGGTCTATCTAGAGTTTCAGGGATTTCAGTGTCAAGTCTCATCACCAAGTTTTCCGGCTGGAAGTTTCAAAGTGGAAGTGCATCTAGATCAAGAATGACATCATTGTAGCTTCGTCCCTTGGTGTGGTGCCCCTGGCTCATGTTTATGTTGTGTCAATACTTCCTGATAAGCCTTCCCCTTCCTCAGTCCGGGTGGGCAGGTTACAGAAAAATCAGATATTTAAATCTTTTTGTTGTAACGGTAAGGCACTTTTATTTTCCTTAGGACCTTTTTTTTTTTTTTTTTTTTTTAGTTCTATGCCTCCCTTCCAGGGCAGTCGGGGCTCAGAGGTAGCATTCTCGCTTTGGGTGCCTCAGACCTTCATTCGGTCCCAGCCCAGTTCACTTCGTGCACACCCCCGCCTGTCTGACAATGGAAACTTGTGTTGCTATAATGCTGACCAGGTGTCAGCAGGCCTTCCAGACTAATCGTGGGTGCTGGGAAGAAAGACCTAGCCATTTGCTTCAGAACATCAGCCAGTGCAAACCCTATGGATCACAATGACCATGTGGGCATCTGAGCATGGGAATGGCAGGACCTCGGGTTGTCATGAGCCTGGCTGACTGGCTAGTTATCCGTGCCCACCTCTAAATTACCTATCTCTGTACCAGGGGAAGGGAGACACAGTTCGGATTCCAGGAGAAGCCGCCTGACTTGCTTTCAGGGCAGCGGTCTGGGGGGCGGCATGGTCTTCAGCGGTATTTTTCTGTCACCAGGCTTGGAAACACCTGACCTGAGCTTTCCGGGAACAAGCTGCGCTGTCAATATGAGGATACAGAGACCTTCTTTATCTCGCTTGTGTATCTCAGCGTGCTGTAGCAGTCATGCTCTGAGCTATTGGGGATGGCTTTAACTTGTACCCCACTTTAGCCGTTTGCGCCTAGGTTCTGAGGTGCCAGATTAGCCTTTGTTTTCTACTCCAGCACAGACTCCTCCCTGCGGAGTCCTCACTGACTCATTCACAGTGGGTAGGGGCTGGTTTTCCCCCAGACCTGAACTAGGGCTCACAAGGGAGGCAGTTGTCTTAGCCAGGAAATAGAGGTGGACACCAAAAAACTTCCAGAGAAATGGGACTTTAAGGCAGGATTTTAAACTTCTAAATCAATGTACAAAAATCCATATTGAGCAAATTAGCATTCTTCTTTTACAGAGACGGGACCTGGCCGCTTCCGAGTTAGGTGAGGGACGGGTGGCCAAGACCTACATGAGCACCACTTCATCCTGTTCCTGCCTGGCTGGAAAGGAGGCAAGAGTTTGAATATGTGCCCTTGACCAGTTTGCCTTTGTGTAAAATAGGTCAAGGAGATCCCTGAATTAGGGATGTTAGTGGGAGAAAGATGAGACATCCTACTTATGGATGACTCAGAAACCCCTAGAGAGAGCACTGCTCTGCCCTACAGGGTTGCTTGTGCCAGAATCCTCTCAACGTCAGGGAGGAAGTGATTACGGACTCCCTGTGCGGCACCCATGTGATACTGCTCAATACTAGTAGAAAAGCTGGTAGTTAAAACCCTCCCAGGGGGCTCCGAAGACAGGCCCCGTGATCCACTTCCAAAAAGGGTCCCAGCCTTGACCAGCTTCCGGAGTAGCTCAGCTCTATTCGGCATACATGGTGCTGCCGTGAGTCAGAACTGACTCCACAGCAAGTAGTTCCATCAATGACTAGTAACTATAAGCAAGTTATTTGGCCCTCAGTTTTCCCAAGTGTAAAATGGTAGGCTAGGCAGTTGCTAAAGTCTCTATTGGCAAGATTCTGGTCCGTCGTAAGAGGCAGAAGTTACCCCATCATGCTCGGAGAGGAGTGTTTGGAATAAGCATGTGCAGTAAGAACTGGAAACCTAATAGTGATACTTTTTGACTCCCTCCTCTGTATACACCATTTTCCATGCTTTCTACAGAGTAGGCTTTCAATACATACTATGTTCAATCTACTACATGTAGTGCAAACAGTTAACACATTCAGCTGCTGACCAAGAGGTTGATGGTTCAATTCCATCCAGAGAAGTGTTGATATGATCATGTAGCTTTTTTCCTTTATTTTACTTAGTGGTGTATTATATTGATTATGTTTCTAATGTTAGACAGCCTGGCTTATCTGAAAAGAATCCCACTTGATCATGGTTTATAAATATATAGTTGGATTATATTGGCTAGGATTATGCTGAGAATTTGTACACTTAAATTTATGAGGAATATTGGTCAATTTTCTTTGTTAGTGATGTTTTTGCGCACTTTTAGAGTCAAGGTTATGCTTGTTTCGTCAAAGGAATTTAGCAGTTTGACATTATGTTCTATACTCTGGAATATTGAGTAGAATTGGTGTCAACTCTTCTCTGAATGTTTGGTAGAATTCACCAGTAAAGCTGTCTGGCTCTGGACTTTTTTGTTTTGAGTGGGTGGGAAGTATTTTAATGACATGGTCAATTTCTTCTTTTGTTATTGGTCTGTGTTAGGCCAGGTTGACTAGAGAAACAAATCCAGTGACACTCACATATAAGAAAGACCTTTATATCAAGGAGAAATTATAAACATCCCAGTCCAGTCCAACTCAAGTCCCTAAGTCTGATACTAGTCCATAAGTCCCTCTTCAGACTCACACAGTCACATGCAGTGATGCAGAATGCAGGACCATCACAGGCTAGTGGGCGCAAAGTCATGTGGATCCACTAGTGATAACATCGCAGGGCTCTGGCAGCAGCAGGGGTCTGCCAGCTGGGAGGTGGAAGCACAGAGAGAGAGAGGGGGGTTCCCAAGGCCCTCCTTATGAGAAGGCCACGCCCACAGGAGGCACGCTCAGGCTGTGATCTGATTGACAGATTGAATACCACCCCTATACTATCATATATCTTCAAGTTGACATGAAATTATGTAACTACCACAAGATCTATGAAGATTTTGTACTTTAGTTGTGTAGGTAGGAAGTGCATTTGTTAGTTTAGGTAGAAGTGCATTTCTAGAAATATTTCCATTTCTTCTAGGCTTTCAAATTTGTTTTTCAGTTTCTTTATCACTGGCTTTAGTTGTAGGTGCACACAATTGAATAATAGTATTAACTGGATTTTCTTGAATGCATGTGAATATTATCCTGTCAGCGACAGCATTGTACTTCAAGACAGATCTTGAAATGCCCCTTTTCACAATGAGACTCCATTCTTCTTGAATTTTTCATTCCCAGCATAATAAACTATGTGATTTTCTAACTCAGATAGGCCTTAACAGTCCATTTTAACTCACTAATGCCTAGGATATCCATCCTCATGCCTTCCATTTAATTTTTGACGACTTCCAATTTTACTAGGTTCATGCTTTGTCCTTTCCACATTGAAATTGTTCATAGATGTTTGTAGCTGTTTCTTCTCCTCTTGAGTCATGCCCCATCAACAAATGAAGGTCCCAAAAGCTTTCTTCTAGCCACTTCATTACGGATGACTAGACTTTGAGAAGGCAGCCTTTCCTCGGTCATATTTTAAGTGCCTCCCACCCTGAGAGGCTCGTCTGCCTTGTGCTCCCAGAATGTATCAAGGACAGTGGGTAACTAGAAGGCAGGTAAAAGAGTAAAGGCCACACATCTTGGAAACAAAGGATGCAATGAACAGCATTTTCCCAAAGCACAGGTAACTAATTTCTCTGGTTCATCCCTCATGGTTGGCAAGAAGGCCCCTTGACCACGTTTCATAGATCGCTACTGGACTGCAAATTGATAAGTATGGCCTAACCTACAACAGGGGATGCTGGAAAGAATCTCTGACCTGGTTATAAAGTGTCTTTGTCACCAGCCTTCTTGCCCTTCCTGATACTTGATAATAACAATAGGATTACCATTAAAAAGCATTGCTATCAAGTTGATTCTAACTTACAGCAACCCTGTAAAGGGTCTCCAAGGAGGCAAATCCTTATGAGAATAGATACCTCATTTTGCTCCCACAGAGGTTTGAACTACCAACTTTGTGGTTAGCATTCCAATGCCTACCCAAGAGCATCACCAGGGCTTCTTGGGGTTACTATTAAGGTTGGGTTAAAATTCAGGTGCTAAGCTAGGTGCAGAATGCATAAAAACTCTGTTGGCTATCTCTACACTAAATTCTCAATTTTTTTTCCTATACATATGAAGAAATTCTATACATAAAACAAGTTGCCATCAAGTCATTTCTATGATGGCCACCATAGGTGTGTGTATCAGAGTAACACTTTGCTCCATAGTGTTTTCAATGGTGGATTTTTGAAGGTTCAGATTGCCAGACCTTTCTTCCCAAACAACTTTGGGTGGATTCAAAAACCCAACTTTTTGGTTACCAACAGAGTACATTAATCATTTGCATAATCTAATAATCAGACTTATTTGAACTATTCAGTTCCCAAATGACTCTTTGATGAGGAAGTTTTTCAGGTTTTCCCATTTTAGAGATCACTCATAATCCCCCACACTGGCACCAGGCTGAGATGGGACTCGTAGCCCTGAATGTTCTTGGAAAACCTGCACTCCCCATTTCAGCATGTGCCTTTCTGGATTTCAGGGTAATTCTAACAGTGATCATGCTTCACATTGTGGTGGTGCAGTCTGATGAATTCCATAGATAAGGAACACGTGATAAACATGTACTCTTCATTCCTTTCTGGCATAAATCTAAGATGCTCACTTCCTATCCAACACCATGTGTATTAAGGTAAAAAAAACCATAATTGTATCTCTTCTTGGGTCTCTGTGTGTGTCTCGTGTCAATGCTTATCAATTCAACCATTTAAATTATTTATACATCAACTCAAATATTGGTTAGACTCCCCAAAATATCAGAGAATCTCACGTCAATGAAACATCTTTAACTCCTGCTTCCTCTGTCCCTCTCTTATAGACTTCTCTCCGTAGTAGCCCCCTACAGTGTACCTTCTGTTCTCTCTCAGCTTCTTAAAAATATAGAACTAAATGAAGGGTGTGTTGAGAAAGAGTAGCTTCATATTTTGATAGTCTTAAAGGTTTCTATGGTTTTGCACACACACAAAAACACCTCCAGATATTTGGGAATGCTGGCTTACATTCTTTCATTTTATTTAAGATTTTGAATTTCACATCACTCACTATTTTTCTCTGAATGCCATGCTTTTTATGTTGTTGCCTAGTAACCAACTTTGCATAGTAGAATGAAAACAAGGATGTGTAAATAAGACATCCCTCTGAAGAAAGCATGGCTGTTCGTCAGGGCTCCCACCTGCATGAAGTCATTTATAATTACCAATGATATATTTTAAGGTTTTTCATTTCAGTTGCCACAATTCTGTTAAAGCAATGGGTGGTGTGTGTGTGTGTGTGTGTGTGTGTGTCGGGGTGGACCTGAAACCCTATCATTTAAGGAAAAAGCCCTACTCAGGGGTTCATCAGACTTTCCCATCCACCATGTTGCATCCCCAGGTGCCTGTCCAATGACTTTCCTATTCAAGCCAAATTTGTCCTTGCTCTCTTGCTTCCTGAGAGCAGGGTGGTGATTATTCACATAGTGCGTAACCAGGTACCTCATTTTCCTCACTCCACATCTTCAAGCATGCTCTTGCAAAAGAAGTCCTCTGCAGATCCTAGAAGTTAAGAAACAAAGCACCTAAGACCAATCTGAGGAAACCAACCAGCCACAATTCCCTCTCGTTCCATCTGCATACGGTCCTGCAAACCAATGAGGAGATGATAGCAACACTCAGTTCAAGAAAGAGAAATTATCCTGGAATATTGTGAGAAGTCTGTGAATTTTTAATTCTCAGTCATTGTTGTTAATGGTCATGTAGTCAGCTCTGACTCATGGAAGCCTGTGTACAACAAAAGGACACACTGCTCAGTCCTGCCCACAATCTTCATGATTGTTGGTATCCTTGAGTCCATCAGTGTGTGGTCATTATGTCAATCCGGCTTATTGGGATTTCCCTAAGTTTCATTGGCCCTCCAATTGTCAAGATAATGATGACCTTTTTGAGAGATTTGTCTTTCTTGATGACATGTTCAAAGTAAGTGGACCTAAGTCTCTCTCCTTGCTATGGAGCACTCTTATTACATTCCTAAGATTGATTATTGCAATCTTTTGGTAATCCACAATACCTGAATGTCAACCACTAGGAAAACCAATTTGGTAACAAGGGCGCCAGAAAAGTGCCTTTCAACAATTAAGGGACATTTTAGTTTGTTTCTATTTTCCCATTAAAGAGTGATAAAGTGGTAGGCACCAGTTATAATCTCCTTTTAAAAAGCCCCTCTCACACAAGAGCTATCTTTTTTATCACTTCTGAGAATCAAAGAAAGAAAAGACAGAGATGAAAATAGGACAACCATCAGGGCAGGGACTTGGCCTGTCAGCATCTTCTCACTAAATCTGGTTTTGTCTCTCTAGAGAACCCTGTATAACACATTTTGGTACCAGGAGTGCTTCTAGAGAAATAAACCATACATATGGATTTCTTAAATTGGCTCTCCAACCTGATTAGTCTTAACAGCACTAATAATGCTACTTCAACAATCCATTCCTGGTACCCAAATGTGTTAGACAGGGTTCTCTAGATAGAAAAAACCAGATTGATAGTAATTATATATAAAGATAGATATATAACACAAAAATGAACTGTTAAATTATACACAGATAGATAGCTATATAGTACAAGAAATTAACAGTTAAATTATAAAGCAGTACAAATAGCTCAGTGCAACACACTCCCATGAGAGTTGTGAGACACTGGCAGTTCTCCTAAGTCTTGAGGGGTGCCAGGCAGTCCTCTGTAGAGAGAGCTAGGCTATATATACACAGGCAACAAACAGCAAGGCAGGTCACCAACTGTCAGCCAGGCCACGCAGCTCCAGAGATGTACATTCCAATCGTGCAGACTTAAAGGGACCTTAACTTACAGCAACACAGTCCACCAGCTAGGCATCCCGCAGGTAGTATAGCCTCTAAATTAAGACCCAGAACAAGCAAGGCAGCCTCACACTGGTCCAATGATCAAAGAGCAAGAGACAAGAAAAGCGAGGCTCACCGAGCCATTTATCTCTCCTCCCTTCAATTAATCCTACTTGTGTTTATCGGCCAGGCTGGCACAATAAACTGTCTCACATGTGTAAGAAGTAAACTCTAGCTTTTTGGATTCCATGCTTCTATGTGGTGGGACTTTAGTTTTATTCATTTTCCAGCCCTCTCCCATCCATCACTCAACCCCTTGAGAGTTATTAGGAATTCTCTACTGGGTAATTTGGGAAAGGAATCATTGGCTGACCGCCCCCCCCCCAGCTGCTAACCAAGAAGTTCTGTCTTCAAGGCCACTCAGAGTTGCTTCAGAAGAAAGCCCTGCTGACCTATCCCCGAGCAGCCCTTGAAAACCCTCCACAGCACACCCTTCTCTGACACCCATGGGGGCACGTCAGCCTGAGCTGACTTTATGGAGGCTCATTGTTAAGTTTGAAAGTGGGGACTAAGATTGCTCACCCCGTCAGCACTCTCTCTCTCTCCCCCAGTGTGCCTGACAGAAGAACCAATTGCCCAGAGGCCACCCACTCTACCTGAAGTTAGTTGTGATCAAACAACTGGATAGGGAAGGAAGTTAGTAGTGAAAGATGAGTAAGAGCAATGTGACCGTACTTCTAGGCCATATCAGTCTGTCAACTAGTCATTCATATGTTTGTGTTTTACTTAACAAATACTCGTTTACCTCTGATACCTGCCAGGTACTGCTCTAGGCATTGGACATGCAGCTGTGGAAAATTAGGGCAATAAAAACCAGGTCTCCTGCTCTCCTGGAATTAGCATAGTGGCAGGGTATGCACATAATAATAAAAACCATTTTAAAAAATGAAGTCAGACAAGTTGGCTAGTGAGAGACAGTGAGGTGGGCTAGTCAGACAGTGGCGATGAGCAAATGAGGTCTGGACAAGAGAAGTGGTGGAGGGTTTTGTGCACAGGTACAGATAAGAGTCATAGGAGGGCTTTGTAAAAAAGAAGAATATAGTCCCTTTTTAGGGTTCATTCTGGCTACCATGTTTAAAATAATCTGTCAATAGGCTCTGTGGACAGTGGGTAGGAAACAGGCAGCAACTATGCAACTCTTGCAGTCAGCCAGGAAGAGATGATGTGGCTTGGACCATGATGATGGCTGCAGTTTACCCCATGGTACTTGACTTAAGCCACTGGCAGATAGAATTAAACATGGCTAAGATATGAGAGTACAGAGACAGGTTGGCAGAGAAGGGCTCAGGAATTCCATTGGTGACAGGTTAATTTAGTAGTGGTGAGAAAAAAAATTAACAACAAACCCAATAGTGACCTACCTGGATTCACAGAGAACTGCCGTTAGGGACAGTAAAGTTAAGATAAGTAGGAATTGTCTTTTCCACACCTTGCTGTCTGAATTTGCACCATGGCTAGGGGATCATGGGTTAACAAGTAGTCCTCTAGCTAAATGGCTAGAAAAAAATATAGAAGATGAAGAGTTATGACTTTCCTGTGTCACCTGACTGTGACCCCTCAGTTCTTGGTCATGAAATTGTACGCACCTCATGTGGGGGTGGGCAGAAGAGTAGATGTATGGGCACGAGCCAACATCTTAGTCAGGGAAAGATGCTGGACTTTCTATGCCTCCTACTTTGTATTGTTCCAGAAAGCAACATATACTTAGTCATATAGTAAAGCCTACTTGTGTTTCATGTGTATGATGTCAACTTGCAACCATGCTGCTGCTGTACTAAAACTGTGTCTGGCTCCTGTGGTTCTATAATTAGGAGGAGAAGAAAGAGGTATTAATTATTGTCTTCCCCAGACTCCAACATCTGGGTTGGTGTTTCCTCCTAGCCATGATCAATGCAAAGCATTTTTTTACAGCAAATCAGAAAGCAAGAAATTAACAGCAGACATTGGAAGTCAACACTGTCAGATTAAATAAGTCTTAATCCAACACCTGTAATGAAAAGACTCTCTAGTCTTGTTCCTTCAGTGCAGAGCATATGGACCCATAAGCAGGAGAAATGAACGGTTGTCTTGTGATCTTGTCACTGGAAGCACAGAACAAAACTAAACAGCAACGACCAAGGTACAATGTGCTCTGTGCAGATGGACAGTGTTTCCACTGTAGGGAAGGTGACCTTTCACCAGAGAAGACCAGTCATTATTAGTACTAGTTGCTTCACCACTTGATGCATATGCTTCATTATCATATAAGCCCAGCCCACAGACACCACAGAAAGACCAAGGGGGTGACAGAACTTGGATGAGCCTCTGATGGACATTTTGAACCACCATGAGTGGCTGTTATCATTGAACCTGACACTTCCTCTTCCTCAAATGAAGATGAGAGCAATTGACCATTCCCTAAGAAGTCAATTCCAACTCATGGCAATTGTTAGGGATTAAAATGTGTCCCCCAATGTAGATATTGTAAATCCTAATCTCTATGCCTGTGGTGCTTGGATCCACACTCAGTGCACATGGAAGCAGTAATCAATGATGCATTTCAGTGGGTAAATCTGCTGCATAAGACCTCTTTAGAGTGTCTAAAAGCAAGAATATTACTTTGAGGATTAATATCACTTGACTCACACCACAGTATTTTCCCTTGCCTCATGTACGTGTGAAAGTTGGACATTGAATAAAGAACACTGAAGAAAATTCAATGGACTTCAATTATGGTGCTGACAAACAATATGGAAGGTACCATGGACTGACCAAACAAAAAACATGTTTGTCTTAGAAGAAGCAAAACCAGAGAGTTCCTTGGAGGCAAGGATAGGGAGACTTCACCTCACATTCTTTGGATGTGTTAATAGAAAAAACAGTTCCAGGAGGACATCATGCTTGGTAAAATGAAGGGGCAGGAAAAAAGAAGAAGACCCTCGACAAGATGGATTGACACAGTGCCCATAACAATGGGCTCAAACACAAGAACAAGTGTAAGGATGACATGGGACTAGACAATGCTTCATTCTGTTGTACATAGGGTCGCTGTGAAGCAGAACTGACTCGATGGCACCAACAGCAATGTGCCTGTAGTTACTGCACTTGTTTGTCCATTTGTCACAGTGTGCTGGCGCTCCTGTTTCTGTGCTATTGGAAGTCATCCCTCTGGTATTTCAAATACCAGTAGGGACACTGAAGATGACCAGATTTCAGTGAGGCTTACAGATTAAGAACAAACTTAAAAGAAGAACTAAGCTGTCCACTTCTTAAGGGTTGACTGTTGAAACCCTTATAAATAGCAGCAAGAAATTGTCTGATATTTCTGCCAGAAGATGAGTCCTTTAGTTGGAAGGCATTCAAATTACAACTGCAGAAGAGCTACCTCCTCGAAATGAAGTCGACCTAAATGGCAGGAAGGTCTGGGAACTTTATTTGCTGGTAGTGGGATATGACTCGAAATGAGAAAAACATCTCCAAATATCTATTAATCAAAATATGAGATGCATAAAGTATAAATATTAAAAAATTAGAAGTCATAAAAAATGAAATGCAACACATAAAGATTGATCATCCTGTGCACTAATGGGCTGAAATAGACTGGTATTGAGCATTTTAATCTAATACTTATTTGATTTACTATGCCAGGAATGGCAAATTCAATAGGAATGGCATCTCATTCATTGTTAAATATAGCATTTTAACATCTGTTTTGAAGTACAATATTGCGATAGGGCAATAGGCAATACCCATATACCTACACAGAAGACCAGTTAATACAACTATTATTCAGATTTACACACCAACCACTAGAGCCAATGATGAAGAAATTGAAGAACTCTTCCAACTTTTTCAGTGTGAAGTTGATCAAATGTGCGATAAAGATGCATACAGGTGACTGGAATGCAAAAGTTGGGAGCAAAGAGGAAGGAACAATATTTGGTGCCATGATTTACATGATTCGGTTCTGCTAGTCATAGTCTTTGTAACTCTTACCAAGCAATTGGGCGGAAGAGAACAAACTGGGTGTATTTCCTCTTTTCCTGATGAGTCTGGGTAAAAGAAGGTGGAAGATCCTAATAGGATTGTATGATTCAATTGTGAGTGATTACTAACAAGGTTAATTGTGATTATAAAAGCTTGGGACTCTCATGTGGGCATTGGTCAATTTTGCCATCAACTGAGTATAGAATGAACCATTTTAGAAGCAGGAATGGGTTTGTTATTTTGTTTTGTTTCTTACTGGAATCAAGAAAAAGAGCCAGCAGTGGAGTGCAGTCTCTGTTTCCTGAGCTTCCTCTACTCTGAGCTTCCTCAGTCCAAGAGAAAGAACTATGACCGCAGAGACACGACAAAGACAGAGACAGCAGGAGCAGTGCATGAAACAGCAATGGGCATCTGGGCTTCGGAGCAAGTCAAGCTGAAACTGTGAGGGAGGAAGCTCACTTGCTGAGTGAGGTGTCTCTAGGCATCTTCTCAGGAGAGTTATGTTTATTGCCTCAGAGCTAGTGCTGAGTGCATTTGTGCAGTGAGGTAAACTTTGGGCATTTATTGTCAGCATTAAAAGAGCTTTGTAATGCTTCCCAAGCAGGGTAAAAACTAAGGGGTCATGTAGCTGAGAGGCCAAGTACCAGACAGGTGTGCCTGCTGGACCAGCTGAGTAGATGCCTCAGACTACAGCTGAGCATTTCTGATCATATCTTGTACCCTGTTAAATTCCCTAATAAACTCTGTCATCCTACATATGGTCTGTAGGTTCTGTGTGACCCTTACAATGAATTATCAAACTAGCAGTTCCTGGCGGGGGGGTTGAGGAACCTGGTTGGTGTCAGAATTGACAAAGAATGTTGGAGGGTGGAAGCATCTGCCTTAGACTGCTGTTGAATTCGCTCCTCCTTTCCCCTTTGTGACGTCAGAAGAGGTTAGATGACATCTCCGTGTTGTTCTGACAAAGACACGCCAACCAAAGATTCCCTTATCAGCAAATAGAAGGGAAAAAAGCAAAGCTACAAAATGGAGAGAGCCTGAGCGCGGATGTCACTGCACGGAGTTGCTGAGTGAAGACCGAACAAGTGTGCAAGGAGAAGGGCCGGCCCTTTTCTTCTGTTGCCCTCTAGTTTCAGCTGTGTTTCCATCACCTGCAGCCCCAAGGCTCCTGAACGAATATTCCCAATGACATTTGACAACAGACTTCTCTTTAATAAGATCTAAACATCATCTCTGTGATGGTGCTGATGCTGTGTCCACCAACTAGAATTCTTTTTCCCATTTGAACTATTTATCCTTTAAAGCTCCTCAAATGCGCTCATGTTCTGATTCCATCATTTCAATCATGTTGCCTTTTGATCCCCAAGCAATTCATTGGCACTTCTGTTATGGAACTTTATACTCTGTGGTAGCCAGTCACTAATCTCCTTTTCATGCCCCTCTGCAGTATTGTACACATTGTAGGGATCTGATGGGTAATAGATTTTACAACCTTGTATAATGTAGAATATTATCTAATCTCCCAGATGACAGCCACTACTGGTTTATATGCAGCTATTTAACATGTTAATATTATGTGATAAAACAAAAATCATAATCAACCCTTGTTTCATATCTCAACATATATGAAATGAACATATTGGATATTTCCCTACTTTCTACATCCAGAATGATTGAGTTTTGGAAACCCACCATGGGCAGGCAGTTCCACTCTGTCCTATAAGGTGACTACGAATCATTTGAAGGCAGTTGGTTTGAGTTTTGGTAATATCATTTTGGAGAGCAACTGCTTCTCAAAATAATGTTGAAATGGTATATCAACTACTACTACTATGTGTAATCAACTGTGTAAACTAGTTGAAAACTCAAATACTGAGTTCATGTATATATTTTTTTGCATAAAGAGCTAGAAAAATGTTTTAAATTCATAATCTGGGTTTTATGAAATTAAAGTGAATTAATGTTTTTCTGTCTACACTGCACTTCAGATTGAAGAGGCTGGTTCTTTTTTCAAATGTTTGGTGATCAAACTCTATTTCAGATGAGAGGCTTAAAATGTTTATTTTCATACACATGACTAGGTAGTAAAATGAGTAAGGCCATTTCCTTCATGGAAAGAGCAATTGTTTACTAAGATTAATTTTAAATTTTTAATGGCTTTTGGGCTGTCAAAGTAAAACAGATTTGTGCCCTGTATTTTACATTCATAAATAATCCCTCTGTTAGCCTTGACCTTGGAGACGGGTTCCTCTTTCACCTTCCACAGCCAGGTGATTCTCATTCGAATCCCTCCACTCCTTGGTCTCCCTGCCCAGTCTAACCCTTTCCATCTGTGTTTCCCTTCTGGAGATTTGGCAAACCACTCAGGACCAGACCACATGGGTCTCTGGGAAGGCAAAGAGGAGTTCTCTTCTGCAGCCAGGCGCCTTATCTTATTCAACATGGGTCCATAAAAAAAGTCTGGCTCCAGGACACTGGTCGCTGGCTCTGATTTACATGATAGGGCCCCACTCCAGGAGGGGCTGCCTCCAACTTCCTGGAGCAGGCAGGACCCCTTCAAACCATTGCTGGAAGGGTCTCTGGCAGGAAGGCTACATGAAGATAATATGTTTTCCTTTGTTCCTGAATTATCTTCCTGGTCACCAGTTGGAGTGTGTGTACTCATTCCAGGTGGTGATGATTTGTTACACCGCATGCTGCCACTTACAGGCAACAGGTGTGTCGGCATCAAGTTTACAGAAGACATTAGGGTTCTGACACAATGAGAGAGGAAACATTCTCCATGGGGTCCTCTCACAGGTTCAGGGAGAAGTGGCATTTTTGAGGGGGCAAATGACTTCTCTGATGGACTGGATCAAATTGCTTTTGGGTGATCATATGGAACTTGATATGCTAATGTTTTTGCTTTTTTAAAATTTTATTTTTTAACATTTTGATTGGCATTTCATCCAAATGTCATACAATTCAATAATTCAAGAAGAGTTGTACAATTATCTCCAAAATTATACATTTTATTCTTCTTTGTACTCATACACATAATATGTTTTAAATTTTAATCATTTTATTGGGGGCTCATACAACTCTTTTCATAATCCATACATACATCAATTGTGTCAAGCACATTTTTACATTTGTTGCTCTCATCATTCTTAAAACATTTTCTCTCCACTTAAGCCCTTGGTATCAGTCCTTCATTTTTCCTCCTCCCTCCCCAGTCCCCCCTCATGCATGAACCCTTGATAATTTATAAATTATTTTGCCATGTCTTTCACTGTCCGACATCTCCCTTCACCCACTTTTCTGTTGTCCATCCGCGAGAGAGGAGGTTATATGTAGATTCTTCTAATCGGTTTCCCCTTTCTTCCCCACCCTCCCAGTATTGCACTCTCAGCACTGGTCCTGAAGGGATCATCTGTCCTGGATCCCCTGCGTTTCCAGTTCCTATCTGTACCAGTGTACATCCTCTTGTCAAGCAGGACTTCTAAGGTAGAATTGGGATCATGATAGTGGGGTAGGGAGGAGGTAGCATTTAAGAACTAGACGAAAGTTGTTTGTTTCATCGTTGCTGCCCTGCACCCTGACTGGCTCGTCTGCTCCCCGAGACCCTTCTGTAAGGGGGTGTCCAGTTGTCTACAGAAGGGTTTGGGTCTCCACTCTGCTCTCCCCCTCATTTACAATGATATGATTTTTTGTTCTTTGATGCCTGGTACTTGATCCTTTCCACACCTTGTGGTCACACAGGCTGGTGTGCTTCTTCCATGTGGGCTTTGTTGCTTCTGAGCTATATAGCCACTTGTTTATCTTCAAGCCTTTAAGAACGCAGACACTATAGCTTTTGATATCCGGGCACCATCAGTTTTCTTCAACACATTTGCTTATGCACACATTCGTCTTCAGAAATCGCGTCGGGAAGGTGCTCATCATGGAATACCAATTTAATAGAACAAAGTGTTCTTGCATTGAGGTAGTACTTGAGTGGAGGCCCAATAGCCATCAGCTACCTTAATACTAAACTTATAAATATATACACATAGATCTATTTCCCCATCATCCTACATAAATATATTTACATTTGTACATGCCTGTATTTAGACCTCTATAAATGCCCTTTGCCTCCTAGTTCTTTCCTCTATTTCCTTTTACTTTCCTCTTGTCCCACTATCAGGCTCAGTCTTCATTTGGGTTTCAGTAATTCCTCTTTGGTACATTGCCCTTGCTGAACCCTACCAGGCCTCTGACCCTCCTTGCCACTAATTTTGGATTACTTGTTGCTCCCTTGTCCCTGAGTTGGTCAACACTGGCTCCTTTCCACCACCTCCCCTTCTCCTTGTCCCCCTGGAAACCATTGGTACCATCGTTTTCTCCTCCAGACTATTCATCCAGCCTATCTTATCTAGATAGATCTGCAGAGATAATAATATGCACAAAAAACAAGACATAGCAAAACAAAGTGACAAAAGAGAACACAATGATAAAAACAACAAAGAAAACCAATGACCCCAAAATAATAATAGTAATTCATTTTTTTAATTAAAAGGAAAATTTTTAAAAAGAAAAAGCTGTAAATAGATTAAGGTATGTTTTTTGACCTCTAGGAGTTCCTGCTCTGCTCCCCCTGCTGCTCAGCTGCACACCCTTAGTATTTTGCCTCAGTGTGGTGGAGTCAGACTGGCCAATCCCAACACTGAGTCTCCAGTGTTGTCCCCCATAGGGCCATGGGTCAGCAAGGGACGTCGTGTCTCACAGTGGGATAAGCCATATGGTCCACTCTGTGCATTGGCTCTTCTGAGTGGGGATATCTTCCTCCAGGCTTGGTGGGCCAGGATATGCTCCACTCTCTCTTCCTCCCCATTCATTTGCTCCCATGTGCTCTGATCAGACATGTCCCTCTCCCGAGCTGCAGCTTCAGTGCCATCCTCTAAAGTAAATTCTTCTGAGGGATGGGGCAGTTGTCCACATAGCTGGTATTGGGGCCGGGCCCTCAAGTCCCTCCATTGGCTCACCACTCCTTGTCGGCATGCTGCATTCCTATCCCAGAACACTGGATTTAAATATGGTCCCTCTTTCCCTGTGGAGACAGAAATAATACCCTCCCCTTGGGTGGATTAGTGCGCTATTCCCCGCTACACGTTTCTATCAGGGTTTTTTTTTCATCTCCTCCCCCCGTCTCCAATATTTTAAAAATTGGGCAAAAATATAAACAACAAAACATTATCCAATTCAGCAACTTCGACATGTATAATTAATTCAGTGCCACACTGAGTATACTCTTTGGGTTGTACAACCATTATTGATATCTCTCTCCAAATTGCTCCTCCACTATTAACATAAACGCAATTCCTCCTAAGCAAAAACTCTTCCTCTTTCACTCATGGTAAACATCAGTCAAGTTGGGTTTTTTTTCTTTCTTTCTTTCTTTTTTATTTTTCTTGATGTAGTATTCACATATCATACACTACCATAGTTAATCACTTTTTAAAAAGAGTTTTTTATATACATCAGGTCTAATGCTCTTCCACCCTACCACATTCATTGCTTGCTCTCCAAATCCCCCCACCCTTTTCACACACACACATCCCACATTCCCAATAAACCATTGCATCAGTTCTTGACTCTCTGCACGCACTTCGGTGCTTCACAAACTGGTAAACCCAACATAAACAATTAAAAATTGGCAAGAAGAAACAAATAATAATAATATAAAAATAAAATAAAGAGAAAAAAGAAAAGACCATCATCAATATTTTTAAAGCCAAAGAAGAAAGTTCTGTCATGTGAGACATATTTGATCATAGGACAAATTCAAGTTGGATAAAGAGGGATGTCAACAGGGTTGTCAGCTAACCAAGTATCATGATATACCATGGGTCAATGCACCAAACTCAAGTTTACAATAATCTCTGTGTGGTAATAAAGCTGTTTGAGTCCCTTACCTGTGGCTAAAGAGGATCTGCCAGTGACAGATGCTCTGCAGATGGAATTTGGGCTCCCACTGTCCTCCATAGCCTTCTACAAATTGTGTGTTCACTATTTAAGCTTTGATACTTTTACCTTTATAATATTTGGATTGTGCTACTATCATCTTTGGATCACACAGGCTGGGACACACTGATGTTCTGGCCAACTTTTGGTACTTGTCCCCTAACAGTTTCCCTCAATGAGAATGGATGGCATGTTTCCACTTTCTCCCCAGGAGAGTCTGGTGGGTTTGAATCATTCCTACTGGCCTTTTTTTGTTTGGGTTTTGTTTTTACCAAGTGCAAGATTTCCTTTAAATTTTATAAATTGCATAAAAATTTTTAAATAACAGAGAAAGAACGCTTAAAAGGAAAAGAAGAAAGAAGATAATGCAGACAGATATTGAGCCTCTACACAAGTCCTCCCGAAACATAAGAACACTTTATTCTAATAACTTGGCACGCTGTGATATGGCACCTTTCTGACATGATTGTTGACAATTAAATGGTTACATAAGCAAATGTGGTAAAGAAAGCTGATGGTGCCCGGCTATTAAAAGATATAGTGTCTGGGGTCTTAAAGGCTTGATGTTAAACAAGCGGCCATCTAGCAGAGAACCAACAAATCACACATGGAAGAAGCACACTAGCCTGTGTGATTACGAGGTATCTACTGACTCAGGTATCAGGCATCAGAAGATCCAAAATAAACAATAGTATTGATGAAAATTACATAGGTCCGAGTGGAGACCCAAACCTCATCCATAGACAATTGTACATCCCCTCACAGAAGGGTCACAAGGAAGGGATGGGCCATCCAGGTTGCACTATAGTACTGATGAAACACACAACAATCCTCTAATTCTTTAATGTTTCCTCTCTCCCCCACCCTCAACCCCCCCACACACACTATCATGATACCAGTTGTACCTTACAAATCCAGCCAGACCAGAGCATGTACACTGATACAGATTAGAGCTCTCGGGGGAGGAAGAGACTGTGGAGTGCACCCTTGCGCATTCTGGCCCACCAAGCCTGGAGGACAATATCCCCGCTCAGAACAGTCACTGCAGAGTGGACCATATGACTGACCCCAATAGGAGACACGACGTCCCTTGCTGATCCAATGCCTTACGGGGGACAACACTGGAGACTCAGTGCCAGGGGGCCTGGTCTGACCCCACCACACTGAGGCAAATCACTAAGGGTGTGTGGCAGAGCAGGGGGTGAACAGAGCAGGGAGCTCCCGAGGGAGTGCCAAGGATAGACTTTGGGGCCAGGGTGTGGCACCCCAACAGACTCAACTGGAAGAGACTCTCAGAGGTCAACAAACAGACCTTGCATTATTTATAGGTTTTTCTTGTTTGTTATCTTTATTTATTTGTGATCATTGGTCTTTTTGTTGTCGTTATGTTTTCTCACTTTGTTTTGCTATGTCTTGTTTTTTGGTGCATACTATTATTATTTCTACAGGTCTATCTAGATAAGATAGGCTGAATGATCTGGAGGAGAAAATAATGGAGCCGATGGTTCTGGGGGGACATGGGAGACGGGGAGGTGGGGGGAAAGGAAGTGGTGTTGACCAACTCAGGGACAAGGGAGCAACAAGTGATCCAAAATTAGTGGCAAGGAGGGTGTCAGAGGCCTGGTAGGGTTCAGCAGGGGCAATGTAACCAAGAGGAATTACTGAAACCCAAATGAAGACTGAGCCTGATAGTGGGACAAGAGGAAAGTAAAAGGAAATAGAGGAAAGAACTAGGAGGCAAAGGGCATTTATAGAGGTCTAAGTACAGGCATGTATAAATGTAAATATATTTATGTAGGATGGTGGGGAAGTAGATCTATATGCATATATTTATAGGTTTAGTATTAAGGCAGCAGATGGACATTGGGCCTCCACTAAAGTACTACTACCTCAATGCAAGAACACTTTGTTCTATTAAATTGGCATTCCATGATGAGCACCTTCCCGACGCGATTTCTGAAGACAAATGTGTGCATAAGCAAATGTGTTGAAGAAAATTAATGGTTCCCGGCTATCAAAAGCTATAGTGTCTGGGTTCTTAAAGGCTTGAAGATAAACAAGTGGCTACATAGCTCAGAAGCAGCAAAGCCCACATGGAAGAAGCACACTAGCCTGTGTGGCCACAAGGTGTGGAAGGGAACAAGTACCAGGCATCAAAGAACAAAAAATCATATCATTGTGAATGAGGGGGAATACGGAGTGGGGATCCAAAGTCCATCTATAGGCATCTGGACACCCCCTTATAGAAGGTTCTCAGGGAGGAGACGAGCCAGTCAGGGTGCAGTGTAGCAATGATGAAACATACAACTTTCCTCCTGTTCTTAAATGCTTCCTCTTCCCCACTATCATGATCCCAATTCTATCTCACAAATCCGGCTAGACTAGAGGATGTACACTGGTACAGATAGGAATCCAGGACAGATGATCCCTTTAGGACCGGTGTTGACAGTGGCAATACCAGAGGATGGAGGGAAGAAAGGGGGAACCCATTAGAAGGATCTACATATAACCTCCTCCCTGGGGGACAGACAACAGAAAAGAGTTTGCAGTCATTGAAAGCAATTGAATCCTATTGTGAACTACTAGTCTCTGTCACTGCCATCAAGTCGATGCTGATTCACAGAGACCTGTGGATTTCTGAGACTGGAATTGTTTATGAGAGGAAAATCCGGTCTCTCTCCCGAGGAGCTTCTGGTGGTTTTGAACTGCTGACGTTGAAGTTCGCAGCCTTAGAGAGTCTGTAGGTGATGGGTAGGGAGAACATGCTAACTGAATGAGTCAAGTCCATTTGGAGCAGTGGTTCTCAACCTTCCTAATGCCATGATTCTTTAATACAGTTCCTCATATTGTGGTGACCCTCAACCATAAAATTATTTTTGTTGTTACTTCATAACTGTAATTTTTCTACTGTTATGAATCATAATGTAAATATCTGATATGCAGTGTGTGTTTTCATTGTCATAAATTGAACATAATTAAATCATAGTGATTAGTCACAAAACAATCTGTAATTTTATATTGTGAAATATTCATTTCTAATTATAAATAAGTGAGATTTTGTCTTGAAGCATGGTGTAGCATGGGTAAGTCTTCACACCGGGTACTCATATGTGGACATATCTGCATGTGGGCACACCCGCCTGGAGACGATAGAGGAGCGGTGTCTTGGTTCCTAAGACTCTCAGAAATATGTGTTTATCAATGGTCTTAGGTGACCCCTGTGAAAGGGTGGAGAACCGCTGATTTAGAGGCACCTCTGGAAAATGGCTTGAAGGTCACTCAAAAAATCAGTCGTGGAAAACGCAATGGAGCTTAGTTCTACTCGGACAAAGGAGGTCACCATGTGCAGGGATGTACTGTGAGGCAAAGGGAAAGTGCTAAGGCAGCTAGACTGCGTGGACTTTTCAGCCAGGGGTCAATCTGCCCCAAACCTTTAAACTGGAAATTATGTATCAGAAACACAAAAACGGAAACCAAACCCATTGCCATCAAGTGTATGACAACGCACAGCCATCCTATAGGACCGAGTAGAACTGCCTCTTTCAGTCTGGGAGCACGCAGCCTCAACAGGCTCCTGGGGAGCTACCGGTGGGGTGGAACCAGTGACCCTGAGGGATAGTAGCCCAATCTGCCAGGAGGGCTCCACCACAGTGATGTTCTATGAGGGAAGCAGACAACCTCATCCATCTCCCGCCCAGTGGCCACTCACCTTGCAGTCTGCAGCACAGCCTAGCCCCCTTCCCTTTCCTTTCCAGAGTAAACCCTGAACACTCACTCTTAATAAGTATAGTGACAAGAAGCACTCAGATCAATCAATCCGTAAAATCATCAAAATCGTAAAGGTTTTGTTTTAACCCAACCTGTCCTGGTAGAGGGCTCTGGTGGCAGAGAAATGAAGGCTGCCTCCCCAACAGCGCCGTCGCCATAGAAACTAGGGCGGCGGCGTCCTGGGGGTGAGGGGGAGGGTCTGGCTGCTGACACCCCTGTTGTTACCTCGAGAAACAAACCAGAAAGTTGCTTCCTAATTAAGTGTCTACCCAACTGCCAGTCTGCCACAATCGCCTGGGTCACTGGTTAGAAGGGATGAAACTGAATCCCCCTGGCCAGTGCCCCGGAATCTGGATTAAAATCAGAGGCTCTATAAGGTCTGGCCACAATTAGCTACTCGGACTCTTCTTTCTGAAACCTCGGTGGAGGCGCCCGGCAAGAAGTGTCTGGCAATAACCTTCCTAAAAACCAGAGTTCTGCAGAGCTCTCGCACACGTGGAAACAGCAACTGGTGGCGGCGGTGGTTTATATAGTATCCCAAGCCGGGGGACACTGAGTCTGCCTATTCTTTTTCTCGTTCCTCTCACGTAACATAACACCCCAATAAGAAAGAATCCACACTCTGCACCCCAGCCTTGGCTCTGGAACCGCGGAGACCAGCCTTCCAGACCTTGAACTGCGGGGCCGGGAATTGGAAGGGTCGCTGCGCTTTGCAGGCTTCCCACTGGGGGGCAGCCTCGTCCCGCGCTCGGTTTCATTGCGCGCAGCAGTGGCCCAGGCTCTCCTGAGCCTCTTTAACACAGACAAGCCTGGGTCGAAAATGGAGCTTAAATGCAGAGAGGAAATAACCCATGTGAATTTTAAATGTAAGAATGTCGACTCCATTGGATTCAGAAAAACAAAGAAGCCAACTGTAAAGCTTCAATGTTCTATTAAAGATAATACAGGTGAATTGGACAGAGTTCTCTGCCTATTTCATTGTATTTCTTATCAGACAAATAACAGGCTTCCATAGAACCTGTGGGACCTACTTGATGCAAAAAACACCCCTCCAATTGTAGCTGGATTTGACAGCTGGGTCTGGCCCCACCTCAAGGACACAGCCCAGTGCTGAAATGAAGGATAACTTTCTTATACGCTATCGGAGATGCATAACATAATCCTTCCTGTAAATGTGAACGCTGTAATATTTTCACAACCTCCCTGAGAATTTTGAGGAGAGGCTCATCTCAGGAGAAAGGGATAATTTATGGGTCTCAAGTACCTTATGTTTGTGAACCCTGGTGGCAAAATAGGTTCTGCAAGTAAGCACTTTTAGTTGGAAATTACTAGCCACTCCATGTAAGAAAGATGAGGCTTTCTGCTCACGTACAGATTTACAACCTTGTAATTGCAAAGGGGCTGTTCTACTCTGTGCTACAGGATCACTATGAGTCAGAGTTGACTCGATGGCAGTTGGCTGGCTGGTTAGTACCTTATATTTTAAAGCCTCAGAAATGTTTGCTAGGGGTCAGTAGTGACTTGATAGCAGGGGTTTGGTCTGAGTTTTTGGTTAGGACTTTATGCGGTATCTATAGGTGGTAAAAATGGTTGACATGCTTAGCTGCTTGAGAGTTCAAGCCCACCCAGAAGACAGACTTGAGTATCAACGTCTGAAATGCCACTGAAAACCCTGAGGAGCATCAGTTCACTTTGATGTACACTTCACACCTTCTGCATCAACCGTGGCTTCTTATATAGGGCTTCTTCTGTGTTGGTTCCTACTTGGCATCTAATAAGGGACAGTTGTTCTACAGCAGTCTAGAATGTGTTTCCTCCATTTCAGTCTTCTGAATCATAAAGTATGCTAAAAGGTGTTAGGAAGGAGAGAGAGGCTTTGATGGTCATGGGGAAGTGAGCAGAAGTCATCACTCTGTCTCTTGGTGCACTAAAAATTGTGTTGCACAAGTAAAGGGCACACACTCAAATAAGAGTGTAAAACGCTTGCCTACATGCCTTTATCCCATTGTCATGGTGTCTACTCATATTAACAATCCTGTGTGTGTCACAGGAGACCTGTAGTCCATATCTTTACATGGCTGCTTTTTTGGGGAAGTAAATTGGTAGGCGTTTCATCTGGGGTGCCCCTCCATGTACTACAACTGCCAATCTTCTGGTGAGCAGCCCAGCTATTCATGAAAGGATCCCCCCACCCCAGCGACCCCCAGGAGCTTTAATTAGCTAATGTGATTCTTCAAGGTAAAGATAAAATATGCAACATTCCTCACCTTTATTTACAATAAAACTTCTTTCTGAGTGATTTTCAGAGCAACCATTCTGAATACATGCTTTGGAAAATAAAATGGAATATGGTTAAGGTGGGATGGGTACAGGGCTGTAGACATTCAGGTTTTGCAGTGTAGGGATGGCAAAATATATGAGGAGGTACCCCACAACCCCACAAAATGGAATTTTTTTACAAAACAACCTTATCACCTTCAAAGTATACTCCATTGCACTTAATACATTTGTCAAATATGCAGTTCCATTCTTGGAAACATTTTTCAAACTCATCTGTGGTAGTTTCACAATTTTATGCCAACTTGATAAAAGAATGAAGGGGTGGAGTCTAGCCTGTGAATCAGGTCACAACCTGATTGATCCCTCCTTGTGGGCATGGCCTTCTCAGGAATCTGGGAACTTCTTCCTCCCTGGAGGAGGGACGCACTCTCTCTCTGCTTCCACTTCCTGTTGACAAGCCATATGGAGCCACACTGATGGCAGCCAGAGCCCTGGAGATGCTTCCACCACCACTGGATCTCCAAGACTTTCCACCTACTAGGCTGGATCTTCCTGCATTTGGCATCATTGTATGTGTTGCATAAGTCTGAGGAAGAATATATAAATGAATATCAGACATATGGGCTAATATCAGATTTATGGACTTGATCTAGACTGGGCGGTGATGTTTTCTTAATATACAATTGCTCTTTGATATAAAGCTCTCTCTTTTTTTTTTTGGTCACTGTCGTTAACGTGACTTCTAATACGTTTTACTTTATTTTGAAATATTTGTCATTAAAATATACATAGATCAATTACTTTTTTCACTGTGCTGTTTCAAAACATGCATTTCTTCTCATTGCCCATAAAATGAAATGTCTGTGTAAGGTATTTTTCCCATAACTCGGTGCTTTTGCAGTTGTTCGTTAAGAACTTATTTCTTAAGTGGTGTTGCGCCTTCTTTAAGCACTGATTCTCCACACAATAGTCATTTTATTAATTTCCAGTTTCACGACCTCCCATACATATGCATAAGGACAGTCATAAACTCTTACCTACATCGTGTCTCAAATTACCAGTCCATTATCATGACTGGGTTTTCTGACTGGGCTTCATGTTCTAAAACTTTTAATTTTCCAAATGAATTTATCTCACATTACCGGAGTTTCTTGCTAAATCGTTTGCTTTTGCACTAATCCTATTATTCACCTTTGCCTTTTCAGTATGCATGTTGTCTGAAGTATAATAGGTCATGAATATATATATATATATAATTTAGTGAATACAAACGGTGTCAAGATTTTATGTAAAATATAAAGATTAATAATACACAAAGAAAATCACCACATTGCCCAGTGAAACTAAGTAAATTAGGGGTTCATTGCTTGCTGTACATAATTCATTAATTTTCAATAGTATGTCACTTTTTTATTATAAGATTGCCAACTTACAAAATGTGTGGGATGAAATATTGGCAAGCAAAAGGCCTTTACTGGGGGAATTATAACATTGGGGAAAAGATAATAAAGCTCTCTCTTACACACAAATGAGTAACTCTGAAATTGTTTCTCTGGTCAACCCAGACTAACACATCATCTGTTTGCATGGCTGACAGCACCTCCCTCTTTTTTGATTCACCTCTTCTAAGTTGTCAAATCACTGTCCTTTCATATCTCTTTTTATTTCTGGGCACATAAAGAAGTTTCATGGAGTGAGGTCAGGCGACTAAAGTGCATGGAACAAAAGAGGCATGCTGTTTTTTGCCCCAAACTGGCACACTGAAATGGTTGTGTGAGCAGGTGCATTGTCAAGGCGCAAAACCATCCCCCGTCTGCTACAAATCAGGCCTTTTTGGTCGCACACTGTTATTCAATCTTTTCAGAAACTCTGAATAGAAAGCTTGATTAACAGTTTGACCTGGTGGAACAAAATCCAAATGCACTGTCCCCTTCACATTAAAAAAACAAATGCACATAGGTTTGGGGGTTGCTTTCTTCAGGAGAAAAAAAGGGTAAAGAATTGAGTTCCTTTCACCCGCCCTCTGAGACAGATATTGATTATCCTCATTTTATAGATAAAGAGTCTGATAATGACAAATGAATCCATTACTGTGTCCAAGTTTGTGGTAGACATGTTAGTTCTGATACCTGGAACTAGACCTTTATTAGTAAATGGCAGAAACAAGCCCAGCAAACAGGAATGGGAGTAGAGACATGGTTTCGTGTTCATGGTAAAAATGAGAGTAGGACCATCAGTCAGCTCTCAAATAGAAGAAGAACGCGCCCTGTGCAGGATTTTGATACCGAGGCAAGTTGCAAATAATGGAAATGGAGGCAGAGATCAATGGAAATGAACCTCTTTGATGAGGATCAAGCACACACCTTCCTCCCATCCTTGAAGCATATCACGGCACTATTCACATCATTCTCCCCTGGAAGAACACAGACTCAGTCTTTCGAGGGTGAATTGGCTTGTCTGGGAAAGCACCTAGCCATTGTTAGAGATGTGCTGTTGCGGGCAGGTCAGGGACAGCCCTGCCCTGCATAAGGGAAGGAAGCAATTTGCACCCAGTTTAAATTTGACCTGCCAAGCTTTTGGAAATCTAATGCTCTGCCAGGACCTGTGGGCTGGAGGCCAGAGACCTGATAGCCATGCTGTTAGAGAAGCCAACAGTCAACAGAGTTGCAAAGAGAAATGGCTTGTCCTGTGGTTGGGCCAAATCAATGGACCTGCCCAGAATCTCTGAGGATGGCCAGCAGCTGGCCAGCAGATCGCTTCCCAGGCTGTCTCAGAAACAGTGGATAATTACAGCCAATTAGGAGGCACTACAGAGCAGCAGGGGAAAGTCATGTACTCAGGAAAAGGAGACTTCATAAAGCCCACAGCTGTCGTGGGGGAGGGCAAGAGGGGGATGGAGGGAGAGAGGAAGATACGTGTTTTTGTTCTGAGAAATTATAAATCAGAACCCTCTGAGAGTCACTAAGCTCAGGCTCTTTGGCTTACATCAGAAGAGGTGCATTATTGAGATTTTGAAAACATAAAAACTCAAAGTTAGCACTGGTTATTCTAGGGTAGTTGGATTATGGATACCTGTTTTTACACCTCTTTGTCACTTTTACACCGATGATTATGGGTTTGGATTCATTGATTTAATAATTATTCATCTTAATTGGAAGGAAAAATATCATTTTGCCTAATGAGAGATGCAAAAGAAGTGAATTTCAGTGAGCATGTAATTGATATCCCTGGCTTCCTTTTATAAAGATAGAAGAAAAGAACATTCCATTTCAATAAGACTTATCACAGGAGCCCTGATGGTGTAGTGGGTAGCTTTGGGCACTAAGGTTAGCAGTTTGAAACAACCCCATGCTCCATGGGGGAAAGGTAAGACTTTTGGCTCCAGTAAAGATTTTCAGTCTCAAAATAACCCCAGAGGCGCAGTTGTAACCTGCCTGCAGGGTCACCATGAGTCAGAATTGACTGGGTAACAGTGAGTTGTTGTTGTTTTTTTAATCACAACTCAAATACACTTTTCCAAGGAAAAGAACAGTCTGCACAATAATGGGAAGCCCTTCAAAGTGCCCAGGGGAGAAATATATGAAGGTAACTTAGGCAACACTTTCTGTGATCTTCTGGACCATGTTACCCATTCATGGAAAGCAAGGCATACAAACAAGATCCAGAACCTAAATTTTACCATCTATTATTTGTTTCCCTATATTCCCTCCTTTGGCACATCCCCCTTCCAAAGCCTTCTCCACAGTCCCCTTCTTCTCATTTATGTATTTATTATTTATTTCCCCCCTTCTTCTCAAAGATGTTTCTTGTAGGAGGATCCTTATTCAAGGCAATGGGACCTTCTTTCTATATCTTTTCTGGATCCCATGGAGAATTGAATCTTTCAGGCTCAGCATGAATCATCCAGGAGCAACACTAGAAGGTTGTATTGAGCTGGCCACACACTCAGTAACACACACCTGGAATGGAGGCTCTGTCCCTGTTGTTCCCCAGCTCCACTTCCCATCAGTCATTAGTCTCTGCTCTCCTCAAACCCCCTGTTCTCTGATTCTTGGTCCTGGCCTTGACGCTCTAGGGCCTGAAGGCCTAGATGTCATTAGATCGACAGGGGCGGGGCACCCAATTGAGAGATCTAAAAGTGGAGAACCTAAGGGTTAGTCTTTGCTTCTTCATCCCCCCAATCCCCCATTGCCCCTCACTCTGTGACTCTAAAGCTAGCTATTGCAGCTTCCCCAGCCCGATCCATCTCCTTCCTGGCTCTGCTCTGGCTACACCCTGCTCTTCATCCCACGTTCCTGTTCCAGACCCTACCCAGAGTTGCCGAGTCTTGGTTTTCCTGAGAAATTTAAGTGAGTTTCCTACTTCTGTTTTACATATTAATAAGAGAGAATCAAGAAATAAAATTTTAGAAAAATTTCCACTTACAATCACATAAAAACTAATCAAATGCTAGGCAAGTACATGCAAAACTATAAAACACTGTTGAAATAAATTAAAGAAAACTAAATAAATGGCAAACTATCCCATAAAATGTATTATTGTGAAGACAGAAATACTCTTCAAATTAATTTATAAATTCAACACAGTTATTCTGCCTTTTTTTCAAATGAAAATTTCCTAACTCTAAAATTTCACATGAAAGTGCAAGGATCTCAGAATAAACTCTCTCTCTCTCTCTCTCTCTCTCTCTCTCTCTCTCTCTATATATATATATATATATATATATATATATATATATATATATATATATACACATATATATATATATATTCATTTTCTTTCAATTCTCAATTTTATCTTATATTAAAACTGTTGTGATTGTATCCCAATTTTAGTTGTTAGGTAACAATATTCAATGGGTCTGTGAATGGATTTCAGTAGTATTATAAGCAATTATAGTTACAAAAATGTGCCTCTTCATTTTGATGTGTGTTTTGTTTATTTGAATGAAAGAATGGAAACATCTTCACTTATAAGAAGGATTTCTGAAACTTGCTGGAGAAAAGATAGTTGTTTGACTGCCTCATGGGAATTCTACTTTGTATAGGAGAGTGCATATGGAAGCTCAGTAGCAAGAGATGGACTATGCCAGTTATTAACTTATTGCTTCTCAGATTCAAATCAACCCTTCACTACCTGCTTGGTGAAAATCAAGCTGGACCTTTAAGCATTTCTCCAGTGCTCCATATACAAAGAGTCATGATGAGTGAATGAGGAAGGGACATATTTAGACATCTTGTAGTGCAATTTTGTAACTGAAGAGCAACCAAAATCTTAAGAAACTATAGATTTGTTAAAAGGCATGGCAACTGGAATGTGTGCAGATATTGCAAAAGCTACAATCATATCCAGAAGATAATAAAATAACAGGTTGAGAGTGCTCAGAAAAATCCTGGTTTGGCTGGGATAACTGTCGCCTATTTCAGTAGTTACAAGCTATCCCAGATATATTAGCATTTTTGTAAAAAAAAAAAAGACATATTTACATGGAGACTAAAAATAAACAAATAAGATGATACAATTATATGAGTGCATGTTGCCACTAAGGATGTTAGTAAAAATATGATGCTGGGAGGGTGAGCATCGTAGAGTGCCAATTTAATAGAAGAAAGTATTCATGCATTGAGGGAGTGCTTGAGTAGAGGCCCAAGGTCCTTCCACCACCTAATTGCTAAGCCTATAAATATAGACACATAGATCTATTTCCCCATCCTAATATATATATATTTGCATGTACATGTCTTTGTCTAGACCTCTACAAATGCCCTTTGACTCCTAGCTCTTTCCTCCATCTCCCTTGACTTTCCTCCTGTCCCACTACCATGCTCCGTCCCCACCTGGGCTACAGCTATACCTCTTCTTTACGTAACCTTACCCTTGATCATTCCCTACCAGACCTGCCACTCCCCCCTCACCACCATTTTGGGTCGCATGTTGTTCCCTTGCCTCTGTGTTTGTTAACACCACTTCCTTACACCCCTCCACCTTCTCCTATTCCAAGTCCCCCCAGAACTGTCGGTCCCGTTGTTTTCCCTCCAGATAGTTCATCCAGCCTGTCTTATTTAGACAGACCTGTGGAGATAATAACATGCACGAAAACAAGAAGAGGAAAACAAAGCAACAGTATACAAGCAGACAACAAAACAACAAAAACAAACCACTGACAAAGAACCAAACAAAACACATCAAGAAAGAAGAGCTTGTAGTTAGTGCAAGGATCGTTTGCTGGCCCTTAGGAGTGTTTTCCAGTCCAGTCTGTTGGGGCACCACGCCCTGGCCCCAAAGTTCACTTTCAGCATTCCCTGGGGACCTTGCCACTCCATTCCCTTGCTGTTCCGCTGCACTCCCCCAGTGCTTTGCCTCAGTGTGGCAGGATCAGGTCAGGTGCAATTCGCATATCATGCCTCCGGTGCTGTCCCCTGAATCGCCCTTGGTCACTGAGGGGCATCATGTCTCATAGTGGGGCCAGCCATGTTGTTCTCTCTGTGGACTAGCTGTTCTAATCAGGAGCATCATCCTCATGGCCTTGGTGGGCCAGGCTGTGCTCCACTATCTCCTCCTCCCCCTTCATCTGCTCCCGAGTGCTCTGATCAGATATATCCATCTCCCGGAGCTGCCGAATCAATGTTGTCCTTTGAAACAAATTCTTCTTGGGAGAGGGGCAGGAATCCACTTAATTTTTGGTATTGGGGCCAACCTCCCAGACCTCTCCATTGGTTCCCTACTCCACACCGGGATGTTGCATTCACACCTTGCGGCACTGGGTTGAAGTCTGGTCCCACTTTCACTGTGGAGATATAAACAATACCCTCCCCTTGGGTGGTTTAGTGCCCCATGCCCTCACTCCCCTTTTCTTCCTTATATTCATCTTTTTATTTTCCTTTCCCCACCTCCTCTCAATGCATGAATACTTTCTTTTATTAAATTGGCACTCTACGATGGTCACCCTCCCGATAAAACTGCTGAAGCCAAAGCGGGTGAACAAGTAAATGTGGTGGGGAAAGCTGATGGTGCCCGGCTCTCAAAAGAGATAGTGTCTGGGGTCTTAAAGGCTTGAAGATAAACAAGCGGCCATCTAGCTCAGAAGCAACAAAGCCCACATGGAAGAACACACCATCCTGTGTGATCACGTGGTCCCGAAGGGATCAGATATCAGGCATCAAAGAGCAAAAACTCATATCATTGACTGCACACCTCAATGATATGATCGCCGAAGACAAACGGGTGACTAAGCAAATGTGGCGAAGAAAGCTGATGGTGCCTGGCTAGCAAAAGAGATAGTGTCTGGGGTCTTGAAAGCTTGAAGGTGAACAAGCAGCCATCTAGCTCAGAGGCAACAAAGCCCACATGGAAGAAGCACACCAGTCTGTTCGATCACAACGTGCCAAATGGACCAGGTATAAGGCATCATCCAAAGCTCATTTGTTGGCCACTGGAGATCTCCTCATAGAGGGGTTTAGGGAAGGAGATGAGTCAGTCAGGGTGCAATGTAGTACCGATGAAGAATACAACTTTCCCCCAGATCCTGGATTCTTCCTCTCCCCAACTACCATGATCCGAATTCTACCTTGCAAGACTGGATAGAGCAGAGGTTATACACTGGTGCATATAGGAGCTGGAGGCAAAGGGAATCCAGGATGGATGATACCTTTAGGACCAGGGGTGTGAAGGGCGATACTGAGAGAGCATAGGGTGAGTGGGTTAGAAAGGGGGAACCGATTACAAGGATCTACATGTGACCTCCTCCCTGGGAGACGGACAGCAGAGAAGGGGGTGAAAGGAGACTCCGGATAGGGCAAGATATGACAAAATAACAATCTATAAATTATCAAGGGCTCATGAGGGAGGGGGGAATGGGGAGGGAGGGGGGAAAAAGAGGACCTGATGCAAAGGGCTTAAGTGGAGAGCAAATGCTTTGAAAATCATTAGGGCAAAGAAGTACAGATGTGCTTTATACAATTGATGTATGGATATGTATGGATTGTGATAAGAGTTGTTTGAGCCCTTAATAAAATGTTAGAAAAAAATATGATGCCATCTCCACATCTTTGAGGGGACCAGCAGAGCCCAAGCTGCTCAGTTTAGATTGTGAGCAAAGATTTCTTTAAGGGAGGACCAGCAAGAAAAGAAGAAATTAAAGCTTTCTTGCAGCACCCTGAAAGGAATTATGTATAACACTCTTTGGTGATAAGATTGTGGTAAAAGGAACTACTGACTTATTCCTGGGTAATTTTCACTTTGACATTGGGTAATCTGCAAAGTCTTATGACAGTCCAGATGTGTTAATCCGGGTTGACTAGAGAAATAAATCCAGAAACACTTGTATAAGAGTGTCGTATAAGAGAGACTTTTATATTCAAGAGTAATTGTTTATTAAAAAAGCATCCCAGTCCAGTCCAGTCCAGATCAAGTTCATAAACTCATTATTAGTCCATATGTCCAATGCCAGTATATAAATTCCTCTCCAGACTCACATAACACATGCAATGATGCCGAATGCAGGGAGATCACAGGCCAGTGGGTGAATAGTCTTGTAGCTCCAGTGGTGGTGGTGGAGGCATCTCCAGGGCTCTGGCTGTGATCAGTGTGGCTCCATGTGACTTGTCAACAGGAAGGTGAAGCAGAGAGCGTTGAGTGTGTCCAGGGAGGAAGACAGGAAAACTCCCAGAATCCTCATGAGAAGGTCACACCACAGGAAGGCATCAATCAGACTTTGACCTGATTGCCAGGCTAGACTCCACCCTTTATAACCTATTTAACAAGTTGGCTTAAAATTATGTAACTACCACACCAGAGGAGACTGAAATTCAGAAACCACATCATTTTAAACTGAAGAAGACAGAAGGGCAAGAAAGAAATCTTATTCCTTAAAAACAAACAAACAAAAGAACAGGGGAAAATGGGTAAACCACAATGAAGCTGGTTCTACTGTCCTCCCCTGTACCATCCAGAATACACTGTTTTGATATATAGATATAGATAGATAGATTGATACATAAACATATATTGATATATAGATATATATATTTGTTTTGGCTATTAACTGTGAAAGGATGCAAAAAGGATGGATGAGCTGTAAAGACAGTAGTTTTCTTTTTGCAGTCAAAGAAACAGAGGGCACTGGATTCAGTAAGTCTTGCCATCAGCTGGTTTAATTATCCAGTGTCATGAAATGAAAAGAACTTGGGGGAGACTTCAGTGTAACAGTGTTCCGCGGTGACATCCATGCACACAAGCCAAAAAGGGTAGCTAGTTCTCATGGCAGTTGCAGCTGTGTGTGTCTATGTATAACGCTCAACTGACTGAAACAGTAGAACTGCACAACTATAACCTGAATTAAAATATTTAAAAACTTGAGATTTCTTGATTTGATGTCTCAGTTTTCTAAAGTTTCTATTTAGTGGCTATAGTTAAAGAATCCATGAAATAGGGTTCCTTAAGCGAAGCATCATTTATCCTAATGGTAAGATTCTAAAAGAGACACACCAATTGTACTTATGATGACCAAAAAACAGTTTAGTGTATTCAATAAAAGAATGCGTATCAGCAAGTGTAATGTAGCTGAGAGAAATTACTGAGAGTCGAATCGTATGAAGGTTGATCATGATAGTGGGACATGAGGAAAGTGAAAGGAAATAGAGGAAAGAACTAGGAGGCTAAAGACATTTGTAGAGGTCTAAATACAGACATTCACATATGTAAATATATTAATATATAATGATAGGAATATATGTCTATGTACATATATTCACATATTAAGTATCCAGGGAACAGATGGAGATTGGGTCTCTACTAAAGCCCTCCCTCAATGCAAGAACACTTTGTTCTAATAAACTGGCATTCTGTGATGCTCACCTTCCCAACACAATTGCTCAAGACAATATGGGTATATAAGCAAATGTGGTGAAGAAGGCTGATGGTGCCTGGCCAAGACATAGCATCTGGGATCTTAAAGGCTTGAAGCTAAACAAGTGGCCATTGAGCAGAGAAGCAACAAAGTCCACATGGAAGAAGCACACCAGCCTGTGTGATCATGAGGTATTGACAGGAACAGGTATTAGGCATCAGAAGACCCAAAATAAACAATCATATTGATGTGAACAAGGATGGGGGGTGTCAGACTGGAGACCCCAAACCCAACTGTAGACAATTGGACATCCCTCACAGAAGGGTCATAAGGATGGGACAAGCCAACTAGAGTGCAGTAAAGCACTGATGAAACACTCAACATTCCTCTAGTTCAGTGGTTCTCAACCTTTTAATAGTTCCTCATGTTGTGGAAACCCGCCCCAACCATAAAATTATTTTCGTTGCTACTTCATAACTGTAATTTTGCTACTATTAAGAATTGGGCGACCCCTGTGAGAGCGTCGTTCGAGCCCCAAAGGGGTTGCGACCCACAGGTTGAGAACCGCTGCTCTAGTTCTTTAATGCTTCCTCTGCCTCCCCAACTATTACGGCCCTAGTTCTACCTTACAAATCCAGCTAGACAGGAGCATGTACACTGGTACAGATAAGAGCTCTTGACACGCTGTATCCTGGACAGTTAAACCACTCAGGAACAGAAATGGGAGTAGCGATACCTTAATGAGGGTAGGGAAAGGTGGGGGGAACTGATTGCAATGATCGACCTATAACCTCATCCCAGGGGGATGAACAGCAGAAACATGGGTGAAGGCAGACAGAGGATGGTGTAAGATATGAAAATAATAATAATTTATAATTCATCAAGTGGTCACAAGTTTGGGGGAGGGGAAGAGAGGAGTTGATACCAAGGGTTCAGGTAGAAAGAAAATGTTTTGAAAATTATGAAGGCAATATATGTACAAATGTGTTTAATACAATTGATGTATGGATTGTCATAAGAGAAGTAAGAGCTCCCAATAAAATTATTTATATCTAAAAATGAATGTGTATCTATTAGGTCCAACTGTGCTGGGCAAATTAATGACCATCCCAAGGATGTCCCCATCCTAAGTCTCAGAAACTCTGGATGTGATATGCTATGTGCTAAAATTGGTGATGGAGTTTGCTAATCAATTGATCTTAAGACAAAGAAGTTACACTCCACTATCTAGATCAGCCCCGTGTAATCATCAGTCTTTTGAAGTGGAAGAGGGAGGCAGAAGAAGTGAGCATCAGAGAGAGATTTAAGGTGATATGCTGCTGGCTTTGAAGATGGAGAAAAGATTCACTGTTCAAACAATGCAGACAATTATTCAACAATTTTTCACGTTGTAAAAGGCAAGGCTTGACTTCCTCCCTACAGCCCTCCGAAAGAATGCAGACCTCCTGATTGATGCCTTGGTTTTAGTGAAGTGAGTTGCGTCTTGGACTCCTGACATTTCTGTGACTTGAAGTCCTTTAGTTTATGGTAATTTGTTACAACTGTGGGAGGAAGCTAATATAATAGATCTGAGTTCAAATTCTACTTCTGCCATCATAGCTCTGGGACTTTGAACTTATTATAAATGTTCCCAAGCCTCAGTTCTCTCATCTGTAAAATGGGGAATATATGTGTCCCAGGGGATGTCATAAAAAATAACTGGAAAAGCACATGTAAATTGCTTAGTTTGTCATTACAATTTAAATACCAGCCACTAGTGATAAAGGTGAGGAAACTTCTCTGGTCTGAAACGGATTAGATTTCTACAGTCTGAAATTGATCAGACATGCAATCAAGATGCATTGATAATTACTCCTGATTAGAATGCACAAATCAGAAAAAAAAAGGATTACAGTTGGAAAATATGGCTTGGGTTATAGAAATTATACAGGCTATCATATGACAGAATTATATGAAACTAATGATGTATTCATCACAAATATATCATTTTCAACAACATAAATTACTGTTCATGCGCATCTTGCCAGATGGAACATTCAGGAATCAAATGGGCTACAATGGTGGAAAGAAACAATAGATAAAGCCAATATTATTGGTCTTAAAAATGCCAGAGGCAGACTGGAAAAGACCATCAATTGCTTGTATGCAATGTCACGGTAAAGCTGAAGAAGAGGAAAACACATCTATCAGAGGCACAATATGCCCTTGAGTGTATCTTACTTGGACTTGGTTTTAGAAACCATCTCAAGAATAGTTTGGAGACTTCTGGTAAGATGACTACATAGATTGGGTATGCATAAACCCTACAACAAAGACAACAACAACTGCATGCTGAAGAGAGGGGTGGAGCCCTACACCTCTGAGAAAGTGGTGGCTAGGTGAACCAAACAGAACAGGAATACAAGGGACAATACCCATGCAGGCATCTAGCAGGCCAACCAATTCTCTGCTGCTGGCAACAAGCTAAAGTGCTCTGCCTGAAATGCTTGGGGATGATCTTCATTATCCAGCAACCAGAAAGGCAAAAAGTAGCCAGCAATGAACTTGTCAGCTTCTCCCAAAGCACAGAGCAATCTTTAGTAGCTGACAACAAGAAAGGTGACCCTCTCCGGCTCCCTATACCCTTCGGGGTGAACAGAGTGTCCAGTTCCCAATCTAGTGTACCCAGTAACTGATTGTGCGCCTTCCTCAACATCTCTGGGTCTATAAGCACAGTTTAAAAGAGGGTGGACCAGGGTAGAACATCTCACAGAATAAAAGGCTAACAAAACAGGGGCTGAGTCATCCTGAACTTTCCAAGGTTTCCTGGTGCCCAAAGGGGGCATTGTCTCACATATTCGTGTGATCAGAAGTGGCAGAGGCTGGGCTCCCCCACCTGGTCCCAGCACTCAGCTCCAATGATGGCTCAGATCCCTGAAGTGCCTTGGGCTAAAGCAGCTATGAGGACTGGCTGAGACTTTCTATCTTATTTCTTTTTCCCCTTCTTTGTTTTGATAAACTTCCAGTACAGCCACAATTGGTTGGGGCGGAACCAACCTTAATACCCATTCACCTTGATGACCACAAAAGCCAGCTAAGGGATAGGGGTCTTGAGAGAAAGCAGTGGCCAATTCAGACTTTCAGTTTTGTTACTTGTGTATTTCTCTTCTTGTTTTGAAATTCTGCTAGTGGAAAAACACATGATGTAAGTGTAATTGAATACAATTCCTGTCTGCTCTCACTCCATTGTAAACCAGAAAATTCAACCTCCCCCACCTCTCCACCCACTCAGACACACCCAAAGCTACACTCCTACCTTGTACATTCTGGGTGAGACCTTGATATGAATGCATTAGAGCAGCAGTTCTCAACCTGTGGGTCATGACCCCTTTGGAGTCGAATGACCCTCTCACAGGGGTCGCCCAATTCATAAAAGTAGCAAAATTATAGTTATGAAGTAACAACAAAAATAATTTTATGGCTAGGGATCACCACAACATGAGGAACTGTATTAAAGGGTCTCAGCATTAGGAAGATTGAGAACTACTACATTAGAGAATGAGAAAGAGAAAGCTAATGCTGGTTCGTGTGTGTGTGTGTGTGTGTGTGTGTGTGTGTGTGTGTGTGTGTGTGTGTGTGAGAGAGAGAGAGAGAGAGAGAAAGAGAGAGAGAGAGAGAGAGAGAGAGAGAGAGAGAGAGAGAGAGAGAGGTGTGTGGTTTCCATTCATTTACTTGTTGGTGTGAATGAGTATATGTATTCTTGCTTTCGTTTTGTTTTTATTACTTGTTTCCTGATCCACCTGGTAAAGTCACTTACCACCACATGTCTGGAAGTTGTGCTAAAAGATAAAAACCTTATAAGCCAACAATTATATTCCTAGGTATATACCCAAGAACTACATCCTCAACAACACTTATTATGGTCTGTCTTTATATATATATATATATGTTGTTAGGTGCTGTCAAGTCAGTTCCAACTCATGAGAAGCCTTTGTGTGCAGAGTAGAATTCAATAGGGTTTTCAAGCCTGTGATACTTTCTGGAAACCAATCATCTGGCTATCAAGTTCACAATTTGTGCCACCCATGAACTAGTGTAGCCATTTTAGTGGGTATAAAATAGTATTCCTTTGTAGTTTTGATTTGCATTTCCTTAATAATGCTGAACTTCTTTCCAGGTGCTTACTGGCTATTTGGATAATTTTTTTTTTGAGAAATACCTATTTGGCTACTTGGCCTATTTAATTGGTTGTGTTATATTATGGTGTTGTAAGTGTGCTTTAGAAGCATTGTTGGGGTGGTGAGTTGCAAGTTAGACTTCTAATAACCAGATCATCAGTTTGAAGCTTTGAACCACTCTGAGAGAGAAAGGGAAGACATTCTACTTCCATAAAGAGTTATAATCTCAGAAATCCATGGGAACAGTTCTACCCTGTCGTATAAGGTCACTCAGCACTGTAATAAACTCAATGGCATTGAGATTTTGTTTGAAAATGTTTTTTATATATCATAAACAAGGTTTCTTATCAGGTTATAAGATTTACAACACATATTCAAGCCGCTGCAGTACAACAAACTGACAGGCAAGGGCTGGCAACGATGGCAAGACTTTATTTTAAATACTTTGGAATATTGTCAGGAAAGAACAGTCCCTGGAGAAGGACATCATGTATTGTAAAGTGGGGTGGGGGCAATAAAAAGAGAAGTTGCTCAAGGAGATGGATTGATACTCTGGCTGGTACAATGGGCTCAGGCACGGGAACAATTGTGAGGATGACACAGGCCTTTGCAGTGTTCCTTCTGTGGTCCACGGGGTTGCCATGGGTCAAAACTGACTTACTAGCACCTAACAACAAAAATAGAATTTTCAAATACTTTCCTGTTTCAGCTGGTTGCCATTTGATTTCTTTTGGTGGTTATTGAAACATAGAAGTTTTTTGCTTTGATCAAGTTAAACTTGTTATTTCTTTTCTCTTTAGTGCTTTTTCTGCCATTTCTAAGAATTCATTTGCCTAATCAAAATTCATGAGGCTTATTCCATGTTTCTTCTACAGTTCTATAGTTTTAGCTTTTGCATTTATGTTTTTGGTGCATATTAATTTTATCTGTCATTTTGTAGTACTGTTGTGACTTGTGTGTTGCTGTGAGGTTGAAAGCTATGTCACTGATATTTTAAATACTATCCAGGACAACCAAAAGTGAACAGGTTTTAGCAGAGCTTCCAGATTAAGAACAGAAATGAAGAAGGAATTGGCTCTCTACTTCAGAGGAATTAACCATTGAACACCTGATGGTTAGCAGCAGAACATTGTCAGAGAGAGTGTCAGAAGATGAGCCCCTCAGTTCAGAAGTCACTCAAAGTATGACAGAGGAAGGGTTTCCTTTTCAAACTAGAGTCAGACATGCTTATCAAAGAACAGAACTTGATTTGCCACAAAAATAAATCTTCATAAGGCTGCTTGGAGTAATACAGGATATGAGAGAAGCAATGCAGAATAATTATTCAATGATAGAAGAGATGAACTCCATGATAGAGAGGATGAAGTCTATGAACCAAAGGGAAACACAAGAACTAATGGATAAGGTAATAGAAGCAAAAAAAAAAAAAACCCCAAAAAACAAGATAACAGACCTCACCAACAGAATAGAAGAGGCAGGGAATCAGACCAATGATCTCCAGAACAATCAGGCAGATTTCAACAAATGGGAAAGACAGTCAAACAAGATAATCAAAGAAGTGAAAGAAAACCTGAGAACAATGACAGATGCTATGGAGAGTAGCAATAGTAGAAGAATTGGTCAACCAGAACAACACACAGCAAAGATGTCAACAGCTAAAATAGTGAGGGAATTCTTGGAAGCAAACTTTCCCACCTTAATGAATGAGAATCAGGAATCAGAGAGGACATCAATTAGACTAAACCCCAGGAAGAACTTACACAGGCACATAATAGTTAAATTATCCAACTTCAAGGAAAAAGAGAACATTTTAAGGGCATCAAGAGAAAAACAGGCGGCTACATTCAATGGGGCTCAGGTAAGAATATGCTCAGACCTATCAGCACATACTATGAAGAGGAGGAGAGATAGAGTAACATCTTTCGAAAGCTGAAAGAAAAGAAACGCCAGCCTGAGAAACCCTGCCAAACTATCTATTAAGATCGATGATGAGGTAAGAGTTTTCCCAGACATGGAAAAACTTAAAGAATACATCATAAGGCATCCAACCCTGCAAAAAAGCCTTCTGACTCACTGTGGTCAGAAAACCAATGTCCACAAGCAGGAGACTGCCATATAGTAAAACTCCATCCAGGAATCAGCACTCCAGAAACAACTACAAAGATAACATGGCCTCAGAGGGAAAAGAAGGAAGCCACCCACATAAACACAGCACACTGGGTTGAAGAGAGATAGGAAAACACCCAACCAAAAGGTACAAGATGATAGCAGTGACTCCACAGATGGTGGTAATAACTCTGAATATCAACAGCCTGAATTCGCCCATTAAAAGACAAACGTTAGCAGACTGCTCAGAAAACATAGCCCATGAATCTGTTGCCTGAAAGAGACACATCTTAAGCTCACAGACAAAAATAGACTAAGAATAAAGGGCTGGTAGAAAATATACCAGGCAAACCACAACTTAAAAAAAGCAGGGGGTGAAATTCTAATCTCCGACAAAATTGACCTCAAGGTACAAACCAAAATAAGAGACAAGGATTGACACTATATAACATTCATAAAATCAATAGACTGGGAACCAATGAGCATAATAAATATATATGCGCCTAACATGAGACCTACAAAATTCGTCTAACAAACTATGCAAAAGATGAAAAAATTAATCACAGACTCTTTCCTAATTGAAATATCAACAATCTTATTCAAAGAATTGGAAAAACACCACCAATTTCATATGAAGATGGAAGAAGCCCAGAATTAGCAGAGAACTCCTCAAGAAGGAGGACAAAATCGGAGGGCTCACTCTACCTGATTTTAACACCTCCTACATAGCCACAGTGGTCAAAACAGTGTGGTACTGGTATAATGACTGTCACTCAGACCAATGGAAAAGAACAGAAAATCCAGAAATAAAACCATCAGCATATAGACAACTGATCTTCGTTAAGGGCCCCCAAAATTCATCAAGTGGAAGGTGGATGCCCTCTTTAACAAGTGGTGCTGGAAACAATGAATATCCACCTGTAGGAAGATTAAGCAAGACCCTCCCCTCACTCCATGCATAAGAACAAACTCAGGTTGGATCACAGACCTAGAAGTAAAAATCAAACTATCAGGACCATCAACAAAGGAATTGGGACAAACCAAAGAACCTTGGTGCTGGGAATACATAGACTAACTGAAATAGGGAAGAATACACATACAGGTGAAGCTGAAATTGACAAGTAGAATATATTAAGGATAAAACACCTGTGTGCATCAAAAGACTTCACCAAGAAAGTAACAAGGGAACCCACAGACTGGGAAAGGTGTGTTTTTTTTGTTGTTGTTGTTGTTGTTGTTGTTTTAGCAATGACACAACAAAGGGCTTATTACTAAAATCTGCAATACCCTCCTAGCCTGCAAAAAAGGGGAAAAAAACATTTACCCCTCTCCCCCCGCCCCCACCAAGAAAGTGGGCAAAAGACCTAAATAGATGTTTCTCTAGGGAGGCGAACTGAATGGCCAATAAAGATATGATGCAACATTTAATCAAATGGAAATTGAGTTACCTTACAACCCAGCAATCCTTCTGCTGGGCATATACCCAGAAGAGGTAATAAATAGACCATGACCAGTCGTCTATGCGCCAATGTTTATTATGGTGCAATTCACAATCGCAAAGAATTGGAAACGACCTAAATTTCCATCAATAGACAGTGGATTAGAAAACTCTGGGACATAAAAAGCACTGATGATTGCATGAAGCACATCACCTCATGGGAAGAGTTGAGTAAATTATGCTAAGCGAAGTTAGCCAATCACAAAAGGCCAAGTACAACATGGGTCCACTGAGGTAAGTATAATCAGCACAGTAGATATAGAAAAAAAGCCACTTATTTCACACTATAAGGATTGAGGTACAGGCAGTTGGGCAGGGGACAGGCCAAACCCCAGGATATGCATGCCATCCCAACACAAAGCATGGTAGGGGGTGTGGTAAAAGGGGGTGAAGCGAGGGAAATGATGGTGTTTAAGAAGTAGGGCACTAATCTACCCAGGGGGAGGGTATTTTTTATCTTTCCACAGAAATGGGGATACGAGTGCAGACCCCACCATGGCATGTCAAAACTTGAGGACAATGTAACCACATGGAGCAACAGAGAGGTCTAGGGGGCCGGCCGCTGCAATCAGAGTCAAACTAAGCCCCTCTCTAGAAGTATGTGATACAGAGAACAACACTAAACCCACAGGTTGGGGAGAAAGGCCAGCCTGCCCCACTCACACAGAAGCAAACCAAGATGGAAAAAGAGAGAGTGAGGGACAAGAAGGAGAGAAGGACTAGATCCCATACTGATGTAAGCCCTGAGGATGACAACCCTGCATAGAGCTGCTAAGGCACAGAGGACTCTAGGGCCAACAATAGCTAGAGACATGATGTTCCCTTGATGGAGCAGAGGACAATACTGAGGATTCACGGTGGGGAGTGAACCACCCCCACAGTGGGAAGAACCAAGAAAGGAACAAAACAGATCAGCAAAAGGAGCAAAGAAAAGCCACAAATCCCCTGAGGATCTCCCAAAATAGACTTCAGGGTAGGAGGGGCAGTTCCCGGAACCCCTCAGGATCAGTAAGGAGATAGTCATAAAGGTCAGCGGACAGACCTGGAATTATGTATGCTTTTTCAGGTTTTTGCTCTTCCTCTCTCTCTCTTTTTATCCAATCTTTTGTTTTCTTTTTGTTTTGTCTCCATTATTGTTGTTTTGCCTATCTACATAAGACAGGCATGGAAAGCAGGCCCAAGGAGAAAGCAACCTGTCTGACAGTCCCTGAAGGACTTGTGGGGAGGAGGGGGTGAGGGAAAGGAGTGGTGAGCAAACAATGCCATAGACAGGAAAACAACTAGGGAATTAAAAGCAACAACGATGAGGCTGTAGAGATCCTGGTGGTGGTGGTGAAACAGCAATCTAGCTGAGAGGAGTTATTAAGAGGCAGAAGAAGGCAAGTGTGACGGTGTTGTAGGAGGAAGATAAAAGGAAACAGGAAATATGTAGGAAGCAAAGCTATGGATACAGGTATAAGCATAGGTGTGCACATACGTAAATATACTAATTTATTAAAATGAGGCATTGGCCTATATACATATATTTATATGTCAATACATTGAGGTAGTGGATGGACATTTGGCTTCTGTTCAAACCTTCCCTCAACGCAAGAACACTTTGTTTTAACAACCTGGCATTCTGTAATGCTCATTCTCCTGACAGGATCACCAAAGACAAAATAGGTGTGTAAGCAAATGTGGTGAAGAAAGGTGATGGTGCCTGGCTATCAAAAGATACAGCATCTACAAGTCTTAAAGTCTTGAAGTTAAACAAGGTGTCATCTAGCAGAGAACCAAGAAGCCCACATGGAAGAAACACACCTGCCTGCGTGATCATGAGGTTTCGCCAGGATTGGGTAACAGGCATCAGAAGAACCAAAACAAACAAACAAAAAAAACATATTGTTGAGAACTAGAGGGGTTGGAACAGAGACCTAAAACCCATCTGCAGACAATGGGACATCCCCTCATGGGAGGGTCACAAGGAAGGGATGAGTCAACCAGGGTGCAGTACAGCACTGATGAAACACATAATATTCCTCTGGTTCACATGCACACACACACACATACTATCATGACCCCAGTCCTACCTTTCAGTTCTGGCTAGACCAGAGCATTTACACTGGTACAGATAAAAGCTCACGATATCCAGAATCCAGGTCAGAAGAACTCCTCAGGTACAGGAATGAGAGTAGTGATACCATGAGGGTAGGGGGAAGGTGAGGAGAGAAGAGGAGGAAATGAAATGATCACAATGATCTATGTATAAACAACCCCACCCCCATGGAGGACGGACAACAGAAATGTGGATGAAGGGAGACAGCGGTCATTATAAGGTATGAAAATAATAATAATTTACAATTTATCAAGGATTCACGAGAGTGAGTGGGAGAATATAAGGGAACAGCGAGGAGCTGATACCAAAGGCTCAAATAGAAAATAAATGTTTAGAAAATGATGATGACAACATATGTACAAATATGCTCGAAATAATTGATGTACGGATTGTTATAAGAGCTGTAAGAGCCCCCAATAAAATGATCTTTAAAAAAAAAGTCAGACATAATGGCGTAAATGGAGTAAAGCCTGTGGGAGTCATGCTTTCAGGGCCTTCCTTTGCTGATGGGATGTGATGCAAAATGAGAAGAAATAGTTGAAAATATCAATGAATAATTAGAACTTGGAATGTATGAATAAGTTGAATGCCTGGATCTTGAAAAATTGAAAGCCATCAAAAATGAAATGAAACACATGAAGATGGATATTCTAGGCATTAGTGGACTAGTACTGGCCATACTGAATACTGGAGCCATATTGTTTACTATGCCAGGAATAACAGATCCAAGATGAATGGTGTCCTACGCACCATCAAAAAAGGACATTTCAATAATTACCTTGAAATATAGTGCTGTGATAGGATATCTATTCATATTCAAGGAAATCCAGTCAAGCCAACTATTATTCAAATTTTTGCACCAACTACCAAAGTTAGTGATGCAAAAACTGAAGAATTTTACCAACTCCTTCAGTATGAAATTGATCAAGCATGCAATTAAGATGCATTGATAATTATTGGCAATTGGTATGCTAAAGGTGGAAACAAAGAGGAAGGAACAGTGCTTGGAAAAGATGGTCTTGGTGACAGAAACAAAGCTGGAGATCACATATTAGAATTTTGCAAGACAAACGACTTGTTCATAACAAATATCTCTTTTCAACAACACAAGAGGCATTAAACTCCTTCATATGGAGCAAATAGAAATTAAATTGACTACATCTTTAAGAAAAGATGATAGAGAAGCTCAATATTAGCAGCTAAGATGAGGGCAAGGGCTGTGGCACAGACCATCCATTGCTCACATGTAAGTCCAGGTGGAAGCTGAAGAGCCTTGAGTCCCTACCACCTGAATTTTGAGAAGATCTCAAGAAAAAATTTACTCCATTGAACACTAATGACAGAAGACATGATGAACTGTGACATCACTTCAAGAACATCATTCATGAAGAAAGCAAAAGGTCATTAAAAAGACAGGAAAGAAAAAAAAGAAAGAAAAGGTCAAGGTGGATGATGTCAGAATAAACTCTGAAACTTGCTCTTAATTGTGGAGTAGCTGAGGCAAATGGAAGAAATGATGAAGTCAAAGAGCCGATCAGATAATTTGAAAGGGCAGTTGGAGAAGACAAAATCAAACATAATGAAATGTGCAAAGACCTAGAGTTACAAAACCAAAAAGGAAGAACACATTCAGCCTATCTTAAAGAAAGAAAGAAAATTGAAACTTCAATGCAGGAATCATCAAAAGAAGACAGAAATAACACACAAAGTCACTGTAACAAAAAGAACTAATCGACATTCAGCCATTTCAAGAGGTAGCATATGATCAAGAACCACTGGTACTGAAAGAAGTCCAAGGCATTAGCCCGTAACAAGTCTCCAGGAATTGAAGGAATATTTGAAATATTTCAACAGTTGGTGAAGCACTGGAGGAACTCACTCGTCTATGCCAAGAAATTTGGAAGACAGCTACTTTGACAACAAATTCAAAGAGATCTATCTGTATTTGTATCCATTCCCAAGGAAGATGCCCCCACAGAATGTTCAGATTATAGACTAAGATCTTAAATATCACATGCAAGTAGAATTTTGCTGAAGATCATCCAACAATGGTTTCAGTAGTACATTAACAGGGATCCACCAGAGGTTCAGGCCAGATTCAGGAGAGGGATATCATTGCTGATTTCAGATGGATGTTGGCTCAAAGCAGAGTATACCAGAATGATGTTTACTTTTGCTTTAGTGACTATGCCAAGGCATCAACTGTATGGATCATAACAAACTATGGATAGCCTTCAGAAAAAAAATTGGAATTTCAGAACATTTAATTGTGCTCACATAGATCCTGTACCTGGATCAAGAGTCAGTTGTATGAAGAGAACAAGGGAGTACTTCATGGTTTAGAATCAAGAAAGGTGTGTGTCATGGTTGTATCGTCTCACCCTTATTATTCAATATGTATACTGAGCAATAAACAGAGAAGCTGGATTTTATGAAGAAGAATGTGGTATTAGAATTGGAGCAAGGCTTATCAACAACTTTTGATACACAGATGACACAACCTGGCTTATTAAAAGTGAGGAGAGCTTGAAGCCATTTCTGATGAGGATCAAGGATTGCAGCCTCAGTATGGATTACAACTCGACGGAAAGAAAACCAAAATCCATAGACTAGACTAATAGGTAGCATGATGATAAATGGAGAAAACATTGAGATCGTCAAGGATTTCACCTTGCTTCTATCCACAGTTAATGCTGGAAACACCAGTCCACAGATCTAAACAGCACTGTATTGGGTAAATTTGTTGGGCCAGTGAGGGATGTTGTGTCTTATAGTGGGGCCAGCCATATGGTCCTCTCTCTGCATTAGCTGCTCTGAGTGGGAATATCACAGTCAAGCAAGGCTTGGTAGGCCAGGATGTGCTCCACTGTCTCTTCCTTCCCCTTCAGTTGCTTCTGTGCGCTCTGCTCAGACATGTCCCTCTCCCTGAGCTGCAGCTTCAGCTTCCTCTGAAGTAAATTCTTCCGGGTGGGAGGGGCAGCTGTCCACATAGTTGGTATTAGGGCTGGCCCCTCAAACCTCTCCACTGGTTTCCTACTCCATAGCAAGGATGCTACTTTGAGGATGAAGGTGGGCCTGACCCAAGGCATGTATTTTCTTGTTTGTTTTTTAAAATCAATCATTTTATTGGGGGCTCATACAACTCTTATCACAATCCATACATATATACATCAATTGGGTAAAGCACATTTGTACATTCATTGCCCTCATCATTCTCAAAACATTTGCACTCCACTTGCATTGAAGGAGTACTTGAGTGGAGTCCCAATATCAATCTGCTACCTTAATACTAAAACTATAAATATATGCACATAGATCTATTTCCCCATCCTCATATATAAATATATTTACATATGTACATGCCTTTAGACCTCTATAAATGCCCTTTGCCTCCTAGCTCTTTCCTCTATTTCCTTTTACTTTCCTCTTGTCCCACTATCATGCTCAGCCTTCATTTGGGTTTCAGTAATTCCTCTCAGTTACATTCAAGACATGTATTTTCAATCACTGCTTAAGCATGTAAATGATGCATATTGTATAAGGAAGATTTTAAAAAGTGATGCATTTGAATTATGGTGATGGTGATGAATACTGAAAGCACCATGGATTACCAGAAGAAGAAAAAACAAATTTGTCTTGGAAGAAGTAAAGCCAGAATGTACTTACGCTTTGGGTATGCTATCAGCAGCCACCAGTCCTTGGAAAAGGACATCATGTTTGGTAAGAGTGTGGCAGGAAAAGTAGAAGAGCCTTGACAAGATGGATTGGCACAGTGAATGCAATTGACTATGGTTGACTCAACCATAAGAACAATTGCCAGGTTACTGTTGCACATAGGCTCATTATGAGTTGGGTTCCACTAGATGGCACCTAACAACAACAAGCACATTATTATGTGGTATGATTGTGAGTCCAACTTCATTCTTTTATATGTAGGCATATGGTTGTAAAAATGATTCTTTCTGGATTGGATTGTCTTAGAACTCTTGTCAAAAATCAATTGTGGACTCACAATGCTAAGACTATGAATCTGTATGTCTATCTTCATATCAATGCCACGCAGTCACTGTAACTTTGTAATAAGTTTACAAATAGAAAACCTGAGCCCTCAACTTTCTTATTCTTTAATTTTCATGTTAGTTTGGGATCAGCATATCAACCTCGGTATGTCAACTAGGTGTTTGATTATGATGTGCCTTTAATTTGCAGGCTAATTTCAGGAGTGTTTTATCTTAAGAATAAGTTTAATATGTAAACACTGGATGACTTTGTATTTATTTTTTTAATTTTAAATTATTTCAATGATCCTTTATTATTTTCAGTATTTCATTCATATTTTTAGATAAAAATTGACACAAGGTAGATTTTATCTTTTCAAGTGACAATCATGAGACTGTTAAAAATACTGTACAGTCCACATACAGAGTAGTTCCAGCCAAATGAAGTTATACAGCACTTGCAAAAAGCATTCATATTCAAGTTTAAAAACATACAGCCATTCATTCAATTCAGTGACTGCTAATTCTATGCAGACTCTGTGAAATGATGAGACTGTCCTCCTGAAGGGGAAGGTGGTCTTTGGGCCTTAGAATTCTTTATAAAACTTTGGTTTTAAAAATCCAACTTAAAGTAATACACTCATTTATAATGTATAAGTTTATACCACAAGAAGGCATAGATAATTTCAGTTCTAGCCCTCATTTTGTTAATATAGAAGAGACACAGTGTGTAATTTGGGGCAAGAGGAAATTAATTACTGTCTTAAAATTACGTGATACAAAACATTAATTTTGAGTTTCAGTATAAAAATAAAGCTGTCGTGAACAGCTTTAAAACAGCATTTTAAATAAAGTGAAAGTTTAACCAAGAAAAAAAAAGCCTAGGCTTTTTCTCTTTAGAAGTTGAGACATTAAATTATTTATTTTGTTGTGTTTAAGTTTATGAGTGCGTAAAGCTCTACTGCTTTCGGTGTTCTCTCTTAAAAGTTCAGAGTTAGCCACACAACAGAAACAGAATGTTTTAAAACAGATTTTATTGTTCAATACCATATTTTTAGCTAAAATTTAAGAAAAAATACCTCTGACTGTATAAAATCACTTTGTGTTGTGAAATATTTATACATAGTAGATGTTTTGGCCTAAGATCTGCATGGAAGAGGCCAAAGTTAAGAGATGTGTTCTGTTAACAATGGAAATAGCTTTGCTTCCAACTGTCTTGTTTGACTGGTCTACCAGGGCAGGCTCCAGCCCCATCGGCTCTTGAATAAGCTGAGGTCTATACTGGTGATAAGACTAAGTTGAAGAATATTTTTTAATTATGTTTACAATTTAGGTGACAATCCTGACCATTTGGTAACGATATTGACTATCTTAGTAAATTAAATCTTTAAAAGAATACATTTTTTAAGAGAAAGAAAACAAGTACAGCAATCATTATTCAGTTATTTAACCCCTCCTTTTCCCTCCAAAATACATCTTAGTTTTGGTTCTAACCTTGGATTGGATCATTTCTCATTCTCCATTCTCACATTAGAGCCATCAGTCCTGCTACAAAGCATAATGTGCAGTTATTGCCAAGAGCTACCAAGAAAAATCTTCATAAGAAGCTTTGTTTCTAAGGCACCAACTAATATATTCAGATGTCAACTAAGAACATTGTTCGTCTTTGTAAAAGCCATGAGAACAAAAACACATTACTAACACATAACAAGACTACTGATCATGTACATGCAATTTCAGGATGAACTAATACTAAAAAACCATTAACAAAATCTGCATCAGTAATGTTTACTGAAAATAAATATATGTCCGTGTACATAAACAACCTAATAACCAGAAAACCTCCCAGAGAGCTATGGTGTGCTGGTAACACACAGATTATATTACAAAAGGATTTCATTTTTTGCAATGTGTTGAATATTAGTACATAGATTATGGTCGAATATTATGATGGGAATGCCAGTAGTGCCATGTATATGAGACAAAGCTAGCATTAAAGCTTTTGGGGACAATGATACAAATTGGCAGCCACCGGGAATTAGAAAAAAAATCAAAAATATAAACCATAGTTGAAACACGCATGAATTTCTAAATTTATACAATGAAGTGAATCAATTCATACGTATAAAGTTCTGTTGCTGGAACTAATGGATGAAAGGAGAATAAACTACTAGCCCAATCCTGAAAATGGAAGCAATTCCTGACAATCTTCCACATGGTTCTGTAAGGAGTGGATTGGGCAGCCAGCAAGAAGTTCTGGTTAAAGTACTGGTATTTGTTGCCATCCAGCTTCATTTCCAGTACAAGAAGAACTGTGTTCTGAGATGGGGTAGCTGCTCATGAACTGGATGTCAGTCTAGCATGCTGATCTAGAGCTCACCAAAAGACATTTTTAAAAATAGGATGTGCAGCCCAATGACAATATTTCTATTCCATATTAAAGTGGACTTGTCTAGATATAGCCTTTTAAGTGCAAGTCTTCTTTTGTTCATCGCCTCATAATAAATATTAATTCCTCAGTGGCTCTACATACTTACCTACTACGTTTTTCTCTCTATAGACTCCTGGGAGCCCACAAGAGTGTGGTCCAGTAGTGAGGCATCACTAGGTCCTCATATGTCCAGGCCCCTCAGCTTCCACATGATCACACCTTTAGGAAGAACGTGAAACCCGCCAAATTCACAGAGTTCCCTATTCACTCATTTTTGCTATTAAATTTATTCCTATATATTTTATCCTTTCTGATACTATTGCAGATGGAATTGTTTTCTTCAATTCATCACTGTATTATTCATTTCTATGGTGTATAAATATAATCACATTTTAGATAATGATCATTAGGTAATTTTGTTCATTCACTCAGCAAATATTTCTTGATCACCTACCATGCAACAAATACTGTGTAAATGCTGATAATACTGCAAGGAGAAAAACAAATAAAAGCCTATGGTCATATCAGCCACACATTCTAAAAAGATAAATTTTAGGTAGAAGATGTTAGCACCCACTTGAAACAGGAATCAGAAGTTCAGATAGGTTAGTAATCTTGTCCAATTGAAGACCCAGGTTGAAGTGTGAATGTGTCTCTCTCAGTGTTTCATTCCAACAATAGTCTCCTTATCACTCAGATGTTTAAGGCATCCTTACCATCACTCCTGAGTTTCACCACCATTCTTTCTTACTGCTTGAGAGGCAGTGTTTTGCAGGTGACTTTGAATATAAAATACAATGTTGAGTATATAAACACAGACAATTTCTATGCCAGCCTTAAAGGAGAGAGTATTGGGAAATCCATGTTTCTTTGGAGTGGTTATGACAAGCTTTCTGAGCTGACCTCTCTGCCTTGAATGTAACTGGCCTAGCAGATCCACTTGGAAGCCATTGTTTTGATTGAATCATGCTCTCTGGATGGTGTTGATAAATCTAATACTTGTTTCTAGTTATGATTTTTCCCATAAAATGACTCTTCTTGTTTTTGACTTTGCTTAAAAATCTAATGGAAAGATAAGCTCTGTGATCTAATCTGATCTTTGAACAATGTTACTGGCACCTAGTGAGTTGAAAGCTTGCTAAGGCTGAGGTGTTTGCTTAAAATCGACAAAGACAAATCATGTAAGACCTCAACTTCACAAGCTGTCACGTCAATGGCAATTCTGCAATCTTCTTCCAATAGTTTGTGGATTTCAATACAGTTGCTTCATTTGTCAAAGTTTCTTGGCTCATCTTTGAAGTTTTCCCAAATTTCCTTAAAATGTTTGATCTATCCCATATTCATTTCATGTGGGGCATAAAAGAAGAGAAATTGAGTTAAGTCAAGAAAACGACTTACACAGTATGGAGGCTGGCAAGTCCCAAATTTGTGGGTCACACACAGGTTGGAGGATACTCTTGATGACATGGTTGGAGGGGTTTATGGATCCTACAGGTAAGGTTGTGAGGACTGGAGAATCCCAAAAGCTGCAGATCAGATGACAGACTGCTGGTTCACATCCCAAGAAATGATCATGGCGTGACAAGTCAGATGCCAGATCCAGACAGAGTGAGCTTTGTGAGAATGTAAACCACACTCCCAATGAGACTCCCTTTTCAATAGATTGGCTACTCATACCAGATCACAAAATGCAAGTGAGCACATAACTGCCAACCCGCTGAGAATCCTAATGTTGCCAAGTCGGCCTATAGCCATAACCATCATAGCAGCTCAGTGTATTAACTCTTTGCACCACCTGAGACTTCTTAGGAAACTTAGGGAGATGCATTTTTCCTAAACTCTGTGGTTTCTCTGCCTTCAGTTTGTACTCTGTACCTCCACAGCTCCTTTGAGATGTTTTGCTAATGGGTAACAGAGCACATTCAAGGGTCCAATTTCTGACTTTACCTTTGACTTACTATGACTTTGGATAACATATCCCTTCTAAACATCGTTTGTTAAAAAAAGAAAGAATATTATTCAGGTCATAAGAATGGTTTCATGAAGACTCAGAGCACAGTGAGACCTTGGCCCATGGTAAATTCTCAGTAAATGTTAACTCTTGTTACAATAGGCCATCGATTTTCACTGAAACAAGTGTTTCCAACAGTTTTTCCAACTCCGTTATATATGCTTTGAGGAAGGGTCCTGTTGGAGATTTGAGTGCTTCCAATGCTAGTCTGGAAGGGTTGGCTACCTTAGTTATACTTCCACGGGATTCCAACTGACTTCCCAAAACAAGAGTTAGAAGTACTATAAGAACCCACAAGAAGGCCCTGACCCAGGTCTGGTAGTCTGAGGCACAGCCCGCCATTTCTTCCAATCTTATGCAGAGCTTCTCCTGGGGAATCCAGTGCTGGGCATCTCCGATACCTTATTTTCACTGTATTTTCCTCCCTTAGTTAACTAGCCAATTTAAATACCAGGAGAAGGGGAAAGAAGTGTTGACTTGCCCATGTAAAGCTTTTTGTTCCAGTTAACACTTAAGGGCAGGATATGGTAGTCTGCTTCAGTGATCTAAGCTGCTGGAATCTTTGGTGTTACTAACTGGGAGCTTCTGGGTCAATGGAGGTGTTGATATCCAGTGACAAATGAAGGATCAAAACAGAGTTCATATCCTCTATCCTACTAAGAGTTGATGTTTGTAACCAGGAAAATGGCTTTGGTGATCTTCCCAAAGGGCTATTTGGGAGAAGCACCATAGAAGATAAAGGATAGGGGTATGCTGTTCCAACCAGACCTCTGTTCTTTACTAACTTCCAAGTTTCCTCTCCCGTTTTTAGGCCTATCCAGGGCAGGGTCATACATAAACACTGGTAACATCTGAGGTTTAGTTGGTGGTGGGTAGCCTTCACTACTTCTCTGCTTGAAATATTAGAGGATACAAAATCCCTAAATATTTATCATCATCCTGCCTCCCCTCATCCCAGATCCCAATATATAATAGACACCAAGTCCAAAAGAGGATGAAAACCAACTTTATTAATGGATTGGAGAGCATATCTGGGCTCTGAGGTCTACGTTTGGTTTCTTCTTCTCTGCAGTGATGACAGCTGAGCCCACTGAGTGAGGCTTATAGAACTTACCCACCCAGTTCACAGAGAGAGGCTGGAACATGGAGAGCTGGGTCCTATCTGGGCCCACCAGGGGCACGATCCGTTGACTCTGTTTACTGCACGGAGACTGGAAGTCCAAAAGCAGGCCCAAGGAAAAGAAAAAGAGAGAGAAGCAGGAAGACAAGTAAGCAGGGATCTTAAGCACATCATCTCTGCCCAGTCTTGAAAGAGGCCCAAAGAGTCTCGAGCCCGCTCTCTGCTACTTTGCCTTCAATCTGGGAATGTTGGTAGAAGATCCATCCTCTATTTGGGTCAGCAAAGAATGCAAGAAGAAAGAAGAAAGGTTTTCCCTTGGAGGCCAAGTTGGGCAAGGAAGCCAGACTGCTCAAGGAATAAGTGGTGAACTACTATTCTGTGGGACAGCCTTCAGAATCTACAGACATGATCCCAAATAATGGATACATCTATCAGAACCTGGATCTTTGTTTCATGAGCCACTGTGGAATGCGGGTCATAACTTGAATTCCTGGTCTTGCTTGCACGCTGGAGACAAGTCTTGCTGACCAAGAGTTTGACAGACCGGAGAGGTCCCACTAGCTAGGGTGCAACTCTATTTAATACCTATGGCATTCTTATTGTGAAAAGCCCTTCTTTTGTTTCATTCAAAGTCAAAACCCTAAGATTTAACTGACTTGTGCAGAGCTGTTTAGCAGCACACTTATCAGGGCACATCGTGCGGAGAAGGTCGAAGAGGAATTGCGGCATCTGGTGAGGCCCGTAGACGGGAGATGCAGCGGTTTGACAGCCAGTGCCCCAGACTAGGAGCAGCTCTCAGGGTCCCGGAATTCATCTTTTCCTGGAAGGCGGTGCTGATATACTAATACTAGCACTCTCTAATTATTCTTCCTGCCTTTTATGCAGAACACCCTATATTTCCTATTTCTATGTTTAATATAATTAATTGGACCATGCCTTTCTTCTATGTTCGAGTGCATTTCTAGTACTAATATCCCTGCTTTTGGTCTGAGTGAATCCCAAAAGAGGATCAATCTCATCCATTTTCTTGGATTTTTTTCTGTTGTTGCCTTTTTTCCATACTATCGCCATTAAAGGGTGACCTCATTTCTGTCATTTCCAAAAGACTAACTCTACAATTTATAGAAAATAAAACTAAAATAACTGAAGAAACATTTTTCCCCAGAGTGTCTTTATTAGGGATTCCTGCCACCATATTAACATATAAAACAATCTGGAAGTTGACACGGAAATGCAGATTTCACTATACAAAGATAAGGCTCCAATCACAGGTTGCAAGACCCCCAGACTTCTAGTATTTCAATGAAATCACTCATTTTGAATTCTTCCCAGAGTTGTGTTGGTAAATACTCAACAAACCACAAAATAGATTCCACATACATAACATTTACACTATGTTCCAAGCACAGATGGAAATGTACAATGCCTTACCTACATTGTGTTCGCCCATGATCCAACTTGTATTAGCACTAAAGACAAGACTGTGTGCGCATACGTATTGGCCATATATGTGTGTATATATAGCCACAAATATACACACAGTGCTTTTCATGGGAAATTGAAACCTTTGAGACTGTGTATTGCACTCACCATGATATCTGAGAAGGAAGGGAACAAGAACATATCACAAATTCTTCAGTTAGGGCTAAATAAGCAGCACAATGTATATGAAGAGTATATCAGTGTGTGCACACACATATATGCATATTCATGTATAAACACACATATAGCAAAATATGGGATATACATATGCTCACACACTTGCTTTGAACTCTGTATCTCACTACATTATATATTGTCCAGCTTTGGGAACATTCTTTTCCTTATTTGATTTAGGCAACTGGTGGCTGTCTTAAAACAAAACTTAAATGGGTGTCTCTAAAAGGTGGTGGTTTTATGCTGACAAAATGACATCTCAGGAGTCCCATTTTCCTCTGGGTGGCTATTTCTTAAGTGCAACGGGCCCTATCCTGTTCCACTCCTTCACTTGAAAACATTTCCATTCAAAGACGAAGTTTCTGCCTATGAAAACATAAAATGTCAGTTGGAAATTTTGAGATTAGCTATTCCTTAGTCTTTTATATAAATCTGCAGGGTTGGATTACATGTGGTATTTATCTTATCAGTATTATGCAAACATTACTCCCATAATTTTTTAAAAATTAGTTAAAAGGGTGAGGGGTCTAACTATGGTTAAGAACACCACAGAAAGTGACACGGAGAGCGACCCGAAAGGGGTGGTTTCTGTGCAGACTCCACTGGAGCACACTTTTGCCGGAAAGTATGATGTAAATGTCAAATAAGAAGGGAAAAAAATAGAAATCCTGACTTCAAGGCTGGCTATTTTCACACTTCCAAAATAAACAACTTCTCAAGCATTCCCACCACAAAAAAAATAGGTTTTCACTATAGTAGCAAACTTTTAGGTCTTAGACATTTTCTCTAATTAAAAAGAAAATCCCCCAAAACACATAAGCAAGAGCATCCTGCAAACTCAACAACAAACTTATATTACAGTTTGCTCAAACTGACTTCCACAGCTTATTTTAAAAATGAACTATCTAATAAAGCACTCCATGGGAGAGAGATGAGGCTACCTGCTCCCATGCTGACGTGCTGCCTTGGAAACCCTAAAGAGCCATCAACTTCTGCCTACGGGACTGCCCCGAGTCAAAATCAGGGTGCTAATAAAGCACTCTGCTCCACTGAATGAATCGGGCTGGAATGCCCAATTTGGAAACCACACTAAGAATACAGTTAGCTTCATGAGGGTTTGGGAGAGAATACAGGAAACCCAAAATTATGTGTAAATAAAAACAGTGGAACATTGTCAAGCCATAAGAACAATTTCTATGTTCCAGACCCTGTGCTCTTCTATGTACCCCATAGTATCGATCAGCAATCTGCCTGGGAAGGTATCCACTTTTCACGTCCATGGACATGAGGGCATGAAGGAAGACACTAGACCATAAGTCCCCTCTCTGTCTTGTTAGGTCATTTCACTATCCTTCTACCCAAGGTGAAATGGTAAGTTATCTGCTAACCCCCCTTCTCTTTTTCAATGACTACCCCTGGGATAAGTGAGTTCAGGTCTTAAGGAAATTGGTAAAGGGAAGGAGGAGTTTCACGATCCCCATAAAGGAAGACCATCAGCATTGACCAAAATGCCTCTCTTTCTCTCCTCCCTTCCCTGCTCTCTTGTTTCTCTCTCTCTCTCTCTCTCTCTCTCTCTCTCTCTCTCTCTCTCTCTCTCTCTCTCTCTCTCTCTCTCTCTCTCATACACACAGTCACACATATACACTTCTTTTATGTTTTCCCCACAGAATCACAGTGAATGTCATGAGGGACTACAAAATTGACCTTAACGTTTCTCCACTTTTATTCAGATCGATGTAAACATGTTCACGTCTGATCTCACAATGGGTGCACTGTTCCTTACATCCGGAAGAGCTTACGTCACCACCACTTGCATAAAATAGATTGTTTGCCTACCCCACTTGCTTACTAGTACCACTAAAAATTCTGCCTCTACTTTTTTTCTTTCCACTTTCCAATTGTTCAATTCCTATTTACTTTCACTCTGGCATTAATGTACAATCATGCAATTATCTGACATATCGTTTACCTTTTTACCTTTGAAGAGTCACTTCCTTTTTACATGTTCCTGCTTCCTCAGCCAAAATGTATGGACAGAATTCAAATGAAAGTAACAAGTCATTTGTGCAAATCCTTTGACAAATAGACCACCCAGCATCCATCTGGTGCTCTTGTCTACATTCTCCAGATCCATCATCTCTTAGGAGCTTACCTACTTACTGACTTACTGAAGTGTCTTTCAACTGTTGACAATCTCATAGGCAGGTATAACAAATAATGGAATTTTCAGCCACAAGTATTTCTTAAAAAACAAATTAAGAACTTCTCAACATGCCCTTGTGTATTAATATTACAATTTTTACACTTAAATAACTCCAGGAGGCTTTTTTGCTAAAAGCTTATCAAAATATTTTGAACACATAAAAATATTTCTTTTTAAAAACCAAAAACAAAATCCAGCATGAATCTAGTTGTATAGGCCTTGGTAAGAAGACATTGTTTTTGCTGAGGATTACATTCAGAAACTTTCTCTTGGGTTTTCACTGAAACTCTGATTCTGAACCTTGTATCTTGCAATGGGGTCAACTAATTTTTTTGAGGAAAAATTAATCCAGCCCAGTGTATTATGTCTGTATAATGATAGATAAGCAGTATGTCTGTACTAGTTTAAAAATAAACATACTTGGGTTATTTAAAAGCCATTATTCTGATCTGTTGGCTGAAATAACCGTATTAGATTTCACTATAAGTGCAGTGACATGTGGACACTGACTTCAGGGTCGGAGGGATCTGTTATGAGTAAGGAACACCTGTTGATGGCCCCATGACCACGCTGAGAGCAGGGGTTTTCAGGGACAAAAGCCACTAGTATTGAATAGAGCCCTTAGTCAGAGGAGCTCCCGCCTTTACGAGCAACCCAGCACGTAGAGAAGGCGGCTCACTTTCCCAGCCACCCACTCCTTGAGAGGACAATAGTAGTCATAGTGGAATTGCTCAAACTCTGGCGTCTGGCGGATTTCACATAAAAAGGAGAGATTGATACCTGACTCGAGAAGGAGGAGGAGCAGGGGCAATACAAAGAGCAGCAGTCCCAGGCCCGCCACAAGGAGCCTGGAAAAACTCTTGACCAGTGGGTTCACCCGGACATGGCTGGTCAGAATGTCATAGCTCCATGACAGCGCTTGCCGAGCCTCCTTCAGCTCCTCTTCCTCGGCGATCAAAAAAGCATTTTCATCTGCTTCCAGGTCCTCGAATGAATCTGTGTCTTCTCTTTCCAACTCCAGCCTGGATGAACAGTCGAAGAGCATGTCAATCTCATCATCGTCAACGGGGGTGGGGAGCAGGCTAGCACTTGGGTTGTAGGCCAATTCAGAGATGGTTAGAGGCTCTTCTGTTAATTTGTCTTCCTCTGCACTGAAGGGGTCTTCATCCTCATGGGCTTCCTTCACTGGGGAGCTGGCGATCAAAGAAGCAGAAATGCTGTCCTCTTTAGGCAAGGAAACACCTGCAAAAAGATTTTTTTCCTATTTTAGATTAATTTTCTCTTTCTCACAAAAATGTGCATGTGTAAACAAACCCTAAATAATCAATCCTTCCCATATGGTTGACAATATTCACAATATTCAGATGTGTTATAAGTCATGTTTTCAAGAATAAGGCTGAAGTAAGCCAATAAGAGCGATGCCTTTTAGAAATCAACACTGTCATCCAATAAAACAATCTAGGAAAATTATACAACCTACAACCCAATGAAAGGGACTTTCTTACTTTGATGTATTGCTTTCTAATTTTCAGTCTAAGTACATTCTGTGGCTATGTGCTTTGTACAACTCCCACTTATCTGTCCGTTTGGCATACTGTGGAACCTTGAGTTTTGCTGTGCTGTTGAGAATAGGTTTCAGCAGAGCATCATGACTAAGAACATGCTCAACTTATCTTAAACCGAAAGAACTCAGGAAAAAAAATTCAAGCCTGGAGCAGCAACATTGAAAGATTCTACAGGCAACATGTTGACTGATGCAGGAAGCAAAAGAAAATGAAAAGAATCTGCGAGTCACTGTACAAGACAAAAACAGAAACAAGCCCAGTTCATATTCAACCATTTCAAGAGGTAACAGATGAGCAAGAACCACTGGTGCTGCAGGAAGAAGAGCAAACTGACAGAGAAGGGGAGGGCCTGGTTCTACAGGGTCACTGAGAGTCAGAATGGAATCAGTGGGAGGGAGTGAATTACCCAGAAATGGGCTGCCTCTTCCTTCTCCCAAGTCTGTTCTTCGTCTGGAAGCTCCATGGAAACTTATTTATCATGTATGAACTTCCTGGTATTTGAAACACTGGTGGCACAGCTTCCAGCATGACAGCAACAATGAAGCTACCACAGTGTGAAAAAGTGACAGGTGAGTTGGGCTGCTGGGCCGAAGACAATGCATCCCGTGCGAGTTTGCTTGAAGCTATCCACCAAGTACGGAGACCAGTTTAAATAAGTGTCGTGTGGGTGTCTTGAAAAACGGTATGTATTTGGATACATGCATTTGTTTGTAAACATTTTCTTTTACTTTTCATCAATTTCTTTTCTCTCTTTTGTAAAGAGCTACCTCATGATTCATTCAAGTAAGCCTGTGGAGCTCAAACTTACTGTATATTGGAATCGCTTAGGATGCTTGTTGGTTTAAGATGCCACTTTCAACCAACACCATCCTATTACTTCTGTACTTCCCCTTCACCCACGTTTCTACATGACTAGCTGCTGGTTGGCAATTTATCTGCCTTTCCTGTACCACCTCTGGTAACCATCCAAGACTATATGTGAGTGTGAAAACCTTTTCTTGGCTTTTTATAGTAGTAGTCTCATTTGGGGATTGTCCTTTATTTCACTCAGCATAGCACTTTCCTCCTCTAGCTTTAGTCATGTCGAGAGGTGCCTCACAGATGGATCCTTATTTGTTAATGTTGCATAGTATCCCATTCATTAGAATTGAGATTGTTTCTATCTTTTTTTCTCTATTGTAGTGTGCTACAATGAACATGGGTGTGCATATAGGTATTCGTTTCATGGCTCTTGTTTTATTTGGAATAAGTCCAGGCATTTATGAAATGAAATCCTAGAAATACGTTTTCAGTGCTCTTGTACATACAGTCGTGTTATGTGCCTTTTATGTCTGCATCCCATACAAGGTTCAAATGTCCTATCAGAAACCTGTGTGACTTGAAAGCTTATTTGTAATTATCTGAATATAGAAATTATCTCTGTTAGATATTGAAGCCTTAAGCAGTGAGGCATGACTTTAGCACAGTTTTAACAGAATGATATTGCTCGCTCACATCCCGCACCAAAGCGGGGCCACCAGAGGGTCCACAGAGGAGCACGCAGCTCACGGTTTCCTTCGATCTGAGAATGGGTCAGATTCAAGTAAAGCCTTTTGAAATACTTGATTGTATTATAATTTTCCTTCTCCTCATATTATAGCTACAGCATTATTTTGACTTTTTGAATTATGTATAGGTAGACTGTGCTTCCTAGGAGGTTCACCTCAGAATGGTAGAGAGCTTAACAGGGCTTCATACTGAAATGGGGAGGGAGACATTACACCAGAAAGGGAAACAAGCTCAAGTTCACACAAAATCATCACGTCACTACTGAGGTCACGTATTTGTTGCTTATTGATTGGAACGTTCTCTTTCCAAGGTGGGCTAAACACTAAGCAGCCTTACATTGACCCAAGGGGCTGTATACTGGTCTCTTGAAGGTACAGGAGAAGAGTGAAGGAGAACTAGCAAGGAGATCAGAACAAACCCAATGCTTCCCTTCTCATAAGTAAGATTCCATGAAAAGAACAGTGGCCTGGAGTGTTGGAGACCCAAGGTAGTTTCCAGATGACCTTATAAATGCCCCTTCAGTTCTATGAGGCTTGGGCTTGTGACATGAGAAATGGTCGGCATTCCTTCCAGGTCTTAGGCTCAATCTTAGATGATACCTGCCAATATACTGGCTCACTCAAAAAACCATATCACCAAAAGTAATAACCACCTGCACCTAGGCAAGACAGCACGTTTCTCCATTATTTGGAAACTGGGAGAGGGGAGAAAGACATAAGGATACTAGGGTTTTCAGAAATTTTTTACAAGGTGAACACTTTAAAGTCCATGATTTTATCTGATATTCATAAGAGGAGATGAGAAAACGGAGGCTCAGAGAGATCAAGTAACTTGCACAAGGTCCAGAAGCCAGGAAGCCAAAGAGCAATGGTCTGCACCTCAGGTGGTGAGATTCCAGGTCCTGTGCTCATTCCAGAGCACCAGGCTGCCTGACAAGAGGAGCCAAGGGCCAGCAGGGCCCTCAAGGAGCAGGAGGGACTTCACTAGGAGGAGCGCCCTTTCCTGTTACTGACTCACTTCTACTTGTGGAAGGAACAATGCCACACAATGTAGTGTGACCATTCCTCCCCATTTGTCCAGGACAGTCCTGTTGTCTGCCTGCTGTCCTAGAAGAACTATTAAAGGATCTTTTCACTCTGAAAAAGTTTGCATAATAAAATTTATGTTGTGAGCTAGTTATATGCCAACTCTGTGGTTGTATCATAGCCTAGGATAAGAAAGCAGGCTAAACATATAGATAAATAAAAACAAAACACACAAAACCCAACATTTATGGTGATAGGGACTCACCACCACATCAATGAACAACTTTAAAATGTATGGTTTGGCATGTACTCTCAGTCCCTAAAATGTCTTCTAGCCCCATGAAGCTGCCTACAGATTTTCAAGACAATATGGAGTGCATCTGTACATGACTCATTTATCTCCCCCTTTGCTGATGATGGTTAATCCTTATCTTTAATTTTACATGAGTAAAATTCATGTTGTGTGGGGTTAAAGAAAAGATGGTAAGAATGGCATTTATTTTCCCAGTTAAGAGTTTTCATTTTCAAACATGAACACTGCAGAAACATTTTGTACTAGAAAGGTACATGATGCTTCTGGACATAATTGGGAAGCTGCCCATTCATTCTATTTAAAGCCTATGAAGGGTCATCCCAGCGATGCAGGAAAGAACTTACAAGTGGAAACACACACACACACACACACACACACACACACACCAGACCGGAATGCTTTTCCCATATATGACACCCAACCAATGCCGAGGGCAATGCCTCCCATGTCGCCTCTTCTAATATTCACGGTTGGAAGCATGTGTTGGCATTTTATTGATTCCCCTCTCCCTCTCGTGAGAGGCGTTCTCCTGACAGACCACCTCTCTTCTTATGACCATCATTTATTCATCAATCTGCTGATCATGCCTGTGTTCTCGTGCCCATTTTGACACTGAGTTGTACCATTAGCTTGGATGGCTTCACCATCTCAAATGCATCCACTCTCTACTAGTACCTTTCAGCATCCATCTCCTCATACCATCTCACTAACACTACACTCACCCGCATCCAATGACCGTCATATCGCTAAAGGCAGGGGGTAGTTTTCTCTCCTTTTATTGCCCAATTGACCCTTGTGGCGTCACACTCTTTCAGCTTTCATCCAATGATTCCACGCTACTTTTTCTAGGCAGTCTCATCACCTCTCCTCGGGTAGGACTCAACTCTGCTCTTCTCCCTCAGTAGCCTCTTTCTCGGGGTCTCAGCACACCCATAGCTCTAATATGCTACTGCACGATTGCTGAACTCAATGCTGTATGTCACTAGTGCCCTTTAAGGTACAACCAGTTTTTCGTTATAAAGAGTGTTTCATGGTTGGAGAAATCTGAGAAACTACGCACACTCTTTGACCCCTTTGAACATTACCATCAAAGTTAAAAGTACTTGTACAAACTTTGAACTCATCTCCCCAGGTTTGAGTTCTAACCGTAGTTGTCACGTGACCTTTGACAAGTAACTCAATCACTCTGTTCCACTTTCCTCATCTAACACGGAGTCATTTGTCATATATGCCTCATGGTAACATTTTGGGGAGAAACTGAAATGTCTTGATGACAGTGAGTCTTGGTTTGTTTGTTTTTTTAAATACATGAATATATATATATTTTTAAATATGTAAAATCCCTAGCATGTGGTAAGTATAACTATCATGTGGTAAGTATGTACCAATATTATTCTTAGCATATGAAAATGTATGGTAAGTCATAAAGAGAAGAAATTGGGTTTGCTTTATTTAACACAATTTTTTCCAATGTGCAAGGGTAAGTAAAAAAGTATAGTTACTAGGGATCCAGATCACACAGGCATGGGTTTATTCCAAGCAAAACGTGTTTAAACATATCTTGGTGATCCATGGATAGTTGAAGACAATTTCTTTCAGTAATAATATTTGTCTTAGGCATACTCCAAAATAAAAGCCATTTTTGTGACATAGAAAAAATGATTTTGAAAGCAGAACTGAGCAATGATTTTGAGATCACAGTCAATATCAAAATCTTAAGGAAAGTCACCTGGACATCTTGCTGAATGGTTGAAGCTTTTTTAACCAAGAAATGCTTTATTCTCTTGTAGTAGCTTTTGTTAATTGCACAAAATCTTTTTCCCCCCACTTAAACATCACACAATCCTATTCTGAAAGACAAGTGTTCATTAAAAACAGAGCAAAAATAAAAATTCACAACCTTAATTACCTAGATTTGTCATTTAAGGGAGGGTAAAAGGAAAAAGGGTACGAGGGGGAGAGGGGCTTTTCTTACAAGCTTTTCCACGTGTCACATTTTCTCTTTAAAAAGGGAAGGGTTTCAAAAACAAAGGTGAAATAGCTTAAACAGAAATAGTCATAGAAAGGAACTTTACAGAATTACCAACATTAACAACATTGACCAACCAGTTTTATTACAGCATTTCCCCACCCCCACCACCACCCCAGTTTGTCCAGCCAGGCCTAGAACAGGTTGCCTCCGGTTGGAAATGAGTTCAAACCCAGTGAAATTACAAAGGATGCCCTAACCCCTCCAGATGCACCTCCCCTACCCCCATGGCCTCAGGTCCTCCCACCAGTGAAAAAAAGGGCCAGGGTTGTATGGGCAGGGTCCCACATATACATATATATAGTTACATATCTCCCTATAAATGCTGATCTTCTGCAATCGGTGACTTTGAGAAAGCCGACCAGGCAAAGCAGAGGACGCCCACACCCTTAAACAAAGACCTCTTGTTCTGAGACTCTCCAGGCCTGCTCTGGTCCCCTGTACAAGGGGACCTCCAGGGGGCTGAGCTGGCCTTCCAGGAGGCTCTTCCTTGAGCTCCATAGGACCCCGGGGCCCGAGATGCTGGCTGGAGGAAGACACGGGGTCTTGTCCCAAGGAATGGCTGGTCAGGCTGGGTCTGGGCTAAAACTGGGACAGAAAGCCTGTCCCTGGAGGAGGGGTGGCAGCAGGCAGGAAGTGTGCAGGTCAGAGGGCTCTCCAGCGGCAGTCTGCGCTTGTCCCCCTCAGCGACCCTCAGGCCTCTGCTTCCAAGGGCTGGAATGCAGTGCACACATTCAGCTCGGTGAGGAACACACTGCGGTGAGTGTGGACCCCAGCCAGGGCCAGGCCAGGGCCTTGGGAAGGGTGGCACTAACCAGATTCCGTTGGCCTCTAGTCATGTACTCACAAAGGCTTTGACCCAGAAGAGGTGCCCACCCAGGGCTTCCACAGCAGAGTCCTCACCAGCTGGACCACTGGGGTGAATGGTCCCATGGGACCTGTACTCTGGATGCTCACTGCCCTGTCCAGGACCAATGCCTCTCCCAGCAGGGGCCTTGGGGTGGGTGTGGGGTATGGATGAGGACTCCAGCCTCCTCCTCCTGGAGAACCAAGAGGCACCTGCCAACTCTCACTTAGGACTCTTGGTTCCTGGCTGGAAGGGGCAGAGTGCAGTTTCCATCCTGGGCCCAGAGGCTCTGTGCGTGGATGTGTGTGTATGGCACATGTGCCCACACGTGTATAAGAGAGATCATCGAGTCCAGTGTTCAGCGCCCAGCTCCAGAGCTTTCCCATAAACCATGGTGGCTATCAGCCCTCTTTCCTGGGCCTCCAGGGCTTTTAAAGAAGCTTACAGGAATGCTGCCCGAAATGAAACACCAGCTTTCAGATGGATCAAGTGTTCAAAAGAAGGCTGGGAAGACCAAGGTGACTATTTAGGGGATCCCCCAAGGGTAATCTCAGTAGGTTTCCTTGCTGCAAACAGGATGATCGGGGGTGCTTATTATGAAGACGTTTTAAGAAAATTAGAAACTGCATTGGTGAAAAAAGGTTCAGGAAAATTGCATCAAGGAATTTTTTTTTTGTCACCAAATGCCTCTGCTCCTTTTCTGAGAGTAGCAAGAGCTTTCTCTGTGAGAATTTATAGGAAAACCCAAACCTATTGACTCTGCAGCCCTTAGATTTCTCCTTCAGACTGTATTTTAATCCATAAGCTTGAAGAATTTGTTAAAGGAACACATTTGAATCCTTGAAGAATGCCAAAACATAGGAGAGGGGGAGGAGTGGGCAAAGAGGTGGTGCTGACCAACCCAGGGAAAGGTGAGCAATAAGGCATCCAAAATCAGTAGCAAGGAGGGTGTGAGATGCCTGGTAGGGATTCAGCAAGGGCAAGGTAACAGAGAGAAATCACTGAAACCCAAATGAAGGCTGAGCATGATAGTGGGACAAGAGGAAAGTAAAAGGAAATAGAGGAAAGAACTAGGTGACAAAGGGTATTTATAGAGGTCCAAAGACTGGAATGTACATATGTAAATATATGAGTGTAGGGAAACAGATCTATGTGCATATATTTATAGGTTTGGTACTAAGGCAGCAAATGGACATTGGGCCTCCACTCAAGCACTTACTTAATGCAAGAACACTTTGTTCTATTAAATTGGCATTCCAGGATGCACACCTTCCCTACACGATTGCTGAAGAAAAATGTGTGCATAAGCAAATGTGGTGAACAAAGCTGACAGTGCCTGCCTATCAAGAGATATAGCATCTAGGGTCTTAAAGGCTTGAAGATAAACAAGCAGCCATCAGGCTGAGAAGCATCAGAGCCGACATGGAAGAAGCACACCAGCCTGTCTGACCACGAGGTATAGAAGGGACCAGTTATCAGGCATCAAAGAACTAAAAATCATATCAATCGATGCCCAACTCCCTGATACAATCAATGAAGACAAACGTGTGCATAAGCAAATGTGGTGAAGAAAGCTGATGGTGCCCAACTAACAAAAGATATGGCTTCTGAGGTCTTAAAGGCTCGAAGATAAACAAGCAGCCATCTAGCTCAGAAGCAACAACGCCCACATGAAAGAAACACACCAGCCTGTGTGACCATGAGCTGTTGAAGGGATAAGATATCAAGCATCAAGGAACAAGAAATCATATCATTGAAAATGTGGATGAGTGCAGAGTGGAGACTCAAAGCCCAATGGTAGCCAACCGGACACCCCTTACTGAAGGTTGTGGGGAAGAGATAAACCAGGTAGGGTGCAGGGTAGCAATGATGAAACATATAACTTTCCTCCAGTTCTTAAATACTTCCTCCCCCCCCCCACTATCATGATCTCAATTCTAACTTACAAATCTGGCTAGACCCGAGGATATATATATATATAGGCACAGATAGCAACTGGAAACACAGGGAATCCAGGACAGATGACTCCTTTAGGACCAGTGGTGAGAGTGGCGATGCCTGGAGAGTGGAGAGAATGTGGGGTAGAAAGGGGGAACTGAATCTATGTATAGCCTCCTCCCTGGATGATGGACAGCAGAGAAGAAGGTGGGGGAGACATTGGACAGTATAACATATGACAAAATAATAATAATTTATTAATGATGAATGGTTCATGAGGTAGTAGGGAGTGGGGAGGGAGGGGGAAATGAGCAGCATATATTAAGGTCTCAAGCAGAAGGCAAATGTTTTGAGAACAATGATGGCAACAAATGTATATATGTTCTTGACACAATGGATGTATGGATGGATTCTGATGAGAATTGTATGAGTCCCCAATAAAATGATTTTTTTAAAACCCTGCCATTTTAACATGGTAAAAAATTCAAGTTCATCAAATTCTTCAGAGAAAGATTAGAGAGATGGAAAGACCATCTTCAGCGGTGTAAACACCTGGATAGTGGATATATTGAGAAAAACAACCGCCTCACAGTCTGATAGTTTTGTTTAATACAAGTCTATGATTTTGTAGTGATGTTTTTTGCCTTACCTTCACACATATTTGACTATCAAATTTAGACCACAACTTAGTTTGTGAAATAAATGCTGTCAATCATGAATCAACTCAAAACCACCCAACGAGCTCCAGGATCATCATGCAACTGTATAGAGAACATCAAACTCAGTGTGTCCAAAACCTAACACATCCTATGTAACGTAGATCTTGCCTTCCTCCACTATTAACTATATAGTAGGTTTAGACCTCTCACTTATGCCTACATCTTGTCTACCATCAACTCCTAACAACTCTGCTACCTTGCCCACCTTCAAAGCTGTCCTTGTCTTCTCTGTTCTTACTACTTCTCAACAGGATGACAGAAATGGTCCAAATGGTTTCCCTGGCTCCAGTCTGAATTGTTGCTTGAATAACATTTCTAAAATGCCAAAGTAGTCCTATAAATCATTTTATTAAAATCACCCAATGGTTTCATATGCCTTTCAGAATAATAACGAAACTCTTTTTAAAAAAACAAGCAAAGAAAACATATTGCCCTGGAGTTGATTCATAATAATCCTACAGGATGGGGTAGATTGACTCATAAGATTCCCAAGGCTGTAATCTGTACGGAAGCAGGCCACCACATTTTTCTCCAAGGAAAGATGTGTCTCCTGCTGGTGGGTTCTGACTGCTCAATTTTTGGACCTACAGCTCAACACACGTAATCACTGTGCCCAGGATTACTAGGAGTAAGAATCAACTTGGTGCAAAGGGGTGACTCTGCTCTGTAGCCTAGCGCAAAAAAACACTCCACTTCGTATACATCTAATTAAAAAACAAAAACAAAAAAATAAACCTTTGGCACTGAATTGATTCTGGAAAAAATACAACTGCTTCACAGGACTTCCAAGGCCACAAATCATTACAGAAACACTGTCACATCTTTCTCCTACAGAGTGGGCAGGTGGGCTGGAACTACTGACCTTGCGGTTACAATGAAGCACTTAGCCACTATGACACCAGGGATACTTATTCAGCTAATTAGAGGTGCCAGGATATGTCATGCCAGCATGCTTCTGTCTTTGTACAGTTTTGCCTCTTCCTAGAATATGCCTTTCTGAATCGGGAGGGCTCTACTCGATCCTTTAGGGCTCAAGAAGAAAGCAAATGATCTGAAAATGATCATGACAACATTTGTACAAATGTGCTTGACACAAAGGATGGATGTATGGATTGTGATGAGAGCTGTAAGAGCCCCAGTAAGATGATTTTTAAAAAGATGCCATGTGATTGTCACTACCTCTGGAAGGTTCTCCGAACCCCATTCCCACTCAGACATAGGTTCTTCTCATCTGGAAGTTTCCATAACTGACTCTTTCTAACCCAAACCTCTTTCAAATGATCAATCTAATCCAATCATTGTAACTCTAGTGTCTTGGTGGTCTTTAGTTGGAATAAGCAGATGAAGTACTCGGAAGATGGAAACTGCAGAGAAGACAGAGCATGGGCTGAGCTGCGTTGGGTTCTTTCAAGAAAGATTTCTTGCTCTGAAGACATTTTGAAAAGATGCGAGTTATTTTTCTCTGGTTTTTGTTCTGCCTGAAGGAGACACCAGTAACTCTAGCGGCTCTCATGATGCTAGTGTCAAGGTAATCCTCTCCAGCTGGCAATATTGATGTAGAGATAAAATGCACCTGGCAGTCCTAAAACCGGGAGTCCTCCCTGACTGTGGCTGCTTATTATCTTGAATAACAAATCACCTTATTAAGAAAACCAGTGTTAGTTAGGGTTCTCCATTATTTGCTGCAATGCCATCGTAATAAATACAGCTATTACCCACTTTGTCATCACAATCCATCACTACAGTCTTATACAGTGCGACTTTGTCATGCTTTTTCTCACTAGACTTTTATTTTCTCAAGACAGAGACTTAAGATATCTACTGGAGAACTGGGGGGGAAACCCCACTATGTGCAATGGCAAACATATGGAATAACAAATATTAGAAGACTTCACATCAAAGACAGGAACACAACCACAAAAAATTCTGCTGTCCTTATTAATCTTCAATATTATTCTGATATTTATAGACAATCTGATCCAAACAAAAATTTAAAATATATATTTTGGAAAGGAAGGTATAAAGCTATTTTGAGATCATATGACCTATGTAGTTAAAGCAATAAGTTCAAGTAAGTATCCAGGAGAATTAATGAGTTCTGTAAGGTGTTCAAATTCAAAGTTAATATGTAAAAGAAAGGAGTCTGCTATAAAACCAACAAAAGCAAAATAAAAATATGACTGCAAACTTCCACTCAAAATGACTGTAGGTACAAATTAAAATAACAGCATGTTAGTCAGGAATAGCCATAACAGGAAATATGCAAAATGTTCACAATGACCATGTTAAAACATAATTGAGGAATGTAAAAGAAATTCTAGAAAAATGAAGAAACACAGCAATACTATTGCAAAGGGGATCCAATATTTTGAAAATAGCTCTCCTTCATCTCATTTAAAATTCAATATAATTCTAATATACATCTCAATTCATTCACAAAAGTAGCAAAGAGAAAAAGTGGACATGGATAACAATTTCTTGTGACGAAAATAACAGAGGCTGCTCCTACCTAATGCAAAACTGAACTATTATGTGTAACAATGTAGCATTAATGCTAAAACATACTGTTGAAAACAGACCCTGGAGTATGACTCAAACTTGTTCATGATAAATAACTTTGAGAAAACTTGGTGGCCAATTGGGAGAAAAAGATGTATATCTATTTCATGTTATATACATGTAAAAAATTCAAAGGAGTTAAAAAATTAAAACAAGAAATATCATGCAACTGCCATTTTTATAACTCAAAACCAAACATCAGCAATTTTATATAGATCCAGTCAACACATTATGATGAATAAGAAAACACAGGCAACTGTTATAAAAAATTAATTAAATTTATAATACACAAATAGTAATAGCCCATGGAGAAGAAATCCATGCAAATGAAAAGTATTTGTGGAGCAAAGTTACCATATCCAAAATGACAGCAAATCTATTTACCATTTTTAAAATCAAAATATTAACAATCAGATTATAACCAAACTCTGACAAATCTATAAGGAAAGGAAAAAATGTCAAAATAGACAAGTAAGGAAGTCCCAGGAGAAGAAATGCAAATGGTAGTTTACCATTTGAAAAGTTGCTCGGTCATACTCTCAACAGGAATTTTAATTTTCTTTCAGTCTTTGGGAAAACATTTAGGAAACAGATCACATCAGAAGCAGTGGTTTTGTGGCATGGGGAACAGATGTCCTTTTATTCATCTTGCCCACGTTAATTTGTCTTTTTAAAAGATAATCTTCCCATTCCATGAAAACATAAAAATTATCCAACTCTCAATCCAAAAATCACACTTTTAAGAATTTATCACCTAGAACTGCCTATGAATGTGCATTCATTGCAGCACTCTCATCTAATAACCAAAAAATAAGAAACAAAACACTCTAATGATAATTTGATGGTTAAATAAAGAAATGATGGTATTGCTACCCCACATGATACTACATTTAAATACCTTCCATATAAATAATAAGGTGAAGAAGTACATGATAACATGGTAAAGAAAAACCCCATGTGTATGAAAAAAATCCTATGGCCAGCAGGTCAACCTCTATGGGAAAGCTATGGAGTGTATATTTATTCAGTAACAGCCAATGAGTGGATTCTGACTCGTAGCAACCCCATGGGACAGGGTACAATTGTCCCTATGGGCTTCTGATACTAACTCTTTGTCGAAGTAGAAAGCTCAATTTATCTCCTGTTGGAAATATTTGAGCCAATTTATTTTGGAAGTTCATTTATAACAAGAATACAGCATGTCTTATTTATGGTACTATACAATTAGAATTCAGTTCCTCTCGATTCACTTAAAAGTCAGTTTCATATCTGTGCAAGCAACTTGGCGAATTCCAGACATTGCCCAGGATTTATTTTGTTCTGAGGCACTGTTGAAAACCATATGTACCTCAGTAACTTCTTCCTAGCTCAATCCCTGTTCTCCCAAAGAGCCAAGCAACAACATATAAAATACAGTATTCTAAATGGATGGGGGGAGGGGTCATTTTATCCTAATTCTTTAACCATTAATTCTGCTCCAGAGATGAAGGGATATTTCTGCCTCACCAAAACAAGCTCCTCTGAGAATGTGTCCTTGAATCAATGGAACAGGGAGCTACATCTCAGCATCTGAACTCCTTTCTCACAAACCTGCCATTCCCAGCAATTGCTGCCTCCTTCCTGAGTCAGCTGTTGACCAGAGTGCACTTTGCCTCATGACATACCTTATAGCATCATATGGTTGTTAACAAGGGACTATTTCCCCTTGGCTCTCTGGCTAGCTCTCCTTCCAGTCTTGCTGCCTTTCACCCTGCTGACTCTGCCTTTTTAACCCTTATCAAAAACACTGGCAGCAAATTCTCATGTGGCTCCTCTCCCTGCCAGAAACTGTGAGCAGGAACTGGGCCATTGCTCCGAGCAGGACCAACTGTGGGGCAGCGCACATACCAGCGTTCCTCGCTGTGATCCTGGAGCCGTGTCTCAGCAGACGCACAAACACTTGACTGCTGCAGTGGTTAACCATGCGCAGGTGAAGGCTTCTCCGAGTCTGGATCTTGACCAAGCATTTTGCCATACTGGTTACTCCCAGGTCCCTTGGTGTCCTCTGACTGTCAGGGCCCCGGGCAGCGATCACTGGCCATTGCAGCTCTGACCTTTTGCAACGTGTCCATTCTGTTTTAAAGGACCAAGGCAGGGCCCTTTGAATGAATCAAATGTCAAGTGCCTAGTGTGTCCAACAGAAATAACTCGGGAGGGATCAGGATGGGGCAGCAGGAGGAGGGGTGTGTGTGCTATTTTTAAAATGTCCACACTCATTCCTCTAACATACAATGAAATATGCAGCTTCCCTAGTCCAGCCTGTCTCAACCATCCAGACTAGAAGATTCGGCCCCAAATTCCCTACAGTGTTGAAATATCAAATGATCTTTGAAGATATTGCCACAACTCAGAAACTCTACAGGGAGAAACAACTCATGTTAATTTCTTTAATACACACACACACACACACACACACACACATACATACATATAAATGGAGCCTTTATTTTATCCTAAAGTGTTTCAGTGGCTTAACTGGCAGGCTCAAGATCAGTGGTTCAAACTTACCTACCAGCAGTTCCAGGGGAGAAAGAGGTTTTTGTAAAGATTCACAGTCTCAAACCCTTACGGAGAAGTTCTGATCTGTCCTATCGGGTGAATGTGAGTCAGAGTCAACTCGACAGTGGCAGGCTTATTGTTCTCTAGAGCAGCGCTGTCCAGTAGAAACATAATACAAGCCATATGAAAAAAGAATGCTATTTTTCAAATGAATATATATTTTAAGACTATTCAAAAAGAAAAGAAATATATTTAATTAAATAAAATATTTTGTTCAAGCTCAAATTTCTCAAATATTCTCATTTTAATAGCATTCAATATAGAATTAGTAATAAATAATTTTGGAATGTTTTTTGTTATAAAATCTTTGAGATAGGGGTGTATCAAAGCGCCTATATACATCTCCTTCACCATAATATCTTTGATATAGTTATTTGATCAGTAAAGAAACTATGGCTTATGGAGAGGAACTGATCTGACTAAGGTCACAAAGCTGGTATGTAGTGAAGTTATGATTTGAACCCAAGCATCCAATTAATATGGGTTGATTAACAAACAGTCTTCCAGAATGAGAAAGGTTTCACACCACAAGGTCCAAATGTTCCATTCTGACTCATAGCACATATGCATCTGGGACCTAAAATGTGCTTGGTTCCAGTCTCAGTGTTCAGGGAGTAAATACTTCTCCTTTTTTGTGACATACTATGAGTGTGTGGGTTGCTATGATACTCTGAGCAGCATTTCAGTCTGTGGGGTACAAAGTTGAAAAGATTTGGAGACCACTTCAAAGGCAGCTAACATATTTGAAAAAATGTCAACTGGAACCCTGGTGACATACCATAGGTCAGGCTCACTCTAAGTAACGTTCCTTTTAACACTTTAAAGAGGTTTTATGCAGCAGATTTATTTAATGCAATGCATTGTTTGATCGCTTTGCTGCTTCCATGAGCATTGACTGTGGATCTAAGCAAGATGATATCCTTAACATCTTGAATCTTTTCTCCTTTTATCATAATGTTACCTATTTACCCAGCCGTGAGGGTTTTTCTAAAAAAAAATATTTTATAGATTGTTCGAGGTAGGACTGACATTTTCTTTTCTTTTTCAGTCTTGGTTAATTATAACAACTCTTTTTTCTTTCTTTCTTTTTTATTAATAATTTTATTGGGGGACTCTTACAAATCTTATGACAATCAATCATTCAATTGTATTAAGCACACTTGTACATAGGTTACTATCAACATTTCCAAAACATTTTCTTTCTACTTGAGTCCTTGTTATCAGCATCTCTTTTCCCCCTCCTGTTCTTGTGAATCCTGGTTGAATCATCCCTTCCTTGTAACCCTTCTGTGGGAGCAAATCCAATTGTCTGCATATGGGTTTTGTGTCTCCACACCAATCCCCCCCCCCTTTCACATTGATATAATTGTTTGTTTTTAGATCTTTTGATACCTGATCTCATCGACACCTCATGATCACACAGGCTGGTGTGCTTCTTCCATGGGGACTTACTTGCTTTCCTTTTAGATGGCTGCTTGTTTAACTTCCATCCTTTAAGATCCCAGACACTGTATCTTTTGATAGCCAGGGACCATGTGCTTTCTTCACCATATTTGCTTATGCCCCCATTTTGTCTTCATTGATCGTGTCAGGAAAGTGAGTATTAAAGAGTGCCAGGTTATTAGGGAGACCTTGATCAGAGGCCCAATGTCCATCTGCTATCTTACTACTTAACAAATAAATATATGTACATTGGCCTCTATCCCTTTCATTATAAATTAATATAGTTACATATATACATGCTTATAGCTATGCCTTTATAAATAGTTTTTGCTTCCTATTTCTTTCCTCTATTTCCTTTCACCTTCTTCCTGTCCCACTATCATGCTCACCCTCCATTCGGCTTTCAGTAATTCCTTTTGGATACATTACATTGATTCTTTACATTGAATTCTAATCCATAATGAAAACTGAAATACTTGATCTTTATCAGCAAGTGTTTCAAGACTTCTTCATTTTCAGCAAGCAGGGTTGTTTCCTCTGCATATTGAAGGTTGTTAAAAGCCTTCCTCCAATCCATTCTTCTTCATATAGCACAGCTGCTCAAAGGATTTGCTCAGCACACAGAATTACTAAGAATGGTAAGAGGATACAACCTGATACACACTATTCCTGATTTTAAACCATGTAGTATTTCCTTGTTCTAGTCACACAACTGTCTCTTGAACCACATATAAGTTCTTCATGAACACAATGAACTGTTCTGGGATTCCCATTATTCTCAAGGTTGTTATGATCAATAGAGTCCAAGGCTTTGACATAGTCAATAAAGTAAAATTAAACATCTTTCTGGTATTCTCTATATTGAGTCAAAATCCATATGATACCAGCAATGATATCTCTTGTTTTATGCCTTTTCTGAATCTGACCTGCACCTCTAGCAGCAACCTGCCAATGAAGTGTTGCAACTGTTGTTGGATGATCTTCAGCACAATTTTACTTGCATTTGATATTAATGATATTGTTCTATAATTTGAGCATTTTGTTGGGTCATCTTTCTTTGGAATGGGTACAAATATGGATCTATTCCAATCTCTTAGCTAAGTGGTTGTCTTCCGGATTTCTTGGCATAAATGAGTAAGTGCTTCCAGTATTTCATCAGCTTGTTGTTGACTTTCAGTGTAGCTTGAGCTTCTTACTTCAGTATCAATGGTCCTTGATCAGATGTTATCTCTTAAAACGGCTAAATATCAACTAGTTCTTTTAAGTTCTTCTAATATTCCTGCCTCATTCAGTATTTTGCCCATAGAATCTTTCACCAATGACATGTGAGGCTCGATTTTTCTCCTGGGTTCTCTCAGTTTAAGAGATGCTGAACATGTTCTTCCTTTTTGGTTTCCAATTCCATAACTTTGCACATTTTGCACATTATAATATTTGGCTTCTCAAGCTGCCCTTTTAACATTTCTGCTCATTTCCTTCACATCATCATTTATTTAATTTTCTTTAGCAAATGGATTACTATGGTTAAGAGTAAGTTTCGGAGTCTTTTCTGGTATCTATCTTTTCACTCTTTTTTGTCTATTTAATGACTTTTTGCTTTCTTCATGTATGATGTTCTTGATGTCATCCCACAGTTCATCAGATCTTCTGTCATCAGTGTTCAATGCATCAATTATGATCCTGGGATGGTCTGGAAATCCCCAGAAGATATACTCAAGGTTGTTATTTTGGCCCTAGTGGACATGTTTGAATTTTCTTCAGCTTCAACCTGAAGTTACAGATGAGCAATTGATGGCCTGGTCCATAGTTAACCCCTGGCCAGATTTTAGTGGCTGATACTGAATTTTTCCATCATCTCTTCCCACAGATGTAGCCAATTTTATTTGTATGTCTTTCATCTGGAGAAGTCCATGTGAATATTGTATGTCGTGGTGCTGAAAAAGATAATTGTTATGAATAAACTGTACTCCTATCCCTCCTCTATAAGGCAGTGCTGGTGAAGAATATTAAAAGTACCATGGATGGCCAAAAGGACAAACAAATCTGTCTTGGATGAAGGATACCCATAGTGGTCTTCAGAGGCAAGGATTGTGAGACTTAGTCTTACATATTTTGGACATGTCAGTAGAGATCAGTTGTTGAAGAAGAGCATTATGCTTGGTAAAGCAGAGGAGCAGCGATAAAGAAGAAGGTCCTCAATGAGATCGATTGACACAAGGCAGGCAAAAATGTGCACAAGCATAAGAACAATTGTGAGGATGGCACAGGAATGGGCAGTGTTTTATTCTGTTGCTATGAGTTGGAACCAACTTGATGGCACCTAACAATTCCTCCTCTGGTTCTATGTAGTGTAAGCAACATTCTTACTCAATGTCCCAAGGTACTTTTTGGAGTCTCTGAACAAAGTTAGGGCCTGAATATATATCCAGTTACCCCTCTTTGGGGGTGACAGTGATGTGAAAGTTAACCCTCGATAGTGGTCCCAGGAAGGACTGGTATGACCAGCTCAAACCCTCCACAGAGCTGGGATGGGGACTAGGAATTTCATGGTGGTGATGAATTCGTCAGAGAAAGACATGATTCTTTCATGCATTGGACTGGTTGGTATCTGTAAGGTCAGTAGTTCAAAAACACCAGCTTTTCCTCAGGGGCAAGACAAGGCTTTCTAATTTGGCAAAGAGTTATAGTTTCAGAAACCCACGAGGGCAGTTCTACCCTGTCCTATAGGATTGTAAATTTGGAGGTTTTTTTGAGTAACCAGATTGAAGATCAAAGGTCAAACTCAAATACACTGCCAACAAGTCCATTTTGACTCAGAGAAAGCAGAGGAGTGGCAGGTGGTTTCAAAATGCGAAGCTTGTAGTCAGCAGCCCAACTTAGAACCAACTACAACCCTGAGGCTCCTCAGATTGAAGCAGGGTTTTTAAAAGTCTCCAATGTTCCATTATATTAAACCATTAAGATAAGCTATTGATAATGCAATTTTGTCAGAGATCAGTGAAGCTTCCCAGGAAAGAATTAGCGGGTGACAACAATGTCCTTCCTGTCCTCAACCAGAAAGTCCCCATTTGGCTTATGTTTAATGTGCTCGAGTAAGAATCTATTCCTTTGTCTCTTATAGAATGAATGGGCTCTCATAATGACTATGTTAGTATTTTACTCTCTCTGGGCACAGGTTGCCATTACAGACAAACCATTTTTCTCTGAGTAAAGGGAATTCAATTAGGCTTCATCAGAAATAGATCTCTATGTTGTTTTCTCCCCATGTAGATGGCGGTACATTAAAAAATAGGGTATCTGTGACTCTTCTGGAACTGTAGACTCATTGCATCATTGCTAGGTAGTCAGGAAATTAAAGGTGGCTATGCTGAAAATGAGAAAAAATAGCCAATAAATGCAAAGAAAATGCCAACCACTCTAGATTTTGCCTTCCAACACATTAACTATATATTTTTAAATTATTATGTCCATTTTTTGTGAGGCTTCATGAGAGACATTCTCATATATAATTGGGAGAAAAGGGATGAGAGAGATTTATGATGGAATAATGTCTACCCATTAAAAGTAAAATAATGGAAACATATTTAATGGAGAAATATTTATACTATGTTGTTATGTGGAAGGAGTCCTGGTGGTGTTGTAGGGTATGCATTGGTCTGCTAGCCACAAGGTTGGTGGTTCACAACTACTGGCCACTACATAGGAGAAAGATGAGGCTGTCTGTTCCCATGAAGATTTATAGTCATAAAAATTCTATGTAGATGGCTATCAGTTGGAACTGGCTTGATGGCCATGGGTTTCCTTTTTGGTTTTTGTATTTTTAGCCTGAAATTGTTATGTCAAAAAGCAAACGACAAAACACTATATCTAGGGTAATTCTTTTTTTCTTTTTAACATACACACCACAGTTTGAACTGAACACATTACAGGTGATTTTTAAACTTATGGGGTTTTTTTTGTACTTTCCAAATTTTCTACAATTATATCAGTTTTGAGTTCAGATTATAAATATAAAACAAAAGGAAAGGAATATGCTGAGAATCTACTAAACTCTAATCCCAGGGAAATATTCTATTCATCTGCTTTCCTTGACATAAGTAAATGTGGTCTGTCTACCAAATGATAGAGTATAAATCTATGTGCCATGATTTCTCTAAATGCCAGGGAGAGATAGACAAGGCAGATTGACAAGCTTCTCGTGTGAGAAAATAAATGAATAAAAGAGAAGAGGTCCAAGAACCCTAAGTGCTCTAAAGAAACGCAAGCAGGGTATGAAGGGGAGTCAACAGGTGGGTTGGAAAAACTACTCAGAATTGAGAGCTCAGGGAAGACTGCCACAGAAAGGTGAAATTTGAGTTATGACATAAAGGAAAGAAACAGTCCACCAAGCAAAAACCAAAAAAAAGGTCTTTCTAGGTTTCTGCAGAGATGAAAGAGCTCATGCAAAGGCCCTGGGATGGCAATGAACTCAGAATAATGAAACAGCCAATGTGGGTAACATAGAGATTAAGAGGGAAAGCAAGAAATGGTCTAGGAAATGGACAAGGCTTGTAGGACCTAGAAGACCAGAGTAAAAAGTTTAGATTTTATTTGCTTATATCATAAATATATTTGACTTCCAGTTAAGAAAGAATTACCCTGACTGCTAAGTGGAAACCATGTGGTGTGGAAAGTGAAGCAGAGAGGTGCTCTCAGGAAACAACTATCACAGTCCAGGAGAGAAACAAATGCCGCAATCAGGAAGTGTAGTTAAACAGGAACATGGGGTGAAAGTGAACAAGATTTTGCTGATGAATTTGAAAACTCAAAATCTCATGAATATTGGATAATGGGAAAAGACTAACCAGGGAAGGACTCAGTTAAAATTAGAGTTCCCTACCAGGGATAGAAGGACATTCATGTTCAGTGGTAGAATTCTGTGTTCCACAAGGAAGACCTGGGTACGATTCCAATTGCTTTATGTGCAGCCACAGCCCACCCATCAGTCGAACCTTACACGCTGTTATGCTGCTGAACAAGTTTCAGTGGGCCTTCCAGACTACAACAAATTAGAAAGAAAGCTCTAGGGATATCTTTTTGAAAACTCAGCCAGTGAAAACTCAATGAAACAGTGGTTTGATCCACAATTGATTACAGGGATGACACAAGACTTGGCAGTATTTAATTCTGTTGTGCATGGATCAACATCAGTCAGATATGGGCTTGATGGCAACTAATAACCGTAACACTCAGATGGGGTAAGTGCAGGGAAAGAGCCTGTTCTATGAAGAACAGAACCAAACCCCAGGGGATCTTTGCAATATAGTCAGAGTTATGGTTGTTGGGAGATGAGTTAGAAGTGAACAGGGAAAGGCCAGCAACATGGGTTAGGGTCAGGAACGTGGTCAAGGCCCATCAAGGCGAACCATCAAGGTCCTGGTGTGTAGAGTACTAGAGGGAACACCAGACAGCTTGGGGGTCGAAAATACCGTATATACTCAAATATAAGCCGACCCGAGTATAAGCTGAGGTACCTAATTATTACCTGGTAAACCAGAAAAACTGATTGACTCAATTATAAGCCTAGGGTGGGAAATGCAGGATGTGAATTAACACAGAGACCAGAGGGGAGAGATGGAGCAGAGCCATAGACACATCCTTACCAGTTCAGCTGCCGGCATATGTGAATCACTACGGGTGCTTCTGTGAATTGGAGCCATCCACGTTACAGGACAGCTCTGATTGGTTCGATGTGAGTAAAAAAACATTCAAAGTCCTGCAGTGTCAGTGGGACTTTGAATGAACAGCGGAAGAATGGCAATCACCTGTGAGATGTTACACCTCACTGGGGTACCACTGACCTGTGTAAAAGCCGAACCCAGCTTATACACGAGTATAGGTGGTAGATAAGACATAGTAACAGACCTAGGATGACCAAGAGCCCAATTCAAAGGGCTGGGTCTTGGCTTCCTAGTTATCTCCCATATATGGTTGTGATAGGTTCTCAAGTCCAGAGAGGGGTCACGTTCATATTCAGGAATCAAACTTTTTAGGGAGTTGGAAAGATGGGACATGGAGACAAAAAAACAGGCAGGGACTTCAGACCACAAACGACAAGGGATATTTCAGTTTTTAAATCTGGATATTTTCTTTTAATAGCAAAATTTCCATTCTACATTCAGATCGTCAAGTATGTCATCCTAAAACCCCTATTTAGTTTTAGCCAAAGTCTCTACTCATTCTCATATTCCTAATGAGATTTAGGGATTAAAAAATGAGAATTTCCCAATTGGGTCTCTCTTTTATGAAGAAGCATTAAAGGAACTGAAGTCTGACATAAGTGGGGCAATTTGTATTTTATATATTCCCCTTTTATTAAATTAAAAAATAATTTGTCTAGAAAATAATGATGGCAACATATGCACAAATATGTCTGATATAATTGATGTATGGATTGCTATATTCCCTTTTAAGCTAGTGGCTATTAACCTGCAATATTATACTGGAAATTTTCAACTCATAAAAAGAAAGGGAAAAACCTTTATCCTGCTTTTGTAGACCACTGAGCCATATACCTACTGGCTCAATAACCACATAAAAGAAAGAAGCCCTCACCCTTTGCATTCAGTGGTCCTGACAAGTGATCCAAGAGCACAGGTTTAAGAACAACAGCCATTTGAAGATGAATTCCAAATGTTAAAGAAGAGTGAGCCTCTGGGAGAAATTTATAAATCACTTCCCTTTGTTGTATAGAAGAGGAAGGTAAGATTAAGGCAATACTGGTAGATTCAGAAAGCAGTGGACAACAAATAAATGCTCATTGAATAAATAATTACAAATACATTATAAGTTATCATTGATTAGAAATAATAAAGGAATATTATGGATGGATAGGGTGGCTATGAGTTGAAACCGAATCAATAACATCTAACAACACCACAACATAGATGGAATGGAGGAGTGTTCTCCCACAAAAGTTACCGTATGTACTCGTGTATAACCCGAGTTTTTTAGCATAAAAAATGTGCTGAAAAACTGGGGTTCGGCTTATACACAGGTCAGTGGCATGAATGGATGTCATCTGGTCAAGCCCGACTAACGAAAGGAGGAAATCTCATGAAGCCTGACATAGAGTTAATAGCAAAGTGGGTTTGAGATGCATGGGAAGACATTCCAGAAGACATGGTGTGATGTGCCTTCCAGAAATGTAGTATTAGTAATGCTATGAATGGCAGTGAAGACTGCACTTTGTATGAAAATGACAGCAGTGATGGTGATGACAGCGATCTCAGTGAGGACAGCATCTATGATGACCTCACACCAGCTGAAGCTCTGCAGTGGGATACAAATGATGATGAGGAATCCAGTTTTGAAGGATTTTAACTCTACATTTTAGCTTGGTTGCTGATTGAGCTCAGGGAATAGTACTCTTAAGGAATCATTGTTGATACCTCATTGTTTTTGTTGAACCTATTTTCCACTTACTGTGCTGGTTTACTAATGTTAAATGACTTGTCCTTTTATTTGTGTTTTTTATTTAAAATACATATTTAAATACATTACCCCAGTGATGTCTCAAATTTTAGTAATTGTATTTTCATTTGTTTTGATTATTGAAACTCACCAATAGCTTCTGCATTTTCCACCCTAGGCTTATACTCGAGTCAATCAGTTTTTCTGGTTTCCCAGGTGATAATTAGGTACCTCAGCTTATACCCAGGTCAGCTTATATTCGAGTATATATGGTATTGTTAGGTAGCTTAGCCTAGGGAATTGCCCAGGAGAGCCAGCAAAGGACAAAAGCTGGATTTTCCCGCCGGTGGGCCCAGATGGGCGTTACACCTGGAGCAGCCCACCTGGGCCAGGTGATTGCAATTCAGCCAATGGGATCAACCTGGGGTCGTTCACCACACCTCCCCCGGGAACCCTTGAAAAGGCAGGGACCGGAAGGGAGAGGGGCTCTTGGTCTTGGCTTGTTTCTGCAGTCTGGTCGTCTTCATGGGAGGGGAGAGATCCTTGCGTGTCCCGGAGCAGTCTCTGCCAGGCCGCATGGTCAAAGGAATCCTATGGGTGCCGCATAAAACCTGATGCTTCTTTGAACTTTCATTAAATTCACTTGGATCACGAGCCCGGCTTCGGCGTGAAATCTTTCTCGCGTGGAGCCAAGGACCGAGGTTGAGATTTAGGCCGGAGAGAGAAACCTAACAGTATGTTGAAGTCTTGTCCTCAGCACTGTCCTGCTAAATATGACAATTTAAAAATAGGGGTTTTCTTCTTTTACCTCGGTGAAGCCCTACCTGAGTAAAGTGGGTTCTACACCTAATCATTTGAATGGAGTCTTATAAAACAAGCAGAACCAACAGAGACAGAGAGTGAAAACAACATTTGAAGATGGAAGCAGATGAGTCAAAAAGTCCAGAAAGGAGAAGGAGGGAAGATTTACCTGTCCGGAGCTCCTGTCACCAAACCAGAAAATTAAGAGGTAAGGTGAATAAGACTGGGAAACCAAGTCTTAAAATTAGAATTAGGGTATTAGGGTCTGGCCCAGACCCTGCTTTTTTTGTTTGCACTCACAAAGCAAACCAAGAATGCACTGAACGCTCTAGGTTCATTGTGCTAGGTCTCCAGACTGAGCCTCTGACAGCGCCCTATTTGGGCTGCTAGCAGTGATTACCCCAGGCTGCGATCTAAATGTGGCCATAATCCCAGATTTGAAGAGAACCTTGGAAAGCTGGTCACCCCACAGCAGAGCTCCCCACACTGTTAACTACCTTGCCCTTGTAGCATAGGGGTCGAAGTAGACAAGGGTAGCCATTCATTTTCAGCAATTGAAGAGGCACCAGGAAATTTACCTCAGTCAGATAACAATGTGGCAGAGCATAAGTGGGTAGCCATAGCCCTGGGTGGTGGTGAATTCAGTTCCAGTTGGCCAAGAAGAAAACAATCTCTCTGATAAGCTAGATCTCCTTCCCTGGGGTCAGTGTGATAGCCCCCAAATCAGGTTACCCCAAAAGCCCAATATTAAAAAGAGAAAAAATATTTTCTCAGTAAAAACTGCAAATCCCAGGCTCATTGTTTAACTCTAAGAGCAACCTGTGGAACCGGTTTTTTAACAAACATTAACATAATAAAGGAGCCAGAGCTAAGGAATGCCAGAAGTTAGCTACAGAGCCTCTGGAGCAAGCATCAGTCTCAGAATAATTCCACTGAGCACAAATGCAGAGCCCATAGCCATGGGGCCAATTTAATTTAATTCAATTCCACTCTGGCAGGAAAAGTAAATAAAACAAAACTTCTCTGAGCTATTGCAGAATCAGCAGTCTTGGCACAAGCTAGGGCAACTCCGCAAGCCCAATGGGGGGAGCTACTGTCTGCCCTCAGTGGTACTACACACAGCTGGGGAGGTGCTGCCTATCCTTCACATGGCTGGGGGATCCCCTGCCTGTCCTGGGGCCCTACAAGTACCTGAGGGAACTCCCCACACCTGCTTGCAATGCTGCATACACAGAAGGCAGCTATACCAGTGATCTCCAGTGCTCAACACTGCTGTGGGAACCACTCTCTGGCTTCCACTGTGCACTTGCCTATGAGTTTAATTACTCCCAGCATCTGTAGGACCCTAGGCCAAGTGTGATCACCATTCCACTACCTTGAGGCAGGGTTGGAACTCGGCCAGCCCCATGATCAGGAGATCAGGGCTTAGGCATCTCCTTATTTTCTATTCTTTTTCCTCTCTCTTTATTTTCTTTCCTACTACAGTCAGTCTTAGCAAGCCAAGTCTTTTTTTTCTTTTTCTTTCTTTTTTCCTTTTTGTATTTCTTGTTCTTTTCTCCCCTTCTTTCCTTTCAAATGCCACTGCTGGCTTCCAGGCAACTACCCTCCACCTAGGGCAACTCAGCGCAAACAGTAGAGGGAATTCCAGCCTGCTCTCAGTGGGAGTGCTGCACACCACACAAGGCAGTTACGACAGCCCGCTCCAGTACTCCACACTGCTGAGGAAACCCCCACCTGGCTTCCACAGACATCTTGCTGACTAGGGAAAGTCCACCCAGCATTCAGGGGACCTGCACCAAAAGGGCACACCCACGCGCCACCATGGGGTAGGGTTTAAACCACTCCAGCCCCAGGTTCAGGCGATCAGGTATCAGCTATCTCTTTAATATTTTTTTCTTTTCTCTTTCCCACCACAGTCTCAGTGAGCACATTTTTGTTGTTTCCTTCTTTCTCTTTCTTTCTTCTCTCACTTTTTTCTTTTCTTTTTCTCTCCTCGTCCTCTCTTTCCTTCCACATGCCACTGCTGGCTTCCAGCCCCCTACCCTCAGTGTAGGGCAACTCAGCCCAGCATGTGGGGAGAGCTACAGCCTGTCCCCTGTGGCAGTGCTGCCACGGCACGAGGCAGTGGTGCACACGGCATGGCACCAGGTTCAGCTAGCTCTTTATCTATTTTATCTTCTTTCTTTTGCTTTTTCTTCTTTTGTCCTCTTCTTTTGTCTCTTCTCTTTTTCCCACCACAGTCTAACTAGGCTCAGCTACTTTTTGTTTCGTTGCTTTTCTGCTTATTTTTGTTGATTTGTTTTTTTATTTCTGCTTTTGTCTTTGTTTTCTCCTTTCTCTCTATTTCTTCTCTTACCCTTCGCTTTCCTTTCACAAGCCACTACCAGCTTCTAGGTCACTCCCTTCCACATAGAAGAACTCTGACTGACAATTTGGGGAAGCTCCCACCCACACTTGTTGGCTTTACCTACAGCTGATGTGCCCACCCTCCACTGCAACCTAAACGTATGGGTACCTCCTCTTCAAATGTCTGGGGGAACTCCCACCTACACCCCAAGGCCCTACTAAAGACCGGGGAAACTCCTGAACACCATTTTTGGTGTTCCATGCTGCCGCGGGAACATCTGCCCAACCTCTACATATGCCATCTGAGAAGCTCCATGTCCCGTGGGACACACCACCATGGATTCCTGGGAGATCAGCCAGTGAGGCGCCATTCTTGTGGGCCCACAACAACCAGAGCAGTGTCCCGTGACAGGACTATCCAACTCACATTCCAAAAAATGTCTAGGGTGAGTGAAGCCACAGCGGTAGCCTGACCCATCAGTGCAGCTACCTGCAGGTAGATCAAAGAAGCACTCATACGAGTTACCCAAGAGAAAACCTAGTGACTCCACTCTGGAAAATGGTGCAAGTCGTCTTTAAAACAACACATAAGCAGCAACCAGTCCAACAGCAATGCTGGAAGAAGTCATGAACCTAATAACATACATAAAAGAAGCAGACATTTACCTGCCACAGAAAGGAATCTTCAGAATGCTTCCTGGAGTCATACAGGATATGAGGGAAGCAATAAAGAAAAAAAGATGAAATGATAGAGGAGATAAAGGCAATGTGCCAAAGAGAAATACAAAACCTAAGGAATGAAATAACAAAATCCAGTAGCAAATTAACAGACTTTGCCAACAGACATGAGGATGCAAAAATCTCACCAGTGACATAGGAGATAACCAGGCAGATTTCAACTAACATGAAAGGCAGTCAAATAAGACAATCAGAGAAGCTTAAGAAAACCTAAGAGCCATGTCTGATGCTATGAATAGGAACAATGTTAGAATAATTGAAGTACTGAAACAAGACACAACAAAGAAGTCAACAGCAAAAATAGCGAGGGAAATCTTAGAGAAAATCTTCCCCAGTTTAATAAATGAAAATCAGGCAATCATTCAGACAGCCGAAAGAACACCAGCCAGACTGAATTCCAAGAAGAAGTCACTAAGACTCATAATGGTGAAATTATCCAACTTTGAGGAAAAGAAAAAAATAATAAGAGCAGCTAGGCAAAAACAAATAGTCACTTATAAAGGTACCCAAATAAGAATATGTTCAGACCTATCAGCAGACACGATGAAGAAGAGGAGGGATTGGAGTAATATATTTTAAAAATTGAAGGAAAATAACCCAGACCCAAGAATACTATATCCAGCCCAATTATCTATTAAGATAGATGGAGAAGTAAGATTCTTCCCAGACAGGAAAATCTCAAAGAATACGTAAAAAGAAACCCAAGGCTACAAAAGATCCAGTATGACAGAAGATCAACACTCACTGAGTACAAATAAGAGATATTCACATAGAACAACTCCACTGAGAGGGCAACAAAGAGAAAACGGCCCCCAAGAAAGCAGTAACTCAACGGTTGAAAGAAGGCAAGAATGAAACGCGCGCGCACACACACACACCACAAATTGGTAAGCTAGGGGGGTAGGAAAACACCCAACACAAAAGGTACAAGATGACATCACAGTCCACAGATGGATGGAATAACATTGAATATCAATGGACTGAACTCAGGCATTAAAAGGTAGAGGATAGCAGACTGGTTTAGAAAATAACCCATTGATCTGTTGCCTACGGGAGACACATTTCAAGCTTACAGACAAAAACAGGCTGAGAATTAAAGGCTGGAGAAAAATAAACCGAGAAAATGGCAAAGCAAAGAAAACCAGGGTAGCAATCTTAATATCTGACCAAATTGATCTCAAGGTGGAAGCCATAACAAGAGACAAGGAGGGGCACAGTATAATGCTCAAGGGAACAGTAGACCAAGAAATGGTTAGTGTGATAAATATATACTCGCCCATGAGAGACCTATGAAATTCATATATCAAACCCTCCAAAAGATGAAAAAAAGAAATCACAGGCTCAACAATTATAGTGTGTGACTTTAATACACCACTCTCTGAAAAAGACAGATCACAGAGTAAGAAACTTTAAAAGGAGGCTACAGATCTTAACAGTAAAATTGGATGACTTGACCTGATAGATGTATTCAGTTTTCCACCCAAATGCAAAACAAAAAACACACACATTATTTTCAAGCCCATATGGCACATACTCAAAGATAGACCACATGCTGGGACATAAGACGAACCTGAGTACATTCAAGCACATAGAGGTTATACAGATTCTCTGACCTCTATGCCATAAGGCTGGAAATCAACAAAAGGACAATGAAGAAAACAAGGGCAAACAATTGGAGGATGAATAACTCTATATTGCAAAAGGAGTGGGTACTGACCCATATCAAAGATGTAATCAGGAAGTTTCTCGAAACCAATGGGAGTGAAAATATGATGTACCAAAACCCTTGGGACACAGCAAAGGCATTTATCAGAGGAAGACTGATAGTAATACATTTACACATTAAAAAGGAAGAGAGACTTATGGTTGATATGCTGACACAAAACTTACACCATTTAGAGAAGAGTCAACTGGACAATCATACTAATAGCAAAAAGAAATTATAAAAATCAAGGCTGAGATACAGAATAGGGAAAACAAGAAAAATATGGGGAAAAGTAATACAGCTAAAAGTTGGTTCTTTGAAAGGATTAACAGAATTGATAGACAGCTGGCAAACCTAACCAAAGAAAGGAAGGAACAAATTTCAATTGTAAGGATGAGGGATGAAACAGGGGACATTACAACAGACCCTAATGAAATCAAAATGATAATTACACAGTACTACCAAGTCCTGTACTCTAATAAATTCAACAACTTGGAAGACATGGACAAATTCTTGGAAAAACAATCCCTCTCTAGACTATGCCAGATGGACGTCAAGAACCTCAATAGAGCCATAACAATAGAAGAAATAGACAAGGTTAACAAGGGATTACCAACACACAAAAAAATCCCCCAGGCCAGATGGCTTCAAAGATAATTCTACCAAGCATTCAAGAAAAAACTGACACCAATCCTACACAAACACTTCCAGAACATAGAAAAAAACTGGTAAACTCCCAAACTCTTTCTATGAAGCTAGTATAATTCTAATATCCAAAGTGGGCAAGGACCCCCCAAGAATTGAGAACCACAGACCAATAATCCTATTGAACACTGATGTAAATCCTTAACAAAATACTGACCAATAGAATACAAAAGCATATACAACAAATAGTGGAGCATGACCAAGTGCAATCCATATCAGGGATGGTTCAACATACGAAAACCATTAGTATCATTCGCCCCCTTGAAATGAAAAATTATAAGCACAAAATAGTATTGATTGATGCAGACATCAATACCCTTTCCTATTTAAGATCCTCAAGAAGATAGGAATGGAAGGAAAATTCTTCAATATTATACAAAGTATATATGAAAAACCAACCGTCAACATGGTAACCAATGGAGAAAAGACAAAAACAATTACACTGAAAAATGGTACCAGACAAGGATGCCACTTGTCCCCATTCATATTTAGCATCATACTAGAGTAACGTGACCAGACGTCCAGCTTTTGGTGGGACAGTCCCAATTTTTAACAATTTTTCTCGTGTCCTGCAGCGTTTTTTAAAAGTCCCAGTTTTTGGAAAGAATGCATGACAAGCTAGGGTATATGGTTTTCGGCTGCCATGTTGCTATTTTGCCAGGATATGAGTTTTATCAATGGTATCCCGCTGGTGTCCCGCTTTACCAATATTAAAATCTGGTCACCTTATACTAGATGTTCTAGCTAACAACATAAGACAAAGAAAATACATCAAAAATATTCCTCTGGGCAAAGTCAAAGGAAACAGAGGAAAGAGCTAGGAGGCAAAGGGAATTTATAGAGGTCTAAATATTTATATATGAGGATGGGGAAATAGATCTATGTGCACATATTTATAGGTTTAGTATTAAGGTAGGAGGACATTGGGTCTCGACTTAAGTATCCCTTCCGTGCAAGAATACGTTCTTCGATTAAATTGGTATTCTATGATGCTCACCTTCCCAGCACAACCACTGAAGACAAAGCAGGTAAATAAGCAAATGTGGTGAACAAAGCTGATGGTGCCCAGCTATAAAAAGATATAGCATCTAGGGTCTTAAAGGCTTACAGGTAAACAAGCATTCATCTAGCTCAGAAGCAACAAAGCCCACATGGAAGAACACACCAGCCTGTGTGATCACGAGGTGCCAAAGGGATCAGTTATCAGGCATCAAAGAACAAAAGCTCAGATCATTGGGTGCACACCTCCATGATACGATCGATGAAGACAAATGGGTGCATAAGCAAATGTGGCGAAGAAAACTGATGGTGCCTGGCTATCAAAAGATATAGTGTCTGGGGTCTTAAAGGCTTGAAAGTAAACAAATGGCCATCTAGTATGGGAAGCATCCGGCTGATCAAGGTGTTTACTAATGGGGGACTATTTAGTCCCCTGCGCCTCTGTGTCTCTGCAGATAAGCATTGCAAAATGACTGTTGTTTGTGACTTTGCTGCTAAATGCATTGAGGGATAACTCAGCTATGTACGATCTCTTTGAGACTCTCTTGAATCCTGCATATCTGTGTGATTGTCCTTGAACCTAGTACTTTTGTTATTCTAAAGTTAAGAAACTGTGACTAGTTAAGTAACATTTGCATAGATAAGAGTTTAGGAATGTTTAAGTTCTTTGATGTTTGTTTTTGTGACCAATTCCCTTGTGTAAGAAAAATATAAAATCCAAGCTTCAAATATACTTGGGACTTCAGTCCATGAGATTGGAGTCCTCCCAATCCCATGCTTTGTACATAGCTCTTTCTTTTCCTATCATCCACACGCCTCAGTTCGAACCCAGCTTGATGCCGGATAGCTGGTCTAATCCCCCGCAATCTAGCTCAGAAGCAACAAAGTCCACATGGAAGAAGCACACCAGCCTGTGTGATCACAAGGTGTCAAAGGGATCAGGTATCAGGCATCATCAGAACAAAAAAATATTATCATAGTGAATGAAGGAGGGTGTGTGGAGTGGAGACCCAAAGTCCATTTGTAGACCACAGGACATCCCCTTACAGAAAGGTCTCGGGGAAGAGATGAGCCACTCAGGGTGCAATGCAGCAACGATGAAACATACAACTTTCCACTAGTCCCTAAATGCTTCCTCCTCCCCCACTATCATGATACCAATTCTACCTTATAAAATTTGCTAGACCAGAGGTTGTACACTGGTACAGATAGGAACTGGAAAGGCAGGGAATCCAGGGCAGATGATCCCTTCAGGACCAGTGGTGTGAGTGGCGATACTGGGAGGGTAGAGGAAGGGTGGGTTGGAAAGGGGGGGGGGGAAGGACAACAGAAAAGTGGGTGAAGGGAGAAGTCAGACAGGGCAAGATAGGACAAAATAATAATTTGTAAATTGTCAAGGGTTTATGCGGAAGGGGGAGTGGGAAGGAAGGGGAAAAATGAGGAGCTGATGCCAAGGGTATAGGTGGAGAGCAAATGTTTTGAGAATGATGAGGGCGATGAATGTACAAATGTGATTTACACAATTGATGTATGTATGTATTGTGATAAGGGTTGTATGAGCCCCCAATGAAACGATTAAAAAGAAAAGTCTAGAAAATAATGGTGGCAACATAGGTACAAATGTTCTTGATACAATTGATGTATAGATTGTTATAAGAGATATAAGAGCCCTCAATAAAATGTTTGTTTGTTTTTAAAAAAAGTATTCCTCTAGGGAAGCAAGGAGCGAAACTATTGTTATTTGCAGACAATATGATTTTATATATTGATAATACCCAAAACTCCACAAGTGGAGTGTGGGAAACAATAGAGGAATATGGCAGAGTGGCAGGATATAAGATTAATAAACAGAAGTGTATCGGACTGCTATACACATCGGACAAGATCACAGAAGAGGAGAGGGAGGGGAATACATCCTGGCCCACCAAGCCCTAAGGACGAAATTCCTGCTCAGAGCTGACAATGCACAGAGAGGACCATAGGGCTGGCCCCACCATGAGACACAGAATCTCTCACTGACCCATAGCACTATGGGGGACAACACTGGAGACACAGTGTGGGAATTGTGCCCAATCTGACCCCATCTCACTGCGGTGAAACACTAAGGGCATGCAACAGAGCAGCAAGGGAGCAAAGTGATGATATCCCCGGAGAATATAAAAAATAGACTTTGGAGACAGAGTGTGGCACCCCATCAGATTCGACCAGAAAATACTCATAAAGGCCAACAAATAGACCTTGAACTATTTATAGGCTTTTCCATTTCTGTCAGTGGCTTTCGTTTGGTTGTTGTAATTTTGTTTTTGTTTTAGTTGTTACTGTCTTGTTGCTTTTGACTTCCTTCATTGTTTTGTTTGGCTTTGCCTGGGGTTTTTTTTGCGTTTATTAATGTCTTTGTATGTCTATCTAGATATGATAGGTGGGATAAACAATTTAGAGATGAAAAGAATGGGACAAATGGCTCCAGGGGGACGTGGGAGAGAGGAAGAGTGGGGGGAACCAACCCAGGGACAAGGGAACAACAAGTGAAGTAAAATCAATGGAGAGAAGGGTGTCGGATGCTTAGTGGGGCATAATCATGGGCAATGTAGCAGTGAGGAATTACTAAATCCAAATAGACTGAACATTGTGGGGGAACAAGAGAAAAGTAAAAGGAATTAAAGGAAAGAACCAGGAGGCAAAGGACATTTATAGAGGTCTATATATAGGCATGTACATATGTAAATATATTTATATATAATGAGAGGGAATAGATCTGTGTACTTTTATCTATATGTTAAGAATTGATCTTGCAGATGGACATTGGGCCTTGACTCAAGTACCCCCTCAACACAGGAACACTTGGTTCTAATAATCCATCATTCTATGATGGTCCCCTTCCTGACACAATCACTGAAGACAAAATGGGTGCATAAGCAAATGTGGTGAAGAAAGCTATCAAAAGATATAGCATGTGGGGCCTAAAAAGCTTGAAGATAAACAAGTGGCCATCTAGCTGAGAAACAACAGAGCTCACATGGAAGAAGCACACCAGCCTGTGTGATCACGAGGTGTTGATGGGATCAGGTATCAGGCATCTAAGACCCAGAACAAAATCATATCCAATATGAATGGAGCAGGGGTGAGTGTGGAGTGGAGAACCAAAGCCCATCTGAAGACAATAGTCCACCCCCTCACAGAGGGATCACAAAGAAGAGAGGAACCAGTCAGGGTGTAGTATAGCACCAATGAAACACAACTTTCCTCTAGTTCTTTAATGCTTACTTCCCCCCACTATCATGACCCCAATTCTACCTTACAAATTGGATTAGACTAGAGCATGCACACTGCTACAGATAAGAGCCTGCAACACAGGGAATCCAGGATAGATAAAACCTTAAGGCCACCAATGAGAATAGAAATACCAGGGGGATTAGGGAAAGCTTGGGGGAGTAAGGGGGGATTGATCACAAGGATAAACATATAACTTCCTCCCAGGAGGATGAACAATGGCAAAATGGGTGAAGGGCAACAGAGGATGATGTAAGATATGAAAATAATAATCTATAACTTATCAAGGGTTCATGAGGGAGGGAGGGGGGAGGAAGAGGGAAAAATGAGAAGCTGATATCAAGGGCCTAAGTAGAAAAAAATGCTTTGAAAATAATGATGGCAGTGTGCCAATGTGCTTGACACAATGGGTAAAAATATGGATTGTGATAAGAGGTATAAGAGCCCCAAATAAAAGTATTTAATTTTTAAAAAGCCTAGAAATAGCCAAGGCCTGTTGCCAAGAAGAAGGTCTCTCTTTGAGCCAATGCCCTGATTTTGACTTGTAGTCTTCCCAAATAAGAGAAGATAAATTATTTTCTTAAAAATGACCCACTTGCTATCTATCTATCTATCTATCTATCTATCTATCTATCTATCTATCTATCTATCTGTATTGCCTCACTAGGAAACAAAGACAATGAATGCATGAATGAGTAAATGAATAAATGAGTGAGTGAGTGAAACAAGTGAATAGGCCCAGGCCCTCTCACTCTATATAATGCTCTTTCCACCACCAGTTACCATGCAGAAAGTGGAGCCTGGCACCTATGTAAAAGAGGGACTCCGGAGACATTTAAACAAGGCATTTAAATGAAAGTGACAGAGCACCTACCCAATAGTTGGATGAAAGTCTAGACTACACTTCGTGACTCACCCAGGTTTACAAGAGTGAAAGGCCAAAAGCATGTAAAATGGCATGTCACCACTGTAACTGGACCTGATAGATCATACATCTATTTTAGGAATCTTGAGTTTGGGCACGAATAGAGATCCCATAGCTTTAGAAAAATGCCCCCCCTTTTCTTCTTGGTAGAGTCAGCTGGAGGCTCTTTAGCAGTAGCCGCCAAAGCATTTGGGTTTGGAGGGATCGTGTAAGCATGCTTAAGAATAAATGTGTATTTACTTGTAAATTAGACACGTGTACAGCTATCTCCACTTATCATGTACAATATCGAAAGTTGTATAATGAGGTAACAAAAGTAAAATACAAATAACTAGTTGCCATGGAGTTGACCTCAATACATGATGAGCATATGCATCAGACTAGAGCTGTCCTCCCTGCGGGTAACAGTGGCTGATTTTTCAGCAGTTGGTTGCTAAGTCTTTCTTCTGAGGCTTCTCTGGATGGACTTAAGTTTTCAATCTTTCCATTAGCAGTTGAGGGTGTTAACAATCTGCATTACCCAGGAACTCCCAGAATAGAAGTAGAAGTCCTAATAGCTCCTTCCTCCAGACCAAAGGATAACAGTATGCACATGTCACACATGCGCCCCACTCTGGAGAACACTGCTTTTGGTTCTCTCATTTCATCATTACCCAAACCAAGTAGGAGCTGAATCCCTAGAGTTACAGAATTGGTCACATGTCCCAGTGGGCATCTCAACAATATCCTTGTGCCAACTGACAAGAGTCTCTTTTGCAAACCCTTCCCAGGCATGTTGCTGCAATCTGCAATTGCAAGTACATAGAACAACATGGTCTTACCACATTCTACCCCAAACAATTAAGAGTAAGGAAAAGAAAAAGGAGAATTCTAGAGAATCCTGCTCCAGTTTAAGCAAAGAACATGTACTTAGCATTCATTACGAACCCACTAACAAAAATACTAGAAAACAGAGCCCAGTGCCAAATGTGGAATGCATATAAAATTTAGAAAATACAGCTTCTGCTTTCCAATAACTGTGGGTTTAATGGTAGTTTCACTTTTCCTCTCCCAAGGTTTCTTAGGGGGATGGGGGAAGTGGGGAGTGTTCACTGTCTCCATGCCCAGCAGAACCTCTTCCTCTCCACAGACCATGCTGTTTCTCACAGCTCACAATTAAGCTGTTTTCAGGCTCAAATCCCAATTTTAGGCCCAGGACTGAAATATTTCTTCACTCCAGCCAAATCCAGTCCCAGGGCATTCTTTAAAGCAATTCATTATTAATAGTCAAGTGTAGCAGCAAAATACCAACCTGAGCAGAAGCAATAATCTTGGGAAGTCCCGCTACTGAACTACTTCTGCTAATAATTAAATGGAAATCCTTAACTCAGACTGTGAGCAAATGGGTAATTAAAATAGGCCTGAGGTGAACCATTTCCTATTTAAGAGTCAGGACATTGATTCCCAGAAGGAAAGGAGTGTTCTTGCAGGAGGCTCTTCTTACTGCGGCCAGGTTCTACCAAGAACTGGATTCTGTGTGGCACATTCTGTCCACAGCCTTCTCCCATCCCATCCAGAAGGGAAGGATGAGGGAGGTCTCCAGTATTTACAGGTTCTGGCATGCTCCAAGATGATTTTTCGTTATATAACTATTATAAATATCCTCCCCCAGAGAGAAGGATGGCTGGAGGCATAGTAGTTACACATGGGGCTGCACTACACAAGGTCAGCAATTCACCCACCAGCCATTCAGATGGAGAAAGAATGGACAGACAGTAATGGTCAGAAACTTAGAGGGACAGTTCTCCTCTTCCCTATAGGGTCGCTCTGAGTCAGCATCAACTTCGCGGCAGTGGTTTTGGTTCTTTGGTTTGGCCTGCTAGGACAGAACACAACAGGTTTTCAAATACACAGAAGCATTTCTCACCAAATCATCAAGGTCTACTATATTTACAGAAGCTGTATCTCTTCTGATCATTCTTTGTATAGAATTGAAAAAAGAATACTCCCAGGGGTGGGCGGGGAGGGAGGGGGAAAAAAGAGGACCTGATGCAAAGGGCTTAAGTGGAGAGCAAATGCTTTGAGAATGATTGGGGCAGGGAATGTGCGGATGTGCTTTATACAATTGATGTATGTATATGTATAGATTGTGATAAGAGTTGTATGAGCCCCTAATAAAATGTAAAAAAAGAAAAGAGGAGGGAAAAAAAAGAAAATGATTAGGGCAAAGAATGTACAGATGTGCTTTATAAAATTGATGTATGTATATGTATGGAATGTGATGAGTTGTATGAGCCCCTAATAAAATGTTTTTAAAAAATGATGAGGGCAAAGAATATACAGGTGTACTTTATACAATTGGTGTATGTATGGATTGTAATAACAGTTGTATGAGTCCCTAATAAAATGTCAAAAAATAATTACATAAATTTTTTAATTTTTAAAAATTAAAATTATTTTATTCTCGTTTTTTTAAAAAAGAATACTCCCTCAACGTTTGATTGGGTTCCACTCTGATGACTCTGTCATAAGTCATTTCTGATGGAAAGTTGAAAACCTCTCTCCTTTTTCCTCATTTTGATGGCTTTGTATTAGTGGTATCTTTAAAAATTAGAACAATCCATAGTTTCTTAGCTTCTGGTTCTGTTTTAACAAGAACTATTTGGGCCATTTCAAATGAGTTAATTTTGTCTAAGCTACCTAGCCTAGGAATTTGAGAATCAGAACCTGATTCCAGCCCCATATTTACTCAGCGTTGTGATTTTTTTATTAAGGTAAATATTGAGAGAACAAAACATTTATCAATCCAACAATTTTAACGTGTCATTCAGTGATATAAATTATGATATTTGGTTATATAACTATTATAGGTATCCTTTCCCAATTCACTCTACCACTATTAACATAGAGTAAGTGTTTCCTAAAAAGAAACTCTCCCTTCCTTTTCCCTCCCCACCTGGGAACCACTGATAACCTTTCTATATATTTGCAGCCTCTTTCCTATGAGTGAGAACATATATAATTTGTCCTTTGGTGACTGACTTATTTCACTCAGAATGGTGATCTCAGGGTTCATCCAAGCCATAGCACTATCAGGACTTTACTTCTCTTTTTTTTCTGTGTGGATATCCCATTGTATCAGCTGTGTTTTACCTTTCCATCCATCCACTCATAGACATCTAGGCTGTGTCTACCCTTCAACTGCTGTGAACAGTGTCCAGCTAAGTGGTTCTGAACAAATGCCCACACCTCTCCAAGTATTCTCATTTTCAGAAGAATCCCAAGGGGCATGCTATATCGGGAGTCAGCAAACTTTTGTTCGCTTTGTGGGCCAAGAGACAACGTCAAGGGTTAAATGTAAAACCACGAATCATGGCTTGAATATCGAGAGAAAAAGCCTGTGGCTGCATCTAGCCCTCATGCAGGAGATTACTGGGCCCTGGAATACACAAAAGAGCCCAGCTACTACTGTGGACTGCTCCGTAAAGAATCGCAGTAGGAGATCCTGGATAGAGCTGGAGAATCTTGTGGAACAGAACTCTAACTCATACAATGTAGCGCTTACCCAAGGACAGAGGATTAGGAACAAAGGAAGAACAGACCAAGAAACACTAAAGAGGAAGGGGGACAAGTGATGGGACATTGAGGGGGCGGTAATGAATTAGTTAACACAAAATGTGTATAAACTGGTGAGTGTAAAAGCGATTATCTTCTCTGTAAACCTTCATCTAATCACAATACATCTTTTAAAGGAGGAAAAATATTCCTATGCGCAATTCCCCACTGTCAGCGAGAAGTACTGAAGATCGATCATCTTGATTTATAAAGGTGCAAAAAAAAAAAAAAAGACTCAAGAAAGAGACCAATCTGTCCCTGGTCACCCCACTGTCCAGTGGAGGAGCCAAGAGCAGACTTCTTTGTCTCTGTCTCAGATGTAAATGCAGAAACACAGCAGCTGCCTGAATCATTACAACATCACATTTTGTGATGTTGGCACTGAGGACTACTACACTTCATACACTGAAATATTCCTGGGAAGTTAGCCAACTATACAACTGAAATGATGGACATAGTAGGAATCTTATAATACAGAATACAAAATCTTTTCAATGATAAGATGCACTTGAATTGCATCAGGAACATGAGAGTGAGCTTCCTTAAAGCATGTAAACACTGTGGTGCTTTGTATGTGCCTATGATGCTGGAGGCTATGTCACTGGCATGACAAAGAACAGGAGGGTCACCCAAGGTGAACAGGCTTCCAGACTAAGAACAGACTGGGAAGAAGGACTAGGATACCCACTTCTGAGGAACAAGACACTGAAAATCACATAGTTAGCAGCAGAGCACTGGCAGATATAGTGCCAGAAGATGAGCCCCTCCGGTTGGACGCCAACACCACAAACCAAACACATTGCTATCAGGTCAATGCTAACTCAGAGCGACCCTGTAGGGCAGGGAGAACTGCCCCTGTGAGTGTCCAAGACTGTAACTCTTCACATGAGTAGAAAGTCCTACCTTTGTCCCACAGACCAGTGGGTGGTTTTGAACTGCGGATCCTGTGGTTTGCAACCCAACATGTAACCATTATACCACCAGGGCTCCTTCTCAGGTCAGAAGGCACTCATGACTGAAGATGAGTTTCTTTCTCAAAGTGAACTTAAGAAGTAGATGGAGTAAGGCTATAGGGACCTTTATTTGCCAGTAGAATGCAACTCAAAATGAGAAGAAACAGCTGCAGACACCTATTAATAATTAGAACTTGGATTGTTAAAGCATGAATCTAGCATGAAAATTGGAAGTCGTGAAAAATTAAATAGATTGATAGTCTAGGCATCAGTGAACTGAAGTATACTGATATTGGTCATTATCAATCTGATACTTATATGGTTCTATGCTGGGAATGACAGATTCATGGCCAAAAAGAACGATTCAAGATCTCTCTTGAAGTACAATGATGTCTGCGATAGGAATATCTATCTGAATACAAGAAAATCCAGTCAAATTTATGCATCAGCCACTAAAGCTAGTTTAAGAATTCTACCAACATCTTCACTGTCAAATGGATCAAACATGCGATGAAAATGCATTGATAATTATGGGCAATTGGAATGCAAAAGTTGTAAACAAAGAAGAAGGAACAGTACTTGTAAAATGTAGCCTTAGTGATAGAAACAAATTTGGAGATCACATGATGGAATTTTGTAAGACCAATAAGTTCTTCAGAGAAAATGCTTTGTTTTAAAACAAAACAAGCAGACAAACAAAACAAACACAAAAGAATACTATACACATGGACTTCCCCAGATGGAATACATAGAAATCTGAATAACTATATCTGTGGGAAGGGATGATGATGAAGCTCAATATTATTGGCCAACATGAGGCCAAGTTCTGAATGTAGAACAGACCACCAATCGCACATATGTAAGTTCAGGTGAAACTAAAGAAAATTAAAACAATTCCACTTGAGCCAAAGTATCATTTTGAAAATATATTCTACTTAAATTTCAAGAGCATCTCAAGAATAGATTTGTCTTATTGAACACTAAGACTGGAGACTTGATAAGCTGTGGGGTAACATCATGAACATAATATAAGAAGAAAGCAAAAGATCACATTTTAAAAAGGAAAGAAAGAAGATCAAAATGGATTTCAAAAGGACTATGAAATTTGCTCTTGATCCTAGAGTAGCTAAAACAAATAGAAGAAATAATGAATCAAAAGAGCCAAACAGAAAATTTCAAAGCAGTTCAAGAAGACAGAGTATTATAATGACATCTGCCAAGACCTGGAGTTAGAAAACCAAAAAGAAGGTCACACAATCAGCATATATCAAGCCAAAAGAACCGAAGAAAAAATTCAAGTCTCTGGCTGTAATAATAAAAGATTCTATGGGCAAAAATACTGACAGATGCAGGAAACATTAAAAGAAGATTGAAGGAATTGACATTCAACCATTTCAAGAAAGAGAACTTGATCAAGAAACAATGGTACTGTAGGAAGAAATGTGAATTGCACTGAAGATATTATTGAAAAAGAAGCCTTCAGGAACTGGCAGACTACCAAATGAAATGTTTCAACAAGGTGGTGAAGTACTGAAAGCACTCACCAGTCTATGCCAAGAAATTTGTAAGACAGCTGCCTGGCGAACTGGCTGGAAGAGATCCATATTTGAACCCATTCCAAAGAAAAGTCACTGCAGGGAATGGGGAAATTATCAAACAATACCACTGATGTCCCATGCCAGTAAAATTATGCTGGAGATCATTCAACAATGGTTGCAGCAGTATATTGACAGGGAGTAGCCGCAATTCAAGCTGGATTCAGAAAGGGATGTGGAACAAAGGAGATCATTGTTGATGTCATGTGGATCTTGACTCAAAGCAGGGAATACCAGAAAAATATTTACGTGTATTCTGTTAATTATGCAGTAGCATTTGATTATGTGGATCATAACAAACTACAGATAAAATTAATATTGAGAAGAATGGAAATTTTCAAACACTTAATTGTGTTCATGTGGAACCTGTACAGGATCAAGAGGCAGTTGTGTGAACAGAGCAGAGGGATACTGTATGGTTTAAAATTAGGAAAGATATGCTGCCCAAGACTTCTTTTTTCCCATTGGATATGTTGTTTAATGTATAGTTGAATTTACCTTCATCTTTGCTTTCCATTTTACATTCTATGACCTTGTTGAGGCTCCTTTCAAGTTCCTGTATATCCATAATTTTTAAGCATCATTTTTTTGGAGCTCATACAATGCTTTTCACACTCCGCACATACATCCCTTGTGTGAGCACACCTGTGCATTTGCTACCCTCTAAGACCACTTTAAAGAGGTCTTGGATGTGTTGAAAATTGAGGATGGTCCTTTAAGGACGAAGGTGGGCTGACCCAAGCCATGTTATTTTCAATCATCTCCTATGCATGTGAAAGTTGGGGCTTGAATAAAGAAGACCGAAGAAGAATGGAGCTCATACAATGCTTTTCACACTCCGCACATACATCCCTTGTGTGAGCACACCTGTGCATTCACTACCCTCTAAGACCACTTTAAAGAGGTCTTGGATGTGTTGAAAATTGAGGATGGTCCTTTAAGGACGAAGGTGGGCTGACCCAAGCCATGTTATTTTCAATCATCTCCTATGCATGTGAAAGTTGGGGCTTGAATAAAGAAGACCGAAGAAGAATCCATGCATTTGAATTATGGTGCTAGCAAAGAATATTGAAAATATCAGGGCCTGCCAAAACACCCAGAAAAACTGCCTGGGAAGAAGTCCAGCCAGAAAGCTCCTGAGAAGTGAGGATGGCAAGACTTTGTCTCACATACTCTGGACAGGTTGTAAGGAGAGAGTAGTTCATGGAATAGGACAAATACTTGATAAAGTAGAAGGGCGGCTAACAAGGGGAAGGCTACAACAATGGGTCCAAGCATAACAACTGTGAGGATGGAGCCGGTCCCGGGGAAGGACATCTTGTTCTGTTGCTACGAGTGAGAACCAACTCAATGGCAACTAACAACAATAAACACACTTTCAACTATCCTTTGAGTGGCATACATTTCCGGTGACTGACAGAAGTGTCATCTAGTACCAGGATCCAGAGTTCCAAAGATGTGACACACAAACGATGAGAAGGTGAATGTTTTTGAAAAGCCCATGAAACACGAATTGATTTGCAGAGATTCCTCAATTTTTCTCTTATCCCCAAAGCTGCTTCTGGTACCTCCTACTCGAGAGGCACCACTGACACCACGTGTGCTGCCTCATTCCCGAATTCAGGAGATACAGCGATGAATTCTGAATATTGACTGTGCTCATCTCATCCAGCCACTATAAATAAACTCAGAAGCTGCTCTCTGCTCCATGGAGACTCCTGGCTCCCACAGAAGCAGATTTGGCTGCTGTGTGCCTGCCAGCAACAAAAGCTATACAAAAACAAAACAAACCCAAACCCACTGCAGAGTTGGTTCTGACTCAAGGGTTTTGACACTGTAAAATGTTAGGGGCACAAACAGCCTCATCTTTGTCCTTTAGGATGGCTGAACCACTGACCTTGTGGTTAGCAGCCCGACACCTGGCCCACTGCACCGCCAGGGTCTGGGAGCATAGGCTATAAAACCAAACCCAAACTCCTCTTTCTCCTGTGGAGTGGCTGGTGGTTGAAATGGACAACCTTGAAGTTAGCAGTCCACTGCTTCCCCGAAATGCCACCAGGGATCAGAAGCCACTACATAGGCAAGTTCAGGATAGCCCAGGCATGTGCAATGCTAAAAGTGGTGCATAATTTATATTCGTTTCTTCTAATTTAGACTACTAACCCATTTATCTACAGTACCACTAAATAATTTCCTAAACTATTCCTTGACTTGCAGCGTAGTTTGGGATGTCTTGATGCACTGATGTTTTTAACATTAAGTCAGAGAACCGGATATTTAAGACACTGTACACATGGGAAGCTTAAAAAGACATTCAAGTGCATCGAGAGCGAAACTGTTAGTGCAGTCAAGTCGTGAGTCCTCTGACAAGGTAACTGAGTCTGCCTTTTTCCACTCATCTGGACTTTCCAAATTTTCTAGAAGCCATTGTATTAGCTTTATGATCAGAAAATAAAGACAAATAGCAATCACAAAACCTAATGGCAGGAACACGTGGGATTCTATTTGGTTTTGATTGGCATCTCTAAGTAGCCATAACCACAGTGGAAAATATGTTTATACAGAATTTACAGACAACTCTTAATGTTACAAGGAACATGAGAGAAATTTCAAAAAGACCCAGAATTGCTCCTAAGGTATGTATCCTGACATACCTGGGCCTCAGAGGAGAAATGACTGAGCAGAAAATGACTGAGAAGCAAGCCACAGAACTCCATAAAAAGAGAAAAGAGAGGGGAAATGTCTCATATCAATATGCATCTCAGAGGCCAGGCTCTTTGTGAAGAGGCACAAAGTCACTTCAATGTCAGTGGATCTGCATAAGCCTTGGCTGTCAGACTGCAGCTGTGATGGAATTGGAGCAACTGTGTGCTATACAAGAGGCTCTATCTGATGTGATGTTGGAAGACCTGCAAGTGGAAAAGGCAATTGGCCCCATGGGTCACCAGCTGTTGGTGTTAGAGCAGAGGGCGGGTAGGATCAAGAATGTGGCATGGCCCGTGGGTGAGAGCAACCTTCTCTCTATATGCTCAACATGCCTCTACAGGCTCACACGTAGACTTCCTAGTAGGACAGTAAAGCCATTTGAAGCAGTCTCTGGTTATGGAGAGGTGCTGCAGTCAACCTTTAAAGTGACCCCAATTCTCCCACATACCACAGAAAGCAATAGTCATGCACACGCAGGGGCGTGTACATTCACAGGGATACTACCAAAGGGAGGCTTAGGAGTGTTACTTAATCACAGCCTTTAAAAACAAAACAAAACACAGTTGCTGTTGACGCCATGGGTTGGCACAGACTAGGTGTGGTAGAACAGACTATGTTTTGTTAGAACAGAAATAGGGTTTTCAATGGTTGACTTTTGTGGCAAGAGATCACCAGGTCTTTCTTTCAAGCCACCTCTAGATGGATGCCCCTGCCAACTTTTCAGTTAGCAGCTGAGTCCATTAACCATGTGCCCCACCCAGCGACTGCTGTTTATTCTTTGGAATAAACAAATTCTCTCTCCTCTAGAAATACAGCTTTCAACCCCACTGCATTGCCACCTCCAGGACCCGCCTGCATTGAAAAGCGGCTGTAGCTCCTTTGCTTCCCTTTTGTTGGTAGGAGGGTACTGGAACTCTTCAATTCTAACTTAGTCTTGTCAACCAAGTGCAAAGTGGCAGCTCTTTCCTACCTGTTGACTTATGTTCATCACGAGGGCTGCCACGAGTGACAGAAATTGTCTATCGGTAATGGCTAATTAATCTCACCTGTTTAATTTCTCTCTTCTTCTCTACCACAGGCCAGCATTTTTCCATAATGAAAAATAGATGTCCAAACATCTTGGTATCTACACTTTAAAAGAATTGATGCTATTTTTCAAGTGAATTTCTTCAGCTAGGACTCTTTAACCTGTCATTTCACCCAGAACCACATCCACTCTAGTTTTGTCTTCGGAAATTCTCATCTGTGCTAAGTGGCATGTCTCCAATCATTTGCCAGTGCCCTTTCACATTTTCCACAGCATGCGTTTACTTGGATCGGGTAACCAAGCAACTTCGAGTAACATGAAAATGTCCTCATTGCCTGGTGCTTCGGAGCTGGGTGCTTTCTCCACATAGATGCTGCCCGCGTCAGTGTTCATTCTTCAGCTGTCGGGGCGGGGAGGTGGGGAGTCGCACGTCTTCTTTGAACATCAATGGGCTACTCTGGCCACGAAAGCCTTCCCCAGCTGTCTTTAAGAAACTTTACATCCTTGAACAGTGAAAGGAGTTCATCAGACAAATGGGAGGTCATGACCCCCGAGAGGCATGGTGGTGACAGAGATGCCAACAACAACCACCTATCAGAGACTGGGTGCCACATAGCTTTCCCTTCACCTCACAGAGATAGCGTTTCCAAGCACCTGAATTAGGATCCTCCTTCTTGCAATTTGATCTTTAAACCTTGGGGACAACTCTTTTTGCAGGAGCTGAGTGTTGACCTTGACCTGCTTCTGAATATGGGCAGTTTAAGAAGACCAGTCACTTTGTCCAAAAGGTCACTTTTACCTGCAGTTGCAAGTCAAGAATTCCTTTGAAAGGGGGAAACCTTGGTAGAAAAAAAAAGTGCAGTTTGAAACGTCCCCAAATATCTGAACTACATAGGTTTGAGGAATTGTAGGGACACATGTTAACGTTCCCCAAATGGTGGCTGGAGCTAAGCAGGCATTCCCCCCTCCAGGGTCTTTCTGCCCACCTGAAAGATATCCTTTCTCCACAGGTTGCCAGGTTGCCACAGCACAACCAACCATAGCTTCAAGCTCTCTTCCCACTTTGGGGGTTTCAGTAGTCCACCTCAATGTCCTTGGAAAAGGGAGCTCCAGAAAGATTCCCCCTCAGCAGAAATCATCCTGCCCACAGCCAGCCGAAAAAGCGGTGTCACTCATCTCAATCTGCAAGATCCCAAATAATGTCCCTTTGGTTAACTCCATGTCCGTTTCCAGTTTCTCAGCCTCTACATACAGGGAGTCTGTTGCTCTTTGGGACTTGTGTCCACACAGGACTAAAAGTATCATCGACAGAAGCAGGGATGTGTGTCTGTTCCACTGGGCACTTGAAGCTGAACGAAGCACCTGAATTTCACAACTATTCCAATATTTATACTAAATCATATTTTCCATGGACACTGACATGTCCTATGCTCTGTAAGTCTTTCTGTGTCTCAACAATTGCACCTTTAAAATAAAGAAGTTGAAGTCTTTCTACATGTGCTCAAAGTCTCTGAGTCAAGGGCAAGACCTGGAAGGTAGGTGCTCTTACCTGCTAGGGGCTACATCACAACAGCTCTGCCTCTTAATATAGATGGAATCTACTGCTTCTCCTAGTCTCCCTCTCTCTGCCTCAGTTCATCTCTTGGTTAGCTCTTCTCTGGGCTATTGACAGTGTGTTCTCTGTTCTTCCAGACCAGTGGCTATCAACTAGGAGCAACTTTGTCCCCCAGGAAACATTTAGTAAAATCTGAAGACATTTCTGTGTCCTACCGAGAAGGTCAATAAAATAAAGGTCAAGGGTGCTGTTAGACCTTGTACAACGCACAGAGCAGCTCCCCAGTGAAAAGTCATCTAGTCTAACCTATCAGCCACACCAAGCCTGAGATACCCTACCCCAACCACAAAAGAACAACAACAAACACAAAACCCTTCGCCACTGGGTCACTGCTGACTCATGGCGACCCACATATGTCAGAGTAGAGCTTGTCGGTGCCTGTAATTGTAAAGAATTCAACCGTAATAACGTCCATGGGTGAATTTAAACAGCCAGCCTCTTAGTTAGTAGTCAGGCATAAACCTAAACATAACCTCTACCATAAGAATGAATGGCTTAAAGTGCCATTTCGAGAAGTAATTTCCATGCTTGGAATCCTTTAGTATCTCTCAGTTTTCCAATTAAAGTTTAAATTCTCCAGCAAGTCAAATCAGATCCATAGTGATCTGATCTTTCCTTAATTTTGTATCTTACCTTTCACCGTCCCTGAACCCCTCCTCCCTCACCACCCTTGGTACCAATGCAGGTATACCTGCCCACCCCACATTCTCTCTGCCTCCCCGCTGTGTCCATTCATTCTGTTGCTCACTGACCTCATAGCTGACACTATGATGTGACTAGAAAGGGAGGAGATGCTGTGCAGGCAGCTCGGGGCACGGGCATCGAGTGAGGCAGGGGGAAAGAGAACCCACAGACAGTCCACAAGCGCAGCACGGGTTCATCTCCTCTGTGCTTCCCCTTGTTGTCTCCCAACCGCCTCGGAGTGCTCCAAGCAGAGAGACTGGGTCTTCGTCTTCACAGGTCACAGCAATTTGCCCACTGCGGGCGCTGTAAAAGTTTCTATGTGTTATAGTAAGGGACGAACAATTTCCTAGCTTCTTTTAATTCGACGCTTTCTCAGACATAAAAAGTACTAACATTTCAAACTACAAGGATAAAACAAAATCCATTACTGTCTAGGTCCAAAAGCTCAGACAGAGAGGCCACCCACAAAGGCAGAAACATCATCTCTGTTGACAGATACATGCCAGCAATGTGGGCAGAAGCCCAGGGAATTATTGATGACTGAGAAGTGAAGGCTGCTTTTCTATCACAAGGGCAGGTGCTGAAAATGTGCACACACACCTGGGCTAAGCAAACAAATTTAGCCAAGAACGTGCAGAGCTAGTTGTTGAGGCAGACTGTACAGGCCTTCCGTTATCTGTACACACTCGCTCTCCTTATCACCTTGCAACTCTGCTTGAGGTGAACAGGGGTCTCCTAAGATTCCCTTCCTCCGTATTTGCTTCCCCTCCGCTCACAAGGTATTCTTAGTCCCTAGCTATCCGATTCTTCTAAACATGGTGCTTCTTTTAAGGAAAATATTTTCTAAAACTCATTACATTTTAGTGTGAATAAACTGCTGCTGCCACTCCCAAGAACATTTACATTCGAAGCCATATTATTATGGACTTAAACATTTTCTCCTATCAAAGAAAATCTTCACTTGAAACTGCAATGAGGTGATTTGTGGAGCAGGGCTAAGCTGACCTGCCCTCTTGAAATGACTCAGGAGCTAGAGTTTGAAGAGGAAATCACAATTGATCAGCTTTAAGGAAAAGCAGATTAGATTCAGGAGACATGATGGTGCAGTGGTTACACATCAGGTAGGCTGCAGTTCAAATGGTAGGCAGTTCGAAAGCACTAACCGCTCCTTGGGAGAAAGACTGAGCTTTGGCATCTACTTGATGGCAGGGAGTATATTATATTTACACACAGGTTCTAATCACTGCTATTTTGTGTTCATGGTTTTTGTTTCTGGTTTTCAATTTACTCTAAAATTAACAAAAGTGGGAGATGGCATTCTAATTTGTGCCTCACCAGATATCTGGAATACACAAATGTAGTGAGATTCTTCTGTGAAGTAATAAGTAAAGTCCTTAAAAACTAGGAAGCTTAGTGGAACATTTTAAAGATGATTGGTCATCTTTAAAAATATAGCAGCTTATGCATTAAAGTGGACAGCAAACTTCTTAGGGCCTGTCACATCTGTCAAACAAGGTTTCTGAGGAAAGGGGAACAAGAGGCTGGGGAAACTGAGACTAAAAGACGTGCCCACTGTTCTTACAGTCATCGCTCTCATTGCAATTCAGGAATGCCATCCTTCCAACCCACGGAACATTCATCAATGGCGGAACCAGTCCCAGTCCGTGGGTATTGTGTGGCAGCCATTAACCACAGATGGTTCCAGAGCATTGCTTTTTTTATTATTAGATCTCAATTCATTGATTTAAGAGCCACATGTGGTTAGCAATTACCGTATTGGATAGTGCAAGTCTAACATCATTACCGTTTCATGATGTGATTTCTAAAAGCATTTAACACCAGTGACTTAACTGGAAGAGAAATGGATAGGACTGCCAGTACTACAGAGTTGTCCAGCTGCACACACGCACTTACTACAAACATCGTTCCTGGTCTCCTCTGGCTCCCACCCCACCCCACATCTCACTCAATATCCCCAGGGTTGATGTCACATTCGTTCCTCCACATTGAAGCTGCGGTGTCCCCCTCTGGAAGGAGGTGCAGACTTACCCTCGCCCACGAGGAGGTCCTCATGCTGCTCCCTGGAGGAAGGCAGCAGGGGCTGCAGAGGCCCCATGTGGATGACGAGCTGGTTGTTCAAGGAGTGGGGACTGCGGCTCTGAGTCCTGTTTGCTCTGAAAACAGACACAAGCCAGAGAGAGTGGGTTTCCCCCAAACAGCGCCCAGACCACCCTCTCCACCTCTTAAGCTGTAAAGTGCCTCTGGATGCACACAGTACATTGGGCCAGAGGTAAAGGCAGCCTGTCACTCGAGCTTTACAACACTTCTTATTCTTCAAGTTCTCAGAAAATGTCCAGGTGTTCTAATGCAACACACTAGAAGAAAATGTTAAAAAGGAAAAAGATCCAAGTATATTTAGCCATGTCCCATCAGTGTTAAGCATGCTAGGGGACAACACAGGCATCTTAAAAAGATATAAACAATGCCCCCAGGGAGATGATTAATAATGTTCTCAGGCGAAAAATGACAATGATGCCTCTAAGGTGAATGAGAGGCATATATAAACCATAGCTGTAAGAACGGATTTGGGGTTCACACTTAATTGTAGCCCCAACCTAAGAGCAGTTAGTTATTATGATATGGTCCTGCTATTACACACCCTCCTGACGCGATCACTGAAGACAGGCATGCTACCCCCAACCTTTCTTACCACACACTCCAAAGCTAGGACTCTTGTATACATTGGAAATCCCTAGTTGAATCGACTTTTGGGAATCACTGAGTGATATCAATTACACCACAGGATGTCCAGTGACTAATTTTTCAGAAGTGATTGCCGGACTTTTCTTCTTGGGTATCTCTGGGCGGATTTGAACCTCCAACCTTTTGGGATGTAATTGGTATCACTCCTAGCTTTGGAGTCTGTAGTAAGAAAGGCTGGGGGTAAGACTGAGCAACATCTTCTCAACAAAAAGCTTTTATGCCAAAAATTACTGTTTTTACTCAGCTTTCCACGCAACTTTCAAAAAGGTGCTGACAGGTTACCATGATGAGAAAGTTGTGGGCTACTGCCAAGCACATTCCAACTCCGGGAAATTCTGTGTATACATAGTAGAATTGTGCTGTAGGGTGTTCAAAGGAACTGGTTGGTCAAGCCTATTTTCAGAGGCACCTCCGTGGGTTCAGTTCACCAACCTTCCATGCAACCCATTTGTTCTGTCCTTTATAAAACACAGACCATCTGATTTACAGGCCAGTATGCTATGATACTTCTCGCTGACTTTCTGTAGCCTCTCGATCCCACAATGCCTGGAAAGAGCTGCCAAATGTAGTGCTGCCTAGCCCCGACTTATCGGGCAATTTTCTGAAAGATGGCCAGAAATCCCACCTGGCTTTCACTCTGCCCTGGAAACTGAGGTACCTGCTCCGGAAGCAGGGCTTTCCCATCCAGGCGCGGGTACATGGCAGGTTTCTCTACTCTTAGAAACATTGTCAGTGGACTAGTGGGGCGGGGGGGCGGGGGGGGTCGAACGGCAGGGCAGGTGGGGGGTACGCCTGCCTGATTTGCAGTTCCTTCATGATTTTACTTGCAGCTGAAAGCAATTTCTGAATCCCAATGGTTTCTAAGAACTCTGTAAGGTAGAAAGGTATCCTTTGAGAACTATAAGAAACATTGTGCTTCGAAGAATGGTGACATAAAATAGAATGACTACAACAAAGCTCCACACTTTGAAGAGATATCTATCTTATGGGATGCTAGCATGCATCGATCTGTCAGAGTCTATGTTCTCATTTTCAGATAAGAGGCAATGACACTAACATCTCCACCCATAAGAGATTGAATTGTGTTCCCTCACCTGCCCCTCCACCCCTCCACCCCACCAAAAGGATATCTTGCCTGTACCTGTGAATGTGACTCTGCTTGGAAATAGGGATTCTCTTTTGTTAATTTAATGTAGCCTTATTGAGGTAGGGTGGGTCTTAAACCTAATCCCATCTAAGTGGCATCTTATACCTGGGAGAACAACCCCAGAGAGAGAGATACACAAGAGGCACATTTCATGTGAGGGTTATGTGCAAGCCAAGGATACCACGAAAATGGAAAAACATATAGACTTATCAACAAGGGAATGAAGTTAGAGCCTGGCTCAAACCACATATACATTTATCTCAAACCGAATAAAGACTTAAATGCAGGAGCTTAAAGAATAAAATGCTCAGAAGGAGACATGAGTACATGTTGCAGCTTGGACGATGGATTTGTCTGCCTGATGTAACGCCAAAAGCAGAGGCAACAAAAGAAGAAATAGATGAACTCAATATCCTCCAGGACAAAAACTGTTTATGCTTGAAGGACATCTTTAAGAAACTTTAAAAACAACTCACAGTACGGGATACATTTTTACAAATTATCTATCTGTGAAGAGGTTTGTATTCACAATCTATAAAGAATTGTTACAGTATAATAATAAAATGAAAGCTAATCCAATTGGAACATGGACATAACTCAAACAGAGATTCCCCACCCCCCCCAAAAAGATACACAAACGGCCAATAAGCACCTGAAAAGGCATTCAACTCCATGAACTACTAGAGAAAAGCAGATCAAAACCACAATGAGATACTGACTCAGACCTGCTGGGATGGCTATTCTCATAAACAGTAGGCAGAAAATAACAAATGTTGCTGAGGGCAAGAGAAAGCAGAAAAAGCATACTGCCAGTTTGGAAACGTCTGACAATTCCTCCAGTGGTTAAATGTGCGTAGAGTCACATGTGAGCTAACCATTCCCCTTCTAGATACATACCCCAGGGAAGCGTCTTCATTAATGTTTGTAGCAGCTTAGTCACAATAGTCCAAAAACAGATAAACAAAATGTGATAGAGCCACGTAATGGAATATTAGCCAGCAATCAAAAGGAGGTGAAACACAGATGCATGCTACAACATGGAGAAGCCTCAAAAACATCTTGCTAAAGAACAAAACCAGTCACAAGGACCACAGATTGTATGATTCCATCTATATAAAATGTCCAGAGTAGGAAAAGCTAGCGAGCCCTAAGGTAGATCAGTGGCTAGGGAGGAAAATGGAATGGTGAAAATGGTCTAACATGTATTGTGACGGATTCACATCTCTGAAACGGTAAGGTCATTGAAAAGACGTTTCAATGGGTGAACTGCATGTGGATCCTAACTCATGAAATTCTGTTTCAAAACAGAAGAGTTTGTTCCTTTGGGTTTACAATATCACGAGAACTCCCCTGGGATAGAGTAGAACACCCAAGCTGATTCACTAGCTCACCTTCTGCCTGCCAGGTTGTCAGCAGCTTTGGGGGTGGCCGATGCGACAGAGTGTCCAGTACTCAGCAGTAGGACAATGGAAGTCTACTCTTGCATCTTCTACCAGAGAGCTATGACCTTGAGTCAATCATCGAACTTCTTTGAGACCCAAGCTTCCTTATCCCCACAATAGAAGCATCAAGTGAGGTAATCTCTGAGGTTACTTCCAGATGCAAGTTTAAATTGTGTATTTTTTCAAATGTTCTGGAAAAGTTCAAATAGCATCTATTAGCATGCCCCTGTCTTTATTTCTTCCCCCACTGAACAGCATAACAATCTTGGGCAGGAGGTGCTATCTATCTATCTATCTATCTATCTCTTCTCACTAATGATAGATGCTCACAGGTATTGTAGTGAGTAGGTGTCCCTAGCCATGAGGCTTGGCTTCCCTCCCCTTGCTGTTTTCTCCTGCTTCTCAAAGCCGGAGAGATTGCATTGGATTGCAGACTCACACACGACACCTGCACATGGGTTAATCCCCAGTGAGTGAGTTGTTTCCTCTGTATCCTATGCATTGATGTGGGCCCTCACACTGATTGCAGTTCTGCTCCTGTCCATGGGGAAAGCTGTCTGCAGGCCCATCTTGGTGACACTGCCATGAGGCCTCAGCTTCTTCCTGAGTGACAAGGTGGAAAGGCAGCCAGCTCACTTGGTTGCCTTGGTAATAGAGGCTACTCTCATCTGACTATATGTAGCATAGACTCATCATAGTCCAAAGGTGGAGAAGGGCAGAGAGGTGCCAACCTATCTGGCCTTAAAAGGGAAAAGAGTCATGGTCCAGATGTTCTGTTTTAGGCATTTAACATCCGTGAAGTTTAGGAGGTACCATGAATTGAGTTCATTGTGGCGGCGGCGAAGAGAATGTGTCATCCAGACGAATCACCAAGTCCTATCACTTGAAATAAGATGTATACCCTGCAACCCCACCACCTGAACATTTGTCAGATTGTGATGGTTTGTGTGACACCATGACATGGGAGTTATGCCGCTGGTATGTCAAATACTAGCCATGTCACCCACGATGGACAGATTTCAGTGGAACTCACAGTAGGCAGGAAAGCCAGATGGATCTACTTCCTACAATAAGCCATTGAAAATTCTATGGATCGCATTAGGATACTATCCAGTGCAGTGCTAGAAAGGGAGCCTCCTCAGTTAGGAGGCGCTCAAAAATGGACTCAAATGTCAACGATCAAGGAGACAGTGCAGGACTGGGTGACAACAACAAACAGCACACCTCCCTGAACCAATAATGCCAACCCCCTCATGCTTCAGAGTGGCTCTTTGGAGCAAATGGACCAGAGGTGAGAAAGCACTGTCAAGCAGTGTGAGGGCACCAGGAAAATGGAGACTGGCCAAGTCTGACAAAGGCAGGAGTGACGTGGTGACTGGCTCAGCCAGGAGATGGCAAGACCAGCCTCACACCCATCTTCTCGGAGGTCAAACTAAGCCTGGGGCTCCACTGAGCGAGCAACTCAAAGTGACCACCCAGATGCAGTCCAGGCATGGTGCAGCCCAGTCTGTCTGAGGGCAGGATGCGGCATGATGACCGTGCCTGGGAAGAGAGAAAAGATGGTTTGGGGTGCGATGACTTCTTTTCTGTGTTTGACGTCCATTAGACGTCTTGTCCTTATTGAAGTGATGTCACCAAACACACAGGGGGGCCCTACAGGATTTGGGAAAGCCAGTTTTGGCCCTCTTTACCCCACCCTAGAAGCCCAGAGCCCACTGGAGACAATCCACTCACCTCTGCACCTCAGGAGGCTTCCTCTGGATCTTGGAGCTGGCCTCCACTACCTCTTTGGCAACTTTACCACTGCAAGAAAGAGAGCCACAACTTATACACACAGATGCCATGAATGCACAGACGGGCAGGGATAGACGTGTATGTGCTTGTGTGATGGTGTGTCGCTGTGATTAGGTACTATCAAGGCCCTTCTAACTCATAGTGGCCCTAGTGGACAGAGCAGAACTGTCCCATAGTGTGGCCTAGGCTGAAAGCTTCCGAGCCCAGTACATCCCCACATCGTTTCTCCCAGGGAGTGGTTGATGAGTTTGATCTGGTGAACTTTTGGGTATCAGCTAAGTGCTTAACTATTGTGCCACTATGGCATCTTATGGGTAGGTGTGTGTGTGTGTGTGTGTGCGTACATGAATCATTTAATGGCCACTATTAAAAAAGATAGATATAAACAAAACCCATTGCCACCCAGTCAATCTGGCTCATGATGACCCTATGCGATAGGGTAGTGTTGCTCCATAAGATTTCTGAAGCAGTCCATCTTTACCAGATCAGAAAGCTTCCTCTTTCTCCTGCAGGGCAACTGGTGGGCTTGAACTGCTAACTCTATAGTTGCAGTACTTCACCCACAGCACCACTAGGATCCTTGATGGCTACAATAATATCTCTGAAATAGGATGTTATATGATTTGGGCATTATGTGAACACTATATTAAAGCTGTTTCTGATCACTGCCATTACTAGAGCTGGTAAAAGCCAGAAGAAGTGGAGAGGAAGCAAGTGAGGAGGGAATGGACTGCACCTGTCTCACCTGCTGCTCTGCTCACCTGAGCAGCAGGAGCAGCCCAGCCCCACACAGACCCCCCCCCCACACACCAACCCTCTACCTGCCCACTGGTCAAAGCCTGAGAGCCGTGTCCAGATCCATCCCCTGGGCCTCACTGGCCTACATGGTGGGCCAGAGCTTCAAGAATCTGGGCCTGTGAGCACCCAATTTGTAGAAGGCTAGGGAGGACAGTAGGAAGCCCAAATCCATCTGCAGAGTATCTATTTGGATTCAGTCTCTGGCAGGTCCCCTCTGGCCACAGTTGAGGGACCACGATCAGCCTTGCTATCAGACAGAGATTATTGTAAATTTGATTAGAATAGATGGGCCTATGGTATAATATGATATATGGTCAGTTGACCTCCCTCTTGACCCAACCTGCATTTGCCCAAGGTTTAAATAGTTTTTTGCTGGAAATTGTTTGAAAGTTTCCACAACAGAAATTTTATCTCTGACTTTAAAATATTGCTGGTAGTCTTTTCTTTTTTACAGTTTTTTATTGTTTCTGTTATGAAACACATAATGAACAGACGCATAAATAATGGAGGTAATAGCTTAATGGGGATGGGGGAATTGGGAGACAAATAAGGAATATGGGAAATGAGAGGGTGCACTAGAACTGATGGTGGTAATGTATATACAACTATTTTTAATACAACTGAACTATGAAAGTGTCTGATTTGTGAATTTTATATCAATAAAACTGTTGGGGGAAAACAGTCTGGGGTTTTTTAATCATTCCGAGGATATGATCGAGAAAAGGAGAGCTGCATTCTCTTTAAAAACAAAACCGTGTGGGACCTCGGGCGCATGAGCTTGAACTATACACTGTCTGATGCTGTCCTATGGGAGTAAGACAGTGCACCTCACAGACTTGTCTGCAGGTGCAGATGGGTGTGCATGCGTGTGTGTGCGTGAAGGGATGGGTGCATGCAAGTGTCACTTCATGATGGCCAGATCTCACTCAGGCCCCCTACCCTTTCTGATTTTGAGGCAAGTCCATGAATAGAATTTACCAATGGGGTCTGGGGGAGGGGGGGAAGAGGGCGGCGGCTAAAATAGGGGTGCAAGCCAAAGAGCACTTTATTTGCAAGCCAAATATTCAAATACTTTTTCAAAGGGGCTGCCACCACCCTATCCCCAGTGCTTAAAATGGGAAGGGTAGTACCCACCTATATCGAAATCTACTTCCTTTGAAAAATATCTTGCTGCTTGACACAGTCTTGATCTGGCTGGATTTTGTATACCTTTAAGAAAAAGCAGAATGGGAAGCGATAAAGACGTTAGCAAGTCAAGTTGGGCGTGGCACACAGATATGGCAACTGGATTATTTTGGATAATGAGAAAGAAATGCATTTTATATTGTGACTCAGCACACACCTACAAAACTAAGAGAGCAATTTCCCCAAAAGATGGCTACTTTTACCATATATATGTAACCCAAGCTGATATGTTCTATGCTGTTTTCTTTCATTCATTTTTTAAAAATCGCTGGACATGACCCACATATTTGATTTAAGGAGCCACTTTTGGGTCACAACATGCAAAAAGGAATCAGGCAGTACTGATGATCAGAGGGGGTTCTTCCCAACTTGTATCTGAAAGACGTTGAGAGGTGGAGTTTGTGACGTGCCTCGTTAAGCTCTGCAGGGGCAGGGGTACTTTCTTGCTTGTGCCTGTGTCAACCTGGCCGCAAAAACCCAGCATCCCTGCTATACAGGTCACTTTGTCACCAGGAACCCACTCACTGTGGGTGAGAGATGGAGCTTCGAATCCATGTCATGCATGTCATGGAAATGGGTCGCTAGCTTTTGTGTATTCTCAGATGAAGTCACTACGACCCAGTGCCCTTTAAAAGAACCCACGCTGGTAGGTGACTAAGCTACATGTGGAACAAGGCGCCCAGCCAAGCCCTGATTCTGCACTGCTCAGCTGTCCCTGTAAATAAGCACCAAACAACAACACTCTGAAAAACAGCTTAGAACACAGGCTGCCCACAGTCTGCAGGCAAGGCCCCACATCTGTGCTTAGGCTGAAGAGACCTCTATGTCAGTCTCAGGAGGTTTCATGCAATGCCAACGAACATGTTACAATGGTTTGGAGATCATTGAAAATATCGAGCATCATAAAATCTTTACAAGCGAAGCCATACTTTCTGTAGGATTCTGAGCATTGCCAGGTTCACAGGCAGGGCCACTCTTAGTGCTTCAGGGCCAGCAGTGCTTTCTCCTGTTGGCCTCTGGAGGCCTTCATTCAATCACGCAGCAAATATTACTGAGTGCCCATCATGTTCCCAAACTAAGCCCAGGAAGACACCTGGTCTCCACATTGCTGGGGGACAGGTGACAGAAGCGCCCACCTAGGAGCCAGGGGCATGAATGTGAATTACAGACTTTATGAGGGGTTCTTAGGGCTATGAGGGCAAAGTTACATTAGCAGCCTGGGGGGACCTGACCAGGTCTAGGGGTCCTGGGAAAGGACCCCACAGAAGGGTTATCTGAGCTAAGAGCCCAGGAAAGACAGTGCCAGGCAGGAAGGGCCAAAGGCTTTGGAAGTCGTTCGAGTCTGAAGGCCGAGTAGACAGAAAGATTGAGCGGTGCCTCCCGAACTCCACACCCACTGCCATGGCATTGATTGCAACCTAGAGCCACCTGGAGGGCTGGGCAGACCTGCCCACCCATCTGAACCTCTGAGACTCTGGAACTGTTGCCTGGAGTAGAAATCCCCATCCGGGAGAGGAGCTAAAAAGATGAATGTGTTTTCCCATATGTCTGTTATTATTATTATTATTTCAATGATGAGAGAAAACTAAAGGCACAAGAATCAGCCCTAGGAGGAATGTACAGGGACTGACTTCAAATAGTGTTGGCGAATTTGTCTTTGTCCAGAGGCCAATGGGGAGTCTCAGTAGCAATCTTTTGCAATGACCCTCCCAGGCTCATGTCATGTCCCCTAACCAACCCCAGGAAAACAAACATCCCTGTGACCTGCCAGCTGCCGGTGCCCAAGTCTCAGAAGGATCGTGTGAGTGCTAGACCAACGCTCTACAGAGTCTGAGACAATGGAGAATGACATTAACTACATATGACCAGCAGCGATCGCCAATGGGATAAAGGCCCAGTGGGGAGGGTTCTTCTCAAGGCAGGGCCCGGGGCTGACAGTTTGGGAGCTTGAACAACAGGTGGAACCCACATTTTCAGACCTAGCTAACTTGTATGTCACTAAATTTTGAGTGGCATGAGTTGAAGGAGCTAACACGGTTCATCTGGGAGGCGCAACAGTGAGCCGTGGTGGCGCAGAGGGCTACACACTGAGCTGCTAATACATGCGCAGTGGCTCAGATCCACCAGCTGTTCCTCCGAAAAAAGACCAGAGTTTCTGCTCCTGTAAAGATTTAGGAAGTCTCGGAAACCCAGTTTTGCTCTGTCCTAAAAGGTCACCATAAGTCAGAAATGACTTGATGGGAGGGAGTTGGGCTTTTCTAGCTTTATGAAGCATCATAAGAAGTCCCGGTGATGCGGTGGTGAGCTCTCCGCTGCTAAACGAATGACTGGCAGCGGAAACCTACCAGCTGCTCCTTGGGAGAAAGATGGAAAGAGCTCCGGTAAAGAAGACAGTCTTTGAAAGCCTGGGGCTTCAAACCCTGAGCTACAGGATTGTTGTGAATCAGAAGGAACTGGACAGCCATGGGTTTGGTTTTAGCCCTTGTGGTGTATTCTATATGCAACTGGAGACAGAGAGAGTGTGTCATTTGAGTCCCCAAATATCCCGGGTGCTATCACAGTGTGTAGGCTAGCACAGGCATGAGATAAAGATTCTTGGAATGAGAGCACTGTTCAGTGCCTGCAGCGAGTGTGCCGGGAACGCAGGTGGCAGCATTCGGTGGATGGAAACAGCAAACACCTGGGACAAAGAAGCTCAGACGAGGTTACTGTTGATAAGTGAATCTCTGGGGCCTCGAATTGGGGAGAAAACTTGGGTTTCTGCTTCAAGGTTCTGTTCTCAGGCAGCAGCTCTCAAAGCCAGAGTTTTCAAACCAGCTTGGTGGCCCTGGGCCAGCAGACAACCAGCAGTACATTCATGCCTTAAAGTGCCATGGGGAATTCACAGAGCCTCCCTGTTCCCATGGCATGTGAAAGACAGAAGGGGGCACAGACCACTTCCAGTCAGGGAAACAAGATCAGGATCAGGGCTTTGCTCTGCCAACTGAAACTATTAAAAATGGACCTCAGCCCTGGAGGGAGGGCCAGGCAGTGAAAGAGCAGACTAAACAGGCTTCCACCCTTCCATTTAACAAAATCACCAAGTCCTCCCTACCCCCACACCCCACCAACCAATGCTTAAAACACCTGTCATCATTTGTAGAGGTGGGAGCAATAACAGGACCAATAGCTACCAATTATCAATGGGTCTCATGTCTGAAAGAACTAAGACCACAAGACAAGAAGACCCAATTCCATTGTCTAAACCTACTGCTACCAAGTGAATTCTGCTTCCTGGTGACCCTGATGTAGAGTTTCTGTGGCGAAAATCTTTCTCAGACCAGAGAAGGTCATCTTTCCCTGAGGAGCGGCTTTGGGGGTTGAGCTGCCAGCCTTCCAGTTAACAGCCCAACACATACCTGACAGTGCTTTGGTTCTTTGTGAATTCAAACTCTTTGTTCCAGGCCACCATACTAGGCAGTAAGTAAGTTCAGATTCAAACCCATATCTGTTTGCTTTCACAGCCCGGATTGCTCCACGAGGCCACATGGTGTGGCAGGAGCAGGGCGTGATCCAGGCCCTCCACCCTGCAGACAGAAAGAAGGCTAAGGCCAAGGCCCCACAGCAAGTCAAAGCAAGTGATCCCTAACCTCCTCCAGGAGGAACAGGAATGGTTATAAGCTAATGGAGAAGCAAATGTTCTGGAATATCTCAGATCACAAGTACTACAAATACTGAAATACTGTTCTTGTTAGCTGTCATCAAATCCACCTTTCACCACCACCCCCAACCCCCAGCTCATAGCAATCCCTATGCGCAATGGCATCAGACATTGTCATGTGTAAGATTTTCAATGTAGATTGCCAGGACTTTCCTTCTTGTCTTAGTCTTGTAAGCTCTGCTGACATGTGCTCAGCATCAGAGCAACATGCAAGCTGCCACTGACGGACAGGAACGTGATGGGAGATGCCATGGCCCTGGCCTTCCTAGCGGAGACACTAACCAGTCTGCTCCATGTTCACGGTTAAACTCACTGGGGTCTTTGGGAGTTTCTGTAAACAATGGGAAAGGTTTCCTCTGATACACAGTTGTCCTATTGAAAGGTAAAAAGATCAAACAAACCTCCTTGCTAGCTGCCAGCTAACCTGTTTACCACAATGTGGGGGGAAAGTCACTGAATTATGCCTGTAAAATCTGTACCCTCCCGCCCCCCACTCTCCCCATGGGCCTTTCCTAGGACTCTGCCCCCCCCACCTCGGGGGGGTGGGCAAGAAAAGTGGGTAGACCTGCACCACGTGGGAACTTAGTCATTTTCCTCACCACCACTTGGGAGGTCAAATTGGCAAGTGTTTTGTTAAATATATATTTTACCACCCAAAAACATTTTTAAAAAGGGTCCACAGATTTTAGATGTTTCTCTGTCCCCCTTTCCCACCCCATTTCCTATGCAGCTTTTTGAAGGGGCTCTGGTGGCACCATTAGATGAGCATTCGGTTGCTGCAGTAGCCACTCTGTGGAAGAAAGCGGCGGATGGCACTTCCCACCACGACGTAGAGGGTTGCTGTAGATTAGAATACTTCGCCAGCAGTGGCGGCTTTTGAGACTTCTTTCCATATCTGGTCACTGTTTACAGCCTTACCTTCCTTTCCATGCTGGCAGCCCATGCCCCAACCTCAGTCCCCAAAGTGCAGCTTCCACTCTGCTGCCGTGGTCCCTTACTCAGACTGGGATGCCCTTCTTCCACTTGGAATGACCTTTTACTTCCTAGTTTTTGCAACCCTCCGGTGGGGTTCCCTTTAATATTTTATTTCTACTCCTTTTTTGCTCTTAATCATGGCATAAAATTTTCCCGAGACCCCAAACTATGTTTTCTTGACTCACATAATATTTGTTGTAAACTAGTTCTGTGCTAGACTCTTCAGGGAGCACAACAACAAAGACAATCTAATCCATATCCTCAGGGAGACCCAATCCGGGTGGGGAGACAGATAAACCAAACCCCAAGCGCACTGCCATGGATTCAATGCAGACTCACAGGACAGGATAGGCATGCTCCTGTGAGTTTCTGAGACTGTAACTCTTTATGGAAATGTAAAGCTCTGTCTTCTTCCCAAGGAGCAACTGGCGGTACCGAACGGCCCATGTTACAGATCACAGCGCAACTCGCAACCACTAAGCAACCTGGGCTCCTGGGGAGAGTGATCTGTAATAACGGTTGTGAGATGATAAAATGTTCACTTTGCCTTGTTTCTTGACTCCATCCACCAACTCCCCCATTTGTAAGAAAACAGACATTCAAAAACTCAGTGTCTCCAAGTAATTCCTTGATGGAGACCAGATGATTTGATTAAAGGAGGTGGATTAGGAATTCCAAAGGAGTCGACTTCCATACAGTGTGGCAAGTTCTCGGAGAGTTACTAGAGTTACCACCTGAGCCAGCAATTCTGTTCCTAGATATATAACCAAAAGAGTGGTTCATACAAAACCAGAATGTGATGATTCAGAGTAGCACTATTAAAAATAGTAAATAAATGAAAATAATCCAAATGCCTGGTAAATGATAATGGAGAAGGAAAATGTGGTACATCCATTTAACAGGATATTATTCAGCTATAGAAAGGGATGAGTAGATGTCAACTAAGCCAGCATAGAGGAAGCACACCAATATCCGGTGAGTCAAGGACTTTAATTAATCAGTGGTTTGGGCAGGGGGAGCGGCAATGATGTTTGGATTCACAGGGATGATGTTTGGATTCGCACAATGAAATGAATAGATCTCACAAATACCATGCAAAGTGAAAGAAGCTGTACACAAGAAACCACATAGTAGATCATTCTGCTTACGTGCAAAGTCCAGCATGGACAAATCCATGTGGACAGAAAGCAAAGGAGTGACGACCAAAGAGATTGAGGAATGACTGCTGATCAGAATGGGGTTTCTTTTGGGGATGATGAAAATTTTCTGGAATTAGAGGGTAGTGATGGTTTCATAATTCTAAGACTATACTAAAACCCACTAAATTACACACTCTAAAAGGGTGAATTGCGTGGTAGAAAATTACATAAAAATCATTTAAAAAAATTTTAATCACATAAGCTTAGACTAAAACCTGCCAGTGTTGAGTCCCCTTTCTCTCAAGGCTCACATGGGGGAGAGACCTGTATTCAGTGCTTTCTCAGAGTCACTCAGGTGGTTTTTGTTTAGCCAGTGCCTGAGTACTGCGGGGAGAACACGGATGGAGTAAAGATTCTCACAAATGCCCTTGGGATGGTGCTAACCACAGGACACTCTCTCTGAAAAGACTAGACCTCTTCTGGCCATTAGCATTCCACAGCATTCTGTAGATCATCATGTCAGGATTTTATAATTGTCCTTATTAGGTTTTCATGTGACTGAAGACAGAATTCATAACTCATTTAAATATGATCAAGAGGCTCTAATAAAGAGAAACAAATGCACACCCATTAGCAAAGTACAGGGGGTTCCAATAGTGCTCGTAGAACCTCATGAGTCAGGGACTAAGAGCTACTTACTTATAAAAGGCCTGATTCTCCACCCCACACTTCCAAAGATGCTTGCAGGCAGCTGGTGTTGAAGTATGGAATGCCAACACTGCTTTTTTCTAATAAAGAAATAAACAAAATGGAGCACGTGAATACAGTTTTTCCCCTTCAAATAGTTACCGATGTATATCCTGCCTCCTACACCCTAGATTGAAAATAATCTATGCGTGTTAGCAGGTTCTAAAAGTATTGTTGAAACAGTGCTCCCTCGCCTTTTGCAGACATCATCAATCCATCCAGGCCTCACCATCCTCCTCAATGCTGCAGGCATTGACCAACCATCCATTAGACTTGGGTGGGCTTAAAAGCCTACCTGGCATCTTGTCTAGTGAGAATCTGTTCCGCATACTCTGCTTTGGATTCCCCATGTTTCCAGATTTAGCTCTGAGTTTCAAAAGTTCAGTAATGGCTGTCTTCAAAAATGCTTCTCTGAAGAACTTTACCTGTATCTCGCAGCTTTTTATTTTAAAGGACCTCTGTTTTAAAACTGTCAACTTTTATTCTTTTCGTCTTGTTTTTTTTTAATCATTATATTGGGGGCTCATACAACTCTTATGACAATCCATACAGCCATCTGTTGTGTCGAGCACATTCATACATTTGTCACCCTCATTACTCTCAAAACATGTGCTTTCTACTTGAGCCCTCGGTATCAGCTCCTCTTTTTCCCCCTCCCCTCCCACCCCTCTCTCCCTCATGAACCCTTGATAATTTATAAATTATTTTTATTTTGTCATGTCTTAAGCTGTCCGATGTCTCCCTTCACCCAGTCCTCTGTTGTCTGTCCCCCAGGAAGGAGGCTATATGGAGATCCCTGTGATTGGTTCCCCCTCATAGACTCTGTAACACTCCAACCAGTATGGGTGATATTTAGCTTTGTAATATTCCTCCCTGGTTTCGTATCAGCAAATTACAGAGAAAGGGGAGGTTCTATCTTCTCTCTCAAATTTGTCCCAGCCTGTTTTTCACATGGAAATGAACAGTTGGCATTACTTCCTGACTGTATTTATGTATACTTATTTACACACACATATCCACCACTCATGTCAGTTTGCTCTTCTGTGGTGACTGTGTGTTGATTGGATGCTGGATGCTACACCACTGGTATTTTATATACCAGAATGCTCACCCATGATGGACACGTTTCAGTCGAGGTTCCAAACTATGACAGATTCGGAAGAAAGGCCCAGGGATCTACTTTCCAACACTGGCCAATGAAAACCTTATGGGTCACCATAGAGCACTGTCTGAATTGTTTGCTTTGGACTTGTCATCAGGATGGATGAGTCCTATTTGGTGATGTCATCGGAATGGATGAATCTTATTTGGTGATGTAGAGGGTCAACCAGAGTAAAGTGAAATGGATTAACACAATGGCCACATCAATTGTTTTACCATGATAGTGACCATGAAGCTGACAAAAGACTGGGCAGAATTTCATTCTGTTGTTTATAAGGTCACCAGGAGTCAGTCAGCTCAACAGTAGCTACATAGATGCAAGTATATTTTACACAATTTATAAATATGTACTTTCAATGTTTTTATGTAGATAAATATTGACAACATTTATTTATTTACCTCTAAAATGTCTCTAGCATGTAGCTTCTCTTATCACTATGGAATTCAAAGTCATGGTCTTTTAGGAGTATAAGGGGTATATTTTCCTCTGGAATAGTTCTCAAGCAACACACTTATCCTTACACATACGCCAACAGGTACTTAGAAAAGCAAGATCTGACCTCTTTCTGGGAGCCAATCACATAAAATGTCTTCCCTTCAAACTTCAATTTGCAGACATCTGGCCTAAGAGAAGGGAAAAAGAAAAAGGCAGTTAGCCAAGGTACCTGGCTTTCCCACAGGAACCTGGCTGACTCACAAATGCCAAGCAGATGGCAATGAAATGAGATAGTTTAACAGTGAAGATGTAACGAGCAGCAAAGAGCCCCCATGTAAACGGGGGCTCTTTCCTCTCCCCCCCCCCGCCCAGACAGCGGTGCCTTTCCCAAGAAAGGGTCTGCTGGCAGCTCAGAATGATTTCTTCCTTATCTTCCAGGGAGGCTGCACTTTCTTCTGAGGAGCTCTGGAGAGTCTGTCCGTGCTAATGACCAAGACAACACCAATTGGCTAGTTCACTTTGAGAGGTCAGAAGAATGTGGTTATGTTCAGACTCGGTCCATGAAATATGCTCATTCACAGTAATTGTCTCCTTTATGATTTAATAGCTGTGTTTAAGGAGCGTAACACACCATGTTGCAAAATTGTCATCCTGGCTCTCCCAGCTTATAAAAGAATGATTCTACTGTATTTTGAGATGCTCAAAATAAAAAAAAATTTAAGAATGTCAAATTATCGTCAAAACCCAAATTATCGACATTGGGTTTCAACATTAGAGGACACCCAACTAAGAACTTCCTGAAAAGTAGACTGTGGGTCACATCCTCAGTGTGAATATGTGTGGAAGGAGACAAAGAAGGAGTCTGTTTTTCTCCCCAGGGTCTAGCTCTGAGGATAGTGATGTTTGTCCGGTGGCTTCCTGGGAGAAAGAACAGTGAGGTCACAATCTGCTGTGTTAACACAGTGATTTTGTAAGAATGACAAAGCCTAATGGATGTTACAACACACATGCAAACACCTACAACGATTAGGTGGAGAGGTGATTTGTTTGACTAGCATGCAGATAGATGGCTGCCATACACATAGAGACCTAAGGATGGGATCAGTGTCAGCAGCCCAAGAGGACTCCCCAAACTAGTGCTGTTGTTGCTGCTGCTGCTGTTAGGTGTCATTGAATTGGTTCTGAATCACTTGGAAAAGGCTTGGAGATTATTCAGTTGAGCTACTAAGTGTATTCAGGAAGAAACTAAGGCCCAACAGGCAAGAGGCATAGACTTAATGCTCACTTGAGACCTGTTAAATTCTAAGCTAACTACTCCAGGACTCCAGCAATTCAGAAAGCTGAACATCTCCCTCCCTTTTGCAACCCGAGGGTGGAATGGGGAAGTCCCCAAATTACTCATGCTAGCCAAAGTCAGTAGGAATCCTTAGGGGACTTATTCCAAAACAGATTAAAGGTGACTTAATGTTGGAGCTTCTTTGCAGGTGCTGAAAATGCCAAGAAAATTGGACCCTGCTACCTGTTCCATATGTATGAACCGTCCAGAGCAGGTGACCAGATGTACTACAAAGCACGCTCTCACACATTCTTTCCTCTAGTCTTCACTCAATCTACTCCCCTCCTGGTATCCAAGTATTACTGACCTCCATTTTATGGGTAAGTAAACAGACTCAGAGAAGTTAAGTGATTTATGATAAAGGCAAATCCGAGTTTCGAGAAAGCTAATTGTGCGTGAAGAGAACAACTAGGGCACAGAGAGGGGTCAAAAGGATAAACTGAGTTAAGAGATAAAGATATATATTGGACAAGAAAACTATTTTTAAAATCAGGGTTCTCAGAAAGGAAGGTCTGATCAGGAAAGGGGCAACAGATTTGGAGCAAAGTGTGCCTGAGTTGACTGACGTTAATCTAATCGAAAAGACTTGCAAGGAAGGCAGGTGCTAAGAAGATGATGGGGGGACAGGACTCAGCAAAAGGATGCTGGAAGAAAGCCTCAAGCTAATAGAATGAAGGAAGCAAAGTGTCAGTAAGTAGAAGAGCACATCTCCCACACAGAACTGTGGACAGCCCTTGCCAGTCAAGGGGACACTCTGAGACAAGGGGTGGCAAGTCTGCCAGGGTCATCAGAGAGGGACGGAGTCAGATGAGGGCCGAACAAGTCTATGTCTTTGCCATACTACGATGTAGACATGAAGTAAGGAAAGAAGTAGGCCTCAAAGCCATAGGCGCCCACATGAAACAGAAGCTATAATCTCTCCACACACTTTTATAGGTGGAGTTTCCATCCTTCAAACTTTCGCAGTGTGGATTACAACTCAAAGAAAATGAAAATCCTCACAACTTGACCAACAGGTTAAGAGGACAGAGAAAAGATCAAAATTGTCAAGGATTTTCTCTTGTTTGGTTCCATGGTCAATGCTCATGCAACAGCAGTCAAGAGATCAAACAACACATCGCACCTCTTTGAAGTGTCGAAAACCACTCTTTAAAGACCTCTTACAGTGTTCAAAGGCAAAGATGTTATTTTGAAGACTGAGGCATGTCTGACCCAAGCCGTAGCATTTTCAATTGCCTCATATGCAGGTGAAGGTTGGGCACTGACTTTGGAAGACTGAAGAATAATTAATGCATTTGAATTTTGCTGCTCATGAAGAATATTGACCACACCATGGACTGCTAAAAGAACAAACAAATGTGTCTTGAAAGGAGTACAACTAGAATGCTCCTTCAAGACAAGGATGGCAAGACTTCCCTTCATGTACTTTAGACATGCAATCAGTAGAGATATCCCTGGGGAAGGACATCATGCTTGGTGAAGTGGGGGTAGGGGAGCGCCAGTGAAAAAGAGGAGGGTCCTGGGAAAGATGGATTAGCACGGTGACTGCAGCAGTAGGCCGACACATAGGAACAATTGTGAGGTGCAGCTGAGACAGTGTTCTACTCCACTGTACAGAGGGTCACAGTGCGTTGGAACTGCCCAGATGGCACTTAACAACACCAACAACAACAACAACCTGTTGTCAAAGAATTCTGAGCTGTCTGACTTAGATCACATCAAAACAGCAGTGTGGGTATTCTTGAGGGGCTCGAATTGTGTTCTTTTTAAATGGTCCTTGCATGTGAAGAACAAATAAGAAGTCTGATGGGGCAAGCTCAGGGCCGTAGGATGGGTGGCATAAGGGTTCCTCAAACCCTCATAGTGTAGCCCTTGCTGCTCCCGAAGAATAAGCAGGTCCATGGTTGTAGTGGGGGAGGGGAGGGGAATCCCTGGGTACAACCTTCTAGGTGTTTCTCTCACCAACGCACTTTTAACATCTTCTGAAACCTTCTTCATAGTAAGTCTTCATCATCACGTTGTGCCCTTGGAGGAAATCTGTAATGTCACCAGACCAGCAGATCCTCTCAGAAGCCAAAATTTAGGAAGACAAGCACAATACTGGAGAGGCTCTGCCTGCAGTCAATCACCGATTGCAGAGGCATGTTGAGACACATTAATTTGGAATAACCCATTCTTATGTGAACTGGAAACTTAGAAGCAATGTTTTAGTACTGTATATACTCGTGTATAAGCCGAGTTTTTCAGCACACTTTTTAATGCAGTTTTTGTGGTAAAATTAGGTGCCTGGACTGATATTTGGGTCAGCTTATATGTGAGAATAAATAATACGTAGCCTCAGCGAATGTTCAGTTTTTCCTCACTCTTTACTTAAACCAGATATAACAGGCATGGTAGGTGAGTTACCCTGATCCATACCGCACGTCATGACAAATTCCGTTCTTCCTCAAGGTCATGATCATAGAGATAACTTCCTTCCAAGTCCAGGAGGGTAGATTTGGATTCAACCAAAGTGTTGTCGACATTCTCATCAGGAATTGGCTGAAGAAGGGGCCTATTACCCAATCCAGGACAAGGAGACATTCAGGAAGACTCCAGCAATAGCTATCTGCAATAGTTTATTGCACCAGCCTGACCGATAAACGCAAGTAGGATTAATTGAAGGGCAGACGGATAAATGGCTCGGTGAGCCTCGCCTTGCTTGTTCTGTGCCTCAATTTAAAGGAGTACACTACCTGTGGGATGCCTAGCCTGTAGACTGTGTCCCTGTAAGTTGAGGTCCCTCCAATCCCACAGGATTGGAATGTTCGTCTCTGGAGCTGGGGACCGACAGCTGGTGACAGTTGGTGACCTGCCTTGCTGTTTGCTGACTGGGTATATATAGCCCAGGTCTCTCTACAGAAGGGGACTGGCAACTGGTGGCTCTCAAGCCTTAAAGGACTGCTAGTGTCTCACTGCTTTATAATTAAACTGTTTATTTCTCATATCATCTATCTGTATATAATTTAATGGTTCATTTCTTGTATTATATTATCTATCTTTATAAATATAGTTATATATAATTACTAGCAATCTGGTTTGTCTCTCTAGACAACCCTGTCCAACACATTTTGGTACCAGGAGTGCTTCTAGAGAAATAAACCATAAATATGGGTTTCTCAAATTGGCTTTCCAACCTATTTAGTCTTGACATGGATATGTCTGCTACCCTTACTAACCCATGGTGTGAAATAGCAAAGATAATACCGAAAGGAGCACCACCAGTAGATGACGTGCTGGATGAAGGAAATGCTCTAGGTGATCATATGTTTGATATTTTCCAGGAGTTTTGTAATGATGACAAGTATAGGGAAGCTGGTTGGCTGGTCCTTCATACAATGGAAAGTGTGATTAAGGAGAGGGATGATCTCAGAGCCTCAAAAGCACGCCTAAGGTGCAGACTAACAGATTTGAAAACTTCCATCTGTGCTACAAAGGAGAGCCTTCTCTCCTCTAGTACAAGAGCTGACATTGCTGAGAACCAGGTCCGGAGTCTCATTATACGAGTGGCTGAATCACAACAGCAGCTGAATTGCAGATCTAGAGTAGTGTCTGAAACCAAAGTAAGGGCATTAATTGGGAAAATTTGGGACCCTGAAACATGGGATGGGAACATAGGGGCTGATGATCCAGAAGAAGAGGATATTGAGCCCTTAGAAACACCTGAGCAGATTAGCCAAACAATTCGAGTTGATATGCCAGGTGGGGCTGCATCAGTAGCACTACCTGAGGAAGATGCCTCGCAAGATATTGCTAAGAGCACCCAGGAAACACCCTCACCACCCATTATTTCCGCTAGACCTGTCACTAAAATTAAGTCTCAGAAACCTCCTAAAGGTGAGGTTGAGAGGATTATCCAAGAAGTGCGCTACACACATAAAGACCTGCTCGAGTTCTCAAATACGTACAAGCAAAAGCCTGGAGAATATCCCTGGGAATGATTACTAAGGGTGTGGGATACTGGTGCATGAAATGTAATATTAAACCGGTCTGAGTTTCTGGATAGGGGACCCCTAAGCACAGACTCTTCTTTCAATGTCTCTGCGAGACAGGCTAAAAAAGGATCTAAGTCTTTATTTAGTTGGTTCAATGAAGCATGGACTGCCAGATGGCCTAGATTAGACCAACTTGAAGTACTTGACCTACCTTGGTACACTGTAGAGGAAGGCATCCAAAAGCTTAGAGAAATTGGTACGTTAGAATGGATCTACCAAGATATTCCCATAGACCCAAAAAGGGGGTGTCCTGACGACATACCCCTTACCACAACCATAAGGAACAAATTTGTGAAGTGGGCCCCAGCATCTCTTAAGACTCCTGTAATTGCTATTTTATGTGCACCAGGATTAACAGTGGGCACTGCCCTAAGCAAACTCCAACATTTGCCCACAATGGGGCTGATTGGTCCCCGTGATGGTACAGAGCAAGTGTCAGCACTGAATCAAGAGAGACAGGGTGGGCGTGGTTATCATAGACAATAAGTTTTCAATAATAATCAAAGAAACCTGTCTCGCGTGGAATTATGGCATTGGCTACTTAGCCACGGTGTCCCTAGGAATGAAATGGATGGGAAGCCTACTAAATATTTACGTGATCTGTACAGGTGAAAGAATGGTAGATCAGGTGAACAGCAGAATAGACAGTCACGATCGCTCAATCAATTTCCAGACCTGAGCCAGTTTACAGACCCACAACCCCTTGAATAAAGGGGAGGCTGGGTCCCTTGTAAGGAGGACCCTGCTACATCACTGAAGGTTTATACTGTTAGTCTTTCTTCTAGCCTTCCCCAAAGAGACCTGCAGCCTTTCACAAGAGTGACTGTTCATTGGGGGAAAGGAAATAATCAAACTTTTCGGGGATTACTAGACACCGGCTCAGAACTGACACTAATTCCAGGAGACCCAAAATGTTTCGAAGGCCCACCAATCAGAGTGGGGTCTTATGGAGGTCAAGTTATCAGTGGAGTTTTAGCTCAAGTATGCCTCACTATGGGTCCAGTGGGCCCCCGGACCCATCCTGTGGTTATTTCCCCAGTTCCAGAATTCATCATTGGAATAGACATACTTAGTAACTGGCAGAACCTCCATATCGGATCCCTAAAATGTGGAGTAACGGCTATCATTGTAGGAAAGGCCAAGTGGACACCATTAGAATTGCCATTACCTAGGAAAATAGTAAACCAAAAGCAGTACCACATTCCTGGAGGGATTGCAGAGATCAGTGCCACCATCAAAGACTTGAAAGATGCAGGGGTGGTGATTCCTACTACATCCCCATTTAATTCACCAATTTGGCCTGTAAAGAAGACAGATGGATCCTGGAGAATGACAGTGGATTATTGTAAACTGAACCAGGTGGTGACTCCAATTGCAGTTGCTGTCCCAGATGTGATTACATTGCTTGAGCAAATTAATACTTCTCCTGGTACATGGTATGCAGCTATTGATCTGGCTAATGCCTTCTTCTTCATAGCAGTCTCAAAGGACCACCAGAAGCAGTTTGCCTTCACCTGGCAGGGGCAACAATATACTTTCACAACTTTCCCCCAGGGGTACATCAACTCTTCTGCCCTGTGCCATAATTGAGTCCAAAGGGACCTTGACCACCTGTCTTTTCCACAAAATGTCACACTGGTCCATTATATTGATGACATTTTGATGATTGGACCCACTAAGGAGGATGTATCAAAGACTCTAGATTCATTGGTACAATATCTGCGTTCAAGGGGTTGGGAAATTAACCCAACAAAGATTCAGGTACCCTCACATCAGTAAAATTTCTAGGGGTTCAGTGGTGTGGGGCATGTTGAGATATTCCTACTAAAGTGAAGGATAAGCTATTACATTTAGCTCCCCCGACGACTAAAAAAAGAGGCACAATGCCTAGTGGGCCTCTTCGGATTTTGGAGGCAACATATTCCTCACTTGGGTGTTCTACTTCAACCTATTTATCAAGTGATAATGAAAAGCCTCCATTTTTGAGTGGGGCCCAGAACAAGAAAAGGCTCTTCAACAAGCTCAGGCTGCCGTGCAAGCTGCTTTGCCACCGGGACCATATGATCCAGCTGACCCAATGGTGCTAGTGGTGTCAGTTGTAGATAAAGATGCAGTGTGGAGTCTTTGGCAGACCCCTATTGGTGAATCACAGTGTAGACCAGTGGGGTTTTGGAGTAAAGTCTTGCCAGCCTCTGCAAACAACAACTCCCCCTTTGAAAAACAGCTGTTGGCCTAGTACTGGGCCTTGCTGGAGACTGAATGCCTCACAATGGGTCACCAAGTCACCATGAGGCCTGAACTATGTATCATGAAGTGGGTATTGTCTGACCCACGTAATCATAAAGTTGGACGTGCGCAGCAACACTCCATTGTTAAATGGAAGTGGTATATACGAGATCGGGCCAAAGCAGGACCTGAAGGAACAAGTAAGCTGCATGAAGAAGTGGCCCGAATGCCCACAGTCTCCACTCCTGTCACATTGCCTCCTTTCTCCCAGTCTGCACCTATGGCCTCCTGGGGAGTTCCTTACCATACTTTAAGTGAAGACCAAAAAAGTCATGCTTGGTTTACGGATGGCTCTGCACGATATGCAGGTGCCACTCGTAAGTGGACAGCAGCAGCACTACAGCCCCTTTCTGGGATCTCCCTAAAGGACAGTGGTGAAGGGAAATCTTCCCAATGGGCAGAACTTTGAGCAGTGCACCTGGCCGTTCAGTTTGCATATAAGGAAAAAATGGCCAGATGGGAGACTATATACTGATTCATGGGCTGTGGCTAATGGCTTGGCTGGATGGTCAGGGAATTGGAAGGACCATGATTGGAAAATTGGTGACAAGCAGGTGTGAGGAAGAGGTATGTGGATAGTCCTCTCTGAATGGGCCAAGAAAGTAAAGTTAATTGTATCTCACGTGAACGCTCACCAAAGGATTACCTCTGAAGAGGAGGACTTTAATAATCAAGTGGATAAGATGACACGCGCTATGGAGACTGCTCCTCCTCTTTCCTCTGCCACTCGTGTCATCGCCCAATGGGCACAGGAACAAAGTGGACATGGTGGCAGGGATGGAGGTTATGCATGGGCACAGCAACATGGACTTCCACTCACCAAGGCTGACTTGGCCACTGCCACTGCTGAGTGTCCCATTTGCCAGCAACAGAAACCAACATTAAGTGCAAGATACGGGACAATTCCTCGGGGAGATCAACCAGCAACTTGGTGGCAGGTTGATTACATAGGACCACTTCCATCATGGAGGGGACAGCGTTTTGTTCTTACTGGAATAGACACCTACTCTTGATATGGATTTGCCTTCCCTGCACGTGATGCTTCTGCCAAAACTGCTATTCGTGGACTTACAGAATGCCTCATCCACCGGCATGGCATCCCACATAGCATTGCTTCAGATCAAGGAACTCACTTTACAGCAAATACAGTGCGGCAATGGGCCCATTCCCATGGAATCCACTGGTCGTATCATGTTCCTCATCATCCTGAAGCTGTCGGCTTGATAGAACGATGGAATGGGCTCCTAAAGACACAATTACGGCGCCAACTAGGTGGCAACAACTTGCGGGGCTGGGGCAATGTTCTCCAGGAAGCTGTATATGCGCTAAACCAGCGGCCAATATATGGTGCTGTGTCTCCAATAGCCAGAATTCATGGGTCCAGAAACCAAGGGGTGGAAGCTGGAGTGGCACCACTCACTATTACTCCTAGTGATCCCCTTGTAGCATTTTTGCTTCCTGTCCCAGCAACCCTGTGTTCCTCAGGCCTGGGGGTCCTGGTCCCGAAGGAAGGAACTCTCCCACCTGGAAACACAGCACGGATTCCACTGAACTGGCAGCTGAGAATGCCCCCTGGGCACTTTGGACTTCTCGTGCCTTAGGATCAACAGGTCAGGAAGAGTGTCACTGTACTAAGTGGTGTGATTGATCCTGATTACCAAGGAGAAATTGGACTGTACTACATAATGGAGGTAAAGAAGAATATGTCTGGAATCCAGGAGATCCCATAGGCCGACTCAGTGTTACCATGCCCTGTTATTAAAGTAAATGGTAAGTTACAGCAACCCAATCCTGACAGGACTTATAATGACCCAGACCCCTCAGGAATGAAGGTCTGGGTCACCCCGCCAGGCCGAAAAGCACAGCCAGCTGAGGTGCTTGCTGAGGGCAAAGGTAATACAGAATGGGTAGCAGTAGAAGGCAGTTCTACCTATGATTTACGACCACGTGATCAATTACAAAAGCGAGGCTTGTAATTGTCAATGGATTTTCTTTGTATGTGATTATTGCATATATTTCCTTTGTTCAAGTATGATATATCAGACATAATGTGACTCAGTGTGTTTTCATTTATATGTATGATAGATGATTGATGATAAGTATAAGTGTGATTTCATTAATATCTGAAAATTATATAAGTATGTATGGGTAAAGAATTGTGTACAGGTGCCAGGTTGGCAAGGGGTGGATTGCGATAGTTTATTGTGTCAGCCTGGCCGATAAACACAAGTAGGATTAATTGAAGGGTGGAGGGATTAATGGCTCAGTGAGCCTCGCCTTGCTTGTTCTGTGCCTCAATTTAAAGAGGTACACTACCTGTGGGATGCCTAGCCTGTGGACTGTGTCCCTGTAAGTTGAAGTCCCTCCAATCCCACAGGATTGGAATGTTCATCTCTGGAGCTGGGGACTGACAGCTGGTGACAGTTGGTGACCTGCCTTGCTGTTTGCTGACTGGGTATATATAGCCCAGGTCTCTCTGCAGAAAGGGACTGGCAATTGGCGGTTCTCAAGCCTTAAAGGACTGCTAGTGTCTCACTGCTTTATAATTTAACTGTTAATTTCTTGTATCATCTATCTGTATATAATTTAACGGTTCATTTCTTGTATTATATATCTATTTTTATAAATATATTTATATATAATTACTAGCAATCTGGTTTGTCTCTCTAGAGAACCCTGTCCAACACACTATCCTTCTTCTACAAGGAGACACATGACAGGGGCTGTGCTCCCAGGCTCTGGGTGTATTGTGTGGAGGTGTAATGGTCAGAGCTACACAATCATATAGTGACCACAGGCTTGGGCACAAAGACGAACACTGTGGGACAGCAGCGATGAGAGGAGTGAGAACCATATCTTTCAGGGTGGGTCAGACACTTAAGTCAGTCAACCTCCTCGTGGAACTTTTGCCATGTGAGCTCATCCGTCCTCTTATTTTCTGCCACCATGGGCAGACTTTTCCATTGCTTTCAGTCAAAAGTATTTACACAAATACACAGAATAACAAAGCAGGACATTTCCAAGGATCCAACAAGAAGAGAGTGGAGGGGAGAGGGTGAGTTTTTAGGTGCTTAAAAGAACTTGTGTCTTTAACTTGACTTGACCCACCCCATCACTGTCCCTTTGGGCCAGGGCAGCAGAAGCTCCTGAGATAAACTGCTGGATGCTTTCCCTACGAAGCCTCCGAGTCTGGGACACTTTTCCGGCACCCTGGGTTGACTCTGGGGTTTGACAATGTAATTCCTCACTACGGTAGGGCAGCCTAGACTTAGGTTCCACTCACAGATGATAAGTCCTTTACCATGAAGTTCTGGCGCAAAAACATAAATAGTGGCCATTCTAGCTGTTAACACTTCCAAACCAAGCCATAACAAAATGGAAAGGACTGAGCTGAAAGATAATGACAAACCAGTTTCCAAAGAAAGTACTCACCATTTTATCAAATGGATTCTCTTATTTCCCTGGAATACTACAAAGCCGGCAGCCGTGAACCCTAAAAATGTTGTTGTGCCTGTTGAATCCTGGAAGAGTAGAAACAAAAATCTATTGGGATTAGAGGAAAATAGAGTCAATGACAAATAGTAAACTTCTCCACCCTCATCTGGGGCAAATCTCAGGTTACCATCAACGATTCTGGCAATCAACGGAGTTTCTGAGAGGGGCCACCTACACGCAGTGTTCCCAGTGTCTGGGTGGGCTCCAGATTCATTGGCTTTTCTCTTACAGTAACAGACCTTCCTCGGGCCTTCATGGGTCTTCCTGGGAAATAACAGATTAGTCCTAAAGCTCTATGTTAACTTCCAAGCATCTTCTTGGGCTGCCTGCGCTCTCAGAGATGTCTTGTAATGTGAACTAAGCGTTCTTGGTTGCCATTAGCACTGTAAGGCCATAAATCAAACCCCGCATGTATAATCTAACATGAGTCAACCTCACTCAGGATTTCTGGCAATCTCAGTATAAAAGCATGCCCAGAAAGTGCCTGCTCTGCTCACAAAGTACACTCAATACCCTAGGGTTAAATTAGGTGAAGGCAAAGGAACCAAAAAGAGGGAAAATCAGGCCAGTCTCTGTAATAAGCAAAGTACACTGAGTGGGTCACATTGGCAGAGAACCATCTGGTTCACTAAGCGGAAGTCTCTGGCTCCTGCTGTTGTTAGGTAGGGCCTGCTGGCAAACACTCTACAGTAATTGCTGAGTGGAACAAGAGCACATAAATGGCCACAGGGACAAGTCCCACTGCTTCCCTGTTCTTGGGATCATCTGGGCGCTTAAAAACAAAATCAAAATCCTGACACCTGGTCTCCACCTCCACCCTCCCTCCCTTCCCTTCAGAGGTAACTGGAGAAGGGCTTTTCTAAGCCCCAGGAGTATACAGAGCGTCTCATGTAAGCTAGGAGTTATAGAACTAAATACTTTTAGTTGATCCCATCTAGGACCAAATGCCAAAGTATCATTTTAAATCATTCCCTTTTTAAATTTCACCCCCCCCCCTTTTCTTTTTTAACTTGGCAATGGACTTGAGAGTAAGTATGTTAGGATCATTTAACTTCTCAGGGGTAAGACTGTCTCCTTGATTGATGAATCCTCACCCACTAATTAGGGAAATGTGGCTTCCACATAGCAATTAAGAACCAATTCAACCAGTCCACAGAGAGAACAACATGGCTGGCCCCACTATGAGACATGATGCCCCTCAGTGACTAAGGGTGATACAGGGGACAGCACCGGAGACACAGTGTGGGAATTGCACCTGACCTGATCCCACCACACCGAGGCAAATCACTGGGGGAGTGCAGCGGAACAGCAAGGGAATGGAGTGGCAAGGTCCCCAGGGAATGCTGAAAGTGGACTTTGGGGCCAGGGCGTGGTGCCCCAACAGACTGGACTGGAAAACGCTCCTAAGGGCCAGCAAACGATCCCTGAACTAACTACAAGCTTTTCTCTTGTGAAAAAAAAAAAAAAAGAACCAATTCAAGTCAACTGCTAAAACTGAAATGGAGGCCCACTGTTCTTTCTTCCAAATGGAGGCAATGGGTGGGGTTACGGAGTGGCCCTAGGGGAGTCTTCCAGGCCCGCAAACCAGCTGATTTCCCTTTGAGCAAAGCAGTCCTTTCACCGTCTGTTTGAGGGGCAGTTACCTTGCATGGGTGGGGGTCCACTCCATACGTTTCCAAAGTGTGAGCCTTCAAGAGTAAATTAAATTCAGCAACTGGTGGGCTCTGGCCTCTAAAATCACACAAGAAAACATTTAGGAAACTTCAGTGTAGAGCAAATGTTTTCAGAATGATGAGAGCAATGAATGTACAAATGTGCTTTACACAATTAATGCATGTATGGATTGTGATAAGAGTTGTATGTGGCCCTAATAACATAATTTTTTTAAAAAAAGGAATACAATCCCCGTGCTGAGAAGAGAGACTTGAATCCAGTTGAGGTCAAAGGATGACCATTAAGGATGACCAACTCGAAGAAAGCTGATGGTGCCCGGCTATCAAAAGAGATAGTGTCTGGGGTCTTAACGGCTTGAAGGTGAACAAGCGGCCATCTAGCTCAGAAGCAAAAACGCACACATGGAAGAAGCACACCAGCCAGTGCGATCACGAGGTGCCAAGGGACCAGGTATAAGGCATCATGCCAAAAAAAAAAAAGATATGGTTGTATATGTATATATATGTGTGTGTGTGTGTGTGTGTGTGTGTGTGTGTGTGTATATATATATATATATATATATATATATATATATATATCATATTAAATGAAGGGGGAAGTGCAGAGTGGAGACCCAAGGCCCAAGAGTCGGCCAATGGAGATCCCCTCATAGAGGGGTTTAGGAGAGGAGATGGGTTAATTAGGGTGCGAGGTAGTACCGATGAAGAACACAGCTTTCCCCCAGATCCTGGATGCTTCCTCTCCCCAACTACCATGATCCGAATTCTACCTTGCAGGGCTGGATAGGGCAGAGGCTGTACATTGGTACATATGAGGGCTGGAGGCACAGGGAATCCAGGGTGGATGATACCTTCAGGACCAAGAGTGTGAGGGGCAATGCTGGGAGAGTGGAGGGTGAGTGGGTTGGAAAGGGGGAACTGATTACAAGGATCCACATGTGACTTCTTCCCTGGGAGAGGGACAGCAGAGAAGGGGGGGAAGGGAGACTCCGGATAGGGCAAGATATGACAAAATAACGATGTATAAATTACCAAGGGCACATGAGGGAAGGGGGAGAGGGAAGGGAGGGGAAAAAAAAAGAGGACCTGATGCAAAGGGCTTAAGTTGAGAGCAAATGCTTTGAGAATGATTGGGGCAGGGAATGTATGGATGTGCTTTATACAATTGATGTATGTATATGTATGGATTGTGATAAGAGTTGTATGAGTCCCTAATAAAATGTAAAAAAAGAAAAGAGGAGAAAAAAATGATTAGGGCAAAGAATGTACAGATGTGCTTTATACAATTGATGTATGTATATGTATGAACTGTGATAAGAGTTGTAGGAGCCCCTAATAAATTGTTTTAAAAAAATAAAGGATGACCAACTCTTGGGCGAGGGAGGAGAAAAATGAGGAGCTGATATCAAATGATCAAGTAGAAAGAAAATGTTTTTAAAATGATGATGGCAGCATATGTGCAAATGTGCTTGACACAATGGATGAATGTATGGATTGTGAACAGAGATGTAAGAGCCCCCAATAAAAGTGGGGGGAAAAAGTTTAGGGAGTTAAAAAGGAAAATAAGAAGACAGAGCCCCTTCATTCTAATCAAAAACAAGACACTAGACTCCAGAAAGAGGGGATTCCCTCCCAGCAGAGTTATGATATGGCCCATCATTATCTCCCTCCACAGGGAGCCCTCTGATAAGGAATGCGAGTTCATGTTTTCTGGCAAATTGTTCCCTAACAAGCCCACATGGGCTCCGAGCACTCGACTCACCTGTATAGTTCTTCAAGGCTAGCAAGTTACCAATCATCAAACTTGGCGTCTGACTTTCCGACTCATTAAAGAGATGATCACGGTGAATAGCACTCCTCCTTGCTCACAGTAAAAAGTGAGCACTCATGTTACCCAGTCACCACGTCTAACAGGGCCATTCAACATCCCATGGGAAAGCCCCGGATCTTGACAGGAAATCTTAGTCACTGTCACCTCCATCCTGCAGCCCGAGCTCCAGGGCCTACACAAAGCCTTGGTCTTGGGATGAAAACATAAAAGCTACACATACACATGGGTCTGAAGCCCATTCCTAGTTATCTTCTAACCAAAGAATGTGTAATTATTCAAAGACTCCAATGTGGTGATGAACAGTCATATGCCCTACCTACGTTTGAGAGTCTGAACCATTACCTGGAGAGAATTACATGACCTCCGCATGGCCCCGAGTAGTTACCAAGAAGAGCTTGCTAAGGAAAACAACGAGAGTTCGTCTTTACTTTCTAAATGTGAAACTACATTTTATTACATCCACCGAAACTCTTCCTCCACGATGGGTGGCTCCTCCTGCCTCGGGAAAACCACTGTGATCCACGGGGTTTCCCCAGTTGACTTTCAGCACTAGATCACTAGGCCTTTCTTCCCAGGCCACTTAGTCTGGAAGTTCTGCTGAAACCTATTCAGCTTCCACTGACAGATGTACTCGTGGCGGCTGTGTTTGAAGTGCTTGAAGTTGAACCCAAATGTCCAGTATCTGAAGGCAAGAATTCTACCACTGAACCACCACTGCCCTCTTCTGTACCTTTCAAAACCTCAAAAAAACCAAACTCACTGCCATTGAGTCAATGCTGACTCATAGCAACCCTAAAGCACAACGTAGAACTCCCCCTGTGGGTTTCTAAGATTATAACTCTTTACCGGAATAGAAAGCATCTTTCTCTCTCAGAGCAGTTGGTGCTTTTGAACTGCTGACCTTGAGGATAGCAGCCCAAAGTGTAACCGCTACACCACTAGGGCCCCTTCTGATCTATCTACAGAGTATCTTTATTTATTCATCCTAAATGGTGCTGCATGGGTGCTTTCAACAACTTGAACCTTTCTCCCACCTTCCCCCATCTCCAACCATTCTCTTTGGTTGTTTTTATTTTCCTTTGAGAGGTTCCAGTAAATTGATATATATATAAATCATTTTATTGGGGGCTCTTATAATAATCCATACATCAGCTGTAGCAAGCATATCTGTGCATTTGTTTCCATGATCATTTTCAAAACCGTTTCTTTCTACTTGAGCCCTTGGCATCAGCTCCTCTATTTTTCCCTCCCTCTCTCACCCTCCTACCCGCATGACCCCTTGATAAATTAATTATTATTATTATTTTCATATCTTACACCATCTTTTGAAATGCCCAGGTTTACGCTTCATATCGTTTAACTTTTTCCGTGCTTTATCCCAGTCATGTTGTTTACAGTCTCAATTTCAATTTCCAGACCACTGATTTATTCTTCCAGCGTGGTGCTCTGCTTTGGATCGAATGAATCCAAGGGTTTGAAAATATTAACCATTTCATTTCCCACTAATCCCTGTGGTTCCTGAAATAACAGCCTTTCTGATTTTATGGACATACATTTTTATCTTTCTGAAGGATAAGCCAAACCCAAATTGTGGTGACCCCGGGGTCACAGAGAGGAATGGCACCCCACGGGGTTCTCTGGGTGTTAATCTTTAGGGAAGCACATCACCTGGCCTAGCTACCATGGTTTTTCTGGATGGGTTCAAACTGCCAGCCTTTGGGTTAGTAGTTGAAAGCAAATCGATTGTGCCACCCAGTGGATCTGCATTTCTTTTTAAGTTTGTTCCATGAGCTCTGCTTGCCAAGTGAAAGGCTTTTGCTTGCTGCATCAAGGTCTCTCTTCCATTGAGCTACTGGTTCCTTAAGCGTCCAAGACTCTTGGCTGTGTGCACATCTTTGTATTTGGTGGATCTGACTCATGCTGTAGTTTCCTGAAGCTTCAGGGAAGAGTGAGGTGTGTCATTTGGAAACATATGTCAGCTACATGGTCTTAGCTCTGATTTCTCTGAATGATGCCCATACAGGGCATCTTCAGCCCAAGTACCCACAGTTAATGTTCTTCCTGCCTGGGAACGAACACTGCAGCTGCTCATGACTTAGCACAAGAGCACAGAAGGGAAGGGCCAAAGCTGCCGACTGCTCCAAATGCACTTGCCCTCTCATTTCACGGTTTCCCTAAAGCCTCCTGGGCCTGTGATGGTGAATCGTTAGCCTACGAAGACAGGGCAGCGACCAGAAAAAGTAAAAATTATCTACTTTCCAACATTTAACTTCCAAATTATAAACCTTTCACAATTAACTTGTTTCCAGACTGAAGGGGGTTGAGGGGAGGGTGTGCTTTACAGTCAAACTTAAATTAGTGTGACCTATAAAATCGTGCTGGAAGCTGAAGCAATAAGAAGAAGAAGACTTGCTCTCTAGCAGAAATGCCCTCTCATCAGTGTGGAGCAGGGTAAAATCCAGTTGTTCATGTGAGGTGGGGGGCTACCCCAGGGCAGAGGTAATTGCCTGTGGTGAGTGAGCACATCCGACCTCGGCCGGGCCCTGGTTCAATGAGCCTTGCTCATTAGGCTGAGGGCTTGCCTGGACGGTGGCCCGAGGAGGGTTACCATTGGTAAGGTATTCCAGGGCTCCGCTTAGACTGAGAAGCTGAGGGTGTAAGAGGAGGGAGGGAGAAACTGCAATATTTGGATTTAATAATTATTCTTATTTTCGGGTGAAAATTAAGATATATCAGGTCAAATTTCTACCACTAGACGAATGGATAGATAAAGTGCAGTACAGATAGTTTATCACTACGATTTTAGTCATAAAAATGAATGAAGTTGTAACATGTTATGACACTGATGGATCCTGAAATCATAATGCTAAATCAGTCAGATATTGTATGATCCTACTTATATAAAATGTGCAGAACAGGCAAATGCAGAGTGACAAAAATCAATGCGTGATACAGGGAAGGATGAGGGGAGACACTGGTTCGAGGGCCCGGGGAGTGGGACGCTCTGGAGAGGAAGGGGTGCTGGTGAGCGTAATTACAGTCACTGAATTATAGGTGTAAAGCACCTCTAATGTCTTTTACCACATAAAACCTATTCTGAAAGAGCCACTGGTAGAGTTGTAATGGAGAGAAGTAACTACATTGAGAACGTTTTTGTCGAATCCATTTTCCACTCACCTCAATACAGTGGGTGACCTTCATGGGTCTATTGTTCCTCAGTGGGAGGCCAAATAATTAAAATGGCTTAATCTTGAAATCAATTCAAATCTCGCGTCCCGTGTTCTGCTTTATTTGAGGGTCAAATTTAAGAAGGTAATTTTGAAGAACTTTGTTTTCCTAAAGCCGGCATTTTCCCTAACCTCACATATGGAAGTTGGATTGGAGACCCATGAGCACATTTTCAATGATTCTTTGAATTACTCATGCATATGTATTGGCCAGATACCTGGGCCAGATCCATTATCAGGAGTGGCTCTGCTGTGGCCCTGTGGCTTCTCTCCGCTGACTTTCAGTCCATGGCCAGGCCTTGCTCTGGATTCCATTGGAATCTGGAGGCTCTGAAGCTCCCACTAAGAGATGTGCAATGGCTGCGGATGAGGCGCCAGGAATCACACCCGGTCTCTTCTGCCATGGGGCCACTACCTGTTTGTTACTTAGATGTGTGTGTGCGTGTGTGTGCTCTTATTATTCTAGAGAACTACAGAACAAGACAATGATTAATGTAGAAATGACCTTTCTTTTTTTCTTATGCAGCCCCAAAGCACTGCTGAACAAAACCGTATTTGTCAGAAATGTAATAAATGCACACACAGAACTTTCTTTTAAGAAACCCTAAATTGCCAAGTGCGATAGTTAATTGTGCCAGCCTGGCCAATAAACACAAGTAGGATTAACTGAAGGGCAGAGGGATTAATGGCTCGGTGAGCCTCGCCTTGCTTGTTCTGTGCCTTAATTTAAAGGGGTACACTACCTGTGGGATGCCTAGCCTGTGGACTGTGTCCCTGTAAATTGAGGTCCCTTTAATCCCACAGAATTGGAATGTTCATCTCTGGAGCTGGGGACTGACAGCTGGTGACAGTTGGTGACCTGCCTTGCTGTTTGCTGCCTGGGTGTATATAGCCCAGCTCTCTCTACAGAAGGGGACTGGCAACTTGCGGCTCTCAAGCCTTAAAGGACTGCTAGTGTCTCACTGCTTTATAACTTAACTGTTAATTTCTTGTGTTATCTATCTGTATATAATTTAATGGTTCATTTCTTGTATTATATATCTATCTTTATAAATATATTTATATATAATTACTAGCAGTCTGGTCTGTCTCTCTAGAGAACCCTGTCCAACACACCAAGCAATATATGTACTCAATATTGATAAAGAAGGAATTTTTATCCTCGTTTTATAGCTGCGGTGCCAACAAGCAAAGAAGAAAAGTAGCTTGCTTGGGGTAGCATAGCTAGTAGGTGGAGAAGCCAGTACAAATCCACGGCCTTCCCGTTCCAATAGCTCACTTTGTAGTGCCTGCACCACTGGCACTACCAAAGCACCAAGACCAAGATCCCGCCTCTGAATTGCCTGGGTGCCAAGTTTGAAACTTAACAATGAAATAGTTTCTATTGTTTCTTATAAAAGCCTCTTCAAATCCCAAACACTGCATCTTATTACCCAGTAGCAGTTTTGCAGTGGGTTCCAACTCATGGGGATCCCATGTGTGTAAGAGAAGAACTGTAAACCAAAGAATTTTCACTGGCTAATATTTTAGAAGGAGATTGCCAGGCCTTTCTTCCAAGGCACCTCTGGTAGATTTAAACATCCAACCTTTTGATTAACAGCGTCACCTGAACTGGAGAAAACAAAACAAACAAAAAAAACATCCAAACTCATGACCCTCAAGTTGATTTTGACTCATGGCGACCCCCGGTGACTGATATTTAGATCTGATGTACACCTATTTCTAGAGTTGCCATTAGTAATATACTGCAGAGCACAGCTTTGACTTCTGTCTCCAAATTCTGAGAGGAACCAAAAACACTAATTCTAACTCAAAGCAACCCTATAGGTCAGAGTAGAACTGCCCCATTTGAGTCTCCAACCTGCTCTTTATAGGAACAGAAAGCATCATATTTCTCTCGCCAATCATCTAGTGAGTTTGAACCAGTTAACCAAAAAACAAAACTCACTGCCATCAAGTCAATGCTGACTCACAGTGACCCCCTGTGGGTTTATGAGACTGTAACTATTTATGAGAGTAGAAAGCCCAGTCTTTTGCCTGTGGAGCGGCTAGTGGTTTCAAACTGTCGACTATGTGGATCGCAGCCCAACGTGTACCCACTACACCAGGGCATAGTCCACTATACCACCAGGGCTCCTTTCTCCTATGTCAGGGATCCCCAAACTAAAGCTTAGGGGTAAATTCAATCCACAGTCTAGTTTTATATAGCATTCTAGCTAGGAATCGTTCTTATACACTGAGGTGGTTGAAAACAATTGAATATATATAATGTGGGAAACAGGACCGGGAAGAGAGTGGACAAATTCTTTATTCTCATATTTAAGAAACCTGAGAAGCCAGGGTTCTAGATGGAGGGAGGCCTTCACACTTGTGAGTTAAAGATGAGTCTCAATCACATTCTCATAATTAAGATTAATCCCCACTATATCTTAATCCCCATAATAGTGCAACCTCAAAGTTACCTCTTACCAGTACATGGCTGATTGCTATCTGGTTGGCAGCTTTATCTCTAGGAGCAGACGTGTTGCTATTGCTCTCTTTGCTCAGGGGACAGTCACTCCCCTTACCTGCCCCCAGCACTGGTGTTAGGTCCCTCCTCCAATGAACTCCCGGGCCTCCAGGGTTGGGGGACTGCCCACTTTGTTACTGTATGTGGTGACCTGTAATTAGGGGGCTTGTATGCCCCAAGACTATATAAGTTGATGTAAGAATACATTTTCTCTCCCCTGGTTGGACTTGATTCCTGACCCTGGAGATAAACACCTTGAAACTTTTGCCTGTCGCTGAATTTCTTCCCTTCAATTACACAACTGTCCCTCAGGACCCATCTGAATTCAGGTGAAATTCACATCTAATGTCCATAAATAAAGTTTTGTTGAACACAGCAGGAGCTTCAAGACAGCTTCATCTTCTGGGCAAGCAATGTCGCAGATTCTGCATATCAACTCTAGCTAATGAGCCTTACTCCAGATCAGCATAGAGAGTTACTAACATGAAGAAGAGAACCAGCCCTGATACACACCTTTTCTCATTTTCATTCACTCCCTGTGCCCCGTGCTGTTGGAATGACTGCCTCTGTGGCCCACATATTGCAAATACACATTTAGAATTCCTTAAGAGAAGCCCCCAAATCCCATTGGACACTCCTCTGTCCGGAAATGAAAAAGAAGGATCCTCTAGCTGGTAACTTTTATTCTCAGACATATTCTACTGAGTCTCTCAATAGTGTCTCAAATGAGACAGTTCAAGATAAAGACCAGTGATTAGTTAGATTCTGTTTTAAGAGCTAGCAATTCTCCAAATACATGATTTTCTAATAAATTAGGTGAGATTAAGTATTGATGTACTTCGTTGTATATCTGAATACTTTCAGCCAGAGAGAGGAAAATACGTCTTATCCTTCTTTAACGTACTATTTCTGAGTATTATTGTTGCTATTAGCAGTGCTCATTGGTTTCCATTTAGGGCGGCCCCATGTACACAGCGCAAAGCATGTTCCCTGAGACTTGCAAGGCTGTGGCCTTTCAGAAGCAAACCTCCAGGACCGTCTCCGGAGGTGCCTCAAAGTGTGCTCAAACCACAGATCTGCAGCCAGCCAGCCATGCCGCATTGAAACAAACAAGCAAGCAAACCAAAACACAGCATCCACAGGGGGAGGACAAACTATTCATGAACACACTCACTAGGGAATAAGGTGTATAGCTCTGACTAGAAGTGGCCTGGACTTCTTGGAGCACTGGAGGTAGGGAGCAGAGTGGATTTTGGCTCCTTCTGACCAACCAGGGGTCCCAACTCAAGTTAAATTCATTGGCATATAGAAAAACAGTGTAATATTCCTTTACTGTTGATAAGTCGCTCAGTATCCCCAGGTTCTCTTAGAATGGCTGCCTCTTGATGACTATATTTTGAGTTAGGTTAGTTTTGTTTTGTTTGGGGGGGGGCGTGTGTGTGATCTTTGGTAAAATTTAATTGAGGTGAAATGTATATAACATAAAAATAACTTTTAAATCTATCAAAGAATGACATGTAAACTGGTCCCCATGTTGTACAACCATCACCTTGATCTAATTGTAAACATTTTCATCATTCCCAAGGAAAACGCCACCACCAGGAAACTGGCAGCTCTCCTCCCTCCGTCCCCACAGACCCCAAAATCACTCATCTGTTTTTGCTGCTTCTGGGTATTTTGTATCAATGGAATCTCAGGCGTTCTTTTGAATCTTGCTTCTTCCACTGAGAATGTTTTCCAGACTCATCCACATGGTGGTATGTATCAGAACTTCATTCCTTGTTATGGCTGAGTCATATTCCATTGTGTGGATGTACCTCTTTTGTTTGTCTCTCATTAATGAACACGTGGATTGTTTCCACCTTTGACTGTTGAGACCAAGGCTACAACAAATACCTGGATATCTATATTTGTGTGAATCTGGATTTGGCTTTGTTGCAACTTTTGTTAGTCAGCTCGTGCCTACCTTCAAGTGTTTGTAGAAGGGCCATCAGGCCCTGCCCTTGTGCAGCGCTGGGGGTGGAAGTAGCCAGGAAACTCCAGAGGGTTTGTAAGTTTTTCTTCTGCATGGCTGGCTGTCAACATGTTGGGCAGCCGGAGTCTCTTCCTTCTTCAGTTCCATCCTCAATTCTCTGTACTTGAGGAGATGTGTCTCCTCTGTCCCACTGTTTCCTGCCATTGGCAAGTGCTTCCTGCCGTCCTTGAAGGGATGGGGTACCTTGGAAGGATTCCATTCTATCCTCCTGTCCTGTCTGCCTTCGGGGAAGGCCTGAGGTAGAAAAGTGCAGCTTGCTCATTGGATGGGAGTCTTGGTGCTTTAATATACCAAATCACCTCACTCATGGCCACGGAATTCTGTTAAAGGTTTGTCTAGCTCTCCGTCCTCTACCTGTGGTCTGCTCTTCCGGATGCCACCGCTCCACAGAAGAGAGCACACCGGAGAGCCTCTCCGCTCCTAGGACGGAGATGCTGGGTTTTAGTGCATTTCGGTAGACTTGTTTCTCAGCTCTCAAATGGGCTCCAAAATAGGACTCCGCAGCATCTCCAACCCCTGCTTAGTGCTCCAGGGAGATCAAGAGTTCATGCTTTGTAGAAGCCCCCAGGCTAATTTCTAATTCTTTACATAACTCTCTGTGATTGAGTCAATGCTGATGCCCCGTGGGTTTCTGAGACTAACTGTTTATGAGGGTAGGAAGCACAGTCTTTCACTCAAGGAGCTGCCGGTGGTTTCGAATTGCCAACCATGCGGATCACAGCCCAATGGATAACCACTATGAGACCAAGGTTCCCTAATTATTTACGTAAACAGCGACATAACCTCTTGGATAGCCCTTGGGATGAGTAAGGACCATCCTTATGCAGAGCATGGCACAGAGCATTGCATTTGGGGACCTACAATGCAATGAGGGACACAGTGGTAAGCCCCCAGGTGAGGCAGCTACAAAGCTTCTAAGAGAGCTGCAGCTTAGGACAATGTTAGAGTCTTGCACAAGAAAATGAGGTTCCAGGTCAACTTCTGTCCCTTCGCAACTGTGGAGCCTTCGATAAACTAATTTGTCAGGCCTCTGTTTCCTTATCTTTACAAGAAGGTGGCTGTAAAACCAATACGAGGGAGGCAGATGTGGGCATGCTTCTTTTCAAGAGGGCTCTGTGTCTTAACTCAACTGAGCATTACCACAAAATTTGGGGGCTACTGTCCCCAAATGTGCCATTTGCTAGTAAAACTGGAACTTTATGGCAACTGGTTCTAATGTGTAAGCCATTCTTTGGTGTGGAATACAGAAAGGCTTTCCCCCAGGTTGTCCCCAAATGCATGCCAAACCTAAGATGCTGCTTACTATCCATGGTAAAGGACTGCACACTTGGGAGAGCGGTCTCTAGGGTGTGGGAATAACAAGAGACTTGAAAAGGGGAAGGTCAGGAAAAGGAGGGGAAATGGCAGAGGCAAAGCACGAGTTTGGGAAGATTTGGGGTTATCAAATAATTTAACCTCTTCCTTCTTCCTGTGATGCCATCAAGACTTCCTTCACAACTGCACGAGAACATTTCCCAAAGGGGCCTTGTGCAGCCATGCCTTGGTAACTGGTGAGGAGCGTTCAGTGAGCTCCTGGGGCACCTAACCTCAATAGCAGCTTGCTTCCCACCAGACTCTAGAAAGCCCCTTGCCCTTGACACTGTTGGCTTCTCTACTTTTCTTGGCTTTCCAGCCAAATCTAAAATCTCCCTCTGTTGCATAGCGGCAGAAGGAAATACGTGACTCCTTGGAGAAAATGGCCACACAAAAAAACCTTTAAAAAAACACAGGCAAATAAGCCCCCTGAAACCTTTCTTAAACATTCTCATGATTTTTGGCTTGTTAATCCTCCAGATACAGAGCCTAGACTTCTTCACTTTGATTTTCTGGATGGGACAAATGTAACATTACACATGCCCGGCAACTTTGACCAAACCATGGAGTTCATGTCTTTGATTGAAGAGCCATGGCTACCTGATGGTTCCCAGGTGCGCGATGACACCTTGGACCACCTCCAGAGATAGCAACAAATCAGGCGCTGGCACAGGCCCAATTTATACATGTTTTGTTATGAATTTGAAAAGAAGCTGGGAATCTTGGTCCATCCATTTGCTCCTGAAGAAATCTAATGGATTACCAGTCTTCTTTCCATTTGCAGGTCCTATTCATCTCTGAATATACAACAGAAACTACTAGCTGGTCCTCCCCTCCGACAGTTTTCACCCTCTGACACCATTGACATGGTGATCTCTGTAAAACGCAATTCTGGCTGCCTGGTTCCCTTTTAACAGCCCAGCACAGGTGATAAAGAGCCAGGGTGTTAATATGAGGTGACCCAAGATGACTTCAGCATCTGTTTCTCCTCCATTAGGCTGGGAAACTTCAAGATGACTGCTAATGCTAATGCGACTGTTCTAAGCACTTTACACTTAGCGACTCATTTCACCTTCACACACACTCTGTGGCTGCTCCCATCCTGTCCATGAGGGACTGAAGCTCCGAGAGATGCAGCCTCTGTGTATCTAGAGCCACAGCTAGTCAGGAGTCAGAGGCAGGATTTGATTCCAGTTCCTCTTGGCTTGTGTGCTTAAGCCCTTGTGTGACAGCTGCTCTCTACATAGGCTACCAGGCCAGGAAAGAAACCTTTGTGGGAATCTTCACCGATGTGGAATTCTGGTAACTCAGTGTTTATAGTCCATAACTACAGGATTTAGGTACTTGCTATATCTCACATGGGTAACAAGATTAGTGTGTACTCGGTTTGTTTGATAGGACTAATGAGATAATGTTGGGAAAGCACTTAGCTCTGTCCGAGGCATCCAGAAGTGCTATGTAACTATTTAATATGTTCTCAATTCCAAATTATTTGAGGCCAGGCAAATTCTGATCACAGAAGACCTTTTAGTCCTCTCTTCTATTAATCTGCAAGAGTCCCAGAGCAATGCCAAAGGTTAACACTCTCAGCTGCTAACCAAAAGGCTGGAAGTTCAAGTCTAGTCAGAGGTCTGATGATCTACTTGTGACAAGCCAGCCATGAAAACTCGAAGGAGCAAAGCTCAATTCTGCATACAAGGGGCCACTATGAAGAAGGGTGGACGTGGCGACCACTAGGTTGTTTTGTTTTGTGTTTTACTAATCCACACTGTGGAAGCAACAGTTCAGCAAAGACTCCCAGCCTCTGTGTGCAGTCTCGGTGTACCACAGATCCCTCACCTGGATGAACAGACCTTTACGTTTGCCTCTAGGGGCCCTGGTGGCACAGGTGTGGCTGCTAACCAAAAGGTCAGTGATTTAGAAGGCACCAATAACTCCTCGGGAGAAGGATGGGACTACAGTAAAGTTGGGTAAAGATGTTGCTTGTAAGCACACCAACCCCCGTGATCCAAGGAATGTTAATGATATGACCCAAATCTGAAAGAGGGAATAGAATCAGAGCTCAAATTCTTAGATTCTGGGGTGTAGAGGCTATGGAAGACAGAGGAAGCCCAAACTACATTTGCAGGATCTACGCAGCGAATAAGCCTCCGGTGATTTCCCTCTGACCATATTGAGGGATGAGAATAACCTGGTGGCCAGGCAGAGCATATTAGAGACGACTCTAGTAGATTTAAATGGAAAATCTGACTTGAACGGGGAACACCTTGTCATTTGGTTGCCCTTTAATACACTTTGTGTTTGATCTGATTTGTAATACTTTTTGTGTTTTTGTGTGTGTGTGTGCCATATTAGGGTTTATCTCTGTTGTATTTTTAATTGTTGATATTCTTCTTTATTTTTTATTATGTTTTTTTCTTATGTTTTTGGTATATGAAACCCAGGACGGGTTACTCTATAGAGACAATAACTAGAATAAGGTTTCCTGGGATTACAGCAGGGGAAGGGGGTGGGGGTTAAGGGAGCAGCTGATATCAAGAAGTGCAATATGGAAGAAAATGTTTGAAACTGATCATGGTAGCGATTGTACAACACTGCTTGATATGATTGGACTATGGAATGGTACGATGCAGGAGTCCTCAAACTTTTTAAACAGGGGGTCAGACCGGTTGGAGGGCCAGACTATAGCTAAAACAAAACAAAACACCTATGAACACATTCCTATGCACACTGCACATATCTTATTTTCAAGTAAAAAAAACGGGGCAAAAACACCTGGGGGCTGGATGAATGTCCTTGGTGGGCCCCGGATGTGGCCTGCAGGCTGTAGATTGAGGACGCCTGGGATGTCTGGATTGGATCCTAATAAAATGATTTGGGGTGAAGAACAAACAAAAAAGGATGTTACTTGTGTAAAATTTTATAGCCCTGAAAACCCCACGGAGACAGTCTATCATTCTGCCCAACAGAGAGAGTGACTATGAGCTGGAATCAATTCAACAGCCACCAATTTATTTTTTCTGAGTTATTTAAAGGAGAAGTTAGTTTCATATATTTCCAACACAGCTTTTCATTAAGAAATGTTACTCTAAACCCAAGGGACAAGGGAACAACAAATGATCCAAAATTGAAGGTGAGGATAGTATAAGAGGACTGGTAGGACTTGATCAAGGGCAATGTAACCAAGAGGAATTACTGAAACTCAATGAAGGCTGAACATGATCATGGAACAAGAGGAAAGTAAAAGGAAATAAAGGAAGGAACTAGGAGGCAAAGGGCATTTATAGAGGTCTAAATATAGGCATGCCCATATGAAAATATATTTATATATGATGATGGGGAATAGATCTATCTACAAATATTTATAGGTTTAGTATTAAGGTAGCAGATGGACATTGAGCCTCCACTCAAGTACTCCCTCAATGCAAGAGCACTTTGTTCTATTAAACTGGCATTCCATGATGCTCATTCTCGACACAATCGCTGAAGACAAACGGGTGCATAAACAAATGTGGTGAAGAAAGCTGATGGAGCCCTGCTATCGAAAGATATAGTGTCTGGGGTCTTAAAGGCTTGAAGGTAAACCAGCAGCCATCTAGCTCAGAAGCAACAAAGTCCACACGAAAGAAGTACACCAGCCTGTGTGATCATGAGGTGTCAAAGGGATCAGTTATCAGGCATCAAAGAACAAAAGTCATATCATTGTGAATGAGGGGGAGTGCAGATTGGGGACCCAAAGCCTATCTGTAGGCAACTGGACATCCCCTTACAGAAGGATCACTGGGAGGAGAGGAGCCAGTCAGGGTGCAGTGTAGCAACAAAGAAACATACAACTTCCCTCTGGTTCTTAAATGCTTCATCCCCCCTCCCCTCCCACTATCGTGATCCCAATTCTACCTTACAAATCTGGCTAGACCAGAAGATGTATACTGGTACAGATAGGAAGTGAAAACACAGGGAACCCAGGACAAATGAACTTTCAGGACTAGTGGTAAGAATGGCGATACCAGAAGGGTAGAGGGAAGGTAGGTTAGAAAGGGGGAACTGATTACAAGGAGCTACATATAACCTCCTCCCTGGGGGACAGACAACAGAAAAGTACGTGAGGCGAGACATCAGACAGTGTAAGATATGACAAAATAATAATTTAGAAATTATCAAGGATTCGTGAGGGCGGGGGGAGGGAGGGGAAAAATGAAAAGCTGATACCAAGGTCTCAAGTAGAAAGCAAATGTTTTGAGAATGATGAGGGCAACAAATGTACAAATGTGCTTAACACAATGGATGGATGGGTGGATTGTGATAAGAGTTGTATGAGCCCCCAATAAAGTTATTTTTTTAAGAAAAAATGTGCTTGACAAAAAAAATAAAGGATGATGGCAGCATATGTACAAATGTGCTTGATATAATACATGCATGGATTGTTATAAGCCCCCAATAAAATGACTTATTAAAAAATAATAAAAATTTAAAAATAAGATATAGCAAGCATCTAGGGTCTTAAAGGCTTAAAGAAAAACAAGTGGCCATCTAGTGGAGAAGCAACAAAGCCCACATGGAAGAAGCACACCAGCCTGTGTGATCATGAGGTGTTATTGGATCAGGTATCAGGCATCAAAGACCCAGCACAAAAAATCATGTCAATGTGAATGAGGGGGAGTGCAGAGTGGAGACTCAAAACCCAACTGTGCACAATTGGACATCCCCTTACCGAAGAGTTACAAGGAAGAGAAAAGCCAACCAGGGTGCAGTATAGCATCAATGAACATGTAACTTTCCTCTAGTGCTTTAATGCTTCCTCCCCCACCCACTCCCACTATCATGACCCCAATTCTACCTTACAAATCTGACTAGACCAAAGCATGGACACGGGTACAGATAAGAGCTGGAAACAGGGAATCCAGGACAGATAAACCCCTCAGGACCAATAATGAGAGTAGCAATACCAGGAGGGTAAGGGGAAGATGGGGTAATAAGGGGGAACTGATCACAATAATCTACATATAGCCCTCTCCCTAGGGTACAAACAACAGAAAAGTGAGTGAAAGGAGACATCGGTCAGTGTAAGACATGACAAAATAATTTATAAATTATCAAGGGTTCGTGAGGGAGGTAGAGTGGGGGAGTGAAGGGGGGAAATGAGGAGCTGATACCAAGGGCTCAAGTAGAAAGATAATGTTTTGAAAATGATGGCAACAAATGTACAAATGCATTTGACACAGTGGATGGATTGTGATAAGAGCTGTATGAGCCCCCAATAAAATGATTTTAAAAAGAGAGAGAGAGAGAGACATTACTGTAAAATTACGTGTCTGTGAGTACATTGCTTTCGGAAATCTATGCGATTTTCTTGATGTCTAAACGTCTTTCTTTCAAGAACAAAGATACTTTTTTCCCCAAGGGAAACAGTACGGCCCTCTCCTGGGTGCGCATGTGGGCTCTTCTCAGACGCACCAGCAGGTGGCGGGCGGGGCGCACTTAACGAAAGGAGCTCGGGGCGTGCACAGAGCCATTTGTTAGAGTCATTTCTGCAGTTCTTCAGCAATACATGTTAGAGCACCACTAATTTATTATCAACGAGAATTTCGCTGTGATTTGCCCAGAACCTTAATCCTAGTTACAGACTGTAGACGACTGCGTTACCAGAATTCCACATCGGTTTCTTTCCTGGCCTGATAGCCTATGTAGAGAGCAGCTGTCACACAAGGGCTTAAGCACACGGCCAAGAGCAGTGGTTCTCAACCTTCCTAAGGCCGTGACCCTTTAATACAGATCCTCGTGACCCCCCAACCACAAAATGATTTTCGTTGCTACTTCATAACTGTCACTTTGCTACCATTATGAATTGGGTGACCCCGGTGAAAGGGTCGGTCAACCCCCCACCCCCCAAAGGGGTTGTGACCTGCAGGTTGAGAACTGCTGGCATAGAGGAACTGGATTCAACTCTGCTCCTGACTAGCTGTGGCTCTAGATACACAGAGGCTGCATCTCTCGGAGCTTCAGTTCCCTCACGGACAGGATGGGAGCAGACACAGAGTGTGTGTGAAGGTGAAATGAGTCGCTAAGTGTAAAACGCTTAGAACAGTCGCATTAGCAGTCATCCTAAAGTTTCCCAGCCTAATGGAGGAGAAGCAGATGCTGAAGTCAGCACCTGGTAGAAATCAACCCAGGAAACCTGCGACATGGATTCTCCTCTACTTGGGTGTCAACACCACCAGGACTGGCCAAGCAGGTAGGAGAAGGAAAGGGGAGGAAACGCAAAACATAAGGGTCCTTCCTTTAGCATACATTTCACCTCCAGACACTCGTGGTTTAGAAACCTCTGTGTGTAAGAAAATATAAGTCTCCAATAACTGCCGATGGGGAAGAAGCTGCCACCCAGGAGAACCCACCCTACTGAGACTGCTCTTTGTGACGCACACTGTGGAGTCAGCACCCCCTTTTATTGACTGTGCCCAAAAGTATGACTCAAAGCCCACCCATCCATCACAGCTGCTCTCACTCTGCAGCACGGTTTCCACACTGCCTGTAGCAAGGATACAACGTCACTTCAATCATTCTTACAAAGTCTACCCATATTACCTGAGTTCATTTTTATGAATGTCCACTATTTTTCTTTCCAGCTTCTGTGACTGCTTGGGGAAAATCTCAAAGTCACTGATGTAATTCTCCAGATGCTCATCAGGATAGTAATCACCAAGCTCAGCTGTATCCAGTAAACAAAAAAAATCAAGAGGAAGATTAAGAATAAAAAAGCATGGGGTACATGACATGTCTCCTGCCACCCCACAGAAGAACCAGGAATCAACTCACAGCAAACCGGCGGCAGCCCCCACGGGCATGGCAGAAGCTCACCTTCTTGTTCAGATCTAGCTGCGTGAGTTGAGACACTTGTTGGAAACTCCTGGGTCTCATTTTTCTTATCCACATCATACTATTGTTAGCTGCTATCCAATGAACCCTGCTCATGACAACCCGGTGTCCAACAGAATAGCATATTGCCAGGTCCTGCCTTACCCTCACCCTCACCAGCAAGTTCCAGTCCCTTATTGTGGCTCATCAGTCAGCCCACCCAGGGTCTCCAATGCCCTTTTGGCCCTTGACTTCGCCCAATATGACATCCTCCTGCAGTAATTGAGTCCTCCATATGATATTCCCGTGGCAAGAGAGTTAAATAACATTCTTTTGTGATCCATGGAGTATTCGCAGGCTAATTTCAGAGATAAATCACCAAGCCTTTGTTCCTAATGTGTCTAAGCCTAGAAACTCCACTGAAAGCCATCTTTCACGCATGACTCTGGTGACACTTTATTTTATTATTACTATTATTAGCATTAACCATTTTATTGGGAGCTCTTACAGATGCCCTAGCATTCCATAATTAAAATGGATCAAGAATAATTGTACAGTTGCTACAATAACCAGTTTGAAAACGTTTTCTTTCTTCTTGAACTCTGATATCACTCCTTCCAGCACCACAGCACAGTAGGACAAATTGGCAGATGGGGGTGCGGTGGGGGTAGATTTGTATAATAAAAGGATTTACAAAATTGCTTCATGTCAATAGGGGCTCTATTGACCTTTGAGAGGCTAGACATCCTTATGGGGTCAAAGTTTCCTAAGCTTTGTAGGGAGTTTAGCATCCCTCCCTCTCAGACACTAAATGTCAACAGAACAGTCAAAATGCCTCTTGCCAATATTCCCAAATGTACCCAGCACTTTAGGCAGCACTACCTCTAGTTGGGAATCACTGAACATTCCTCAAGTTTCCATTTAGGGTTATATTCTCCGAATCTAAGGATTCCCAAGCTGGAGCTGCCTGCTGTGTGATTTCGGGGCATCTTTGGTGAATAAGACAGGGTTTTCTACTCCCACAAACAGTGTCTTTGAAACTCACAGGGGACCTTCTACCCTGTCCTACAGGGTTGCTCTGGGTCAGCAGCGACTCCATAGCAGAGTTTGGTTTGATTTCTTAGTGAAAGAACACAAAAGGACTACACTTGAAAATCAATAGCTTGCTCTTCAAATAAAACAGCTGTATCCATGACCAGATGTGCAGGCCAGATGACGGATGATCCCAGATTTGACTAGCGGATGCCTCCAGCAAGTCTTTTAGGGTAAAAAGAAGGGAGTTTCTGAGTTCCCTGAAAGCTTAGGATGAGTGGCTTTGTGGACCCCAGTCTGGAGCAGCTCCAGTGCTGTTCTGTCAGTGGAAAGACTTTCTCTTGATTTCATCAACTTGCTAAAGAGAATGAGCCCAAAGGAATCAGCATCACAGGCAGAAATGGGCTGCAGCACAGAAGAGAAGACTAAAGTTGGTGGGCAATCCGGAGTTCAACCAGCTCATCTGAAATAAGACTTTGAAGCTGATCAAAACTGTGTGCCTTGAGCACATCAGGAAGACCACATCCTTCTGTGTAATTTGTACCCACTGCCACTTCACCTCAATAAAAGGGACCGACTGGGAGGAAAGGAAAGCTTCTGAATAGAATTCAAATTAGCAAATTATTAAAAAGCCTAAAATGCATACCCCACAAGAAAGGGCTTTTAAAATAAGATTCAGCTTCTCAGACATAAGCCAAACCCCTTGCGGGGATGAGTCGCTGAGTCTGCAGGGTCAGGATCTTTGTCTCAGGAGACACCAAAATCAGGCACACATAGTGATCAAAGAGACAGACATGCACTATCAGGAGACATACTAAATACGGGACACGTTGGAAAATGGCGTAAGATAATTCACAATGATGGCGTTCTACATCATCCTTGGGTAACTAGCAACTAGAGTCTGTAAAAGCCATGAGCAGCCAATGCAACCATTGGCCTCCTCTTGTCTGGAGGAAAGGAGCGTGATGAAACTGATATAAGGAAACAGTCCAATGGATTAATGAAGTACCCACACATTAGTCTCCATGGTCCAGAGAACAGAAGAACTAGATGGTGCCTGACTGCCAGTACCAGGGCCACATTAGAAGGTCCTTGATCGAGGGGGAGAAAAATGTGGAACAGAATTCAAAATCATAAAAGACCAAGCTTACTGGACAGAAAAAGACATGTAGGACCCCGGAGACTATAACCTTTAGGGCCTAGAACTGACCCCATTCCTGTGGTAAAGAAATCAACCACTAAGATTAAAAGGGCAGCATTTACCCGAAGTCAAGTGGCAGAGGTTAGGAATAAAAACAGGAACTACAAGAAGGAAGCCAGTAGCGATACTGCAGCGAGGGAACTGTAATCAAGGAATTGAAATGTGTAAGTTGTTGAATTTGAAACTGATTATCTCTATAAGCCTTCGCCTTAGTTATAATTTTTGGGGGAAGGAAGTAAAAAATCACTCTCCAAACATAATCATAAAATAAAATTAGAAGATAACATCAACCATAGGACAAAGAACGATTACTTCGATCATATCTAAAATGGAAAGGTTTCTGCTTATTGAAGGGCATCATAGTCAAAGTAATCGGACAATTACAACTTGGGGAACATACTTTTAAAACCTACCGCTGACTCTAAAATAAAGAAAAAAAACTCATACAAATCAATTCAAAATGAACAGGAAACCCAAGAGAAAATTGTCAAATGATATGAATGGGGAATTCACAGAAGACAGGAAAATATCCAAGAGATTAGTATATGAAGAAATAAATGCTCAAATTCATTAGCAACAAGACAGCATAATGCAAAGATATCACCTTACAGCTAAATTATGAGCAGAATGCTAGAGAATGTTACACGCTAGCAGAGACATGAGGAAATTTAAACCCTTGTGCACTTCAAGGGGCAACATATACCCAGGGACGAAGGATAGGAAAGAAAGCGGGAAAAGGCATTCGGCAACATCCAACACCAATTCCTGTTTAAGACACTTGAGAATATAGGAATGGAAGGAAAATTCCTCAAGACAATATAAGCTATCTATGAAAAACTAAGAGCCAACGTGGTAGTCAATAGAGAAAAGACGAACACAATCCCACTGAAAAGGGGGAACAGACAAGGATGTCCCTATCCCCATTCTTACTTACCATCGTACTGGGGTTTAAGCTAATAGCATAAGGCAAAGAAAAGACATCAAAGATATTCAACTGGGGAAGGAAGTGGTGAAACTATCATTATTTGCAGATGATATGATTTTATATATGGTAAATCCCAAAAGGTCCTCAAGGGGAGTACTGGAAGCAATAGTGGAGTTTGGCAGAGTGGCAGGATACAAGATCACCAAAAGAAGTCCATCAGACTGCTATACACATCAGAGAATACCACAGAAGAGGAAATTAAAAAGGTAGTAGTCTTCACAACAGCCGAGCACAAATGGAAATATCTAGGGATATACCTGACTAAAACAGCAAAGGATCTAAAAAAAAAAGAAAGAAAAACAAAAGATCTATAGGAGGAAAACTACAGAGCACTATTACAAGAAACCTCAAAAAAATGGAAGAAGATCCCATCCATGCTTGTGGATTGGAAGACTCAATATAGTAAAGATGTCGATTCTGCCAAAGGCACTATATAAGTTTAATGCAATCCCAATACAATTGCCTTCATCTTTCTTCAAAGAAATGGAAAAAAAACTGATTACCAACTTCATATGGAGAGGGAAGAAACCCAGAATTAGAAGAGAACTCTTCAAGGACACAGTGGAAGGGCTTGGTTTACCTGACTTCAGCACATACTATATAGCCACAGTTGTTAAAACCTCATGGTATTGGTATAATGACAGATACTCACACCAATGGAAAAAAACTGAAAACCTAGAAATAAACACATGAGCATCCAGACAACTGATCTTTGATAAGGACCCAAAAAATATTCATTGGGAAGCAGATGCCCTCTTTAACAAGTGGTGCTGGAAAAAAATGGTTATCTACCTGCAGAAAAATGAAGCAAGACCCTTATCTCACTCCATTCACAAAAATAAACTCAAGATGGATCACAGACATTGAAGTAAAACCCCAAACTATTAGGGCCATCATGAGGGAATTGGGACCAACTTGAGAACACTGGGACAGGGACTACATAGGCTATGGGAAATAGGGAAGTGTGGGGGAAGGTCAGATCCTTACAGACATCCTCGCTGAATGAAGGAGTTACTTGCCACACTACCAGGTAGACCCCACTCCCTGCTGTTCAAGAGACAATTGGCAAGCACACAGTCATGATTTGGTTCCTGTAGGTGAAGTTCACAGGCTACCGATAATGGTCTCTATCAGTTGGGTATGCAACAGAACAGCAAGGGGAACAGAATAATGAAGTCCCCGGGGAATACCAAAAATAGACTTTGGGGCCAGGGCTTGGCACCCTATCAGATTCCACCAGAAAATACTCCTAAAGGCCAACAAACAGCTTAACTAACTACAAGCTTTTCATTTTTGTTGTTGTTGTGTTTTTTTGTCATGAGCTTTTTGTTGTTTCATTTTCTTTTGTTGCTTGGTTTTGCTCTGTCTTGTTTTCATGCATGTTATTATCTCCGCAGGTCTGTCTAAATAAGACAGGCTGGATGAACAATGTGAAGGAGAAAACAATGGTACCAACAGTTCTTGGGAGAATGGGAGAGAGAGAGGTGGGGGGTAAGGATGTGTTGTTAACAAACCCAAGGACAAGGGAACAAGAAGTGATCCAAATCAGTGGTGAGGAAAGAGTAGGAGGTCTGATAGGGCTTGATAAAGGGTAATGTAACCTAGAGGAATTACTGAAACCAAAATGAAGGCTAAGCATGATAATGGGACAAGAGGAAAGTAAAAGGAAATAGAGGAAAGAGCTAGGAGGCAAAGGGCATTTATAGAGGTCTAAATAAAGGCATGTACATATGTAAATATATTTATATATGAGGATGGGGAAATAAGATCTAGGTTTAGTATTAAGGTAGCAGGAAGACATTGGGCCTCCACTCAAGTACTCCCTCAATGCAAGAATACTTTGTTCTATTAAACTGGCATTGCATGATGCTCACCTTCCTGACACAATTGCTGAAGACAAAGTGGGTGCATAAGCAAATGTGGTGAAGAAAGCTGATGGTGCCTGGCTATCAAAAGATATAGCATCTGGGGTGTTAAAGGCTTAAAGATAAACAAGCAGCCATCTATCGCAGAAGCAACAAAGTCCACATGGAAGAAGTACACCAGCCTGTGTGATCACAAGGTGCTGAAGGGATCAGTTATCAGGCATCAAAGGCCAAAAATTCATATCATTGTGAATGAGGAGGAGTGTGGAGTGGGGACCCAAAGCCCATCTGTAGGCAACTGGACATCACCTTACGGAAGGTTGCGGGAAGGTGACGAGTCAGTCAGGGTACAGTGTAGCAACGATGAAACATACAACTTTACTGTAGCTCCTAAATGCTTTCTCCCTTCCCCTGCCCCACCCCCACCACTATCAAGATCCCAATTCTACCTTACAAATCTGGCTAGACCACAGGATGTACACTGGTACAGAGAGGAACTGGAAACACAGGGAATCCAGGACGGATGATCCCTTCAGGACCAGTGGTGAGAGTGGCAATACCGGGAGGGTGAAGGGAGGGTGGTGTAGAAAGAGGGGGACTGATAACAGGGATCTACATGTAACCTCCTCCCTGGGAGACGGACAACAGAAAAGTGGGTGAAGGGAGACCTTGGACAGGGAAAGATATGACAAAATAATAATTTATAAATTATCAAGGGTTCATGAGGGAGGGGGAAGCCAGGAGGGAAGAGGGAAAATGAGGAGCTGAGGCCAAGGACTTAAGTAGAGAACAAATGTTTTGAGAATAATGAGGGTAACTAATGTACAAATGTGTTTTAAACAATTGATATATGTATGGCTTGTGATAAGAGTTGTATGAGCCCCCAATAAAATGATTTTTTTAATGGTAAAAAAGCTTCTAGGATTTCTTCTCTTGTAACTCAATTCTGTTACAAATTCTAATGCACTAGAAACTTGATATAGTAAAATTTATGACCAATGACTGAAACAGTTTGCATGAATCTGTATGCTTTCACATTAAATGTTTTTAAAACCTCAAAAAAAAAAAAAAAGAGGAACCGATCCAAGAAATACAGGGAACAAGTAGGATAAAGCGATGGTACACTAAGGGCATTGAAATGGGTGAGTCGAAACAAAATGCGTATAAATTGTTGAATGTAAAACTGATGATCTGCGCTGTGAACCTTTGCCTAATTCATAATAAAAAGTAAAACAAAATAAAATAAATAAAACAAAAATATATATACACACATAAGACAATGATTTTATATTGATGTATGCCAAGCAAAAATACACATAAATTCTTTGGGAATAGAAATGGAGAATAAAGGCCACGGGAAAGGGCAATCAACCAATCAACGGATCAGCCTAAGAAGCCAATAATGGCAGTGGGCGTGGCTTAATGAGTAACTCAGCCATCTGCGCCTAAGCTCCAAAAGAAACTCCCACTAAATAAACACATGGACTTTGGGTCTAGAAATGAATAAACTTCCTAAATTTAGGAAATAGTCCAGCCCAACATTTCCATCTTTTACAAGTAAGGAACACCAGGTCATCTTCGATGGAAATGTCAAGTTGCAGCGTATTTGGCAAAGGACAAGGAAAATGTGTAAGGTGCAAACTTAGAGAAAACTTGCCATGGGGACCTCACAAAGTGGCTGATAAGGTGAAGAGCAATACCTCTCCCGGCATGAGCCCTTCTCTCTCATCCCTTACAGCTCGTCTGTAACTCTCACATCAGCTTAAGCAGAAGACAGACTTTTTGTGATCAAGAACTTGTAACTATTCAAATCATGTTCTTCACACCAAGAGGAGTTTGGTAAGCAGTTTGTGGTAAGCAAGTGACACTTTGAAACAAACCCTAGTGTTTTTTGACAGATCTAAAGGTTCATAAAAATCCACACAAAAGGGCAAGGTGACATTGTTACTTGTCTGAAAATCAGCTCTAATTTGTAGCAACCTTTTGTTTAACAGAACTGAACATTGCTAGGGTTTTCACCATCCTCACAGCCATTGGAACCCCTTGTTACAGCCCTCAAGACCGTCCGTGTCATGGAAGTACCCTTGTTCTTGCTGACCCTCCACTTTACCAAGCATACTGTCATTTTCTAGTGCTTTCTAGTCTTTCCTGACAATGTGCCACAGTAAACAAGGTGAAGTCTCCCCATCCTCACTTGCAACGAGCATTCTGGCTGTACTTCTTCCAAGATGGATTCATTTATACTTTGGGAAGTCCGTGGTATGTTCAGTATTCTTTGGCAACACAGTTTGAATATAACAATTCTCCTAGAGCTTCCTTTCCCACTGCCACGCTTTCCCATGCAGGAGCCGACTGACAAGGCGCAGCTAAGGCACACCTTCATCATCACAGTGCAGACGTGAACGATCAGGTGATCTACTGGGTCAGCTGAGAAACGGCCTGTCCCTGGTTTGGAGAAGCTTCAATCCACAAGGACTCAAGAAGTGAATGTTATCCGCTTAGTGTCAGCTCCTCCAAGATCCTTCCCTGGCCCATCCTTGTTGAGTTAGGGGTCCCTTCTAAGGACCCTCATAGCATCCGTGCTTCTTTCTATTATCCACTGCCTGATCTTTTCCCGCCCCCACAGTGCCTGACACCTCACAGCTGCTTATTAAATATTTGGAGAAAATATTGACACCTAAATGAATGAGGTGGTGAATGCCTCCCCAGGAGACAACCATTCCTTTCCAAGGACACGGAAAAAGCACACATTGCTGCAATCCAGGCAAGGGCACTGATTCATTCAATATATTTACTGGAGAGCCTGCAGTGTGCCAAGCACTGGGATCCTATGGGACCCAGAGTCCTGCTCCCATCAGTGGAAATGTACAGTAAAACAACTCAACAGGTCACACAACTCGACCAAGATAACTTCAGATGCAAATGTCTAGCAGGCAACTAGTCCAGGGATTGTGTTGAAGACTGGTGTGCAGGAAGGATGAGATAGGTAGCTAGAGCAACCCAGAAGGGTTTTCAGAAGAAACAGCATCTCAACAATCCTGCATCTTTACCGTTCATTTCTGTGAAGTCAGTTCTGACTCATGAGGTCTTGCACATGACAGACCCTCATCTTCATGAGGCTTCATAGGTTTGAGTCCAGTGATGCACAGAGGGCATCAGTCCATCCCACAGAAAGTTACCCTCCTGTTCACTGACCTCCTACTTTACAAAACGGGATGTTCTTTTTGAAGTACTCGTCTTTCCTGATGATGTCTCCAAATTCAGTGAGTTGAGGTCTCATCATGCTTGCTTCTATGAAGATTTTTGTTTTATCTCTTCTAAGTCTTTTTTTATTGTTCTCCCAGCAGTCTATGGTACATTCCAGATTCTTCCCCAAGACCACAACACTGTGATATTAAGAAGAATATTTGGAAAGAGCCCAAATACCCTTAGGGGTTGAATACAGCAGGCAGAGGAGTCAGCCAGTACAAGAATCCCTCCATGTTGCCATTTGCTGGAAGTAACAAGAGAGAGGCCGGCTAGGAAAGGCCTTGAGAGAGTGCTATGATTGTATGTGTTTGTTTGGCAATAACAGTGCATATATTTAATAGGCTTATTGTGTTCAGTATGCAAAGTGGTGAAACTGGGCGGGGACCGCTTTTTCATACAGTCAGATGATACTGATGCCTAAAGCATGTTCTTTCCAAGAGCTTTAGCAGCCAAGAAGCCAGTGAGAGCTCACATTACCGCATCCTTCCTCATCATTTACCGCACATTGCCTCTCACTCTCTGTAAGAATAAGTTGTTCTGACAAAGCAGATACTTATCTGCATTTCTAACTGCTCTCAGGTGCTGCTGAAGGATTCACCCTGAGCATCACCGGGTCAGCTGTCACTTGATTCACGACAGGTGGAGCACAGACTTCAGCACAGCTGAGAGCCAAAAGGAGCACCGTCGAAGTCTGCAGTCCATCGCCAGCTCTTCTCTCTCCACAGCATCTAATACAATGTCAGTGCTAACTGCAAAAGCCCAAACGCCAAACCCATGGCCATCAAGTCAATTCTGTCTCCGACTGACCCTGTATGGCTGTCACTCTTTGCAGTAGCAGACAGCTTCCTACCTGTCCATCAGAGCAGCTTGTGAGTCCCCCTCTGACCTTGTAGTCAGCAGCCCAATGCCTGACCTTCCGAGCTCCTTGGTAACAGTGAGGAGAGAGTGGGTGGTGCCTCTGTGGCTTTATTTCAAACACAAAACAGGACAGCAAACTTTTCATTAGAGACCCACATTGAGCTTGTCCTTGGAGAATTGTCAATAGTTCACTAATGTCTAATTGCCTTCTGAAATCCGGTCTGAGGTTTCCATTCATATTGAGTGCCGGAAGTAGGAATTGGTGATCTTCACAGCGAAGAGAGACAACTACGCAGTTTTGAGGTCCCTTTGCTCGGCTTGGGAGGGAGGCCACTTTCAGCAACACCGACTTCACTTGGGACAGATGGAAGGAGAACTCGCCCATGTCCTGTCACAGTACCGCTGGCAGATAATGATTCCACATGGTGAAAATCCTGTTAAAGGCTTCACAACAGATTACCAAGGAAGCACAAGGAAGCCTGTGTTTCTCCTGCCTGCTTACTGGGTGCTCTACCCGTGAACTGCAGTTTTGGCAGCAGTTCAAACTAACCAGCCACTCTGCAGGAGAAACAGAGGGAGGATGTGTGCCACATAAAGAGCTACCGCCTCGGGAAGCCTTCAAAGGGTCGGTCGCTATGAGTGGGAATGAACAGATGGCAGTGGGCTTGGGTTCTGTGGCTTATACTCTGGAATGTTCCGAGACCACACACCTTTAAAGAAGGTCAACAGTGAGTAGAGAGTATTGCGTGGGGCAGACAGGATTGGTCAACAGTGAAATCCCCAGCAGAATGACGGCTCCTCTCTCAAGCAGTGAGTGAAGATTGACTCCTTGGCCTCAGCAGAGACAGACCATGGTTGTACGTGCTTCAGACCCATCATAAGCTCCTCTGTTACTCCAAGCCAGGAGTTCACATGCTCACTTGGAAATCTCTGCCTGACAGTGTCTGTCTTGTCCTTGTCTAGCTGTCTCTCTCTTTCTGCTTCTCACTTCTCTCCCTGCTTCTCTGCCTCCAAGTTCATGCATGTCTTTAGTACGCGGGCCACCAAGGGCTGGCTCTGCAGCCAGTGGCCTCCCAACCTGGCCCAGGGGCACTGGACCACCTGAGTCTGTTCTTCCTGTGTGCCAAGCCCATTGCCATGGCAATATGCTCCCTCAGACCCTGAAGGCTGCTGTCCCCCAAACCACAGTCCTTAGAAGGCGGATGGCATCGAGTCCCCACTCTCTTACATAGACACCCAGGCCTTGTTCAACCCTGATAAGAACAACCAAATCCACTCGGTTGAGGCCCGAACTGGACTGGCCACACAGCCAGGCAAAGGAGACCTTCCTATCCTCACTTACGGAGACACAGTGGTAATGAGCTTAAATCATTTCCTCAAGATACAATCATCAAGAAATGGAGAAGGTGAGGTTCAAATGAACGTTGACAGCCCGGGGAACTGGAGCGCTGCTCCTCCTATGAGCAACAAGCCCCAAACAGCCGCGCCGTGTACTCTTAGGTCCATTTCAACTCACGACAACCCCACGTGTGACAGAGCAGAACCGGTCCATCGGGTTTGCTAGCTTATACTCTTCACAGCAGCTGATTGCCAGACCTCTGTTTCATGCCCCTACTGGGTGGGCTTGAACTTACAACCTCTCTGCTAGTAGTTGAGTGCTAACTGAATGTACCACTCAGCACCCTTCTTCCCATGTTGCATTTCTGGGAAAATTGAGAAACTGAATATTGCATAACCGTGCTCACATATCTCCAGGGGGCGACTCCCCTGGTTGAACACCTTCCTTCCTTCCTTCCATGTGCCCATGTGGTCCCACAGCCGACGGTCTGAGCTTAAACAGAAGTACTTCACACCCTTTCAGAGCTTTGGGAAACCCACAATCCCCACACTTTCAGAGAGACCTTGAGCTCTACTGACAGAGGCCGCTTGTGACAAATGCCTCAGCCCAATCTTCCCCCAGGACTCACTAGCCTGGGAGGGCTGGAAATCAGGGATTCTGTTGCTAAGCAACCCAGTCCTACCTGCTATCAAATGGGCAGGATGTGCAAAAGTGGAGAAAGAGGGAGGGCTCCCAGCCACCAACGCTCTACAGACACCTCTTGGAGCCCAGGGCAACAGAAGGGATGGGCAAGCCCGGGCCATACTCACCTTGAATGATGCAGGCCCCCAGGTAGGCTGCATCCGAAAAGGAACACAGTAGTCGGCCATGGAAAATATCTCTTTTAATTTGCAGGTACAAGAGATACCTGTAATACAAAAGGAGAGAGAGTTGCCTTCCGTGTTGGCTGAATCATGGAAGACGTGGAAAGACTGCTCGTGGTTCATCTACCTATGGGACTCACCAGGGCCCTACTGAGGCACGCTACATCCTTCAGAAGACAAGGAGAGATAACCTGAGAGAAGCCTTCTGAATTTGGAAAATCTGAACTGACCCATACAAGCAGATCTTGTCAGCCCCTGAGGCTGGATAGTCACTGCCAATGAGCCAATGCTGAGTCATAGCAGTCATGTCGTTCAGAGTAGAATTGCCCCTGTGAGTTTTCAAGACCAATTCCTTTTTGTTTTTCTTTCTCAAGAGCAACTCTAGAGGAGTAGAAAGCCTTGTCTCTATCCCTCAGAGGAGTTAGTGGTCTCTAACCGCGGTCCTTGCCGGTAGCAGCTCAATGCACAAGCACTAAGTCACCTGAGCTCCTTAAAGCTGGAAAGGTTTGGCCTTATCCAAGATGGACACACAAGTACAGGGCTGAAGCACAGTGCCAGGGCCCAGATAACTGTAGTCGCTCCCACATGGTGAAAGTCATGGTCACCACCATAACCACCTGACTCACAGGCGCATTTGCCTGGATGCTTTAAAAGTCTGCCTAAAAAGGGGGACTCAGAAGGCTGGTCCAGTTCAGTCCTGTACCAAGTCTACCTCATGTTTTTATAATAATAATGTTTAAAAGAGTAGCCTGGTCATTTCTCAGAAGCAGACTCATATTAGCCCATCTTGAAAAGAATGTTTTCTTGCATATACTTCACCTATCATACAATTTAATCATTTGATCACATTAAGAAGATGTGTGCAGTCATCACCACAATCTATTTCAGAACATTTTCTTCTTGTACTTGAGGTTGTTGGCCTCCCATCCCCCATTGTCCCCTGAAGGCCCCTTCCAGTTACTGTCTCTATGGACATGCTTATCCTGAATTCCAGATGCAGAAAACAAGACAAAATACAATCAGGAAGCAAACAAACAAATTTTAAAACTCTGCCACCATGACTAGACAAAAAATAGAAAAGCCTCAATAAAAAAAGCAGGAAGTCTTAAAAACTGAGACAACTTTAAAATGAGTCAAAAGGGGGATCCAGCGAGAAGGCATTACATTTTAACCTGAGTACCTCTGCCATAATCGACTTTGCAGTGCTCTCTGTCTGTCTGTCTGTCTGTCTGTCTGTCTGTCACATCCCTCAACTATGTTCAGAGGGAAATTCCCCGAGGCTTATCCCATGTGGGGACTGTGAAAATGGATTTTGGACATTAATCTGCCTTCAGCAGACTTGACTCTGAGGCCAGAAAGCCCATGTATCCATGACGACAACTATCAGAGGAGTCTCTGGGTGGTGCAAACAATTAACATAACCAGCCATCCACAGAGAGGTTGGAGGTTTGCATCGGTAGAGGTGCCTCGGAAGAAAGGTCTGGTGTTCTCTTTCCCAAACAGCAGCCATTGAAAGTTCTGCGGGCACAGTTCTACTCTGGCACATATGAAGTTGCTATGAACTACAATCAACTCGGCAGCAGTGACACAGCGTTCATCTCTTTAGTTCCTCTGACTGGACTGTGATCGCAAACTCAGACACGTGCAGAGGCCAGGCAAGCTTGTTAACGAGTGGAATCAGGTTGGTAGAAGGAGTTGAGGAGGCAGAATGAAAAATAGCAGCTCCTTACAAAGTCAGCAGGCACTAGGCATATCCAACCCACGTGGCCATGTAGAACTCGACCAAACATTCCCATCTTTGTCTGTCTGTCTTTCAGAAAATAAGGGAGATTGTGTTTCTACAGGAAATTCTTTGCATTTTACATGTAGCAACAAATTATTTTTATCAGCACACAGAGGCACCCCCAAAAAAGTATATGTGGGGAGACTTCCAGCAAGAGAGCTGAATCGGCAGCCAGGTTATCCAGACTTCCTATAACAAAGACACAAGAGACCAAATGAAGTTGATGAAGATGATAATCCTGGAATTCTGAGCTTCAGAGAAAGGGATAGAAAGGCGGTTTGACACCAACTACAAGAAGAAACTGTACAAAAACGGGAACCAGGAAACAGAAGGGACACTGCTGACAAGCCTTTTGCTTGGAGCATCCTGACCAGGCATTCCAGAATGCGCTTCACTCCTGCAGGGCTGCGTAACAGCCGACAGCGAACTCTCCCTCTGTTCCTCTCGGGCTTCTAGTGACCAGAGTGTGGCCAGCTCCCACCCTCACCCTCCTGACAGATGGTGATTATAAATTATTATTCTTTTCATATCTCACACTGACCGCTGTTACCCTTCCCCCACGGTTTCCATTGTATGTTGATCACTTAGGCACCAGGATGTGCAACATTTCATGCCTAGTTTATCATTTCCAACTAAAATAATCTTGCGAATGTATGCAGGCTCTTTTATGGATTTCTTTTAGAATATCACAGACAGCAATCCTACATTTTTTAAAGATGTTTTTAAGGGAGGGCATATCACAATTTCAGTAACTGTGACCAGTGTCCAAATACATTCAATTGCCACTCACCTTTGTTAGGAGGGGCATGCAGCAGCACCCACATTTTACAGGCAAAGGAATATGGGTCAGAAATGGTGAACACCTTGCTGATTACTGCAAGATACTCCAACCCACGCAACACAGGGGTCAGTGTTCCCAGAACTGGTTCATTGCGTGACACCTGCAGGTGCTGAAGGTGGCGATGTCTTGCCTGGGCTTTGATTGCAAAAATCTCCTCTCACCCCTGCCTTATGGCATGTTCTGTCTTAAGCACCAGGATACGTGGAGAGCCAAATGACATGCTCTCTCTGGTTCCAATTTCATATGGAATGCGGTGCAGGGGATAAAAGCAGCCCTAAGGCATTTCTTGTTTCGAGGTCGGTGGACAGTGTGTAAGTGTGTCAAGCGTACACTTGGGAGATAAGAACAGACTAGTTCCCTTGCACAATGCCTCTCAACTAGAATGATCACTTGGACATCTTCAGATCTTGTTAAAATGTGGATTCTAATGCAGTGTGTCTGGGGTGAGGCATGAGGCTCCCTATTTCTAAGTAGCTCCCAGGGGATACTGAGCCACACGTCCCTGGGCCACATAATAAGTAATCACGGTTCTAAGTCAGTGGTTCTCACTGAACATTACCTGGGGGTGAAACGACCATTGTCATGGGCCCTCATTCAAACCAAACCCACTGCCATCAACTTCATTCAAACTACTAGCAGCATGGGGCCTCCCTAGCCCCAATTTAGTCAGATTTAGGTCCATATAAAATTTTAAACACGTGCATTGCAGCATTATTCCTAATAGCTAAAAAATGGAAATGACCCAAATGTCCATCAATGTAATCAGTCAATTATAAAAAGGAATAAAGTTCTTATACATGAATGAACCTTGAAAATATTATGCAAAGTGAAAAATCAGACACAAATGGCCATATAGTGCATGATCCTGTTTATATGAAATGCCTGGAAGATGCAAAATCCAGAGAAACAGCCAGAGTGCCAGTGGCAGCCAGAGGCTGGAAAGGAGCAGGTAATGGAGATGTGACTGCTAATGGCTATGGGGTGATAACATTGCTCTGAAGTGAGATGTTGGGGATGGTGGCACAACATTGTTAACATGATGAAACCCAATAAATTGTGCAGTTTAGCAGATAGATTTTATTGTGTGTGAGTCAAATCTCAATAAAATGAGAACACATTTTCATTTCAGGTAAGTAGTTCAGTCTGTGTTTGTTCTGATCTATTCACGGCAGTTATTCAATATTTGATGCACCTGATCTGAAGCCCATCTTGTAGTGGCGCTTCAGTGATAATTTTTGCCTTTTGGCAAGGGGATCCAGATTGTGCAGCCTGCATTTGGTTTTCGGTGGAGGTGCACGTATGACTACAATGTAGAAGAAGTTTCAGGCAGCTTCCAGAGTAAAACAAAAGAGGAAGAATGGCATGTGGATCTACTGAAAAAACAGCCAATGAAAACCTAAAATTCACAGTGGTCTAATCTGCAACCAATCATGGCACAGGATGACACAGGACTGACAGTTTTTCATTCGATGGGGTACCACTAACACCAATGACCTTCAGGTGCCCACCTGCTTGACTTCTACAAAAGACACAACTCCCCTAGGGTTTGGATGCTGTTACTTAACACAAGAGGTATAAGGACTGATTTTAACATTGTGAGACAAGTAGTGTTTACGATATGTAGAAAGCTTAAAACTATGCAGAGCACCTCCACTTGGGGCTGGTGGTCCCAGCATCCACATTGCCCTTCAAGTGTCATCCAGGCTGACTAAGCCTCGGTCAGGTCCTGCCTTTGGTCATTGATGGAGTAGTCTGTGTTTCGCTGCATTTTACCTCTGTGGAATTTCTCATTGCAGTCAACTCATTGAGATTAACAGAATGGGCTGTGTGTGAGGGATTAGAGGCCACTGCTAACATATTAATATTTGTAACAACAATCCTCTGAGACTGGCTTTCCTTGTAACTTCCCACGCTGAGGATGGTGGAGAAGGAAGTACATCCCTGCCCCGTCCTTTTAACAATGGGTAAACGCCAATATCTGCCAAAAGAAACTGGCCAATTCCTTGCCTCTCAAAATTCCCCATGCATAATCAGCTGGAGGGCTTATAAATATGTAGGTTTCTGGGAACACCTCCAGAGTGTCTGAAGCAAAAGATGTTGGGCAGTAGTGGAGAATCTGTACCTATAATTCATTCCCAGATGAAGCTAATGCTCGTGGTCACTTTGACACCCATATCCCTAGACCATTCACTAAACCAGTCATACAGGACCTTGAAGTGCTCCTTTTGAAGGCCCGTAAACTGTAAGGCCCAATGCCATCAGATTTCTATTTGCTGAATGTGTACATTGACTAGAAAAGCATTTTGATAAGTTTAGAACTGAAAAAATAATTTCCGACAGTTATCTGCTTATTAATGAGGGGCATGCTTCTCATCTCATAACCCAGAGATTAGGTGACGAAAGCTTCCTGAGGGGCAAAAACCAGCTTTCAGAACTCTAACCTCTATATGCTTTACTGCATTCTTGGATATATGTGTAGCACATGTAAATAAATATGTAGTAATATATATCCTCTGCCATATATATCTATGGCATGTATGTCTGTCTGTATGTGCATGGGTCTATACAAATGTGTATATCCATAGGTGTATAGTCACATTCATTTTCCCATCTCTGCTCAGCTTGAGTATTGCATTCACTCAGACTCATTGAAAAAAACAAACTCACTGCTGTCAAGTCATTCCAACTCATAGTGACCCTACAGGACAAAGTAGAACTGCCCCTGTGCATTGCCAAGGCTGTTTATGTTCACAGGAGCAGAAAGCTCTTTCTTCCATGAAGCAGCTTCAAACTGCGCACCTTGTGGTTAGTAGCCCAATATGCAATCCACTACACCACCACTCGTTGTAATATTGTTATTGCTATTATTGCAGGCATGGGTATATAATACAGTATTTACTTTTGTTGTCTTTAACTCCTGCGTTCCACCCAGTGTTTCCCTTTGTGTAGGTCATTTTTATTTTAAATCATTTTATTAGGGGCTCCTCATACAACTCCTAGCACAATCTGGGTAGGTCATTTTGAGGCTGATCTCCCCTTACTATACATTGTCTTCCCCTTAGTCCAGTGGTTCTCAACCTTGCTAATGCCTCAACCCTTTAATATAATTCCTCACGTTTTGGTGACCCCCAACCATACAATTATTTTTGTAGCTACTTCATAACTGTAATTTTGCTACTGTTATGAATCATAAGGTAAATATCTGCTTTGCAGGATGTATTTTCATTGTTAGTAAACTGAACATAATTCAAGCATAGTGATTAATCATAAAGCAATATGTAATTATATATTGTGAAATATTTATTTCTAATGACAAATAAATGATGTTTTGTCTTGAAGCATGGTGTGGCATGGGTAACAGACTTCATGTTGGGTACTCATAGGTGGGCATATCTTCCTGTGTGCGGACCCACTGGGAGATGGATAGAGGAGCGGTGTCTTGGTTCCTAAGACCATCGGAAATATGTGTTTTCTGATGATCTTAGGTGACCCCTGTGAAAGGGTCATTCAACTCCCAAAAGAGTCACAACCCACAGGTTAAGAACCGCTGCCTTACCCAAGTTAATAATGTGTATATTTTCTAGTTAGCATTTTACTGCCTCCCTCTACCACACCTGGTAACATTTAGAGAATGTTTCTTTGTCTATATGTACACTTTTCCTTGGCTTTTTACACCAGTGGGCTCATAAAATATTTGTCCTTTTGTGATTGACTAATTTTACTCAGCATAACAGTCTCTAGCTTAATCCATGTTTTGAGGGGTTTTTTTGTAAATTGATTATTGTTCCATTGTGTGTATCTAGCATAGCTTATGTATCCATTCGTCTGTTGATGGGCACTTAAAGTTGTCACCATCTCTTTGCTGTGATGAATAATGTGGCAGTGAATATGGGTGTGCATGTATCTGTTCATGTTCTGGCTAGTATCTCCTGAAGGTATGTAATTAAAGTGGGATTTTTAAAATGATATTGTATTTCTATTTCCCATTTTGTTCAAGAAGCATGCGCTCACTTTCCACAGTGGTTATACTGTTTTTTCGTCCCTCCACACTTTCCCTAGCCTTTGCTCTTACCTATTTTTTTTAACTTTTCTATTCATTCCAGGGTGAGCTGATATTTCATTATTGTTTTGATATATAGCTCTTTAATGGCTAATGAGCACAAAATTCTTTCACGTGTTTGTTAGTCACCAGAATTCCTCTTTAGTGAAGTGTCCATTTTTAAATTAGATTGTTTGGAGGTTTGTTGTTGAGGATATGTTGGAGTTTCTGGTAAATTTCTATGAATCTATGAATGTAAGTCATGATTTAGTTACTTGTTTTGAAAGATGTTGTTGAAGTGTACTGACCGAGACTTGGTTGAGAATTTAGTGACGGGCTTCCTTCATAAAATGAGGTTGGCAGAATTCCATATTTTCTCTATATTCTGAAATGGAATAGAGTTGGTGTCAGCTCTCTTTTGAATGCCTGGAGGCATTTATCCATTAAGCTGCCTGGACATTATTTTATAAACTATCCAAATTATTTTGGGAGTGTTGTGTGTCTGTTCACATTTTCTAGCTCACATGTTATTAGTTTGGGTAGGTAGTGTACTTCTAGAAATGTGTCCATGTCTTTTAAGGTTTTTCGTATCTGTTGAAGTACAGTTTTCATAGTTTCTGTGATGCTTCGCCCCACCACCCCCTTCCCTGCCCCTCAATTAGTTCTGTTGGGGACTGCCTATTTCCTTTGATAATGTTATTTGTGTCTTCTTTTCTTGTGTTACATTTACCAATGATTTTATCAATTCTTCCAAAGAATCAGTTTCTCTTTTTGAATCCCTCTATTGCTTTTCTGTCTCATTCATTTCACTTCCACTGAAATTTTTATTATTTCCTTTCTTCTGGTGACTGTAGACCTTTTTTGCTGTTCTTTTTCTAATTGTTTTATTTTTTTCTCCTTTTCTAATTGTTGGAAATGGTCTTTCATGTTCATTTTTATTCTTTCTTCTTTTTGATGCATGTTTTAGTGCTATAAAATGTCAATGAATCACTGCTTTTGCTGTGCTTTTGAATATTGTATTTTCATTCACGTTTGATCCAAGGAATTTTTAACTATATATTTTTTGTTTCTTCTACTACCCAATCGTTTTTAAGCGAGGTGCTATTCGGTCTCCATGCATTTGATCCCCCCCCCCCCACTTTTTATCTTCCTGTTGCTGATTTCTAATTTCATGGCATTGTGATCTGAGATAATGCTTTGTAGCATTTTCATGTTTTTGAAGTTACCTCTTCTGAAGAGGGTTCAGAAACACTTGCTCTTATATGGATGCCACGTTTTATAAATGTTTTTCCCATTCTTTGATATTTATTTTAGCTTGTTCTTTGTGCCTAAGCTATTTCTTTTACAGACAGCATATCGATGGTACTGCTTTCTTATCCATTCTGCTCCTGCCTTTCTCTTCCCTGGTGCCTTCAATCTACTGCAGTCAGTGTAATTATGCAGAGGTATGACCACACTGCTATCTTGTGTGGTGCTGACACATAGTTTCTTAGTTTTGTATATTTTCTCTGTGCTGTGCATTTTGCTTAAGGAATTTCTTTTGTTGTATTAGTGCTAACTGAATTTTTATGGTTTACTTTTTTTGAGAAGGTTTATTAATTTTATTTTTAGCTACTCTGTAATTTATTATCTTCTCAGGTTTAAAACAATCTGTTCTATCTTGATATTGATGTTTTTCCATTTGTAAATTCTGTAACTGCACCATTTTGTGCCTTTTGGGCATGGGTTTATAGTTGACATCATTTATAAATTGACGTCTCTGGCTCATTGTTTTCTGTTCTACAGGGGTATCTTACTTTTGATACTCATATCTGGGGTAATTTCTGGGTGATGGAATCATGTGTTCTTAATTTCCAGTGTTGACTGCTTTCGTGAGTTCTCTATCGGAAAAACTCCCTTTAGCATTTCTTGCAAGCATGGTCTGATTTCTCTGTTTTTAGTCCTTTTCATTTATATCTATCTGGAAATATTCTAATATTTTCCATCTTATTTGAGAGGTAAATTTGTTGTTATTATTTGCTGGACCTTTTCTTTTCATTTTTTCTTGTTTATATGTCATTGCCTTCTTGCCTGCATGTTTTCTGCAAAGAAATTAAGACTTAGTCTAATTGATTCACCTCTATAATAACTTTTTGCTTTCAGAAATTATTCTTTGATTTTTGAAAATGTTTTCATTGTCTTGGTGATTTTCTGTTGGGTTCCATCCTATCTGGGGCTCACTGAACTTGAGTGCATATCTTTTCAGCTTTTATGATATTTAGGGAGTTTTCTTATAATAGTCTTTTGACAGTTTTCTCTGTGCTTCTTGTGATGTTGTTTTGTTTCATTACTTTGGCTTTATTGTTATTCTAGTTTTGGGTTTGTGTGTTTTTGTCTCTTCCTGCTCTGGATTTCTGATCACAGATTATATGTAAGTTGTTGCTCTTATGGTGTTACACTTAAGTCTTAGACTTTCTTTTTTTCTGATTATTCCTTGAATACATATTAGTATTCAGACAATGTCTTCAATTTCACTAATTCTATTTCCTTATCAACTCCAGTCTTTTGCCTTTCCAATGTGCTATCAAAATAGATTTTAGTATTAGTTTTAGTGTTAGTTGTCAGAATTTCTGTTTACTTTTTTTGCATAATTTATAATTTTCTATTTATTTTGTCAGTCACTGTTGTGTTATTTTCCTGAATGATTCTAGAGACTTACCTATATTTTCTTTGATTTGCCTCTCAATCCATTGAAAGTACCTAAATACAATTCTTTTTGTTTCCCTATCAGAAAAGTTCAATTGTGTTTCTTCCACTGGAAGAGTTTCTGGCCCACTATTTTGGTCATTTATTTGAGCCATCTTGTCCTGGTTGGAGGTGTGTGTGTGTGTGTGTGTGTTGTGTTGTGCTGATATTGTCAATTATCATTGAGACATAGTGGTATTATTATATTAATTTAATTGTATGTTGGTTTGTTTCTTCAGAATTTGTTTTGTTTTAATACATCTAGACAGTGAGGTGGAAGTGCTGATCTGGTAGCACTTTAGTACCTCACCATCTGTTTACAGGTGGATTTGGCAACAGGTGAGATTGTCTGATCACTGTTTGTGCAAAGCCACTCAGGACAGTTGAATGGGTAGAAGCCACTAGATGATGCTTACCTACTGGTGCTACAGTGGCTATGGAAAGTATAGCTAGGTAGGGCCCCTGGCTAATAATGACTGCTGGGGGAAAATATTTAATTATCTTCTTTTTTCTTTTTTTTTTACTATTTACTTTTATTTTACTAGAAAACGAAGAGAGCCGGGAAGAAAATAAAATGGGAAAAGGGGGTTGGGAAAATAATAAACCCAAAAGAGGAAAGGAAAAACAGATAACAGGAAATTGAGGGAAAATATAAATAAAATAAAAGAGTAGCATGGTATTGGTGTAAGCATTGATTACCAACACAGGTGCAACAAGAACTTGGTACCTGCTCTATGTATATACTACTTTGTGTAACTACAAACTATGCTATCGATAACTTGAATATAATTGGAAAACTTAAAAAAAATCTTTTAGACACCTGGTCAGCTAATGCTTGGTATTAATATTGTATTTGGTCTTCCTTTTGCACACAGAAAGTAGAATGCATCTTTCTTTTTGTAGTTCATTCAGCCCTTGTCTCTTGGGCTTATGCATATTGGAGGGACTAAGGAAGAACTTATCAAATAAATGAAAAAATTAGAGCAAAAATCAAATACATGCCAGGGCCACATATTATATGATTTCATTTACATGAAATGTTCAGAATAGGCAAATCCATAGAGACAGAAGGCAGATAAGTGGTTTCCAGGAACTAGCGGAAGGGGGATCTGGAGTGGCTGCCAGTTGGTGAGGTCTCCTGAAGTGATGAAAATGTTCTGGAACAAGAGTGAGGTGGGGTGGCTGCACAACACTGTAAGTGTTTTTAATGCCCATGAATTGTGCATTTTTAAGTAGTTAAAATGTTGAATTTTACTTCAATTTTTACATGAAAGAAAGCCAGATTGCAAAACACCAACCACTATTTATATGTTGATTATATGCAAAACACCAACCACTATTTATATGTTGATTATCTATGAATAACTAACTCTTCTTTCCATGTGCCTGCTCCATCTCTACTACAAGCCTCACTGACTGCTGCAGGCAAATTAATCATGGAGAACAGAACCTCTGCTCATTTCCAAAGCCACCCTCCCACCCCAGAATAAGAATTCAATCTCTACCAGGATTTCATAAGTCACAACCCAAACACTCATCAAATCAATTCTGACACATAGAACAGGGTAGAATGGGTTTCCAAGACTATAACTCTCGATCGGAGTAGAGACTCCCATCTTTCTCCCTTGGCGCGGCTGGTGGTTTCAAACTTCTGGCTTTGCGGTTAGCAACCCAATGTGTAACCACTATGCCACCAGGGCTCCTCTCATAAGTCACGAGAAAGCAAAAATTTAAAAACCCTGACCCTTCTACCACGAATGAGGATCAGTCAGTGGCCCTCGGTTCGCTCTCGCACCTGCACCTGGGAGGGTTATTTTGAGATGATCGCATGCAGAGGAGCCTGTGGCCACTGATTCAGTGCAGCTCCACATCAAGAGCTAAGTGAGCAGTTACTTCTTTACCACTAAGTCAGCCGACCCAGGACTCTGCTCGGCGACATTTGCTGAGATGGTTCAGAAGCAAAAGTCCCAGACGGTAGCTTCAGATGAGATCCCAGCAGAAAGAGAAGAGGGCAGAAAATCTGCCGACTAGAAAAGTTGGGAAGGAAAAGTGAGCTAAGAGGGAAGGTACCCGCATGTCTGTCATCAGACGCTGGTACGCAGCATGATGGAAATGTCCATTCTACAAGAGACGTTTCCCTCCCAGAAAAGCTAAAATGCAAGGGCTGAGGCTCACAGGCTGCACCAGCTCTGCCTTCTCCTACCCTAGAACCAGGCATCTCCCCCTTATTTTTAGCAGCCCCCTGTCAGATCCTTTCAGAGAGCTCCTCCCCCCACAACCACCGCTTCTCCTTGTGGTTAATTACACTCCCGATGACAACTGCTTGAAACATCCCAAGACAGTGCCGTTGGAGAGAAACAGTCTAGCTGGGTGGTAGAGACATTTCCCTCTAGACAGGAGGTAACTGATCCTGGCTGGGTAAGGGTGCATGGTAAACATACAAACAAACAAAAAAATACCTTGTAAGCTCTTCTTTAATCTTCAAGGGTTCGTGTGGGTAGAATTTCACTCTAAAGCACATGGTGTATGGTGGATGAGCTGAAATATCATAAAAAGGGGGGGCATAAGAAAAGCAGCAAAAAACCACAGGCTCAAACACACAGGAAGTCAGCCAGGAAGCCTCTGGACTAGCAGGGAAAGGGAAGGGAGGAGACAGGCTTGGGGGCTGTGATTCTCTGGAAGAAGCAAATATCATGCCCAAGAAAACAAAGCAACAGCAACAAGAAAACTGAAATGAAAAAATAAAACAGAAGAAGCTTGACAGGATGCCCAGAGCAGATATGGAATATAGACCACCTAGTTACTTAACACATCTGTTTGCATTTCTGGTCCCTGTCATTGCTCTGTTCTCAAAAAATATATAATAATAATAAAATAAAACAAAAACCAAACAACAGTTCTCTTCCTCTTCTTCCCAGCCCCTTGTGACAGATCAATTGCCCATAAACACCATTCAGATTTTTGGGCTAGTGAGAGACTTTTTAGCCTGTGAGGGGGGAAAAAATGTCGCTGCACATGATTAGTTTCCCCAAATGATGGTGCCTTTGAATTAGACCAAGAGTTTTAAAATGGAGTCAGCCAAGCAGATACTTCTTTGCAGATATTTTTAAGACCATTTATCCATGAGGGAGCTGCTCATATGAAAATTAACATTTGTATTACTTCCGGTCTTATCTGAATCAAAATAGTATTGGGTTAACACTGCAGTTAACGGTCATGATTCTAGAATGTTCTAATTACATCAAATATCCGAAATACAATTCTCCTTTCAGAGCACGACCGGTTTATGTGATTGTCCAGGATCTCCAGCCTTCCAACACACCTTGTCACAAGATGGCCATGGCCTTGCAGTGTTACCTTAGTGAATACGTATCAGCTTAGTAAAATGTACTTAGTTCAACCCACGACCCCACCCGGGCTCCTCTGTTTACAATAAGCAGGAGTGAACTCATTGGCCAACACTACCACACCTGCATGGAGACAAGTTCTTTAAGTAGAAAGAACTATCATCATCAAATATTAATGCATAACAATTTAATAAAATTTGTTATAAAAAAGTATCCAATTTATAAGAGAGCCTGGCAGCATCTTGCTGGCTATCTCAGCAGAGAAAAGTAGATTCACACACACACACACATACACACGTTGCTGTTGTTAGGTGCTGTCGAATCAAAAGGAAACTTGCTTGGTCCTCTGTCATCCTCACAACTATTCTTTGCTTGAGCCTGTGATTGCAGCCAGTGTCAGTTTGTCTTGTTGGGGGCCTTCGCCCTTTTCCCTGCTGCACCTCCATCTCACCAAGGATGGTGTCCTTCTCCAGGGACCTGTCTCTTCTAATGTTCAAAGTATGAGCGATGAAGTCTCACCCACCTTGCCTCAAAGAAGTACTCTGGCTGTATCTTCCGAGATGGCTCTGTTGGTTCTTGTCACCTGTGGCTGTCTGGGGTACTTTCAATATGCTTCGCCAGCACCGGGATCCACACACATAGACGAACTCTTCCCATGGACCAGCCCCTACTTCCCTAGCCTACTTCCTTGTCTGAGTTGGTTGCTCCTAAGGTGGCTCTATGTTTCCTAGATTTAAGAAAGGAAGCACTTTTCTGGCTGTCTAGGAGAAAATGGACACCTTTTATATAGCAAGGAGACAATGTGGGGAAAATTACAAATTTCCGTCAAGTCACTCAACTTCCATCAAAAAACCTCAAACTCAATAATACCGCCAAGGGGGTGCTGACTCATCACGATTCCACAGGACAGAGTAGAACTACCCCTCTGGGCTTCTGAGGCTGTAACTCTTAACATAAAGAGATAGACTGTCTTTCTCCCTCACAGCAACTAGGGGCTCCAATACTGACCTGGCAATTAGCAACCAGACTCCTAACCCACTACACCTCCAGGGCTCCTACGGAATGGTAGTCTTTCTTCCTCCATTTCTTTTATTACAGTCTTTAAAATTAGCACCTGATAATAAGTAAACAAACCCAGGAATGCAGACAGTCAGGCAGCTAGACACTACCTTCTTTCTCTTTCCTTGACCTTATTCCTGCCATTTCTGTCCTTTCTGTTGTCAAGTTCATCTATATTCTTCCCCCTTTGTGGCACACAAATGGATTCAAATATGGGCAGGATTTTAAACAAAATCTGTTCTTACCAAATCATGTTATATTTGTTTATTTTATTTTTCTCACTTAATTCTATATCCTGGACATTCCATTGATGTCAGTGGTCATTGAGTCCATTCTGAAATCTGGTTATCCTTCTTGTACCATAGAAATATAGCTATAATAACTGTGAATTATTCATATGGACATGTCAGAATGTATTCAACTATCTCCTTGCATGTTGCTTCTACATTTTTTGCAATTCATATAATTCCATAATAGACCTACATCTTGGCACATGTGCCACTGAGTACATGTACTTTGTTTCTACAGAGCAGGAGCCCATAAGTTGAACTGTTGGCATGGGAAAATGTTTTCAAGGGACCATTTCAAATAAAGTCCAGTGACTGAAACAGAGTTGGAATAAAGCACATTGTGGAAGATGGCACCACTTTCTTACACCTGTGAAGATTTGCAGGCTGGGAGGCTAGTCCACTCTGCCCTGTAGGGTTGCTATGAGTCGGCATTGACTCGGTGGAGTGATATTGGTTTTGTGTAAGTAGTGTACAGTCACTTAAAATTGTAATTAATGTAATTTGGTTCTGAGCTGGCCTATACTGGTATCATTTTCTTTTCTCCACTGTGTTTTAAATTCCATTCCACTGGCTAAGTTAATAACACTATCAGTAGAATCACCATACGCCCAACGGAGATGATTAATAATGTTCTTTAACATAAAATGACAATAATGTCTCCAAGGTGAACCAGAAACATATATAAACAGTAGATGCATGAATGAGTCTTGAGTTTTCACTTAATTCTAACCCCAAGCTAAGAACAATTAGTTCTTATGTCATGGTGCTGGTTGATGCTTGTCCCCATGAAGAGATCGCTGAAGATATGGGTGTTACAACAAAGTGTGAGCAAGAAACCAATGGTGCCCGGCTGGCAGAAGAGTGTCTGGGATCTTGAAGGCTGGTTTTGAAACAAGCAGCTATCTAAGTGAGGCATCAACTAAGTCCACTTGGAAGAAGCACACCAGCTTGTGTGAACCAAGGATTTTAAAAAATATAATCCAAATCTCAAGGAGGGAATGGTATCAGAGATTAAATTGTCAACACCTGGTTTGTAGAAGGTAATGGATGACAGTAGAAGCCCAAAATCCAGTTGCACAGTCCATACATACATGGATTAAGGTATTGGTGAATCTCCTCTGATCATAGCTGAGGGATGTCAGTAGCTCTGTTATCAGACAGAGAGCATTGTAGGGTTGATAATGGCAGACATGGTTAGGTTACAGTGCAATCTCATATCACTTGATTTCCCTTTTGACCTATTTTAAAGCCGTTTCCATTTTTTAAAATCATTTTATTGGGGGCTCGTACAATTCTTATCACAATCCATACATCCATCCATTGTGTCAAGAACATATGTACATTTGTTGCCATTATCATTCTCAAAACATATGCCTTCTGCTTGAGCCCTTAATATCTGCTGCTCATTTCCCCCTCCGTCCCCACAACCCCTCCCTTATGAACACTTCATCATTCATAAAGTATTATTATTTTGTCGTATATTACACTGTCTGACGTCTCCCCCCGCCTTCTTCTCTGCTTTCCCTCATCCAGGGAGGAGGCTATACATAAATTCTTATAATCAGTTCCCCCTTTCTACTTTATATTCTCTCCACCCTCCAGGCATCGCCACGCTCACCACTGGTTCTGGAGGAGTCATCTATCCTGGATTCCCTGTGTTTCCAGTTGCTATCTGTACCAATGTATATCCTCTGGTCTAGCCAGATTTGTAAGGTAGAATTGAGATCATGATAGTGGGGGGGGGGGAGTATTTAAGAACTAGAGGAAAGTTATATGTTTCATCGTTGCTACCCTGCACCATGCCTGGTTCATCTCCCCACAACCTTCAGTAAGGGGTGTCCGGTTGGCTACCATTGGACTTTGAGTTTCCACTCTGCACTCACCCACCTTTTCAATGATATGATTTTTTTGTTCCTTGATGCTTGATACCTGATCCCTTCAACAGCTCGTGGTCACACAGGCTGGTGTGTTTCTTCCATGAAGGGGAATAACGCGTGGATAAATCATCTGGTGAATCCCCTCTGATTATGGACCAGGTATGTGAATAGTCTTGCTAGCATGCAGAATGAGTTGGAAAGTGTATAAATTATTGTGCCTTAGGTGAATGTTTACAACGCAATATAGTTTACAATTCAACAAGTTATACAGCTTCTCTATGACATTGATCACAATTTCTACAACGTGTTACTGTTCTCCTCATATCCACCTTGCTCTCCCAGTTCCGTATGCCCAGTTTTTGTTTGGGGGCAAATACTCCCCTGTGGTGTCCTTCAGTTGATTGCTCTGAACATCAGATTCCTCTGGGTGCCTCTGTTCCTTTTATAGGTCAATTTTTATATGGCTGAAAAGAAATCTCTGGCACTGACTTTAATTCTAAGTTAGAAAGGCTTCAATTCTAAGTTAGAAGAGTCCTGGTGATAGGTTTAGTAAGTTATGCTTTGGGCTGATAACTACAATGTCAGCAGTTCAAAATCACCAGCTACTCTGCAGAAGATGAGGCTTTCTTTTCCTGTAAAAGGTCACAGTTTGGGAAACCCATAGGCGCAGTTCAACCCTGTCACTATATATCAGAATTGATTTGATGCCAGTGAATTTTAAGGGCCCCAATCTCAAGGCTTTTTATCAGTATATCAAATAAATAAGTCTGATCTCTAATGAATTCAAATTTTATTTTACTTCTTTCTCCCACTCTCTCTCTCTTGTCCCTTCTATATGACCCCATACACCAGGTGTCCTCAAACTATGGCCCGCAGGCCACATGCAGTCCACCAAGGACATTTATCTGGCCTCCCCGGGTGTTTTTGCCCCATTTTTTTTCCTTCAAAATAAGATATGTGCAGTGTGCATAGGAATTTGTTCATAGTTTTTTTTTAAACCACAGTCCGGCCCTCCAACGGGTCTGAGGGACAGTGAACTGGCCCCCTGTTTTAAAAGTTTGAGGACCCCTGCCATAGACCAACACTTAAAATCCTTGTCATATACACTGATAGTAAGAAAACCAGGAAAGGTCATAGAAGAAGTTAACATATGATACTAGTAATATCCATCGCTCATCTGATACTTTGCTGTACTGTATTGCTATGATAATGGAAATTATGCTATCATGACTTTAAACATCAGCAGTGTCACCCATAGTGGGCAGGTTTCAGCAGAATTCTGAGATTAAAACAAACTAGGAAGAACAGTCTGATGATCAATTTTAGAAAGCTAAGCAATAAGGCTCGAATAAAATGATTTTTTCAAAAACGAAGCAATGGAAATACTATGGATCACAATAGAACACTGTCCAGTTACCAATGATCAGGAAGCTGGTATGGAAGAGAGCAGCATTCTGTTCTGTTGTACATGGTGGCTATATATTAGCATCTAGTTAATAGCAATCAACAACTAGTGATGTACTCACCATTAGACCCATTATCAAGCATCTTAGTGGCATAATGTGTTAAGGGGTGGGCTTCTAATCCCAAGATCAGCAGTTCAAACTGCACTAATGAACCTGCTCCCATAATTATGTATAATCTCAGAAACCCTCTGGTTCAATTGTACTCAGAGTCAAAATGGACTTGATGGAAATGGGCACTAGTAGACTCATTTTCAGAGAAGGAATAAGGACACATAGGAACAAAATAGGAGGCAGCACTTTTCACAACTAAAATTTTCCATCCATTTTCCTCTATTGTCACATATCTTTTATAGGCTCCCTATGATATCTGTTTATCATACCAGCCCATGTCTCCAATAAAAAATGAGAGAGTGAGCTCCTTCGTGTAATTTAAAGAAGCACTTGTGTTTAGCATCTTGAAGCTCTAGCTGTACCAGGGATCTTATTTGTTAAGAGGCGCAATCTCATCATCCAGGATTGAAAAAGCTATAGCTACAAGGGAATTCTCCTTAAAGAACTCACTCCTAAAGTTGCGATTAAAAAAAAATCATGCTCTTAAGTAGTAAAGCTAATAAATACTTCTTCACAGGATTACAGCAACTGAAAGACTGCCTCCTCACCTTGCCCCCACCCCAAAAAGATGTTGATCCAGTTATGGGCAACAAGATTCACAGCGTATGATCTTGCAGGTCTTGGTCAGCATAGCCTGCCTCTTTGAATGAATGAATGGCAAACTCTAGCCTTTGAACAAATGTCCAGGAGAATTCCTTGATGTCTCTGACACTCCTTAATGCCCTGGCATCCCTTAATGTCTCAGACAGAATCAAAGGTGCTGTTCTAGAAGGTCCATTCCTAGAATGTATATTATGGAAACCTCTAGTCCTAGTTCTTAATTTCTAATTCTGTTCCTCCAGATGTGGAACAGATCAAAGATTCTGGAGTAGGTTGGAATAGTTTCTTCTAAACCACAAACCAAATCAAACTCACTGCCACTGAGTCAATTCCGACTCATACAAGACAGAGTAGAGCTGCTTGCTCTGGGTTTCCCAAGCCTTGAATCTATAGTGGACAGCCTCATCTTTATACTGCAGAGTGCCTGCTGAGTTCAAGCCGTTGAGCTAAAAGTTAACAGCTCAATGCACAGCCCACTAGGTCACCAGAGGTCCTTAGTTGCTTCTAAAGAGATAATTAATTAAAACTCTCAACACATATTCATTGAGCAAATGTTAATTAGCTGACACTTTAAAATCTAGCACAGATAAAAGTAACTGTGAAGAAACAAAATTCAACCTTGTGGAGCATGCATTCTAGTGGGAAAAAATGTATGAAATCAAAATAAATAAATGAAATATATAGGACACTTCTGTTATTCACTGCCATAAAATTGGCCCCCAATTCATGGCAATCCCATGTACAATAGGATCAGCTCACTGTGATCTCTAGGTATCATTGGAAATAGATCACCCGGTCTTTCTTCCTAACTCATCTTAGGCTCATAGAAACACCCATGGCTCCATTGCTAGATGGGAGGTTGCTGCACAGTGCACTGGGGCAGGAACTGAACCAGGGTCAACAGCATGGAAGGTGATGATTCTACCACTAAACCCACACTGCCCTTGTCCGCATGCATGATATTAGTTCTTTAAGTGCTGTGGAGAAGAAGAAAGCAGGACAAATTCAAGAAGTAAGTGTTCGCTCTTCTAATGAAAACTCCAGGGGAATCCACAAAGGCAAGTGCAGTGCTCATTACTACCCTCTAGAACAAAACCAACCCTTTGGCATCTGCAGTCATTGTTTAAGGGGAGAATAGCCCTCAGTCCAGCCTCAAGGGGACGTGGGGTCAGAAGGCCTGCATTGGAGAATGGGCATGCATCTACACAAATTGTGGATATGGAAAACAAGTGTTCCTGTTTACCTGGTTTTTGGCATTTGCTCTCTGAGGACAAATCCAAGTTCAGAAATCCCCTTGTATCTCTGCCCAACCCAGCTTCAACATCTCCCTGTTCTTCAGCTACAGGGAAAAGAGGGCCAAGTAAAGGATGGCTCTAGTCCCAACCAAATCTCTGGCCTTAATGCAGTCATTGGGAATTTCTGGTGAAAATTCTGGTCTGTAGAGCAGGAAGCACCTAACATGGAGGTAATATGAGGCAACAAGACGTAAGCTGGGAGCCACCTCCAGCAGGATCATCATGTCTACTGGGCAGAGCATTCCAAGTCCCTCTCAGGAGACCACCGTCCAACTCTGCTGGTCAAAGGCCTTAGCATTCAGGACAACGCACATTGACAGCAAGAACCCCTGCCTCAACCGGGATGCACCCTGGAGTTTTGAGGGAGACTGTCAAAGGTGATCTTGAACAAGCACCTAAATTCTCTGCTCCCTGCTCTGGAATAGGCGAGTCAGGATCAGCAGCCACGTCTTGCAACACAGAGTGTTGGAGCAGATGTGAAACATGGTAGAGTTCCTGGATAGTACAAACAGTTAATGTGCACAACTACTAAGGGAATGGTCGGAGGCTCTCATCCATTTGGAGGTGCCTGGTGAACTATTTCCTAAAATGTAGCCCCTGAAAACCCAATGAAACATACTTCTACTCTTACACAAATAGGATCAACAAACATAAGTCAATGTCAACTTGTCATGTGTGTCATGGGATGCTACCAAAATGTGAACTTGTATTCTTTGGGGGTAAACCACTCAGAGGAAGAGAGGGAAGGTGAAGTGGAAACAAGGAAGAAGACAGTGGAACTGAACAGCTCAACTCCACAGCCCAAAACTATTAACTCAGGCATACAAGGGCTAAGTGCCAGGAAAACAATTGAGGAGCAGATTGGCGGGAAATACAAAAACCCACTTCAACGTGCAGGCGGCTGCAACTGCACGGAGCGCAGCAGGGCTCCCTGCACACTGCTGTCAACTACCTGCCAGACTAGGGCAGGTGAGGACCTCCCCCTCAGCCAGCCAGGTATTAACGTCTGAGCAGTTAGTTTGCTACCACGGACAATACAGGATGAGGCTGTCATTTATAAAACAGACAGAAATTTCTCAGGCCCACGTTCAGACTTTGCCCACAAGTGGGACTGGAAGTAGGGAAGGGGAAATTGAGCAGGTTCTTGGGTGCAAATGAAACAAGAAGACCAAACCAACTTTCTATTTTAAACTAAGAGACACCTTGGAGAAAGGCCTGGTGACCTGCTGCTGCCAAGTCTGTCATTGAAAACCCGATGGGGCACAGTTCAACTCAGACACAATGTCGCCTGGAGTCAGTGCTCACTGCACACACAGCAACTGCTTCCAGTGTTTTCACCAACAGCCTTTCTCGAACCTTTTTTTTTAATAAATAGGATTTTTCTTATTATTAAGGGAAATGGCACTAGTTTTTCTTGAAATCCAGAAGTCTTCCTCCAATCACCAAATGAACTAATAGGAAAAATCAAAATAGTAACTCTAGGAATTAACAAACACATGATGTTTCTCATACACAGTCTAGCTTACAGCTATGAAAATCTCCCCCAAATGTCTTAAAATGATAGCTCAAGGATCGAGCCCATTACTCTAACAGACCGTAGGTCAATTCCCACACCTGAAGACACTTCTTCTGAGCCTCCATCTTCAACTGTTACCAGAAAGAAAAGGGATCAATTTGTCAGACTTTCAGGGGACATATTGCACAGGGTCTGATGCTGCCCACAGAACCTCGAACAGCCAATACATATGAAGCTTGCTTTCCAAATGATCCTAAGTAGCCTTAAGAAGCCCCCAGCCTTTTCGTGCAACTGACACCTCACTCGCCCTCCTCTGTCTTCCTGGGAAGTTGTCTAGAAAGAAAGCGAAGGAGTAACCTCCACCTCACCATTGTCATTTGGTGCACACAGCAACACTAAAGAATTCATCTATGCTGCCTTCTAGAAGCAAACCGCTCAGCAAATGGACTCTTTCCACACGTGCACAGAGGGACATATGAACAAGGGGTGAGCTCTAGCTCCGGGTGTCCACTTAACTGTGCCAGCTGTAGCGACCTCAGGCTACATCAATGACTGCTCACTGCAAATAAGGAATGACTGTTATCATTTGACGACAACCATTACCATCATCAATTACAGAGAGAGTCCCTTCATCGCTCTGAGTGAAAATATAACCAGCGGCCTCTAAGCCTCTATTAACACTGTCCCTTCTACTTCCAAATCAGAGATTTTTTTTTAATTGTCTGTAGTTTCTTCTGTTATAATTCTCTCTTAGGCGTTGAACACACACACACACACACACACACACACACACACACACACACACTGAGGGACACACAAGCAGACATTAAATGTACTCACACCAGAAATCCTCTCTAGAGGATACCGTGATGCTGAGCAGTTTCTCACTGACTCTCAGAATTCTCAGACAGCCTGTCTGCCTGTTCAGGGGAAGATGAACTTCTACTCTCAAGTTCACCACTTGCACAAATTGCTTTCCAAAACACACAGTCTCCATGGCCTTATCGGTCAAATGGGGATAATAATACAACACAGCAGAAGTCTGAAAACTTTGTGAAAAAAGCTAGAGAGTAAATATTTACCATTTTGTGGGTTCCATAGTCTCTGGCTCAATCACTCTGAACCCCACTGTTGAAAGGCAAAAGTTACTTCAGACAATATGTTAATAGGCATGATTATACTCCTAAAAGGGGCCCCTGGGGCGTGCAAGTGGCTAACTCATTGAGCTGCTAACCAAAAGGTTGGAGGGTTGTGTTCACCTAGAGGTATGTTGGAAGAAAAGTCTGGCAATCTACTTCTAAAACATTAGCTATTGAAAGCCACCTAAAGTTCTAATGTGACACACAGGGGTTGCCAGATGTTGGGGTCAGCTCAGTAGTAACTGAGTCAGTTTTATATTTCTATAAAATCACTGATATTTAAATTTGATATAGCTTTCTTCCAGGATGAATACATCGATCTTTCCATCTCTTCCCACAAGCACTCAAAAATGTAAAATATAATCTTTGCCCATGACTAAGTTGTGCAAACAGAACAAGGGAATACTGCATGGTTGAAAATCAGGAAAGGTATGTGACAGAATTATATCCTCTCACCATACTCAGTCAATATATATGCTGAGCAAATAGCCAGAGAAGTTAGATTATATGAAGAAGAGTAGAGTCAGGATTGGAGTAAGTCTTAGTAAGAACCTGCAAATGCAGACTGCTTGCTGGAAGTGAGCAGGACTTGAAGCACTTGCTGATGAAGGTCAGGATTTCAACCTTCAGTATGGATTACAACTCAAGGCAAGAAGACTAAAATCCTCACCACTGGACCAAGAGGGAACAACATGATAAAGGGAGAAAAGATGGAAGTTATCACGAATGTTGTCTTTTGTGAATGAGGGAGAGTGCAGAGTGGAGACCCAAAGTTCATCTGTAGATAACTGAACATCCTCTTACAGAAGAGTCACAAGGAAGAGATGAGCCAGTCAAGGTGCAGTATAGCACCGATAAAACATACAACTTTCCTCTAGTGCTTTAATGCTTCCTCCCCACACACTATCATGACCCCAATTCTACCTTACACATCCGGCTAGACCAGAGCATGTGCATGGGTACAGATAAGAGCTGGAAACTCAGGGAATGCAGGACAGATAAGCACCTCAGGATCGATATTGAGAGTAGCATGGGGGGAAAAGGGGGGAAGCGATCACAGTGATCGACATGTAACCGCCTCCCAGGAGGACGGACAACAGAAAAGTGGGTGAAGGGGGACATCAGACAGGGTGAGACATGAAAAAATAATAATAATTTATAAATGAGCAAGGGTTCATGAGGGAGGGAGGGTGGGGGAAAGTGAGGAGCTGATACCAAGGGCTCAAGTAGAAAGAAAATGTTTTGAAAATGATGGTGGCAATAAATGTACAAAAGTGCTTGACACAATGTATGGATGGATGGATTGTGGTAAGAGTTGTACCAGCCCCCAGTAAAATGACTTCTTAAAAAGAGAATGCTGTCTTTCTTGGATCTACTATCAATGCTCATGGAGCCACAGTCAAGAGATCAACGTATAGATTGCAGTAGATAAATCTGCTGCATCAAATCTCTTCAGAGTCCTGAAGAGTAGGGATGTTCCTCTGACGACTAAGGTGAACTTGACCCAAGCTATGGAATTCTCCATTGCATCATATGCATGTAAAGGCTGAGCAATGGATAAGGAGAACTGTAAATGAATCGATGCATTTGAATGGTGGTGCTGGAGAAGAATAGCAAAAGTACTATGGACTGTTTAAAGGACAAACTGATCTGTCTTGGAAGAAGTATGGCCAGAGTGCTCCTTAGGGGTAAGGATGGCAAGAGTTCATCTTACATACTTCAGACATATTGTCAGGAGAGACCAGATCCTGGAGAAAGACATTATGTCTAGTAAAGTGGAAGGACAGCAAAAAAGACGAAGGCCCTCAACCAGATGGATGGACACAGTGGCTTCACCAACGGGCTCAGTCATAGAAACAATTGGGAGGATGATACGGGACTGGGCTGTTTTATTCATTCATGCTACTGGGTCGCTGTAGGTCAGACCAGACTCCATGCACCTAACAGCAGCAACATCCCAGAGGTGATCTGCAAAAACACTCAGTAAGGCCAGGTTTGGTCCACAGGTCACAGTTTACTGACCCCTGATAGTGAGAACGTGGTGACAAGTAAAGAAGTCATTGACCATAAAGCACTCAGAGACTAGAGCATTCAACAGATACTAGCCCTACTACTAACGTGCAGAGAGCAAGCCAATGTGGGTAAAATGCAGCCCTTCTATTGGATCTGACTAACTTTGATGAAGATGTGTGAGAGCAGACATCCATGTCTCAGGAAGGGCCGGGATAAAAATAGATCCAAGCTCTGTAGCCCACAACATTGAAAAGTATACATTTAGACACAATATAGGTGCATGCATGAAGCGATGATTTGGCAATCCTGGCACAGAAGGACCAGCTTTGCTGCCTGAGCTGAGAATTTTACCAAGAAAGAGTCTATGCCACTGATGCAAAATGACTCTTTGCTACAAAGAGTGTTTGACTAACTAGACCCTCAGGAGTCGTGTGTCTGCAAACCAACCAGCAGTGGCAGGGATAGTAAAAATCCAACTACTTACATAAATTGGTGTGGATATAATTTCATACCTGAAAATTACACTAAAATGAGGAATGATAAAGGACATCTAACCAAGGGAAAAAAACGGAATCACCTGTGGTATTCACATAACAATAGTGGAGCCTCTTAGCCCATCATGGTTAGCATTCAGGTATCTATGCTGCCCAAAGCCACGTTTTGAATCAGATGGACAATTAGGAGACAAGACAAGCACTTTTAAAGGAAGAGGCAAGACTCTAAACGTATCTCCAGGCGAGATGAGGTTCTCTTTCCTTCTGATCTCTCTGCTTCTTCTATGCCTCTTCCCTACATCCAGGAAGAAGAGATCTGGGGTCTCCCTAAGCCCAAGTAGCTTCCATTGTATCCCATCAAAAATAGCAATGCTGCCAATGACACTATAAGGATAAGTGAATAATCAGAAATCTGTGACTTATCAAATGTGCACATTATTTAGTATTATACTTTATGGCATTACTTTATGTTGTCATTACTGTTGTTACCATGCAAAAGGCCAATGTGTGTGGCTGCTAACCAAAAGGGTAGAGGCTCGTGTCTACCCAGAGGTTAGCAACCACACATAACAAAAGGAGAAAGTCCAGTCTTTCTCCTGAGGAGCTGCTGGTGGTTTTGAACTGCCCCCATGTGGATAGCAGCCCAATGCATAACCACTACACCACTCTGATGAGAAGGCGAAAAAGCGCATGCGCGCGCCCCCCCCCCACGCCCCCCCACACACACACAAGGACAAACCAGTTGGATGCCATACATTTAAACTGGCCCCAGGAATGAGTTTGGCACCTGTGGCTTTTCTCCTTCTGTCCCTTACATGATGGGAAACGTAATCTAATATTTTCTTGGACTTACAGAAAAGATCTGTTCCCTATTGGCAAAATCATAGAGCACACGGGATTCATTAGGTTAGCCACAAGGAGACCGTCGGAAAGGTAAGGCATGCTACATGAGCATGAGGGTCTGCAAATATAACCGTCAGTGTAGAAATTAGTTGCAATGCTTAGCTTTATGCTTTGACTTCACTGGACTATGCCACTGCCACCTAATTAATTCCAACTCACGGGGACCCTACAAGAGTAGGGAAGAAGTGCTCCACAGGGACTGAGAGCAACCTCCGCAAAAGCAGACAGCCTCTGTAGCTAATGGCAGCACTAGGGTGAAACAAAACCAAGAAAAACCAACAAGCCCACAGCTTTGGAGCTGACTTCAAGCCAATAGGACAGAGTAGAAATGCCCCTGTGAATACCCAAGGCTGAAACTCTTTACAGGAGCAGAAAGCTCCATCTTTCTCCTGTGGAGCCGCTGCTGAGTTCCAACAGCTAACTTGGCAGTTAGCAGCTCAAAGCATAACCTGCGATACCACCAGGGCTACAGATGAAGCTACAGCACCCAGCTATTTAACCAAACACTCAGCTAAGTGTTGGTGAGAAGGCATTTTGCAGATGTGGCCACTGTCTAGAATCGGTTGATTTCCAATCAAGGAGATTATCTTTGATCATATGAGTGTGACTTGTGCATTTAGCTGGAAGGCCTGAAGAGCAAAAACTGAAGTTTCCAAAGACAGAAGAAATTCTACCTGTAAACAGAAACAGAATGCCTGCCCACCACATTTTGGATTTAGTCTATACTCAACCCCATGAGCCAATGCCTTAAAACAAATCGTTACACACACGTATGCATGTTGTTAGAGAAGAGGGTTTCCAAAGTTTGTCAACATTGAATTACTTAACAGATAATGGAATGTTTCCATGAACTGTCCGAAGAGCCCTCCCCTGTGTTGTGTATGCATGTGCGTATGTGCATGAGTGTAGGGGTGTGTGTGGGGTTGGGGGCGGTTGATAACATTATCTTGGGACTGCAGGAAAAGCCATCCTAATGGCTGGGAAGAAGCACCAGACACAACAGCCAGCAACTTTGTTCCATCTTGCTATTCCGTCTGAGCAGCCTTTTTACTTTGTGGAGGCTTGGTGTCCTCTCCAGGATGATTTGCACGCAGAAGCCATTTCCAAGTGCCCCTGACCCTTTAGGGTGCTTGGCAGCAGTACAGCCGGGGTAAACGGAGGAGGAATCGGGCTTAGCCAGATGCTGGGCTAATCAGCCTTCAGACAGGCACTGGTTAGGATTCAACAGAGCACATATTTAGGAGAATAAGCAGACTTTCTTTCACTGAAGTCTCTATTTGACAGTATACTCATATGCTTTCTACAGAAGCACTGTTCCTTCCCTCTTTCCTGAATTTTGCATGATGGTGTGTTTCCTCTGGCTTATTTTCTCACCATCTTTATTATCAAGTAATACATGAATATGCAGTCATTTTAACAAAACTGAGTAGAACTGTCTATTCAAGTGAACATTGGACTGTGGCAACCTCTATCTGTCCCACAGTCTTTCCACAGAGGTTACCACAGTCCAATGTCTATCTTTCCTATGCCTTTGCTCTGCACTTAGGTATTTGCATAAAAATAATCCTTTTATTTTAATGTAAAGGGATCAGCCTGTGTGGTATTTTTGTTTGCTTTTTCAACTCAACAATATATCTATCAAATGTTTCCATGTCAATAATATGTATCTTCGCTAGTCTTTTTAGTTGCCACAGTATTCTGCATCCTTTGTGAGCCTTAGCAAAATGGCCAGTGTTTTCATTGTTCAAACTCTGTGTTCTAAATAAACAGTGCTGAAATGGACATCACGGCACAGTATATCCCTGTACATCTTGCTTTCAAAACAATCACAGAAATGAACTTGCTGGATCAAGAAGCATAATAAGCATTTTGAATCTGGAGAGATGCAGCCAAACTTTTTTTTATCAGTTTATACACTTTTACCAAATGTTTCTCCCATCCTCAATAAATATGGATAATATTTTTTATTTTTATATCATAAAAATTATCTTGTTTTAATTTATATTTCCCTTGTTACTAATGATGGGGAGCATTTTTAGGAGTTTATTGACCACATATTTTTATTCAATCTATGTCTATTTTGCATATTTTCACTTTTTTTCATTTTATTGGGAGCTCTTACAGATATAAAAATTCACAATTCAATTAGATCAAGCATACTTGTACAATTGCTGCCAACATCATTTTCAAAACATTTTCTTTCTTCATGAACTTTCTGATATCAGTCCCCCTTTATTCCCTACTCCCAGCCCCCCAGGAACTCTTATTTTATATATATAGTGCATTAGTCCAAGTAGTCTACAGAAACAAATCCAGGGAGACTCATGTGTGTAAGAAAAAGCTTTATATAAAGGAACAATTGTATATTGAGAAAACATCCTAGCCCAGTCCAGATCGAGTCCGTAAATCTGATATTAGCCCATATGCCTGATACCAATCTATAAATTCCTTTGAAGACTCGCACAACACATGCAATGATGCCAAATGCAAGAAGATCACAGGCCAGTGGGTGGAAAAGTTTTGTGGATCCAATGGCAGTGGAAGCACCTCAGTGCTCCAGGGCTCTAGTAGAACTCCATGTCTTGTCAGCAGGAGGATGAAGAAGAGAGTCTGCGTGTATCTGGCCTCCAGTGAGCTATTTATCTCCTTGGTGCCTCCAAATGAGGTCATCAAACTGCAACCTGATTGACAGGCTAGACGCCACCCCTTCACAAGTTGACATCAGATTATGTAATTATATATATATATATATATATATATATATATATATATATATATATATGCTGTATCTTAGACAATTCAATGTATCCGTGTATCTGTTCACCTACAGTTCTGTTATTCGTTCCCCTCATGTGGGGTTACAGTCATCATTGCTATCAGTTGCCCCTTCCCCGCATCCTACCACACCCCCACCCCCACCCCCACCCTCCCTTCCGGGAATCATTACTCCCATTACTATTTCTGAAGGGTTTATCTATCTTGGATTTCATGCATCAAATGATCTTAATTATACAAATGAACAAACACAGGGCTAACCAGATTAATGAAGTAAAACTAAGACCATAAGAGTAAGGGGATGCCATAGTAAAGAACTAGAGAATAGTTAAGTGTTTCATTAATGATATTCTGCACCCTGGGTCTATCATTCCTTCTATGTGATCCTTCTGTGAGGGACTATCCAATTATCTAACAGGTTGGTTTTGAGTCTCTACTTTGTCTATACTCCTTCAGGTCAAATTGATTACCTGTTTTTGAACTTCTGATACTTATTCCTGTTGACACCTCATGATCACACAGGCTGGTGTGCTTCTTTCATGTGGGGATTGTTGCTGCCCTGTTAGATGGCCACTTGTTTAACTTCAAGATTTAAGACCCCAGATGCTATATCTTTTAATAGCTGGACACTACCAGCTTTCTTCACGATATTTCCTTATATTTTGCATATTTTTCTATTGATTTATTTATCTTTTGGTTTATAGCATCATGTTGGATTTAGCCTGTATATTACTATTTTGTTATATATTTTGCAAATTCTCTTCTCATTATTTTGCTTGTATTTTTTAATATGCATCCATTCAACAAACATTTATTGAGAAACTACTATGTACAATAAACAAATCAGATATTCTGAAAGGAAAAATTTAATTTTTATATAAAATTGTCAGCATTTTACTTGGTTCTTTCTGGAATTTACATTTTCCTTAGAAAGCCTTATGCTACTCAACAATTATAAAAAATATGCTCCAAATTTTTTACATAAAACTATAAAATTTTAACTCTATATTGGCCTTTTGGACTAACCTGGCATTTATTTCACATATGGTGTAAGGGATGTATTTAGCATCTCTGCTTGTTTGCTTTCAAGTGAAAGGCAATTATCAAAAATCCATACTTTGGATAACTTTCTTTCCCAATCTGATACGAAACCTATCTTTTTCATAGCGTACATGCCCCTCTGTTGTGGAGTTTATCCGACTGACATCAACCTTCTAAAACTTCTAAGACTTCTAAGAACTGCTCCAAAGGGTTTCCAAGATGGTAATTCTTTATAGAAGCAGACAGCCTCATCTTTCACCCACAGAACAGCTGGTGGATTTAAACCACCACGCTTGTGGTTAGCAGCCAAGTGCCACTCACTCAGTGTCTTTTATCATAACCTGTTTTCGCATAAACAATGGGGAAATCTCAGGATTCATTACTCTGTTCTCTGATTATTTTCTTATTCCTGAATATGTCTTAATTACTCCCTCCAAAACAAATTCACTGCTTTTGGTTCAATTCTGGCTCTTAGGGACCCTACGGAACATTCCAAGACTGTAAATCTTTACAGGAGTAGAAAACCTCATTTTTCTCCCACGCTGTGGCTGGTGGTTTCGACTGCTGACCAAAAAGTAACCCACCATGCCATCCGGGCTCTTAATTCCTACATCTGCCTGTCATTAAACCACTTGTCATTGAGTAAATTCTGATTCAGAGTAATACCAAGTTTCAGAGTACAACTGTAATCTTTCATTTATTTTATTTTATATGGCTTGATTAGGAGCACTGGTAGTGTAGTGAGTGGGTTATGTGTTTGGCTGCTAATCACAAGCTCAACAGTTTGAAACCACCAGCTGCTTCACAGAAAAAAAGATGGATATTTTCTACTCCTATGAAGAACTGCAGTCTCAGAAACCCACAGGGGCAGTTCTACCCTGCCCTGTAGGGTCACTAGGAATCCACATCAACTCAATGACAATGAGGTTTGCTTCTGTTTTTGATAGCTCGGCTAGGTGCTAGTATACTTTTATAATTCTCTTTATTTAGAGACTATGTATGGTTTAAGGAGATGTATATATACAGATGCCATGTTGTATACAAGGGGATACCAAAAAAAAAAAAAACCCTGAAAAAAGCTTCACTTAGCACAGCTTTCATAGTACGCATTTTTCTTGCTAGGTGAATATCAAGCAACTGGCTCTGAGTTAGTGCACCCAGTGGCATTGCCTGGGAAGTTTCTCTCTGGTTGCAGTGATTTTTTTTGTAAAAACAATTATCTTCAAACCTAATTTTTTTGTGAAAGCCAATTCAAGAGAACAGCATGTGGTGATGAACTTTTGTTTCCTGCTCAGAAAAAAATGCCACAGAAACTGTTGTGATGTTGAACATAGCTTACAAGGACAGCACTATGGGAAAGTGTACAGGTGGTTTCCTCCTTTCAACGAAGTGAAATGTTGACTGTTGACAAACCTCATTCTGGATGTCTATCAGCTTCCTGAGCAGACAAAAGTGTCAACAAAATTCATGCATGTGTGCTCAAAGACCAACAGCAGACCATTGAAGAGAGGGGGAAGTTATCTGGACTATCTTGGAGCTAGGGTCAGCAACTTTTAACAGAAGACTTGGGACTATGAAGGGTCATTATGAAAATTGTGCCTCGGATTCTGACTAAGTAGGAAAATGAGTATCGAGTGGAAACCTGCCCTGCTTTGAAAGAACAGCTGCGAAGCAACTCAGACTGTTTTTGCAAGGTCATTACTAGTGATGAGACCTGGTGCTGTTCTTACAACCCCTAAAGCAAACATCAATCAAACTGGTGGAAGACACCACTGTCACCGTACCCCCCAAAAGCTTGTCAAGTGAAATCAAATAGCTAGATGATGCTCATTTGGTTGTTGTTGGTTTTTTGTTTTTTTTTTTAATGTGAGGGGGGTAGTGCATTTGGAGTTAGTTCCACCAGGTCAGACTGTTAATCAAGCTTTCTATTTAGAGGTTCTGAAAAGAGAGCATAACAGTGTGTAACAAAAAATACCTGATTTGTGGCAGATGGGGGGCTGGTTTTGCCACCATGACAACGCACCTGTTCACGCAGGAATCTCAGTGTGACAATTTTGGGCAAAAAAAAGCATGCCTTTCTTGCCCCACACACCTGACTCACCGGACTTCTTTTTGATTCTGTGAATGCAGAGGGACATGAAAGGACAGCAATTTGATGATTTAGAGGAGGTGAAGGAAAAAATGAGGGAGGTGTTGTCAGCCATCCAAACAGATGAGTTTTAAAATATTTCCAAAAATAAAATTGCTGATTTGACCAATGTATTAAGTATAATGGAGAGTACTTTGAAGGTGGTCAGTTTGTTTTGTTAAAAAAAATACATAGCTTTGGAAAAATTCCTTTTGGGGGTTTTCCCCTCATATGTGTGTATCTATAAGTTATCTTCAAAACGTTCATGAAAAAAATAGAATTTTTCCATGAAACTCTTAAAGGCCCCTAGTGTTACACCACAATTAAAAAAAAAAGAGTTACTTATATTAAATGTTTTCTTCTTCGGAGTGATATGATATCAATTTTATAAATGTATTTGTTTGTGATTGCTTGCACTTAATTTTCTATTTTTTTATCCTATGGGTTCTTCATACATAAAACATTAAATTGTCCAAAATATTCTGATCTCCCTCCACATGTGCTCCTATGGCCGTGCCATTGTCATGTTGTCACCAGGAGCCATGGAGCACTGGAAGCCACGGTGTCATCCCATCTCACCACAGGTCTTCCTCTTGTTTGCTCACCCTCTGCACTTGCCGGACATGACGTCCTCTCGCAGGACTGCTCCCTCTGACGGCATGTACAAATGGCATGAATGACGTCTCACCACCCCCACTTTTGAGGATTTTGCTGGCTGTACTTCTTACAGCACTACAAATGCACCAAGTCTTCTCCAACCATCCTCATTCATGGCCTAGCTTTCCGAGCCCTGCCATGGGATAGGAGCCGTGGTGAGGAGATTCCCTCAACGGGCAGTAGCCTCCCTGAGGCTTTACCCAAAAGGTGGGAAGTTACTGCCTGTTTGATGAAGGGTCCAGTCCTAAGTCAGGCTGACTGTTAGCACTTCACCACGCGGTCTCTCTCACTGAAGGCAGCTAGAAACCTCAGCAGAATACATGGAGTAGCTACTTAAGGACTCTGAAAAGTGCATCGTAGGGGCAGGCTGAGACAGAGGAGCGGAGTTTGAGGTACTGCTGAACAAAGCAAGGGTTCCCTCCTCCTTTTCTCTAGTACCTCTTGGCCAGCACTCCGGAGAGACCTAGACATGTGTACCCGGGCAGACAGAGCTCAGGACTGGGGAATAGGAGACAGGGTGTGAGAGGGTTAGGGATCTCTTCTCTAGCAGGTTTAACCACAGCTTCCATTTCTTTCACACTTATCACATGGTTCAAATTCTGTTTTACATTGTTGTTGTTCCATGTCATGATGTTGCTTCTGAGTCAGAGTGACCCTATGCGCTACACGGGCCTGTGCTCATGTCGAAGCCAGTCAGGATAGCTATGGTGTCAATCCACCATGTCAAAGGGTTTCCTCCTTTTCCCCGCCCGCTACTTCTTTTTACCAAGCTTGATGTCCTTGTTCAGGGACCGGATTCTCCTGACAACATAGCCAACATACACATAAGACAAAGTCTCTCGCCATCCTTGCCTCTAAAGAACATTCTGGCTGCATTTCTTCCAAGACATACTTGGTTAGGTTGAATTATCATTACTTGGTTACATTTAATTATTCAGAAGAGATACGAAGTGAAGAACAATATATATGTTTGTTCCTAAAAAATCTTATGTGATAGGGTTTTATATAGACATAAGCATCCCTTAAAGGATACATAAAATATTGATCACCATAGTTACTTCTGATGGGTTGGGACTAGAATCAGAAGGAAAGGTAGAAAGGAAATAGTTCTGGCCTTTGTTTTAAACCTCTCTGAATGTTTTTAAAATCATGCACATTCTATTTTTAAAAACAACTTTTAAAATAGTAAGAAACAATGCCTCCATACAGCATTGTTCACTGGGACAGCTGACCTTCAGTGAACCATAGGAAACCCCAATCTTGGGAGCACCCAGGTACAGAAGAATCTTAATAGAGCAAAGTACCTGAATGTCTGTCTACTACTGTCGTAGAAACGGGACGTTCTCCCAAGGAAGTAAGTAGCCATCACCTGGTCTCTCGAATTGAATTGTGTACCTCAACCTCAAAATATGTGCTGTATATCCTAACATCTGCAAATGTTGGTCTGCTATCCCCAGTGTCAACAGTTCAAAATTACCAGCCGCTAACAGGAGAGAGATGGAGCTTCCTAGCCCACAAAGAGTGACCATCTGGGAAACTCTCAGGGCAATTTGATGCTGTCCCACAGGGACATGGGCTCCATGGCAACGAGTTTGCTGGATGCTCGTGGTTATAATCCTATCTAGGAATGGGTTCCCTATGTTACTGAGCAAGTGTTACTGTGGGATTATTATTATTATTGTAACCAAGGAATCAGGAAGTAGAAGCTGATGCTGAAGAGGCAGGGACCTTCCTCGAGAGCTGACTGAGAGAGAAAGCCTTCTACTGTCAGTGCGCTGCACCAGACACTTTGCCTCAAAAATGATGAGAAAATAGCTTTCTGTTTGCTAACGCCACCCAGTTGTGGGTTTTTTATAGCAACACTAGACGATTAATATACACTTGGGTACTCAAAGAGCAGGGTGCTTCTATAACCAATATAGAAGTGGTTTGGGAATTGGAAAATGGATAGAGGCTGGAAGAGTTTTGAAGCTCCTAAAAGTAATAACCTAGATTGCCTAGAAGAGACTGTTGATAAAACTATGGACGATAAAGGAAATTCTGGTGAGGGAACTGATGGGTGAATGTGTTTTGTGTGTGATAAGGCCATGAATGTGGAGGGGGATGCAAAGAGAAGAATTTCATGGATTGAATTGTGTCACCCCCACCCCCCCAAAAGTGTTGTAAATCCTTACCTCTAAGCCCATGGGTATAAATCCATTTGGCACTGTGTTTTTTGCTATGTTCATGAGTCAGGATTTGTGTAGGACGTGTTGGTGGCACAGTGGTTATGCTATTGGGATCCTAAGAAGAAGCTTTCTACTCCCATCAAGAGTTAGTCTTGGAAACCCACACGGGGAGTTCTATCCAACCCATAGGGTCGCTCAGAGTTTGTTTGTTTGTTTGTGTTTTGGTGTCGTGAACCAATTTCTTTTGAGATTTTTTTAATGATTAGATGCAAATGATTAAAAAAAAAAGATTGGCTGCAAGCTAGTAAGTGGAGACAGGTAAGATAAACATGAAGCCAGATGGAAGCCTGCAAGGAACCAAAAAGCAGAAGCGGAAGTTGAAGAGAAAAGGACCTTCTGCAGAGCCGAGAGAGAAAGAAAGCCTTGCCCTTGAGCTGGGGCTCTGAACCCCGACTCCTACTCGTGCGAGGACAACCCTCTGGATGCTGACGCCATCCACGTATGGCGCGTGCGTGATACAGGCATCAGGTAACTGCAGTCCCTAGGAAAAGGGCGTTGGAGAATAAAAACACTGCTTGGATTTTGTAACCCAGTTCTTTTTAATAAATTCAAGACGAAACTCAGGAATGAAACTGACTTTCTCTGGGTCAGCATTAGATAAGACCTAGTTTAATCATTTTTAAAATTTCAGTCAAGCTAGCATTTCCTTGGGATATGTACAAGAGCACGAAGCTCCCGTTGCTATGTCATCATTATCAACGGCAACAAAATGAGATTTGAGATCTTGGAAAGACTGCATCATTTTTTGGTGTGTGCATTAATGTCCTTAACTATATAACAGGGGACTGAGTGGTGGTCCTGACCCTTACCACCTGCCAGAACCAGCAAGTCACCTGTCTGGTTCAGAAATGAAATTTTACAAAGATACTTCCCGACCTCCGCCTCAGATTCAGATGTTACTTGTTATTCAGTTGGACTTGGCCAGTAGTCAACACCCATTTAAACGCATTTCCCAAACATTACAAATGTCCACTCAGCTGTTCAGTTGTGCTTACTGTAGAGACAAAGCTTTATGTGCTTTAAAGTTTTTCTTCTATTACGTGTTGAAATGTACCTCATTATTGAGACAAAGTTGGTCTAAGGAAAAAAGGCAAGTATTTCATGATGTTTAAAGAACCAATTTTTTTTTTTCATTTAAAAGACTGGAAAATAGTCTGTTTTTAAACGCGTTGCTGTGTGCCATGGAGTGTGTGTGACAGGACAGGACAGAAAGATCCCCAGGGACTAGCATAGCGAGGGCGTTTGAGACACCAGGCTCTGGGGTAACGGGCAAGCACTTAACCACTGTACCACCAGGGTCTTTCTTTTAAATAAATAACCAAAGCGTGGCAGTTAGGAAAAAAGGGTTAAGCACTAGCTATTTTTCCTCGGGCATATGCATGCATTCTCATTATTTTGCATATCATACTCTATAAGGAGTCACCTTGATGCCTCTATCCTACTCCATCCAGTAGAAGCAAAAGGCTTCCCTCAACTTGGTATCACAATAGAGCCCACTGCATTGCTGCCCCGACAGCCAGACCACCAAGCCCCCCGAGCCCACAGATGGCCCTGTCCTCACCTCCAGGCATCACTTCTGGCCTCCTCTCTAGTCCTACGGCCTGCAGTAACCCTCAGCGCCCTGCTTCACCAGCAGCAGGATGCGCTTAGAAGGGAGGAAGATAGAGGAAAGAGCATAGAGAGGGGAGAGAGGGAGGGAGGGTGGGAGGGAAGGAGCAGAGGAGGGAGGAAAAATCAGTGATGGAGATTTTTCAGGATTAAGGAGAAAGAAGGAGGGAGAGAGGGGCCGGGAGAAAACACTTAATAAATGTGCTGGCTGCCGGTTTGCAATCCATGTTCAGTTTCTTCTCTTTCCCCACCTGAAACCTCTGCCTGAAACTTGAAACCAGAATGACTTCTTCAGAATTCCTTGAATGATGACAAGTGACATTAGATGTGCTAACCAGATCTGATGAGAAACTGATTTATCGCCTCCATGTTTGAGCCCTGGAAAAACTGACATGGATAAATGGGCTTCAGGGCAAGCTCTGAATTGCTGAGGGGCATTTTCGAAGCTCTCCTCCCAGTCATAACTAAAGAAGGGTGACTGCAGCCGGGCACAGGGAGCCAGCATGATGGCCATGCACCCCAGGACCACCTGGCACTGCCCTTCTCACAAGGCCCAGGTGGATGTCATCAGCCAAGACCAACCTTGCCAGAGCCCAGTAGAGGAAGAACAGATCAAAAGACCAGCGCTGGGAAACAATTGCCCAGAAAATGTATTTGTTCTTTATTTTCAGGAAACGCGAGGGGTGAGGAGAAATAACAATCTCCAGTAATGTTACCAGTTCCTAAACATGTCTCTGAACATGTCTGTTTCTCCCATCAACACTCAAGCCTCCACTCGCTCTACCCTGAGCCACATACTAATATCCGCACAACCAACAGGAACCAGGCACCTGATGATTGTATTTAATGGATATTTAACTGCAATTGTCTTTGTTTCAGTTGAAATATGAAGGTAAACTGGTAGGATGGGGACAGACAGGAGCAACTAGGACTAGTGACCACAGAGAGGGCAAAGGTCAGGGAATAAGAGGGGAGGGGATCTCAGTTCACATTAGGAGGGAGAAGTCCCTACCCATCCTCCCTCTTCAACGCCATCTATTCTTCCCCTTGGCAGAAGGCACATTGTCGAAAAACAGAATCCATCTTGGTACATTTCATAGCAAACAGGAAACCAGAGATTAAAACTTACATTTCATTTGCTTGAAGATGGACTTCTTAGGCTCAAGCCAGTGCTGAGGAGAGAAAGAGCAGAAAGTGTGGGTCAGATTGGTGTACAGTGAGTGCATCCTTCATAGCTAGGAGGTATTTGAGAGAGCAGCTCCCGTCCCACAGGGTGGCCTTGGTTCCGATAGACATCCCTGTGCTCCACCCTCAGAAAATCCATGTGAAAAAATCAGCAACAATAACCCCACTGCCAAGGCGGTGACTGGCAGAGGGTCAGCCCTTGGTGAGTAACACGCAGTCACTAGGGGAAGGGCAAGAGGACCCCCCCGCCCCCGCCCTAGGTTGATTCTCTGCATTTCATGGCTCTGGAGAAGCCAGGGAGGGAGAGGGACTTGGTGTATTTGGTCCATATGGCCTTCAAGAACCACAGTCTCAGACAAAGTGAGTGGCATGGGTGCCCATATCCCCTTCTGAATCAGTGTCCTGTAAGATGAATATTGATCCCAGCTCCATCACCTGCAGACAATTCTTCCTTCATAGCTGGTGTTGCTGGTGGATTCAGGACCCTGCTTGAGTCAGGGCCTCACTCGTGATGACCCCATGCTCAGCAGAATGAAACTCCTCCCACTCCTGCACCATCCCCAGGATCAATTGTGCATGAGACCGTTGTCATCCATACGGTTTTCACTGATTAATTTAGGGGAACAGGTCAACAGACTCCTTCTTCATCTATCGTAGTCTAGACACTCCACGGAAACCCACCCTGCATCTTAGCCACACACAAGCCACCACTGACAAGTGGCTGGTGGCAGCTCAAAATAGCTGGGATTCAAACCCCTGCCTCCTGTGTGGAAGGCAAGGATTCTACCACTGAAGGACCGAGGCCTCAACCTTGATAATAAGGAAGAATAGGTTATTTTATATTTTTTGTTTTCAGAGACTGAAGGTAATAAAAAAAGAAATCCATTTTCAGGATCACGACATGGGATGAGCCTCCAGTGAATGAGCATCGGATGAGCTGGAAACAACAATGACCCCAAATTCCAGGGGCGAGCACTCTGCAGGAGATGTTAGCAATCGCACTCCGGCTGGAATGTGACATCTGTAACATGATCTCCTTACAGGTGCGGTGTGAATTTACCCTGAACTTACAGTGTCCTCTGCTTTCTACCAGAGGGTGATCTTGACTGTTTTGAAGGGCCATTGTCGATGGAGCTTTGCTTGGGACCTGTATGGGGAGCCTGGGATTGCAAAAAGACTGATAATTCTCTGGGGACAAGGAGGAGGAAATGGGATCGACGTCACTGTGTAAAAGATGTGTGTGGTGGCGGTTTTCCAAAGTTGATCATAACAACGACTGCACAGCCCTTCTCGATTCAATGATTGAAACTGAACGATGTGTTCATTATAACTCAATTAAAAAATAAAGAAAAATCAGCTTCATAACTAAGCAAAGACGCCAAGAGACGTGGATGGCTGAGGCTCCTGTTACTGACAGGAACTGGACAAAGCTACTATGCTGTCCCAGGGGTTGGACCTCTCTGGCTACTTTCCAGAGCTTCCAGGCTGAAAAAAACTAGCAAGAAAGGCCTCATCATCTGCTTCTGGTAATGAGGCAATAAACTCACCCAAACTGCTAGATGGCTTGAAAAGTCATATTATCCTTACTGAACGCTCCCTGCTTCCCTTGAAATGGAAAAGCTTCAGCGGTCTATGTCAGCGGATTCCAGTCCGCAGGTACAAATGAGGGGATCCTTTAACTAGTTTCCACATTAAGAGAAACCTACTAAAAGCAAACCTTTACCCTTGACAATATTACATAAACTGAAACGGCAGGTTCCATTGCTTCTGGGTGAAAATTATATCAATTCATACTGAAAACCATGGCTATTCCCTTTGTGGGGCACAGGTGTGCAACTGTTAGAATCAGCAGAGTAAAAGTTAAAACAGGCTGTGTGAAAACCGGGGTTTGAGGTAGACCTCAGTTTCAGTTTCCTGTTCACTGATGCAACACATCACCTGATCCACCTGACCAATGGGACATCGCCTGACATCACCTGATCCACCTAACCAATAGAACATCGCCTGACATCGCCTGATCCGACCTAACCAATGGGACACATCGCCTGATGTCACCTTAGCCAATAGAGTTCAAGTGACAGCCCACCAGTGACCGACCAATCAGGAAAACACGTGCGAACCTACTCACCAGTCACTGCTGGACAATGCTGGCGCCAGAAGTTTTCTCCAATGAATTTAAAGAACGGCAACCCTGGACCCCCCCCCCTTTTGCCCCCTTGTCCCTGGCCCTATAAAAGCCCGGGGAACAAAGAGCTCGGGGCTGATTCCCTTTTGGACGCTGGGTCCCAGCTGCGTCGGGTGACAGAGGGAGGGGGCCCTCGCTCAAGCGAGCAAATAAACTCCTTTTGCTGCTTTTGCATCTCAACTGGTCGTATTCTTCTGTGCGCCCAAGGTAAGCTCGCCTTCCTTCTCTGAATCTAACACCTTCTAATCAGAAGTTATGGTTGGCCTTTACATAGTTATAATCAAACAGTGGAAAATTAATTGACACCAGGTAAGCAGATAGAAACCACCAAACACTTTGCAGAAGAAAGATGAGGTTCTCTACTTCTATAAAGAGTTAATCTTGGAAACCCACAGGGTCGCTATGAGTTAGAATCAACTTGATTGCTGTGAATTGTCATGTCGCCTCATCATGGATCAGCATTATTGCAAAGTTGTGCACATCAGAGTGTCTATCACTGTCACCTTTCACTCTTAATTCCTCCCAATGTCTTCTCCTGGCTCCATAATTTCCTGCTGACCTCCCTCTTATTCTATATTGCCTTCCCCTTAAGCGAAGTTAGCACATGTCTACCTTCTAGCCAATTATTTACCCTTCCTCCCCTCCCGCACCTAGTATATCTATCAAAGATTGTTTTAGTCCCACGCACCATTTGTCCTTTTTTGATTGACACCTTTATTTTATATTATTTTTAAAATCATTTTATTGGGGGCTCATACAACTCTTATCACAATCCATACTTACATACATTGTGTAAAGCACATTTGTACATTTATTGCCATCATAATTCTCAAAACATTTGCTCTCCATTTAAGCCCCTGGCATCAGCTCCTCATTTTCACCCTCCCTCCCCCCATCCCCTCCCTCATGAACCCTTGATAATTTATAAATTATCATTTTGTCATATCTTGCCCTGTTCGACGTCTCCCTTCCCCTACTTATCTGTTGTCCATCCCCCAGGGAGGAAGTTATATGTTGATCCCTGTAATTGGTTCCCCCTTTCCACCTCACCCTCCTTCCACCCACCTGGTATCACCACTCTCAGCACTGGTCCTGAAGGGATCATTCTCCCTGGATTCCCTGTGTTTCCAGTCCTATCTGTACCAGTGTACATCCTCTGGTCTAGCCAGATTTGTAAGGAAGAATTGGGATCATGATAGTGGGGTGGGGGGAAAGCATTTAGGAACTAAAGGAAAGTTGTGTGTTTCATTGTTATTACACTGCACCCTGACTGGCTCGTCAACTCTCCACAACCCTTCTATCAGGGGATGTCCAGCTGCCTACAATTGGGCTTTGGGTCCCCACTCCGCACTCCCCCTCATTCACAATGATATGATTTTTTGTTCGTTGATGCCTGAAAACTGATCCCTTCGACACCTCGTGATCACACAGGCTGGTGTACTTCTTCCATGTGGACTTTGTGGCTTCTGAACTAGATGGCTGCTTGTTTATCTTCAAGTCTTTAAGAACCCAGACACTATGTCTTTTGATAGCCAAGCTCCATCAGCTTTCTTTACCGCATTTGCTTATGCACCCACTTTGTCTTCAGTGATTGTATCAGGAATGTGAGCATCATAGAATGCCAGTTTAATAGAACAAAGTATTCTTGTATTGAGGGAGTACTTGAATGGAGGCCCAATGTCCTTCTGCTGCCTTAATACTAAACCTACAAATATATGCACCTAGATCTATTTCCCCATCCTCATATATAAATAAATTTACATATGTACAAGCTTTTATTTAGACCTTTATAAATGCCCTTTGTCTCCTAGTTCTTTCCTCTATTTTCTTTTACTTTCCTCTTGTCCCACTATTATGCTCAGACTTCATTTGGATTTCAGTAATTCCTCTCAGTTAAATTACCCTTGGTCATGCCCTTCCAGGCCTCCCACACCCTCCTCACCACCAATTTGGATGACTTGTTGTTCCCTTGTCCCTGGGCTTGTTAACACCACTTTCCTTTCCCCCCACCTCCCCCTCTCCCCTGTCCCCCTGGAACCATAGGTCTGATTGTTTTCTCCTCCAGATTATTCAACCAGTCTATCTTATTTAGACAGACCTGTGGAGGTAATAGTATGCACAAAACCAAAACAGAGCAAAACAAAGCAACAAAAGAAAACAAAACAACAACAACACCCAAAAGCTCATGACAAAACAACAACAAAAGAAAAGCCTGTAGTTAGTTCAAGGACTGTTTGTTGCCCATTAGGAGTGTTTTTCAGTGGAGTCTGATGGGGTGCCAAATGCTGGCCCCAAAGTCTATTTTTGGTATTCCCTGGGGACGTCATTGCTCTGTTCCCCTTGCCGTTCTGTTGGACACCCTTAGTGTTTTGCCTCGGTGTGGTGGGATCAGATTGGGTGCAATTCCTACACTGTGTCTTCAGTGTTGTCCCCTGTAGGGCCATGGGTCAGTGAGGGAGTGTCTCAAAGTGGGCGGGCTATATGGTCTTCTCTGAGTATTGGCTGCTCTTAGTGGGAATATCATCCTCAAGGCTTGGTGGGCCAGGATGTGCTCCACTCTCTCTTCCTCCCGCTTCATTTGCTCCTGTGTGCTCTGATCAGACATGTCCCTCTCCCTGAGCTGCAGATTCCTGCTGTCCTTTGAAATAAATTCTTCTGGGGGGAGGGGCAGGTGTCCACATAGTTGGGATTGGGGCCAGCCCCTCAGACCTCTCCACTGGTTCCCTGCTCCATGCCGGTATGTTGCATTCACATCTTGGAGCACTGGGTTGAAATCTGGTCCCTCTTTCCCTGTCGAGATATAAACAATACCCTCCCCTTGGGTGGGTTAGTGCCCTGTTCCCCCACTACCCATTTTGTTTTCCCCCCTCCCTTTTAGTTGGCTACACACCTTTCATCAAGCACAGTGTCCCCTGATTTATCCAAGTTATGAGATGTTTGGAAAATTCATCTTTATCCTTTAAAGTTGCATGATATTCCATTATGTGTTTGGAACAGCTTGCTTATTCATCGTGCCATTGGTGGGCATTGAGGTTACTCCACCTTTGTGTTGCTCACAGCCTTTAAAACCCCTGCTATTACTCACCAAAGAAGGATGGAGAACATTGTTTCATAGGCTGTTATGCCAAGTAAACCATGGTTTCCACCCAATTTATGGTCCTGAGCCTCTAGATCCAGAGACTCAGTCACTTAAGATATGTGGTTATGGCTAAGACATTTTCATAACTTTGTCCTTTATATACTCTATTACATAGTTTATGGAAATATTTGGAGCATAGGTAAATGCTTGTGTTGAAATGTGCTCTTTAAAACCAATGAGAATAGTTGGATTTCTCCTTCCCATATCTGTTCAGCTTGTTTGTCTACCAGTGCATCTACTCATAGATTATTGTTATTGCAGAATTGTGTATATAAGAGTAAAACACATATTTTTCATTACATTTTGTGTATGTTATTTTTTTAAATGACTATATACAACCTTTCAGCTACGTGTACTAATTGCATCACCCAGAGATTCCACTGAGGAGGGCATAAATGCTTACAAATTTGTTTGGACAGAACTACTATAGTAGATAATTATTAGGTATTTCTTCTGCATAGATTCACCATGGAAAAAAAAAAACACTAAGATACTATAGGATCCTTAAACCAAGAAGGATTGGGAACCTCAGAAGTGTAGAATGACAAATTAGTGTGTTCTGTTTTTAAAACATCACAAACACTCCCATGTATTTTCAAAGATTCTCTTTATATGAGGGAGCTTCTAAAAGTTCACTTTAACTTTAATCTTCTTATATCTACCAGTGCATTCCATGAGTATTAAAGAAAAAGTCAAGTTCTGCTCAGAGGATAAAGGTAGACTCCATGCACCTTAGACTCCAGAGGAATAATGGTGCAGATTCCAAACAAGTTGCCATGGCATTGATTCCCACTTGGGGAAACTCCATGTGGATCAGAGGAAAACTCCACAGGGTTTTCAAGGTTTGAGTTTTTGGTAACAGTAAATTCAGCCAAGCACCCTGTTGAACCTAGGAGCCAGCAGCCTAGGTCTGAATCTTGCTCTGACACTGACTAGCTGTGTGATCGCGAGGCATTGCCTCAGTTTCCCCACTTGCCACATTGTCACGAGGTTTAAATGAGTTAATCAATTAAGAAGTTTCTAAAACAGGGTTTGGGATAAAATGAAGGCTGAATGAAAATCAACGGTTACCACCATCATTATGCTTGCTGAGATCAACATCAAACCCACTGCCTTCAAGACAGACAACTTTCTCTTGCTTCCAAAGAGGGATTGGTGGGTCTGAACAGCTGATCCTGCATTGAGCAGCCCAAAGCCTCCCCACAGGGCTGAGATGCTGAGCGAGACCCATAACTTGGTGAGATGGCAGCGCTCAGTGAGACCATCTTCGCCAATATCCATGTCCCTCATTCCCCAGCTGACTTTTTCTTAGTGTCTCACGAAGTATGTAATTATTTGTATGGTTGCAATAGAAGCAATTAGCTCTCTGCCTTGTGTGTTCCATCCTTTTTTTAAATCTCCTCTCCTATTTCCTTTCAGAATAATGGTGGCTAATGAAATGAACTGGCCAGTGAAGGTGAGTCTAGGCTGTGCCACCAACACCTACTATTAATGCACCTACAAATAGATTAACTTGGGTAAAAGTAAAATAAAATGACCATGATATAGTGTGCTAGGTAAATAGCTATAAAGTTTAGAACATTGACTTTTACTACTAGTTTCCTTTCACTTGCTATTTCAAATACTATTTGGGTTTAATTTTCTTTGTTTGCTTTTTGTTTTGTTTTGTTTAGCAAATCATCAGTTCTCTTCCTGGAAACTGATATTCCCAAAGAATGATAAAAATGTAAGCCTTCCCTTGAAGGTAAACAAGCGACGACCTAGCTCAGAAGCAACAAAGCCCACATGAAAGAAGCACACCAGCCTGTGATCACGAGGTGACGAAAGGATCGGTTATCAGAGATCAAAGAACAAAAAATCATAACATTGTGTGCTCACCTCCATGACACGATTGCTGAAAACAAATGGGTGCATAAGCAAATGTGGCGAAGAAAGCTGATGCTGCCCGGATATCAAAAGATATAGCATCTGGGGTCTTAAAGGCTTGAAGGTAAACAAGTGGCCATCTAGCTCAGAAGCACACCAGCCTGTGATCACGGGGTGACGAAGGGATCAGTTATCAGGCATCGTCAGAACAAAAAATCTTACCATAGTGAATGAGTGGGTGAGTGCGGAGTGGAGACCCAGAGCCCATTTGTAGGCCACTGGAGATCCCCTTGCAGAGGGGTCTTGGGGAGGAATCAAGCCAGACAGGGTGCAATGAAACAACGATGAAAAATACAACTTTCCTCACCCAGCACTATCATGATCCCAATTCTACCTCGAAAGTCTGGCTGGACTAGAGGATGTACACTGGTACAGATAGGAACCAGAAACACAGGGAATCCAGGACAGATGATTCCTTCAGGACCAGTGGTATGAGTGGCCACAATGGGAAGGTAGAGGGAGGGTGGTTTAAAAAGGGGGAACCGATTACAAAGATCTACATGTGACCTCCTCCCTGGGGAATGGACAACAGAAAAGTGAATGAAGGGAGTCGTCAGATAGGGCCAGATATGACCAAATAATAATTTATAAATTATCAAGGGTTTATGAGGGAGTGGCGAGCGGGGAGGGAGGGGAAAAATGAGGACCGGATGCCAGGGGCTTAAGTGGAGAGCAAATGTTTTGAGAATGATGAGGGCAATGAATGTACAAAAGTGCTTTACACAATTGATGTATGTGATAAGAGTTGTGATAAGAGTTGTATGAACCCCTAATAAAATGATTTTTAAAAAAAGAAATGAAAGAAATGTAAGCCTGCCAACAAAATATCTGAATTTATGGCTGGTTGACTACTGCATAAATTTTGGTTTCATCAACTCTTATATAGAATAAAAATCCAATGCTATGGAAGCTACAAGTTCACAAACACTTCTTTTACTCGGATCTACCATCAACATTCATGGAAGCAGCAGTAAATCAAACAAACAAACAAAACGCCAATTCCCAACTCCATGGACAACTCCCCCTCCCCCACCTCCCAGAAGAATTCACTTTAATAGGACAGCACTGAAGCTACAGCTCAGGGAGAGGGCTGCTACTGATCAGAGCACACAGGAGCAAATGAAGAGGGTAGGAGAGAGAGTGGAGCACATCATGGCCCACCAAGCCCCAAGGATGATATTTCTGTTCAGAGCAGCCAATGCACAAAGAGAAACATAGGGCCAGCCCCATCATGAGACCAGACATCCCTCACTGACCCATAGCACTAAGGGACAACACTGGAGGCATTTGTGGGAATTGTGCCCGACCCAACCCCACCACTCTGGGGTGAAATGCTAAGGGTGTGCAACAGAGCAGCAAGGGGAGCAAAGCAATGAAAACCCCAGGGAATACAAGAAAAAGACTTTGAGGTCAATGGCACCCCATCAGACTCAACCAGAAAACACACCTACAGGTCAACAAACAGACCTGGAACTATTATAAGCTTTTCGTTTGTTGTTGTTGTTTTTTTGGTTTTCTTTTGTTGTTTTGTTTTGCTCTGTTTTGTTTGTGTGCTTATTATTGTCTCTGCATGTCAATCTAGATAAGATAAGTGGGATAAACAAGCCAGAGGAGAAAACAACGGGAGTGAGGGTTCCAGGGGAACATGGAGAGGGAAGGTAGGGGACACAAAGCGGGAATTGGAGGCTTGGTACGGCTTGACCAAGGGCAATGTAACCAGAGGAATAACTGAAACCTGAGTGAAAGCCAAACATGATAATTGGACAAAAGGAAAGTAAAAGGAAATAGAGGAAATAACAGGAGGCAAAGGGCATGTATAGAGGTATAAATACAGGCATGTACATATGTAAATATATTTATATACAACGACAGGGAAATAGATCTACGTATATATATTTACTCCCTCAACACAAGAATACTTTGTTCTAATAACCTGGCATTCTGTGATGCTCACCTTTCTGACACGATCATTGAAGACAAAATGGGTGCATAAGCAAATGTGGTGAAGAAAGCTGTTGGTGCCTGGCTATCAAAAGATACAGCATCTGCAGTCTTAAAGGCTTGAAGACAAACAAGCAGCCATCTAGCTGAGAAACAACAAAGTCTACACGGATGAAGCACACCAGCCTGTGTGATCATGAGGTATCAATTGGATCAGGTATCAGGCATCAAAGACCCAGAAAAAAAATCGTATCAGTGTGAAAGAGGGGGAGTGCAGAGTGGAGACCCAAAGCCCATCTATAGACAATTGGACATCCCTTTACAGAAGGGTCACAAGGAAGAGACAAGCCAGTCAGGGTGCAGTACTGTACTGATGAAACATACAACTTTCCTCTAGTTCTTTAATGCTTCCCCCATACCCCCACCCTGGACTATCATGATCCCAATTCTACCTTGCAAATCCTGCTAGACCAGAGCATGTACACTGGTACAAATAAGAGCTGGAAACACAGGAAATCCAGGATAGATAAACCCACCAAGACCAGTAATGAGAGTAGCAAAGGGAAAGGTGCGGGGAGAAAGGGGAAACTGATCATAATGATCTACCTATCACCCCCTCCCTGGGGGACAGACAACAGAAAAGTGGGTGAAGGGAGATACTGATCAGTGTAAGACATGAAATAATAATAGTAATTTGTAAATTATCCAGGGTTTTTGAGAGAGGGAGGGTAGGGGGAAATGAGCAGATATCAAGGGCTCAAGTCGAAAGAAAATGTTTTGAAAATGATGGTGGCAACAAATATACAAATATGCTGGGCACGATGGATGTACATATGGTTTGCAATAGAGCTGTAAATGCCCCAAGAAAATGGCTTTTTAAAAAGTGTTCAAGATGTCACTTTGCGTACTAAGATGCACCTGGCTCAAACCATAGTATTTTCAATTGCTTCATGTGCATGTAAGTGTTGTACCATAAATAAGGAAGAGTGATGAAGAAATGATGCTTCCAGACTGTGGTGTTGGCAAATAATAATAATGAAAGTACCATGGACTGCCAGAAGAACAAACAAATCTGTCTTGGAAGTAGTATAGCCAGAAAGGTCCTTGGAAGTGAGGATGGTGAGACTTCATCTCATGTATTTTGGACAGGTTATAAGGAGAGACCACCGTCTGGAAAGGCACGTCATGCTCAGTAAAGCAGAGGGGCAGCGAAAAAGAGAAGGACCCCAAGGAGATGGAATGACACAGGGCTACAACAATGGGCTTAAGCAGCGCTTGTGAGGGCGGCACAGGCCTGAGTAATGTCTCATTCTGTTGCACATCGGGTAACTGTAAGTCATAAGTGGATCCATGGCACCCAACAAACTACTAGAAGAACAAATCTGTCCTGGAAGAAGTTCAGCCAGAATGTCCCATGGGGGTGAAGGTAGCAAGACTTCAGCTCATGTACTTTGACTATGCCACCAGGAAGAACTAGTCCCAAGGAAAAAAGACATCACGCTTGGTAAAGTAAAGGGTCATTGAAAATGAGGAAGACCCTCAATGAGATGAACTCATACAGTGGCTGCAACCAATGGGTTCAAACATACATTTAACTGTGAGGATGTCACAAGATCTGCAGCATCTTGTTCTTCTGTCCATGGGGTTGCTCTAAGCCAGAACAGACTCAGTGCATAAAAACAACACAAGGAAACTAAACCCAGTTTGCAGAAAACTATGGATGACAGTGAAAACCCAAATGACATGTACAGAGCCCTCTGCCCTGCCCCAGCTCCCATAGATTAAGCCTTCCTTGAATTTCCTCAGTCCACTGACCAAAGATGTGAATGGAACAGCAAAGTGGACTACTGCAGATATAGTTAGGCTAAACTTTAACATCTTATTATTTGTTTCTCCTTTTGACCCATTTTTAACTTGTTCTACTTTTTTTATTACTTTCTACTTTCTTTCAGATTAAGGTTTTTTGAATTTGATTTTGTCATTGTTTGGGAGGGGGTCTTTTTCACATTAATACACTTGTAGAAGAGGTTGGGAAAGTGGGAGCTAATAATAATGGACACAAGAATGAAAAAACATTTTAAGCTGTGGTGATGAATGCACAACTCTTTCTAATCTATTGAAGCCATTGAATGGTGTGGTGCATAAATCCTACATCAATAAAACCTTTCAAAACAGAAGCTAAATCCTAATCATTCCTTCCACAAGATGCACCTAGGAAGCAGCATGAGCCTGAATATGCATCTTTCAGTATGATTTTCAGATATCCGGGAGACCTCTATAACAGATATTGTGGGAGCTCTGCCCACATCCCCTTGGCCCCCTTTTCCTTTCAGTATCTAACAAGCAGCCCAACTCTTCTCAAGAGGGCTGCCCTGGAGTTACTGGAACCCACTGTGGGGTGGAGAACCGAACCTTCTTGATCCCATTTTCTGTAACAGGGAAACTCTAACTAATGCCTGGTAGCTGTGGGAAGACCTCTGCTCCCTCATCAGGACAACTCTGAGGCAATACCTACAGCTCCCCTCTGACTGAGTCCATGGAGAGTGTGCCCATATCACACCATGGCTGGTCTCCTTTCTTTCCTTGTCCCAACCCACCACCCCCACATAAGTCTTCTCCTGGGAATACTTGCTAGTAAATCACTTACCACTGACTTTTTAAATTATAGGATCAGATTCTGAAAACCAGACCTAAGATGTTATGGTTGTTTTTATGAAGCATAAAGCCAGTTCTGCCGCATAGTGGCCCTGTGTGATGGAGCAGAACTGCCCCAGGGTTTCCCAGGCTGTGATATTACCAGAGCAGATCCCCAGGCCTTTCTCCTGCGGAGCCACTTAACCATTGCCTCACTATGGCTCGGTGGACCTAAGATAAGATACCCGCCTTTAACCAGTTGCCACTCAGTTGGTTCTGTGCAGTGGCCCCAGTTGTGTCCGAGTAGCAGGGTGCTCCATAGGATTTTCAACGGCTGGTTTTTCAGAAGCAAATGGGCAGGCTTTTTTTCTGAGCACATCATGATGGACTCCAACAGTCAACGCTTCGATTAGCAGCGCTCAGTGGCTTCATTATATGCACCGCCCCAGCTCATCTCTAAAAACTGCTCTCCGTGGTACTAAAATTCTTCCCTCGGGAGTTTTTCATCCATCTATCTATCTATCTACCTATGTCCTTAAGTTTGGACCCTGGTAATGAACCCTTGTGAGATGTTCCAATTTAAGAGGGTTTTCAGGATTGACAATTGAGCCTGATTATCATTCAAGGTATTCCTTAAAATACATTTACTTAGATTAAGGGCAGTTTGCGGGGCGTGGGGTGAGGGGGGCTGGAGGAGTGGGGATGAATATGAATCAGGAGGAAGTTTACAAAGGGTGTGAAAACCAAAGAAGTCCCTAAGCTTTCAACCTTGGTTTCCTTGTCCACAAACCTGGGGTTGCAGGGAGCAAATCCGAGGGCTTTGTCCATTCCTTCCACTCTAACATTCCACACTCGCCCCTGAGAAAGGAAGGGAGCTCCAACAAATGTGCCTTTCTTCTTATTTTGCTACCCAACTATGCTGAGCACAGAGAGATCATTTTTCTCTCCCCCATCACATAAAAGGTGCACGCGTGTCTTTCCGACACTCTAATTCTGATATGATTGGGGAAAATGAAGGTGGGTGTGAGGTGGTGATTTGTGACTAAGTAGATTGGTTTTTAATTTGGTAGCTGCCGAGACAAGAAAAAAAATTGCTTCCCAAAGTAAACAATTTGATATTTAGTTATCTTTGGCTTCTGTTAAAATTGATTCAGTGCCTTATTACAGAATAAATCACACACCTCTCTGTTTTCTCTCTCAAAACCCTGAGTGTCCTAGCTGGAGAAATGTGTTCAAGAACTAATGGGGCTTTAAAAAAGAAAAAATGCACCTCCCCAGATAAGAGATTATTTTTCTCCTCAATAGTAACCAAATCCAAAATCTGACCAATTCCCATCACAGCGCTGAAAAGATGGCCTGATTCTCACACTCCTACTGGACAAAGCCCCAGCATGACTGCAGCCCTGCATTACACACGTAAACCTTGGGGTTTCTGCTAGGGCTGCGCTGGACTGTGATCTGCACGGTCAGCAGTTTCAAACCACCAGCAGTTCCTCAGGAGAAAGACTGGGCTTTCAACTCCTATAAACAATTAGTATAGAAAAACCATGGAGGTCGCTATGAGTCAGCATTGACTCAATGGCAGTGAGAGGGGCAAGAATGCCATTCGAAAGAAGGCAATGTAACCATGTTCTGGATCACCAAGTTATAGGCTGTTGTTAGTTGCCATGTTGCTGATGGGTCATCTTCAACTCATGGAAACTCCATGCACCATGAAACAAATTGATACCCAATCCCATGATCAGTTGTGGATCAGACCATAGTGATCTGTAGGATTCTCAGCTAGTTTTAGAAAGTTGATCATGAGGCCTTTTTCCTAGTTCACCAAAAACCCGGAATCTCTGTGACCCCAGTGTGGGATTATAAAGAGACTTTTCCCCAGCTTTGTCTACCGCCAAAGACAAGCCAAACATTAGGGGCTTTTTGCTAGCATATGGGGGAGGTCAGATGCTCACAGACATCCTCCTGAAAACAGTCAGTCCCCAGACTATGGTCGCCAGCTCCCTGCTGTTAAGGACAATAGGCTACTTCTCTCCAGAGGCTTGCAGTCATTGATTTGGTTCCTGTAAGTGGAGTTCACACCCTACTAATAATGGTGCCAGGGAACAGGTCAAACCAGCTCAGTGACATCCAAAGTTAGGCTGCCATCCTGAATCTAGGATCCGCCCATCTTGCTACATGTATACCCCCAATGCCTCCTCTTCCTATTGTGTGGATACCCCTACACTACCCCCTTCCATTACTGTATTATCTATAGTGTAACCCCTTCCTGTGACATATATCTTTACCTATAATTAGTGGGCTTGCACTCCCCCCACCAAAGATATATAGGCCTGGGTTAGCAATAAAGGGCTCTCTCTCTCTCTCTCTCTCTCTCTCTCTCTCTCTCTCTCTCTCTCTCTCTCTCTCTCTCTCTCTCTTTCAGCTCCTCCCTTGACCTCTCATTGGCTCCCTCTCCTCCCCTGTTCCCTTTCCCCTGGTCCTCCTTCCCTTCCCCCTCTCTGTACGTGGACCACCAAGTGGGGCTGAGGTGAGCATACTACCATGAAATGTGTCTGACTCCATTATTTCAATCTCTCTTCTATCTTTCATGCTCTCTATGACTTTAATATAACATTTATATATCTCAACCTTACAAGTGTGCCTATTGAACCAGTGATTAGTGGTGGGGGACTGGCACCCCTTCCAACCACACCCCAGCTATGTATTTAAATTTTTTTTACAAAACAACTTTATCACCTTCAAAGTACTCTCCATTACACTTAATATATTTTTCAAATCTGCGATTCCATTCTGAAAACATTTTTTTGACTCAACTGTTTGGGTGGCTGACAGCTCCTACCCCATTTTTCTTCACCTCTTCTACATTGTCAAATTGCTGTTCTTTCATGTCCCTCTGCATTCAGGGAAACAAAAAGAAGTCTCACAGAGTGAGGTGAGGTGAGTGAGATGTGTAGTGCAAGAGAGGTATGCTGATTTTTTCCAAAAACTGGCAAACTGAGATGGATGAATGAACAGTTGCTTTGTCATGGTGGCAAAACCAGTCCCCCTTCTGCTACAAATCAGGCCTTTTTTTTTTTACATTTTATTAGGGGCTCATACAACTCTTATCACAATCCATACATATACATACATCAATTGTATAAAGCACATCCATACATTCTTTGCCCTAATCATTTTCAAAGCATTTGCTCTCCACTTAAGCCCTTTGCATCAGGTCCTCTTTTTTTTCCCCTCCCTCCCCACTGCCCTCTCCCTCATGAGGCCTTGATAATTTATACATTGTTATTTTGTCATATCTTGCCCTATCCGGAGTCTCCCTTCCCCACCTTCTCTGCCATCCATCTCCCAGGGAGGAGGTCACATGTGGATAAATCAGGCCTTTTTTGTTGCACACTGTTACACACAATCTTTTCAGAACCTCTAAATCAGTGGTTCTCAACCTTCCTAATGCCGCAACCCTTTAAAACAGTTCCTCATTTCCTCATAAAATTATTTTCCTTAATACTTCATCACTCTCATTTTGCTACTGTTATGAATTGGACGACCCCTGTGAAAGGGTTGTTCGACCCTGAAAGGGCTCACGACCCACAGGTTGAGAATCGCTGCTCTAAATAGAAGAGTTAATTAACAGTCTGATTTGGTGGAATGAATTCCAAATGCACCACAAGTCAAAATTTTTGTCCATTTGGGAAACTGACGGAGGTCGAGATCAAGGTTTGTCATCAATTGATATTTTGCCTTTTTTGAAATTAGAAAATCAATCGTACACTTGAGTTTTTCCCATAGTGCTGTCCTTGTATGCTGTGTTCAACATCACAACAGTTTCTGCAGCGTTTTTCCTAAGCAGAAAACAAAATTTCACAGCCGCACTCTGTTCTCTTAAATCAGCCATCACAAAAACAATATTCAAGTGAAACTGCTTTTATGAAAAAATTCACTGTGACCAGAGAGAACCTTCCCAGGTGACACCACTGGGTGTACTAGCTCAAAGCCAGTTGCTAGGTGTTTGCTTAGTAGGAAAAATGTGTACTAAGAGAGCTCCATTCTGCCGAGAGCAATTCCAGGGATTTTTTGGGTGTACCCCCTCATGTCAGCATTATGTCAACACACAAGCCTCCACTGACAGGCAGATGGTGGCTGTGCTTAAGATGAGGACACTGGGACTCACACCCAGGTCTTCCATGTGAAAGGTAAGAATTCTACCACTGACCCACCGAAAGCTCTTACACTCCAGGTAAAACTTGACTATTTATGTGTCACTAACACTGATTTCCAGGAGTCCTTGTGGTGCAACATTTAAGCCCATGGCTGTAAACTCAAATGTCAGTGGTTCTAACCCACCAGCAGCTCTGTAGGAAAAAGCCTGCTTCTGAAACAGCCTTGGAAGTGTCCTATAGCCAGTGTGAGTCATAATTGATTGGCCGCAACATGTTATGGGTTTTTCTGCTCCAATTTCAATCAAATGTACAAAACACTAGTAAAAACTCCCATGAAAAACAGTCTGTGGATCAGGTACACTAAAAAGTTATTTTCCAATTTGAAAGTCGATCTGTGTAAGAAAACTTTCATTGCTTTGGTCCTGTGATCTTTACTGATTTAATCCCAACTGCTCTTATAATCTAGGATCTCAGGGATGAGTAAAGTAGATGTGACAGCCATGAGGAACACTGCAGCATTTAGAGGCATGGGCAGGAAGACTGAGAAGACCAAGCCACATGCTCAGCAACACCCATGCCCTTCACTGATCTCAATACTCCCTGCCAGAGGGTGGCTTTTTCCTTTTCGTAAAGACAGCTAGTAAATAATTTAGGCCTTGTGGACATATGTTCTCTGTCGTAACTACTCACCTTGCCATTAGTGCATAAAATCAGCTGCAGATACATAAATGGAGAGGCAAGGCTGTGTTCCAGTAAAGCGTTATTTACAAAAACAGATGGTGGGCCATCCCAAACTGTCTACTGACTCCCTCAATAAATCCCCAATGAACAGGTAAGAAAAAAACAACAGGTGCACCTGAAAATGGAATCATTGTAAAAGCATTCATCATTATTTATTTAAAAGTACACTAGGGAGATAATAAAAGTCTTGAGTGGTTCAAATATTAATACTCTAGCTAAAAGGTAAAAAGTTCAAATGTTCAAACACTTAATATGTTAACTGAAAAATTAAAGGTTCAAGTCCATGCAGAGATAGCACAGAAGGAAGGCTTTGCGAGCTATTTCTGAGAAATCAGCTATTGAAAACCCTAAGGAGCACATTTCTACTCCCACACATATGGGGGCAAAGTTAATACCAACTGGAAACAGCAACTAGTTTGTTTCTTTTCTTTATTTATTTAAATAAATCATATGGGGGGGCTCTCACAGCTCTTATAACAATCCATAAATCTATTCAACTAAGCACATTTGAATATATGTTGCCAACATCATTTCCAAAACACTTTCTTCTTAATTGAGTCCTTGGTATCAGCTCCTGTTTTTACGCCTCCCTCCCCCACCTCCCACCCTCATAAACCCTTAATTTATAAATTATTTTAATCATTTTATTGGGGACTCATACAATTCTTATCACAATCCATACATATATCAATTGTGTCAAGCACATTTGTACATTTGTTGCCATCATCATTCTCAAAACATTTGCTTTCTACTTGAGCCCTTGATATCAGCTCCTCATTTTCCCCCCTCCCTACCCACACCCCCCTTCCTCATGAATCCTTGATATTTTATAAATTATTATTATTTTGTCATATCTTACACTGTCCGACGTCTCACTTTACCCACTTTTCTGTTGTCCATCCCCCAGGGAGGAGGTTATATGTAGATCCTTGTAATCCATTTCCGCTTTCGACCCCACCCCACCTCCCCTCCACCCTCCCAGTGTCGCCACTCTCACCACTGGTCCTGAAGGGATTATCCTGCCTGAATTCCCTGTGTTTCCAATTCCTATCTGTACCAATGTACATCCTTTGATCTAGCCAGATTTGTAAGGTAGAATTGGGATCATGACAGTAGGAGGAGGAAGCATTTAAGAACTAGAGGAAAGTTGTATGTTTCATCATTGCTACCCTGCACCCTGACTGGCTCGTCTCCTACCTGAGACCCTTCTGTAAGGGGGTGTCCAGTTGCCTACAGATGGGCTTTCAGTCTCCACTCTGCACTCACCCTCATTTACAATGATATGATTCTTTGTTCTTTGATGCCTGATCCCTGACCCCTTCGACACCTCATGGTTACACAGGCTGGTGTGCTTCTTCCATGTGGACTTTGTTGCTTCTGAGCTAGATGGCCACTTGTTTACCTTCAAGACTTTAAGACCCCAGATGCTATATCTATTGTTAGCTGGGCACCATCAGCTTTCTTCACCACATTTGCTTATGCACACATTTGTCTTCAGTGATCATGTCGGGAAGGTGAGCATCATGGAATGCCAATTTAATAGAACAAAGTGTTCTTGCATTGAGTAAGTACTTGAGTGGCGGTCCAATGTCCGACTGCTGCCTTAATATTAATCCTGTACATAAATGCACGTAGATCTATTTCCCCACCATCCTATATAAATATATTTACATATGTACATGCCTATATTTAGACCTCTATAAATGCCCTTTGCCTCCTAGTTCTTTCCTCTATTTCCTGTTACTTTCACTTGTTCCACTATCATGCTCAGCTTTCATTTGGGTTTCAGTAATTTCTCTTGGTTATATTGCCCTTGCTGAATCCCTACCAGGCCTCTCACACCCTCCTTGCCACTAATTTTGGATCACTTTTTGCTTCCTTGTCAAATTATTTTTATTTTCATATTTTACATCATCTACTGTCTTCCTTCACCCACATTTCTGTTGTTCATCCCCCTTGTGGCTGGGGGTGGGGTGTTGTATGTCAATCACTGCAATCAGTTCCCCATTTCACCCCCTTGTTCCCCACCCTTATGGTATTGCTACTCTAAATATTGGTCCTAAGGGGTTTATCTGTCCTGAATTCTGGGTGTTGAGAGCTCTTATCTGTACCAGTTTACATGCCGTAGTCTAGCCAGATTTGTAAGATAAAATTGGGGTCATGATAGTGAGGTGGAGTGGGGAGCAATAAAGAAATAGAGCAGGGGTGCGCAAAACATCAATTGTGATCTACTAGTCGATCACAAATATAATGTGGGTAGATTGCATGACATTAAAATATATATATGTAAGCCTATCATCAATCCTGTCACTTAATTGGTATACAGCGCAGCCAATCAGATGCAACCTTAGGTGTCAAGTGCATGCACAAACAACTGCGTTAAGTACAGCAAAACTGACAAGCTAAGTTATCGCCAATTTTTAGACCTTGTTTTTTTTTCCTCTTAAACGTCAGAAAGGGTATTAAAATGAGTGGGGGAGCTGGACAAAGTAAGAAGACAAAAACACATCACTTTCATACAGAATGGGAGATTTTGACACTACAAGACGACATTCAGCTGAAGTCCAGAATCCAGGAGCAGTTGTGGAACTTACTCACAGAGGGAAAGCACCCAAACAAGGGAAAACATGCCATCTCCTTGACTGCAGTATTCAGCTCTACTTATTGATGTGAGTCAGCCTTTCCCACGGAAAGATCATTAAGTCCAAGTACTGTTCCACCATAACTGATGATCATTTGGAGTTGTGCCTGAGGCTGGCTGTCAGCAGCTACTGTCTGGACTATGCATCCCTGGCTCATTCCATTCAGTGCAAGTCATCAGAGTAAACTCAGGTCATGACAAAAAATGTACATCATTAATTGTGGACATGAGTCCATTGTGCAAGTCACATAAACATATATTGCACATATAAAGAATTCTCAATGCATTTATGAATAAATGTAATAAATAAGTAATTATAAATATATGTTTTGAAATTTTGTAGTTGGCAGATCATTTTTACTTGGTCATTTTATAAGTAGCTCACATGCTGAAAAGTATAAACACCCCTGAACTAGAGGAATATTGTGTGTTTTGTCAGTGCTATCCTGCATCCGGGCTGTCTTGTCCCTTCTAACCCTTCCGTGAGAGGATGTCCAAATTGTCTACAGATGGGCTTTTCATCTCCATTCTGACCCCTTTCATTCACATCAAAATGGTTGTTTGTTTTGGGTCTTCTGATGCCTGATACCTGAGTCATCTGAAGAGGCCCTGAAACTACCCACAGAGGGAGGGGAGCCTCTGAGTCCACTTCTCAGCCATTCCCATCAGGGTACCAGGTATCTGAAAGAAGACATCGCGATCCCTCCAACAGAGTAGAACAGCTACAAGCTGAATGTCACTTAGTGACTACAAGGAGCAGAAGAATCACCCAGATGAGCCCTGACCAGATTCCTGACCCACAAATCTTGAAAGACAGTGATTGCTGTTCTTAAGACACTATGTTTTGTTTTGTTTGGGGGTGTGTGGAGGGGTGTTACACAGCAGTAAATAATTAGAACATTTATACCTTATTATTACATTCTGTGCATATAGTACACATTTATAACGGAAAGTTGAAAGAAATGTGCTATACCACAAATGAAAAAAGAAGCAGAAATCTACTTCAAGTGGACATTTCCTAATCCATAGCTGTTTTATTTCTTCAAATAGTCCTCTCCCACACGTGACTCAGAAGGAGGCCTTCAAACTGGTTCAGACATTGACGCAAGACTGAATGTTTTAAGCACAGATGATCTAAGCCAATAAGTGAAGTGAGGAAAGTCCAAGTCCAGACTTCGGCTTGGGAGACTTGGAGGAAGCCCAGCAAGCCCTGTGGGAGCCTGCAGTAGGGGTGGCAGGCACAGGCACTTTTAAAACAGCCTGGCCAGCACCATCATTAAGCATGTTTCCAACCCTTCTCAGATCCAGTGTGCAAGAGTTGTGCATTGTGCAGTGTGTATGCCGCCCTTGTTATCCAAAAAAGAGATTAAGCTTCCAGCAGGACTTCAACCCATAATGGTTTTGCGTTCTGGGTATCATTCTGGTTCACCAAAATTTTTAAAAGTCAGGTTCTATTCAGATAGATAGTGTTTCCTTGGCCGAACCAGAAGAGCTGATTCAAAGTCCTGCTTAAAAGTTGTCCTTAAGGCTATTTTGAAAGTTCTGAACTTGCTGTCCTTCAGTCAGCTCTGATGTTTTCACCTGTTGGAAATCTTAAGCTTTATCTCCCAGATTAATTCCTGTCTCTGTCTGAACCAAGACCAAGCCGTTCCCACTACCAACAGAGTAAAACTTGGCTAACTGGGAGCTCTTCCTGTTTTTTTTCCTGAATCAGGCATGGATGATATAACATTTTTGCAACTCAACTTGGTCTCATGATTGCTCTCTGGCCCAACAAGATAGCTAATACAGGTCCCTGGTACTCCCACCACTAGAATTGTATATCCTGGTTTGTTGACGAGTTCTATTTGGTTGTTGTGCTTATATGTCATCAATTAGGTCTTCAGCTTATGCACAATGGAATGAAATTCGTGCCATCCCTATGGTTGGTTACTGATGAGACCATTGTTATTCACAGGATTTTCGCTGGGGAATTTTCACAAATAGTTTACTCAGACTTTCTTCCTAGCCCATCTTACTCTCCAAGCTCCACAGACACTTGTTCTGCATCACAGCAACACACAAGCCTCCACCGACAGACTGGTGGTTGTACAGCCAGAACAGTAAACCGTTCTACTGCATGGAAGGAAAGAACTCACCCTCTTATCTTCTAGATGGAACCTAAGCTTTAGCAGGCATTCTTTTCTATTCCCAGGAGAAGACATCTTATAAATAAACTTAAGTATGAGGAACACATGACAGTTGAATTCCAGGTTCTATTTTATGCTGAAAGAACCTGACAATTTCCCTAAATCCATCAGTGCTCATACTTCCAACCACAAAGGAACCGGTAAATAATTGTTATAGGTTGAATTGTGTCCCCCAAAAGATAAGCTGAAGTTCCAACCCACCCCCACTCCAGTCCTGTGAATGTGATCTTGTTTGGAAACAGTCTTTAAAGATTCTCTTGCTTAACATGAGATCATAGTGGGTTCGGATGAGTCCTGATCCATATGAGTAGTGTTCTTATGAAAGAAAAGGGATGTAGAGGGAAAAGACAAGGATAGACGGCCTTGAGATGATGGAAATAGAGTTACACTGCAGCTATAAGCCAAGGAATTTCTGGAGTATGGTAGTCTGGTGTCAGTTTGAGGATTAAGAGTATAAGGATTAAGAGTGTAGGGATGGAGTCTAGGCTGTCAATCTGGAGATAGCCAATGAGGCATGGCCTTCTCCTGAGAATTCTGGGAAATATGGTACTTCCTCCTTGGAGGCGGAAGACCTCTCTCTCTCTCTCTCTCTCTCTCTCTCTCTGCTACTCCCTGGGAGACATTGCAGAAGACATGCCACATGGATGCAACCAGACCTCTGAAACCGGAGAAGTCACAGAAAGATGCCTGCCGGCTCTGAGATGCTTACACCACCACTGGACCCAAAGACTTTCTACCCACTGGCTTGTGATCGTCCTGCATATGGCTTCACTGCATGTGTTTCGTGAGTCTGAAGAGGACTTTATAGATTGGTATCAGACATATGGGCTAATATCAGACTTATGGCCTTGGTCTGAACTGGGTGGGGATATTTTCTCAATGTTCATTTCTTCTTTTATATAAATCTCTTTCTTATACACATATGTGTGTCCATGGATTTGTTTTTCTAGTCTACCCAGACTAACACAGGCATCAAGATGCGAGCAGAGACAAATAGAGTTTGTCCCCTGAGTCTTCAAAGGGACATTCCCTCTGCTGACATTCAAAGTTTGTGCTCCTCACGTATGTGGAGTACACTAAATGTCAGATGATACAAATCTGTCCTTAAAAACCACCCAGTTGAGGACTTCCGGGAAGATGGTGACGGAGTGACACATACCACAGGGACTCCGCAGAATCCAGGCCAGGAGAGTTGCTGAGAGGGAAATTCAATGCCACTGAATCGCAGGAGGCACATCATAAAGATAAGTAGGCACAGACCCATGGGGTTTTGAGGGACTGGGGGCTTTTGGCTTACCTGCGTGGAAGCCAGCTGGGGCTTGACCCTAGCCCAGCCGCTGTATCTGCCGGAGCCGGGACCATTTGGAGCCTGTAGTGGGGCTTGGTCTCAGCACAGCCACAGTTTTCCCCTGCCTGCCTCAGGGCAGGGACAGGACCCTTGCTGCTCCACAGGCAGGGATCGGGGTTCAGCTACATTATTGCTTCTGTTTGCATCTCTGCTCTCTATTCCCACACAACCTTGGAGGGCTGCGCAGGGGCTTTTTCATGGCACAGCCACAGCTTGCTGCACCACGTCGTCTGAGCAGGGCCTAAACCCAAACCCCCACAGCTCCACGGGCAGGGATCAGGGTTCAGCTACACTGCGGCTTCTGTTAACATCTCTGCTCTTTGTCCCCCCACTTCTCTGGGAGCTACTCAGCAGCTTTCTTGTGACTCTTCTTGTGGTTCAGCAATGGACTGCCGCTGGGGCTTGGGGCAGGGAGTAAGTCCTTGTAGCCCCACAGGCAGGGAGTGGGACTCAGCTACATAGTTGCTTTTGCTTCCCTTGCTTCCCTATACCCCTGCACAGTCTAAACGGTCTTACTTTTTAATTTTTCTCCACCTCCTTATTCCTACCCGGCTCTCTCACACTCCATTGCAGACTTACGGGGGCACTCCCATTACCCTAGGGCATTTGCACCTGGGCCACACCCAACTAGGTGAGCTCCACCCTGCATAGATAACCCAAGGCTAGGGAAAGGCCTGCTTTCTCTCCAGGGGATACTCCCCGGAATTCTCACCTGGGAGTTCCTGCCTGTGTACCTGGGGACATAAGGCAGCTCAGCCAACACTTATCAACATTCAAACCAATAGCAGGAACTTCAACCCAGCCTCTGCAACACTGGGGCAGGTGGCTGACCTGCCATCTGGGGCACTCCCCTGATAGGGAAGCCACAGGAAGATAAAGTGGTAGGTTAATCCCATAGTAAAATCAGCTGTAGGCAGTTTGAAGAAGCATTCCTATAAGTCTCCCAGAAAGAGCCTAGAAAATGGCACCTGGTCGCTCTAAGACAATTCAACGCAAACAGCCATCAGCCCCAAAGACCTCAATGAAAAAACAGGCGAAACAAAAGGCAAAGGCAGAAGATATCCTGAACATAACAACATACATAGAAGAAGCAGACATTGAGATGCCACACAAAGAAATTCTCAGAATGCTGTTGGAGCCATGCAGGATATGAGGGAAACACTACAGAAAAAGGATGAAATGATACAGGAGCTTAGGGAGGAGATAACAAAAAATAATAGCAGAATCATGGTCCTTGAGAATCCATTGGAGGAATCAGAGAACCGCATCAGTGTCTTGGAGGACAGCCTAGCAAACTTTAATAAACGTGAACAAAAATCTAATAAGAGCATCAGAGAACCTGAAGAAAACCTAAGAGCTATGTCTGATGCCATGAAGCAGAACAACATTAGAATTATTGGCCTACCGGAGGAAGACAACAAAGAAGTCATCTGCAACAATAGTGAGAGAATTCTTGGACAAAAACTTCCCCAGCCTAATGAATGAAAACCAGGCAACCATCCAGGAGGCTGAAAGAACACCAGCACGATGGGACCCCAAGAAGAAATCACCAAGGCACATAATAGTTAAACTATCCAACTTTGAGGAAAAGGAGAAAATCATGAGAGCAGCTAGGGAAAAACAAGCAATCACATATAAAGGTTTCCACATAAGAATATGCTCAAACCTATCAGCAGTAACTATGAAAAAAAGGAGAGAGTGGGGTAACATATTCCAAAAATTGAAGGAAAACAACGCAAATCCAAGAATACTCCACCCAGCCAAATTATCAATCAAGATCGATGGAGAAGTAAAAGTCTTCCCAGACAAGGAAAAACTCAAAAAATACGTTACAACAAACCCAGCCTTACAAAAGATCCTCGCCGACTCAGTATGGGTAGAAGAACAACACTCACCAAGCATAAATAAGAGACCATCACAGAGAACAACCTCACCCAGAGGACAACAAACAGAAAACAGATCCCAAGATATCAATGGCTTAAGGATGGAAAGAAGTCAAGAATGATACACACACAAAACACACACTAATGAGAAAGGAAAGTAGGAAAACTCCCAACACAAAAGGTATAAAATGACATCACAGAGTCCGCAGATGGAGATAATAACCCTGAATATCAATGGCCTGAACTCAGGCATCAAAACACTGAGACTAGCAGAATGGCTTAGAAAACACAACCCATCACTCTGATGCCTACAGGAGGCACATCTCAAGGCTACAGAAAAAAATAGGCTGAGAATCAAAGGCTGGGGAAGGACCTACCAATCAAACAGCAATACAAAAAAAGCAGGGGTTGCAATCCTAATCTCGGATAAAATTGACCTCAAAGTACAAACCATAAAAAGAGATGAGGAGGGACATTATATGCTCAAGGGAATCATAGACAATGAACCACTAAGCTTTGTAAACATATATTCCCCGAATGAGAGACCAGCTCAATACGTCAGCCAAACACTCCAAAAGATTAAGAAAGAAATCACAGACTCGACAATTATAGTGAGTAATTTCAACACACCACTCACTGAGAAAGATAGATCACAGGGAAAGGAACTCAACAAGGAGACTAGAGAGCTAATCTCCACAATTAGACAATTTGACCTGATAGATATTTACAGAGCTTTTCATCCAAATATAAAAAGATTCACATTCTTTCCAAGTCCTCATGGCACATACTCGAAGATAGACCACATGCTGGGGCATAAGGCAAATCTACATAAATTTAAGCACATTGAAATAATACAGACCTCACTCTCTGACCACTGTGCCATAAGACTGGAAATCAACAAAAGGAAGACAAAGAAAATAAGAGCAAATAACTGGAGGATGAATAACCCTCTACTGCAAAAGGAGTGCGTACTGGTGCAGATCAGAGATGAAATCAGGAAATTTCTAGAAACCAACGAAAATGAGCACACGACATACCAAAACTTATGGGACACAGCAAAGGCAGTCATCAGAAGAAGTTTCTCATAGCAATACATGCACACCTAAGAAAGGAAGAGAGGCTCATGATTGATACGCTGACACAAAATTTACAAAAACTAGAGCAGAAACAGCAGGACAATCCTACTATTAGCAAAAGAAAAGAAATTATAAAAATCAGGGCAGAGATCCAGGAGAGGGAAAATGAGAAAACTATGGAAAAAATTACTATCGCTAAAAGTTGGTTCTTTGAAAGGATAAACAGGATCGATAGACCATTGGCAAACCTAACCAAAGAAAGGAGGGAACAAATCTCAATAGCAAGAATAAGGGATAAAAGAGGGGTCATTACAACAGACCCTAATGAAATCAAAAGGATAGTTACACAGTACTATGAAGGATTGTACTCCAATGAATTCAACAATTTGGAAGACATGGACAAATTCCTAGAAAAACAATCCCTCCCTGGACTACCCTCGGTGGACATCAAGAATCTCAACAGACCCGTGGACATCAAGAATCTCAACAGACCCATAGCAATAGAAGAAATAGAAAAGGTTATCAAGGAATTACCAACAAAAAAATCCCCTGGACCAGATGGCTACACTGGAGAATTCTACCAAGCATTTAGGGAAGAATTAATACCAATCCTACACAAACTTTTCCAGAACATAGAAAAAGATGGCAAACTCCTTCTATGAAGCTAGTATAACTCTGATACCCAAACCGGGCAAGGATCCCACAAGAATCGAGAACTACAGACCAATATCTCTAATGAACATTGATGCAAAAATCCTTAACGAAATACTAGCCAACAGAATACAAAAGTATATAAAACAAATAATTCACCAAGACCAAGTGGGATTCATACCAGGGATGCAGGGATGGTTCAACATACGAAAGACCATTAGTATTATTCGTCACATTGACAAGAAAAAGTATAAGAATCACATGATTATATCAATAGACGCAGAAAAAGCATTCGACAACATCCAACACCAATTCCTCTTTAAGACATTAGCGAAGATAGGAATGGAAGGAAAGATCCTCAAGATAATCCAAGCAATATATGAAAAACCAACAACCAAAGTGGTAGTCAATGGAGAAAAGACGAACACAATCCCACTGAAAAAGGGGACCAGACAAGGATGCCCCATGTCCCCACTCCTATATAATATGGTGCTGGAGGTTTTAGCTAACAGCATAAGGCAAAGAAGTGACATCAAAGGTATTCATCTGGGGAAGGAAGAGGTGAAATTATCGTTATTTGCAGATGATATGATTTTATATATGGAAAATCCCAAAAGTTCCACAAGGGGAGTACTGGAAGCAATAGAGGAGTTTGGCAGAGTAGCAGGACACAAGATCAAAAAACAGAAGTCCATCTGACTGTTATACACATTGGATTAGACCACAGAAGAAGACATCAAAAAGGTGGTACCATTCACAATAGCCAAATACAAATTGAAATACTTGGGGATACACCTGACTGAAAAAAACAAATGATCTATACAGGGAAAACTATAAAACACTATTACAAGAAACCAAGAGCGACCTCAACAAATGGAAGAATATTCCATGCGCTTGGATTGGAAGACTTAATATAGTTAAGATGTCAGTTCTGCCAAAAGCACTATATAAGCTTAATGGCATCCCGATACAATTACCATCATCTTTCTTCAAAGAAATGGAAAAATTGATTACCAACTTCATATGGAGAGGGAAGAAACCCAGAATTAGCAGAGAACTCCTCAAGAAGAAGGACACCGTGGGAGGACTTGCTTTACCTGACTTGGGCATATACTATACAGCCACAGTTCTCAAAACTGCATGGTATTGGTACAATGACAGATACTAAGACCAATGGAAAAGAACTGAAAACCCATAAATAAAAGCATCAGCATACAGACAGCTGATCTTTGATAAGGGCTCCAAAAATATCAAATGGGAAGCAGATGCCCTCTTTAACAAGTAGATGCTGGAAAAATGGATATCAACATGCAGAAAAATGAAGCAAGACCCTTATCCCACTCCATGCAAAAGAATAAACTCAAGAAGGATCACAGACCTTGAAGCTAAACCCCAAACTATTAGGGCCATCAATGAGGGAATTGGGATCAACTTGAGAACTTTGGCACAGGGAATACACAGTCTATCAGAAATAGGGGAGGACACAAACATAGAGGAAGCACAAATTGACAAATGGGATATACTGAAGATAAAACACTTGTGTACATCAAAAGAATTCACCAAGAGAGTAATAAGAAAGTCCACAGACTGGGAAAACATCTTTAGCAATGACACATCAGACAAAGGCCTTATTACTAAAATCTACAATACTCTGTTAGCTTCCAAACAGAAAAAAACTAATAGTGCACTTGAGAGGTGGGCAAAGGACTTGAACATAAGTTTCACAGGGGCAGAAATCCGAATGGCCAACATATGAGAAAATGTTCCCGATCTTTAGCTATAAGAGAAATGCAAATTAAAACAACAATGAGGTACCACCTGATACCCTTAAAGGTAGCCCAATTCAAAAAATCAGAAAGCAACAAGTGTGGGAGGGGCAGTGGGGAGACAGGAACTCTCATCCACTGTTGGTGGGCCTGTAGTATGTACACCCACTATGGAAATCAATCTGGCGATACCTAAAACAGATGGAAATAGAGTTACCATATGACCCAGCAATCCCCCTACTGGGCATATACCCAGAAGAGGCAAGGAACAAACCACAGCCAGACATCTGTGCTCCAATGTTCATGGCGGCACAGTTGACAATTGCAAGGAGCTGGAAGCAACCCATATTTCCATCAACTGACGATTGGATTAAAAAACTGTGGTATATACATACAATGGAGTACTACGCATCACTAAAAGCAGTGATGAACGTATGAAGCACATAGCGGAATGGGAAGAACTGGAGGAAATCATGCTAAGCGAAGTAAGGCAGGCACAAAAGGACAAGTACAACATGAGCCTGCTGAGCTAAGTAAAAAAAAATGCAAAGGGGACATAGGGGAAAAAGCTACTGTATACAAACATTTTTGGGGTGAAGACTGTGTAGTATGGCAGAGACCAGATCAAAACCAGGGATGCACATGGTAGACAACAGTGGAGGAGGTGGGGAAAGGAAAATAAAAGGATGAATAAAAGGAAGAAAAGAGGAGTGGGGGCATGGGGCACTAATCCACACAAGGGGAGGGTATTGTTTCTATCTCCACAGGGAAAGTGGGACCAGACTTCAACCCAGTGCCGCAAGGTGTGAATGCAACATCCGGGCATGGAGTAGGGAACCAGTGGAGAGGTCTGGGAGGCTGGCCCCAGCACCAAAAATTAAGTGGATTCCTGCCCCTCCCGCGAGAAGAATTTGTTTCAAAGGACGACATTGATTCTGCAGCTCCGGGAGATGGACCTATCTGATCAGAGCACACGGGAGCAGAAGAAGGGGAAGGAGGAGAGAGTGGAGCACAGCCTGGCCCACCAGGCCATGAGGATGATGTTCCTGACGAGAGCAGCCAGTCCACAGAGAGAACAACATGGCTGGCATCACTAAGAGACATGATACCCCTTAGTGACCAAGGGCGATACAGGGGACAGCACCGGAGACACGGTGTGCAAATTGCACCTGACCTGATCCCACCACACTGAGGCAAAGTGTGGTAGAGTGCAGCAGAACAGCAAGGGAATGGAATGACAAGGTCCCCAGGAAATGCTGAAAGTGGACTTTGGGGCCAGGGCATGATGCCCCAACAGACTGGACTGGAAAACCCTCCTAAGGGCCAACAAATGATCCTTGAACTAACTACAATCTCTTCTTTCTTGATGTTTTGTTCTGTGTCAGTAGTTCGTTGTTGTTGTTTTGTTGTCTGGTTGTATACTATTGCTTTGTTTTCCTCGGTCTTGTTTTCGTGCATGTTACTGTCTCCACATGTTTGTCTAAATAAGAAAGGCTGGATGAACTATCTGGAGGAGAAACAACAGGACCGACAGTTCCTGGGGGACTTGGAATACGGGGAGAGGGGGGAAAGGAAGTGGTGTTAACAAACACAGGGAAAAGGGAACAACATGGGACCCAAAATGGTACTGAGGGGGTAGTGTAAGGCCTGGTAGGGAATGATCAAGGGTAAGGTTACGTAAAGAAGAGGTATAGCTGTAACCCAGGTGGGGACGGAGCATGGTAGTAGGGCAGGAGGAAAGTCAAGGGAGATGGAGGAAAGAGCAAGGAGTCAAAGGGCATTTACAGAGGTCTAGACAAAGACATGTACATGCAAATATATATATGAGGATGGGGAAATAGATCTATGTCACTATATTTATAGATTTAGTATTAAGGTGGCTGAAGGACCTTGGGCCTCTACTCAAGCACTCCCTCAATGAATGAATAATTTCTTTTATTAAATTGACACTCTACGATGCTCATTCTCCTGACACAACTACTGACGCCAAAGCGGGTGAACAAGTAAATGTGGTGAAGAAAGCTGATGGTGCCCGTCTATCAAAAGAGATAGTAGGTGGTCCGGGAAGATGACCGACAGGGACACCCGCATACTCTGAGAGCTCCTCCAAACAAAGCGGGATTGGCGACCAGGTAGCTGAATAGTAAGAGTCTGGTGAGAGAAATATCCCCCTGGGACAGCACCCCAGTCCCACCCCACTTATTTGTCCTGAGCAGGGGTCTAGGTGAAAGAGGACCGGACTCGTGGTACATCTCTGGTCACTAAGCTGCCTTGAGCTCACTGGCGACCGGCCTAGGCTCCATCCCCTAACCGGATCCCAGCCCAGAGCCGCTTGCCTGCCCTGCCTAGACAGGCGCAGCAGGTCACGCTCCCCTACACCAGCGGCCCACTCGCGGATCCCCACTGGGAGAGAAGCTTTCCTCTCACGCAGTTCCCCTCTCCCCACAGGGCAGCGATCAGCCCTCGGGCCCACGTCCCTCCCTCCATTCATCCAAGCTCAGGGAAGCAGACCCGCGGGTTGTCTGGCGACCCCCACGGGGGACCATCCATCCGCACCGCTGCCGCGGACCTCTCCACCTGCCTTCCGTGCGCCGGCCTCCCACCCCCGCCCGCCCCCGCCCGCCCCTGGCAGCCTAGCGCCAGCTCCACTCCTGGCCGGGACCCTGCGCTGAGTACTTCCAGCCGACGGGAGCCATAGCCCGACCGGCGCCTGTCCCGGACCCTGAGCTTCCGCGGAGCTCCGTGGCCCGCGCTGCTGAGTCTGCCCGCCAAGGGCCCCTCCCTGCGCAAGGAACAAGAGTAGGTGCCCTCCCCAGGGTGCTGCGGGGACCCCGGCGGCCACGACTCTGAGCCTGAGCAGAGGAAGGGCGCCATTGCCCCCTGCGGTTTCACGCCAAGCCTCCTTTGCAGGCACCATTACCCCCTGCGGTTTCACGCCAAGCCACTACGGTCCATGAGGTTCTGAGCTCAGAGCAGGGCGGAGGGCGAACACCATTGTTCCCTGCAGTGTCACGCCTATGTCTGCGCAGCTGTCCGAGGGGCCTCCCCGCGCCCGCTCACAGCCCGGGCAGATCAAACATTCCACCTGCAGTGGAGTCTGGGACTCGGCTTTCAGTCCCTGAGGAGCCGTCAGTGAGCTCCAGCCAGCTCTCACCACCTGGGGGCCCTGTGGGGTCCCCAGTGCCAGCCCTAAGCCTGCCGCAGCCCGCCCCAGCCACCCCAGGAGACGGCACAGTGGCCTGAACCTCCACACAATAAGGTTACTCCTGTCTCCCAGAAGCATGGGGCCTATTAAAGGATCAAGGAAAAATCAACAGACCACATCACTCCCAACAAAAAAATCAGAGAAACGAGGCACTTTAACAGACCTAACGTCACTCATAGAAGAAACAGATATAGATCAGCCACAAAAGGAAATCTTCAGAACTCTGCTTGCAGTAATACAGGAGCTAAGAGAAGCAAACCAAAATAAGGATGCAACAATAGAAGGGATGAAATGCACAATAGAGGGGATGAAGTCCACAATAGAGGGGATGAATACTATCCACCAAAAGGAACTGCAGAAACTAACAGAGGAGGTAGCAGAGGCCACACAAAAGGTCACAGAAGCTATATCTAGGCTTGAGGAGGCTGAGAACTGTATCAGTGAACTCGAGAACGCTCAAACCAAACGAAGCAAGCGAGAAAAACAATCAGATAGGAAAATTAAAGAAACAGAAGACAGCCTGAGATCAATGACAGATGCTATGAAGAGGAATAATATTCGAATAATCTGTCTACCGGAACACAACATAACACACAAATCGACCGCCAAGATAGCAAAGGAATTCCTGGAAGAAAATTTCCCCAACCTAACAAAGGAGAATCCGACTCTCATACAGTAAGCAGAGAGCACGCCGGCTAAGCTAAACACCAAGAAGAACACGCCAAGACATATAATTGTAAAATTATCCAACTTAGAGGAAAAAGAGAAAATTCTACGAGCATCAAGAGAAAGGAAGACAGTCAGATACAAAGGAGCGCAGGTAAGAATATGCTCAGACTTATCAGCAGAAACCATGAAGAGGAGGAGAGAATGGAGCAACATCTTCCAAAAACTGAAAGATAAAAATGCCTCCCCCAGAATCCTATACCCTGCCAAGTTATCCATTAAGATAGAGGGTAAGATAAGGGTCTTCCAGGACAAGGAAGAACTCAAAAAATATACTGCAAGTCACCCGACCCTGCAGAACATACTGGCTGACTCACTATGGCCAGAAGATCAAGCTCCAACTAGAACCACCAGGAGACCACCATATAGCCCATCTCCATCTAGAAGCCAACATGCCAGCAACACGTACCAGGACAACACGGTCTCAGATGGAAAAGAGGACAGGATAGAAACCCTAAACTCAAACGCAGTACACTGATATGAAGGAAGATAGGCAAAGACCCAAAACACAAAACAGAATATGGCAAACATGAAGCCAGAGATTGTAATAATCACTCTGAATACAAATGGGCTCAATTCATATGTTAAAAGAAAGAGGCTGGAGGATTGGATTAGAAAACATAACCCATCAATCTGCTGCCTGCAAGAGACACACCTTAAGCGAGCAGACAAGCATATGCTGAGAATAAAGGGCTGGCTGAAAGTTTACCAAGCAAATGGTAACTCCAAGAAGGCAGGAGTGGCTATCTTAATCTCCGACAAAATGGATCTCAAGATCCAAACATAAAAAGAGACAAAGAGGGACATTACATAATGCTCAAAGGCTCAGTAAACCAGGAAGCACTTAGCATACTGAATATTTACCCACCTAATAATGGCACGGCAAATTTCGGCAAACAAACTATTAAAAAATGACAGAAGAAATCACGGAAACAACAATAATAGTGGGGGACTTCAACACTCCACTATCAGAGAAAGACAGGTCACAGGGAAAGAAGCTCAGCAAAGAGGCCAGAGAGCTAAACAATGTAATTAGGCAACAGGGCCTGATAGACATCTATAGAGCCTTTCATCCAAAAGCAAAAGGTTTCACATTCTTCTCCAATCCACACGGATCTTTCTCAAGAATAGATCACATGCTGGGACACAAGGCCACATAGATATTATCCAGACGTCTTTCTCAGACCACCATGCCATAAAGCTGGAGATTAATAGGAGGGCACCCAGAAAAGCAAGGGCCACCAATTGGAGAATAAACAACGATCTCCTGTGACATGAATGGGTTAAGGTCCAGAGCAGAGAGGATATCAGGAAGTTTCTAGAAACTAATGAGAACGAGCATACAACATATCAAAACTTATGGGACACTGCAAAGGCAGTTATCAGAGGTAGCTTGATATCACTGAATGCATACCTGAAAAAAGAAGAAAGGCGTATGACAGATATGTTAACACAAAACCTCCAACAACTAGATCAGAGTCAACAGAACTACCCCTCCAATAGCAAGAGAAAAGAAATAATAAAAATCAGGGCGGAGTTAAACCAGTGGGAAGACAAAAGAACAATGCAAAGGATTAATGCAACTAGAAGCTGGTTTTATGAACGAATTAATAAAATTGACACTCCCCTGGCAAAGCTTACCAAAGACAGAAAGGAGCAATCATCAATAGCCAGAATGAGGGGTGAATCGGGGACAATAACAACAGACCCCAATGAGATAAAAAGGATAATGACAAAGTACTATGAAGGTTTGTATTCTAATGAATTCAGAAACCTGGAAGACATAGATAAATATTTAGAAAAACAATCTATCCCTAGATTATCTGAGACAGAGATCAAGAACCTCAACAAACCCATAGCGAAGGAAGAAATAGAGAGTGTCATCAAAAACCTACCAAGGAAAAAGGCCCCAGGGCCAGATGGCTACACAGCAGAATTTTACCAAACATTCAGGGAAGAGCTGACACCGATCCTCCACAAAGTATTCCATAACATAGAAAAGAACGGCAAGCTCCCAAACTCATTTGACGAAGCCAGCATTACTTTGATACCCAAACAGGGAAAAGACCCCACAGGTGTAGAGAATTATAGACCAATATCTCTAATGAACATAGATGCAAAAATCCTTAACAAAATATTGGCCAATAAAATACAAAGGAACATCAAACATATCATTCACCACGACCAAGTAGGATTCATCCCAGCGATGCAGGGATGGTTTAACATCCGAAAATCCATCAATATCATACACCACATCGAGAAGAAAAAGGATAAAAACCATATGATAATATCCATAGATGCAGAAAAAGCATTTGACAACATCCAGCACCCATTCCTAATCAAAACACTCATGAAGATAGGATTGGAAGGTAAGTTGCTCAAGCTCATACAAGCTATCTATGAAAGACCAACAGCCAACATCATAGTCAATGGAGAAAAGACAAGAACAATACCACTGAAAAAGGGTACAAGACAAGGATGCCCCCTATCCCCTCTTCTATTCAATATCGTTTTGGAGGTTCTGGCTAACAACATAAGACAGCGGAAGGACATCTAAGGGATCCAGTTGGGAGAGGAGGAGGTGAAACTATCGTTATTTGCAGATGACATGATCCTATACATTGAAGACCCCCAAAACTCCACAGTTGGAATACTTGCAGCAATTGAGGAATATGGAAGAGTAGCAGGATACAAGATCAATAAACAGAAGTCGGTAGGGTTTCTATACACATCGGACAGGGCCATGGAAGAGGCGATTAAGAGGGAAGTACCCTTCACAGTAGCCAAGAACAAACTGAAATACCTAGGAATATACTTAACAAAAAATACTAAAGACTTTATAAACATAATTATAAAACCCTATTACAGGAAACCAAAAGTGACCTTCACAAATGGATGACCTCCCCTGCTCATGGTTAGGTAGGCTGAACATAGTAAAGATGACAGTTCTTCCTAAAGCACTCTACAAGTTCAATGCTATACCAAACCAATTACCATCAACGTTCTTCAAAGAATTGGAAAAACTGACCACCAACTTCATATGGAGAGGGAAGAAACCCAGAATTAGCAGAGAACTCCTCAAGAAGAAGGACACAATTGGAGGACTCGCCCTACCTGATTTCAATGCCTACTACACAGCTACAGTGGTCAAAACAGCATGGTACTGGCACAATGATAGACACTCAGACCAGTGGAAAAGAATAGAAAGCCCAGGAGTAAAATCATCAGCATATAGACAACTGATCTTCGACAAGGGTCCCAAAAACTTCAAGTGGGAAGCAGATGCCCTCTTTAATAAGTGGTGCTGGAAACAATGGATATCCACATGTAGAAAGTTGAAACAAGACGTCTACCTCACCCCATGCACAAGAATACACTCAAGGTGGATCACAGATCTAGAATTCAAACCCCAAACCATCAGGACCATTAAGGAGGGAATCGGGACTAATCTCAGAGCACTGGCCCAGGGAGCAGATAGGCTCACTGCAACAGGGAAGGGGACACACACAGGTGAACTGGAAGTCGACAAATGGGATCTAATAAGAATAAAACGCCTGTGCACCTCGAAAGACTTTGCCAAGAGAGTGACAAGGCAACCCACAGACTGGGAGAAGATTTTTAGTAATGACACGTCAGACAAAGGGCTCATTACTAAAATCTACAACACCATCATGACCTGCAAAAAGAGGAAAACAGTTAACCCCCTAAGGAAGTGGGCAAAAGAAATGAGAAGAACTTTCACTAGAGAGGAGATCAATATGGCCAATAAATATATGAGAAAGTGCTCGAAGTCCCTTGCCATAAGAGAAATGCAAATCAAAACAACCATGAGATACCACCTAACACCCCTGAGGCTAGCCCAGATCAGTAAATCAGAGAGCAACAAGTGTTGGAGGGGCTGTGGTGAAGTAGGAACCCTCCTCCACTGCTGGTGGTCGTGCAGATTTGTACAGCCACTGTGGAAAGCAATCTGGCGATACCTAAAGAAAAGGGAAATTGATCTATCTTAAGACCCAGCCATCCCTCTACTGGGCATATACCCGGTTGAAGCAGCAAATAAAACACGACCAGTCATATGCGCTCCAATGTTTATTGCGGCACAATTCACAATAGCAAAGACTTGGAAACAGCCTAAGTTTCCATCGATAGACGAGTGGATTAGCAAACTTTGGCACATACACACAATGGAGTATTATGCAGCACTGAAAAGCACCGATGAGCACATGAAACACGTTATTTCATGGGAAGAGCTGGAAGGAATTATGTTAAGCAAGGTAAGGCAGACCCAAAGGGACAGGTACAACATGAGTCCCCTGAGGTAAGTACAATCAGCATGACAGAAATAGAAGAATAAACATCCATCCCACAATAAACGGGAGGAAGCATAGATAGTTGGAGGGAGGACAGGCCACACCTAGGGAGGTACATGAGAGCCCAGCATAAAGAAGGACTAGTGGGGTAGAGAGAGGGAGAACCGGGAGGGGGAGAATCTGAATGGATGGTATGTGGGGGGGCAGGGTACTAACCCACCCTGGGGAGAGTATCGGTTGTGTCCCCACAGATCTGGAACATGCATACGGACCCCAACACGACACACCAAACAAGGAGGGCAACGCAAAGTACAGAGGTCTACACAAAGAGGCTGGACGACAAGCCGGCCCAAACCAGAATTAGGCTGACCCCCACACTCGAAGGGAATACCACAGAAAACAAAAATAGATCGTCTGGAGTGGGAAAGGAACTGACCCACCACACCACATCCAGAAGGAAGCTGAAACAAAAGAAGGAGAAAGGACGTAGTGGAGTACACCTGGGTCCACCAAGCCCAAAGTCGATAGACCACCTAGAAGGGCCCGTCATACAGAGAGGACCATTCAGCTGACCACACTACGAGATATGACATCCTGCACCAACACATGGCCCTACATGGGACAGCACCTGAGACACAATGGGGGATGGGCGACTGAGCTGACCCCGCCACACTGAGGCAAACACTGGGGCGTGCAATGGAGCAGCTGAGGAAGCAGAGCAGAGGGAGCCCGAGGGAGTATAAAGGATGGTCTAAAGGCCAACGAAAGGACCTTGAACTACTAGCAATTTTTCTTTTAATATTTGCTATCTTTTTGCTTAGTCTTTTTTAATTTGTTTTGTTTTTTACCTTGTAAATTTTGTATGTTAGTGGCTTTTCTGCTTATCAGCGTGTCGATGTTGCTTCTGTCAAAGCCATGTTCTTATGGGCCACTTGGGTGCAGTCAAAGTCATATCCATTTGTATGCACATATTACTATGTCAGCAGGTCCACCTAGACAAGATAGGCTGGACAAATAATGAGAGAAGAAAACAACAGGACCAACGGTCCTGGAGGGACATGAGAGCGTGGGAGGTAGGGGAAGGGAGGAGGTGTCGCCCAACACAGGAACAAGGGAACAGCGAATGGTTCAAAACCAGAGGAGGGAGGGGAGGGGAGGAATGGAAGGGAGTGACCAAGAGCAAGGTAACTGAGAGGAACTACTGAATCCAGAATGAAGGCCAAACATGGTAATGGGTCGGGAGGAAAGCGAAAGGAAATAGAGGAAAGGAGTAGGAGGCAAAGTGCATACAGAGAAGCCTAAATACAGAAATGTACATATGTAAATATATTTATGTTTATGGGGGCAATAGATTTATATGCATATATTTATAGGTTCAGTTGTAGGGTAGCAGATGGACATTGGGCCTCCTCATGCATAATCCCCCAATACAATAGCACCTCGCCCTGCTAAGCAGCCATTGCAGGATACCCATCTTCCCGACATGATCACTGAAGACAGCCGTGTGTGTAAGCAAATGTGGTGAAGAAAGCGGATGGTGCCCGGCTATCAAAAAATGATATAGCATCTGGGGTCTTAAAGGCTTGAAGGCAAATAAGCGGCCATCTAGCTCAGAAGCAACAAAACCCACAGAGAAGGAGCATACTGCCTAAGCGAACACAAGGTGTTGAATGGACCATGTAGCAGATACAAAGGAACAAAAACAATCATTGTGTGATCACCTTCCTCAACAATGGCTGAAGACGAAAGTGTGCATAAGCAAGTGTTGTGAAGAAGGCGGATGGTGCCCGGCTACTGAGAGATATAGCGTCTGGGGACTTAAAGGCTTAAAAGCAAAGAAGCGGCCATCTAGCCCAGAAGCAACCGAGCCCACACGGAAAAAGCACACCAACATAGGTGACCATGAAGGACAGAGGAGATCAGGTCTCCAACATCAAAGATGGGGTGGTGGTGAGAATCACATCACCGTGAAAGAGGGGGAGTGCATGATGGGGACCCAATGCCCACCTGTAGAGAGCTGAACACCCCTTCCAGAGGGGTAGTGAGGAGGAGATGGGCCACACAGGGTTCACTGTAACAACAATGAAACTCAAAACCTTCCTCTAGTTCCTGAACGCTTCCTCCCCTCCCAATCATCATGACCCCAATCCTACCTTGCCTTGAGGACCTGGTTGTACCAGAGGATGTACAGCGGTGCAGTCGGGATCTGGAGGCACAGGGAATCTAGGACAGACGAACCCTTCAACACCAGCGGTGGGAGTGGCAACACCAGGAGGGAAGGGCATGTAGAAAGGGAGAACCGATCTCGGAGATCTATGTGTAACCTCCTCTCTGGGAGATTGTCAAGGGGGAGGCGGGTGAAGGGAGACGCCGGGGAGTGTAAGATAAGATATAATAATTATTTATAAACTATCAAGGGACCAGGGGTGCGATCGGGGAGGGAGGGGGAAAGGGGGGAAAAAAGGGAAACCGAGCTGATTCCAGGAACCCAAGTGGAAGGTGAATTATCAGAGTGACGAGTGCAATGAATGTATAAGGGTGCTTTGCTCATGTGATGTATGTACAGATTGTGATAAGAGCCTTATGAGCCCCAATAAAAAGATTTTAAAAAAAGAGATAGTGTCTGGGGTCTTAAAGGCTTGAAGATAAACAAGCGACCATCTAGCTCAGAAGCAACAAAGCCCACATGGAAGAACACACCAGCCTGTGTGATCACGTGGTCCTGAAGGGATCAGTTATCAGGCAGCAAAGAACAAAAAATCATATAAGTGACTGCACACCTCCATGATATGATCGCCGAAGACAAATGGGTGCATAAGCAAATGTGGCGAAGAAAGCTGATGGTGCCCGGCTATCAAAAGAGATAGTGTCTGGGGTCTTAAAAGCTTGAAGGTGAACAAGCGGCCATCTAGCTCAGAAGCAACAAAGCCCACATGGAAGAAGCACACCAGCCTGTGCGATCATGAGGTGCCAAAGGGACCAGGTATAAGGCATCATGCAAATATATATATATATATATCCCACAGTGAATGAAGGGGGAAGTGCAGAGTGGAGAACCAAAGCCCATTTGTCGGCCACTGGAGATCCCCTCACAGAGGGGTTTAGGAGAGGAGATGGGTCAGTCAGGGTGCAATGTAGTACCGATGAAGAACACAGCTTTCTCCCAGATCCTGGGTGCTTCCTCCCCCCAACTACTATGATCTGAATTCTACCTTGCAGGAATGGATAGGGCAAAGGTTGTACACTGGCACATATAGGAGCTGGAGGGACAGGGAATCCAGAGTGGAAGATACCTTCAGGACCAGGGGTGTGAGGGGCGATACTGGGAGAGTAGAGGGTGAGTGGGTTGGATCCACATGTGACCTCCCTGAGAAATGGACGGCAGAGGGGCGGGGGGAGTCTCCTCATAGGGCAAGATATGACAAAATAACAATCTATAAATTTTCAAGGGCTCATGAGGGAGGGGGCAGCGGGGAGGGAGGCGGAAAAAAAGAGGACCTGATGCAAAGGGCTTAAGTGGAGAGCAAGTGCTTTGAAAATGAGTGGGGCAAAGAATGCATGGATGTGCTTTATACAATTGATGTATGTATATGTATAGATTGTGATAAGAGTGTATGAGCCCCTAATAACATGTAAAAAAATTTTTAAACCACCCAGTTTACACAGTTGGGTATGGAAGTCCTAGAAAACTGATACAGCAACACATCCCAATACACAACAATTTAAGCTTTCAGAAAGTACAGTCCTCCTCATTATTTTTGCATCCAAAGTCCTATTCTTCAAATCTAAGCTACTGGTCCCCATCCATCCACACACCCCATGAACTGTGGAATGTTAAAGGTCCCTGGTACTTAAACCCCGAAAAGAAATTGTTCAACAGACAAATTGATGATCAGTGATTTGAAGAAGCAGAACAACGGAAAGTGCAGTGAGAACTCTCAGACTTTATTCTTGTTTATAGTGGTGAGCGTCTGTGAGGTGTTTCCCATGCTCAGGAAAGAGCAGCAGGAGCAGCCTGTGGGACAACACGCTATTGGCTTCTAGGCCCTGTCTTGAAACCTTCCATCATTGGGCCCATTTTCAATTGATTCCACATCCTCCTCAAAAGCATGTGCTCTCTCATACAGGAAACTCTTCCTATTAGCAGTAATCAAATTTCCTGGTAGAGTCACTATCTCTGTCTGGCTACCAATATAAAACCTCAGGCTATAATTATCTTTCTGAGTGTATCAGCGTTCAACGTGCCCCCGCCCCACCACCTATGGGAAATTGTTTTGGTCCTTTTGATCACAAGAACAACATCCCAGTCCTTTGGATTTCCAAAATGAATTCTTTATTGTCTTGGGGCATTGTGACAGTTGAGGTTCAATTTTAAGTTGTCTGCACCATGATTCTCAGTAGTTTGGCAGGTATCAGGTAGTTTGTCAGTTGTGTAATGGTGTTCTTAGCATTCCGTCTGTGATTTGATATAGTGTAATCATTTTCATCATGAGATCTGCTATAAGCAGCCAATCACATGAAAGGGCATTTCTTCAGAGGTGGAGGCCTGCATCCAATATATCTGGACATTCTGGCAAAATTCCTTGGCCTTTTGCTCACTCTGAGCCTTTCAATTAGCTTATAATCAATCACCTGATCTGGTTCTTGGGACTGACCAGCAGTCCAGGTATTTGTCCACCAATCTTAGGGTTTATTTGGCCCCCACAGCTTGTGAACCAGCAGCCTAACATCTTACCTCCAGATCTCAGATTTGTCAGCCTTTACAGTCTGTAATCCAGCAGCCTCTCACCTGACCTGCCAATTTTAGGTTACTCAGCTCCTACAGCAACATGAGTCTGAATAAGACATCAGTTTGACAACTGACCCATGGACTTGGAACTTGACACCTTCTACAAGTGCATGAGCCATTTCCGTGAGACAAATCTCTATGTGTGTATCCATATACAAGCCTCACAGATTTTTCTAATCTAGAGATCACAACCTAACACAAGCATGAATCATAAAGATCCTTAAGTTAGAAAAGTGAGTGGCCCTGGTGCACCTGAATTAAACTGATGCTTAGATACGGGGCAGTGAAGCCAAAGGTGTCAAGTCCAGCCTCCCTCCAGACGGTACACCAAAGCTCTACAACCAAGTCATGGTCGAATGTCCTCCTCTTGCGAGGCTGGTGGGTGGGTGGGCTACTTCTTCAGTTCTAAAGCATTGTTAATGACTTCCCTAGCTGGGCTTTGGGAGTAAGAGGGAGTTAAAAAACAAAATATGAAATCCAGGACAATGGACATCTCAAACTGTAACCATGGACACTACAATTATGAAACCCAGCTAATTATTTTTAAAAGTCCTCTTTCCAGATCAACACAAAACCACACACACACCCAACCGCTGCCCCCCTTAAGGGGGACAAACAACAGAAACTATGGGAAAAGGGAGACAGTGGTTGGGTTGGTGTAAGATATGAAAATAATAATAATTTATAATTTATCAAGGGGTCATGAGGGTGGGAGGTAGAGAAGGAAGGACTAAAGAGGAGCTAATGCCAAAGGCTCAAATGGAAAGTAAATGTTTAGAAAATAATAGTGGCAATATGTATACAAATATGCTTGATACCAATTGATGTGTGGAATGTTATAAAAGCTATAAGAACCCCCAATAAAATTTTTTTTAAACTCCTCTTTCTAAAGGGGAAATGCCTGGACAGAAGTGGTAGGAATAATAAGCTGGATGTAAGGGAAAGAGGATGCGACATAGGAAGCCTGGTGGCATAGAGGTTACACCTTGGCCTGCCAACCATAAGGTCAGTAGTTCAAAAACACCAGCCCTTCCTAGGGAGAAAGATGAGGCTTTCTATTCCCATAAAGTGTTACAGTCTTGGAACCCCAAGGAGGATGTTCGACCCTGTCCTATAGGGTTACTAGGAGTCAGACTCGACTTGATGGCAGTAAGTCTGTGAGAAGGGAAGCTTTTGACTCAACCTTGACTTGAGTCAAATTCTCCTTTTTTCTTTTGGACATTTCATGCAAAGCTCAAATACTGTTATCCCAGCTTTCCATATCAGTAAATGGGGGAGGATGCCTCCTATCCTTCACTACCATCCAGAGGCAACTAAGATCATATGAGTTTCTCAAAAATAGATGTTGTGAAAACTCAAGAAAAAAACGTAAGGGTGAGCATTCCATTAACAGCAGATAACAAACAGAAAGTGAAGAATACACACAGTTCACAGAGTGATATTCACAATAGTTGAAAGTTAAAAAGTGGAATGAGCCATATAACCAAAGAATGAATGGATATGATGTTTGGGATATATGTACACTGGAATATTATTCGGCTATAAAGATAAATGAGATACTGAGGCAGACTATATAATAGATGGAACTTGAAAACATTATGCCGAGTTAAAGAAGCCAGAAACAAAAGGGACATGTTTTATGATCCCATTTATATGAACTGTTCATAACAGGCACATCCAAAACTGCATGATTGGTGCTAGGGGCTGAGGAACAGGGAAACGGGTATAACAGAAATAGACTTAAAGGGTCAGGTTTCCTTTTAGGGGGATGATAGAAATAGACTGAAACCCTTGAAAATCCTGTGGAATCAGAGAAGGGAGGTGAATGCACAAACTACCATGAAACTTCATTCTACATTGGTTAATGTTATGTGAATTTTACCGCAATAAAAAATAATCATAATGGAAATTACTGCTGAAGCATTGGAGACAAGCCACCAGAGCAGAGGCAAATTCCACTTGAGCTTTTCTAGCTACCTTGTTTTTGTCTCTGGATTTTCTCTGGATCTAATTAATTCCTTCGTTTGGTTTTTCCAATGCGGAAAAGCACAAGAGCTTGTAAGCGACACCAATGCTCGTCGATGAAACTCTCCTTCAGGGCGAGCATGTTTTGGTGACTTAAAGCGCACTTTCTAAATTTCACGACAGTCATTGTCTTCCTTCTCTCCCCAAGAGTCACAAGTGCGGCTACCATGTCTTTAAAAGTGGTTATAAAAACTCCTAGATTTCAGAAGAATGGATTAGGACTATATTTCTCATGCATATGCCTCACCTAGACCTAGTCAGTGCATGGTTATACTTAGAGTTATGTAGTTATCATTATTCTTATATACTACATTATATAGTGTGGTATATTTAAACTGTCTCAAGCCTGTAAATCTTCATGGAAGCTGACTGCCAGACCACTGATTTTTCAAGTAGCAGGCAAGTATTTAACCACTGGGGCCCAGGGTTCCTATGTCTAACATTATATAGTGATATAAAGTTATAATGATGGTGGATTAAATAATGATAAAATTATCATTGACAGTATTGTACCACTATCTTATCCATGATGACAGAGACTCAGTAAGGGTCAATAATGGACAACGATGCCTATATAATAGCTCATTAACAACAAGATTTTAAACTGTACCACTGGCTAAATTAATGATGCTAACAACAGCATTCCCTTATGCCCCCCTGGGGATGATTTATAGTATTCTCCAATAAAATGATCTCCATAAGGTCTCTAAAATGAACCAGGACCAACACGATGCAGCTTATTAAGCAGCAGAGATGGAGTATTTCTTATTGTGGGAAAAATATATCTAGGGAACACAAAACCATTCATCTGTACAGTCAGTGGCACCAATTATATTGGCCAAGTTGTGTAACCATCACCAATATTCATAGCCATATTTACCAAAATGGGGGTTTTAATTAACATATTGTTGAGACCAAGGTTTCTTCAGTTTTATGTAGCTATTACTCTACCACCTAAACTATACGCATATGTGGTAGTTATATAATCTGGTGTCAATTTTGGACCTGATAGGATTAAGAGTGAAGGGGTGGTGTCTAGTCTGACAATCAGAACATAGTCAATGAGGCCTCTTTGTAGGCATGGCCTTCTCCTGAGAATTCTGGGATTTCCTGGATTTCCTCCTTGGAGGTGGGAGACAAACTCTCTCTCTCTTGACTCACTCCCTTGGAGACTCTTTACTGACAATACTCACTCCCTGAGAGACGCTCTACTGACAAGACACATGGCGCTATGCTGATAGATCCCATGCCCTGGGAAAGGGGGAGGCCACATGGAGACCCCTGTTGGCACTGAGATGCTTACAATGCCACTGGATCCAATGACTTTCTACCCACTGGCTGTGATTGTCCTGCATTCGGCATCATTGCATGTGTTTCATGAGTCTGAAGAGGACTTTACAGATTGGTATCAGACATCTGGGCTAATAACACATTTATGGACTTGGACTGGACTGGGTTGGGATGCTTTCTTAATGTACAATTACCCTTTATATAAAATTCTCTCTTATACACAAATGAGTATCGATGATTTTTGTTTCTCTAGTCTACCCGGACAAGCACAGCACACTATTGCCTCAGGATTAAAAGGTTGCACAGTTTAATGAGACGTAGGAAAACTACACATATGCAGACACCCCTCTAAACAACTTAGTGATTACATCAGATAAGATAGTTTTATTTGGTAATAGCTCCCATGAGCTACTGGCCAAGCCAACACATTAAAAATTAAGTGCAACAAGTCAAATAAAGAACAAGAAAGGCTCCTCTTTTTTTGTAACTTAAAAGTTTGGACTTGTAGAAAATTTACAAAAATAATATCATACAGACTCCTGGTTTAGGCTGCACTTTGGTTTCAGATTGAAAGGTAAGAGGGAAACTACGTGGGTTCAAATCCCATCTCCAACAATTACTGGCCACAGGTCATCACTGGCCTTCTCTGTGCCTCAGTTTTCCCCTCCATTGTAGGTTTTTATGAGAACTAGAAATGATATGAGTACAATTCCTGGCACAGCGTAGGTGTTCAAGTAATAGTCGCTTGTATTATTTCTAAAGGCTGGCTGTGCAGAATTTGGAATGAAACTTTTCATAGCAAATCTGTGTCATCAGAGTACCTGGTGTCCTGCACCATCATGCTGAGCTTGGCTCCATCACTCCATCACCTACTCATTTGGGAGCCTTAGTAACAACCTCATTGAACTTGTTTCCCTCGCTATATGAGTAATGTTGCATAGGTAATAAGATGTTATGTCCACCAATGTTTCTATGTTATGGTCCCCAACACTGGGCACAAGGCCAAAGGAATGGTAACATCAAAATTAGAATTAAAATTATGTATTAGAATTAAAATATATGCTCCTAGGTTTCTGAACCAGGAGGCATGAAATAGGGTTCACACTAAGCATCTTTAGAAAGCGCCAGAGGTGGACAGAGGGTCCTCTGTGGGAGCTACTGTGACTCAGGGTTAAATAGCACACAGAGCCCTTCCCTCTCAGCAAGTCAGCTCTGCCTCCTCATCACTTCCCTGCTGCCTTTCTCTCACTCAGAGACATGCCTGAAGGCTCCTGCAAGTGTTTAAGCAAACCAGTTGCTGCCAAGTCCACTCTAACTCACAACGACCCCATCTGGGTCAGAGCAGAACTGTGCCGCACAGGGTTTTCAATGGCCGTGACTGTTCAGCAGTACCTTGCCGGGCCTTTCTTCTGAGGCACTGCTCCATGAACTAGAACTGTCAGCCTTCGGTCAGTAGGCAAGTGCTTCATTATCTGCACGTCCAAAGTGTTACCAAACCCAAACCAAACTCACTGTCATCAAGTCAATGCCAACTCCCAGCAACCCTAAAGGACAGGGGAGAACTGCCCCTGTGGGCTTCTGAGATTGAAACCCTTGATGGGAGTAGCAAGCTACAACACTCTTTCATGGAGCAGCTATGGGGTTTGACCTGCTAACCTTGTGGATCACAGCCAAACACGTAACCAGTACACCACCAGGGCCCCTCTACAAGGGTTACAGGTAGCTAAAGAAACCCTCCCCTAAATCTCTTTATTTAACACCAGCGTAGGAACTTGGGCCACATGAGGAACAAAATCTAATCTAAACATCCTCCTTCTATGGGTCCCTTCTCATGGAATCAAGTCAATAAAGACAGAATAAGGAGCAAGATGGGGTTGCTGGGAGGAGTGTGAACAGGACAGTGACCCACGACATCCTGGGAAGGATGAAAGCAAATTACATTTCCAAAGCATTCCCTTCCCACTTGAGCCCCTAATATCAGCTCCCTGTTTCTATAAACACACACACACACACACACACCTGCCCGCCCACGCTTACAAACACTTGATAAGTTTATTCAGAACAGCAAGGGGAACAGAGCAACAAAGCCCCAAGGGAATATAAAAAATAGACGTTGGGGCCATGTCTTGGCACCCCATAAGACTTGACTGGAAAACATTCCTAAAGGCCAACACCAACAGTCCTTGAACTAACTATAGGCTTTTCTGTTTTTACTATTGTTATTGTGCTGTTTTTGTTTTGCCATTGGCTTTTTGTTATTGTTGTTTCGTTTTCTTTTGTTGCTTGGTTTTGCTCTGTTTTGTTTTTGTGCGTGTTATTATCTCCACAGGTCCATCTAGATATGATAGGCTGGATGAACAATCTGGAGTGACAGTTCTGGGGGACATGGGAGAGATGGAGGTGGGGGGGAAGGTATTGGTGTTAGCAAACCCATTGGGAACATATGTACAAGTGTGTTTAATACAACTGAATGATGGATATTTACAAGATTTGTAAGAGCACCAATAAAATTATTAATTGAAAATTTTTTTTAATTTAAAACCCAGGGACAAGAGAACAACAAGCGATCCAAATTGGTGGTAAGAAGGAGTAGGAGGCCTGGTAGGGTGTGACCAAGGGTAATGTAACCAAGAGGAATTACTGAAGCCCAAATGAAGACTGAGCATGATAGTGGGACAAGAGGAAAGTAAAGGGAAATAGAGGAAAGAACTAGGAGGCAAAGGACATTTACAGAGGTCTAAATAAAGGCATGTACATATGTAAATATATTTATATCTGAGGATGGGGAAATAGATCTATGTGCATATATTTATAGATTTACTATTCAAGTCGCAGATGGACATTGGACCTCCACTCAAGTTCTCCCTCAATGCAAGAATACTTTGTTCTATTAAACTAGCATTCCATGATGCTCACCTTTGAGGTGTTGAGGGGATTGTTTATCAGGCATCCAAAAACAAAAAGTCATATCATTGTGTCCTCACCTCCCTGATACGATTGCTGAAGACACATGAGTGCATAGGCAAATGTGGTGAAAAAAGCTGAAGGAGCCCAGCTATCAAAATACATAATGACTGGGGTCTTAAAGGTTTGAAGGTAAACAAGCAGCCATCTAGCTCAGAAGCAACAAAGCCCACGTGAAAGAAGCATCCAGCCTGTGTGATCATGAGGTGTCAAAGGGATCAGGTACCAGGCATCAAAAACCAAAAAATCATTTCATTGTGATGAGGGGGAGTGTGGAATGGGGACCCAAACCCCATCTATGCTTTACACAATTGATGTATGTATGGATGTGATAAGAGTTGTATGATCCCCCAATAAAATGATTTTTTTAAAGTAATAGATTATTATTTTCATATTGTACATTGTCCTCCATTGCCCCTCACCCACTTTCCTATGGTTTGTCCCCCTGGAAGGGGATTCTAGGTTGATCCATTGTGATCAATTTCCACTTCCTCCCCCCACCCTCCCCTCATCCTCCTGGTATCTCTACTCTCATTGTTGGCCCTGAGGGGTTTATTTATCCTGTATTCCCTGTGTTGTGAGCTCTTATCTGTAGCAGTGTGCATGTTCTGGTCTAATGTGATATGTAAGGTAGAAATGAGATCACAATAGTGTGTGTGTGGGGAGGGTTAAGCACAAAGAACTGAAGGAAAGTTGTGTGTCTCATCAGTGCTATACTGCACCCTAACTGGCTCATCTCTTCCCTGTGACCCCATTGTGAGGGAATGTCCAATTGTCTACAGATGGTCATTGGGTCTCCACTTCATACCCCCATCCTGCCATTCACATTGAGTATGATTTTGTCCTGGGTCTTAGATGCCTGATACCTGATCCCATGGACACCTCATGATCACACAGGCTGGTGTGCTTTGAAAATAATGATAGCTGATGCTCACCTTCCCAACACAATCACTGAAGACAAATGGCTGCATAAGCAAATGTGGTGAAGAAAGCTGATGGAGCCCGGCTATCAAAAGATATAGCATCTGGAGTCTTAAAGGCTTGAAGGTAAACAAGCGGCCATCCAGCTCAAAAGCAACAAAGACCACAAGGAAGAAGCACAGCAGCCTGTCTGATCACGAGGTGTCAAAGGGATCAGGTATCAGGCACCAAAGAATAAAAAAATCTTATCATTGTCAATGATGGGGAGTGCGGGGGTGGGAACCCAAAACCCAACTATAGGCAACTGGACAGAAGGGTCACGGGGAGGAGACGAGCCAGTCAGGGTGCAGTATAGCAACAAGGAAACCTACAACTTTCCTCTAGTTCCTTAATGCTTCCTCCCCCTCCACCCCTATCAACGATCCCAATTCTACCTTACAAATCTGGCTAGGCCAGAGGAGATACATTGGTACAGATAGGAACTGGAAACACAGGAAATCCAGGACGGATGCTCCCTTCAGGACCAGTAGTGAGAGTAGTGATACCAGGAGGGTGGAGGGAGGGTGGGGTGGAAAGGGGGAACCAATGACAGGGATCTGCATATAACCCCCTCCCTGGGGGACGGACAAGATAAAAGTGGGTGAAGGGAGAATTCAGACAGTGTAAAATATGACAAAATAATAATTTACAAATTATCAAGGATTCATGAGGGAGAGGGTAACAGGGAGGGAGGGGGAAAATGAGGAACTGATGTCAGGGGCTTAAGTGGAGAGCAAATGTTTTGAAAATGATGAGGGTAATGAATGTACAAATGTGCTTTACATAACTGATGTATGTATGGATTGAACCCCTAATAAAATGATTTTTGTGTGAATCCCTAATAAAATGATTTTTTAAAGAAATGATGATGGCGGCATATGTGCACATGCACTTGACACAGTGGATAAATATATGTACTGCGATAAGAGATGTAAGAGCCCCCAATAAAAATATGTAAAAAACAAAAACAAATGTCAGTCAAGGGAGACATCGGTCAGTGTAAGACACAAAAAAGGCAATAATAATTTAGAAATTATCAAGGGTTCATGAGGGAGGGGGGAAGGGAAGGTAAAAAATGAGGAGCTGATACCAAGGGCTCAAGTAGAAAGAAAATGTTTTGAAAATGATGATGGCGATAAATGTACAAATGTGCTTGACACAATGGATGGATGTGTGTGTGGACTGTGATAAGAATTGTAAGAGCCCCCAATAAAATGATTTTTTTTTAAAGAAGAAGAAAGCAAATTACAGTAGGCAAGGAAAGGACGACCCCACACCTGGCTGTCCTCAGCTGACCTCCGCACTTGCCTGCTAGTGAGAGCAGTCCCAGGGTGACCCAGTCCTCGATGAGCCCCACAGTAGAACTTCAGGAGCGGAAAGTCAGCAGCAGAAGTTGGGAAGGAAACTTTAAGGAATGTGAGCATCATTATGAGGCCAGCATGCGTTTGAACATTGCTCAGGAGCAGGAATACAGGGAGCTATCAAATTCATTGACAACCAAAGACACCTCCAGAAATGACAGCCTTTCACTTACCAATAGCTTTGGTTTTCACTGAATTGAAATGACATTGCATCAAATAGCTCATTTTACAGGAGCATTTAGTAATTCTCGATGTTATGGAACTGCCACTCATATTAACTTCAAAACATTTTCTTCACTCCCAAAAGAAACTCTGTACCCACAAAGGGATCACTCCCCTTTCTCCCTCCCTTTGCATTGGTGCAAACTCTTAGAAAGCGGAATCGCTTTTCATATTGAGGTGGCATAGGAGCCCTGGTGGCATTGTGGTTATGAGTTGGCCTACCATTCAAAGGGTCAACAGCTCAAAACTACCAGCTGCTCCACAGGAGAAAGATGGCGGATTCTACTCCCACACATAGTTACGCCTCAGAAACTCACAGTACAGTGCCCCTGTCCTACAGGGTCATTGTGAGTTGGCATCAACTGAATGGCAGTGAGTTTGGTTTGGTTTTTAATTTTCTCTCTACTGAAATTGTATGTAGTTACTGTTTGAGGAGCTTTGGTCACATCTAGGTTCAAAGATGGCAGGAACAGTCTTTTCCTAACAGGTGCAAGCCAGCTTTCTGGAAAAAGCAAGCACTTCCTTCTCCTGCCTGACCCAGTCCAGGAGGAACCCTGACAGTTCCAATCCTACCTACTGGCTGGTTGGTTTCATGTGTGGGAAAAGTGAGGCCAATAAATCAATTAAGTAAAAGTCCCCTGAGAGAACTCTGAGAAGAACCCCAACGAAGCCCACAACCCAGGTTACAACCTGAAAGCAGGATGGACAAAAGTGGAAGCTTACCCGCTGCTTCTCTGAGTCCACATAGCGAATGCCAAAGTAGTCTTGCTCCAGGAGGCTGTAGTAGTTGCAGATGTGATCGAGGAGAAACTGCCCTTTGGTCTCCCTCTGCAAAGGAAACGTAGAAGAAGTTTTACCCAGAGTTCACCTCATGTTCAAGTCAAAGGAATACTCAAATAAAACAAACCAATGAACGCAAAACAATACCCAAAGAGATGTGAGGCACTAATATGTTCTCTTTTGTTCTGTCACATGGCGTGCAATATTTTAGGTGCTATTTGTGGCTCAGATGGATTACTTAGTTTATTAACTAGTCGAGACCCACAGTATGTAAAGCAGAGCCTAGTGGCAATAGCAAAGCCTCCTGTCACATGTACCATCCACATCATCACCTTTTTAGTCACTTTGGAGATGTGAAATCACTGTCCTCACAACGGCCCAATGAGGCAGGTCCCCCATTTTGTATCATGAGGATGCCAAGGCACAGAGAGGGCCCTTGATTTGATCGGTCATGCAATGTAGAGGATGCTAGCCAGGGTCAACTCAAACAATCTGACTCCAAACTCTGAGTTCAAATCTCCACATGACATCATCCCAGAGTGGTGAGTCCATTACTACTCAGAGGCAAAGCTGGGTGAGGTGATCACGGAATGAATAGTCTCTGTACACCATGGTTCCCCAACGGGCCTGGAGAAACTCAGCTTCCTTCCCATGTCTTCATCTCACATCCATACAACCATGCAAAAAGGCCCTGTGGGAGATTAGGGAGAGCCCAGGACGGCACTTCCAAAACCGGCCACTATGACCTAGGGCACACTCCTGGTTGTTTCCATCCGTAAAATGAGACGGGTGTTTTCAAGCTTTCAGTTTCCATGCAAGAGAAGTGTAGTCAAAGCTGACTAAGAGCAAAACCATTCCAAAACCTTCTTCATAGCAAGGCATTTCCAAGCCCTCCTCAAGACAGTCTGTAAGCTTAAGAATAAGATCAGAATAAGATGATTCTGATTCAATCACAGTTGGTTACAGACTCAGAGAGTTTTAGGGATAGACTCCAACGCAAAAATAAGGAAGATATTAGAGACACGAAGCAATCTGATCTTCCAACCCAATAAAACTAATTTTGGAAGTTCAGTGTGTTCCATATTACCTGACTCTATTTTCATTGAAAACTCTTAACTGTTGGCTTGGAAAGTTGGATGAAGAAGCCGCTCTGCCCTGGGAAAGTGTAAATTGAAGGAAGGACTGGGAATTATACACATTTAAATATCCCAAAGACCATGTTCAAGTTTAACTTTTCTTATTGTGGTAAGTTCCCACACAACAAAACATGTTCTACCTGAACACTTTCTACATGGGAAATTCAACGGCATTAATTATGTGGCACAACTATCACAGCCACCTTCTGTCCTGAACTAAGTTGAAGCCTTGCCTTCCTTTCTATGCGAAACTCTTATCTTGCTCAAAAGAGACACGAATTAAAATAGATCTTGTTTTCACATTCCTGTAACTGTTGCTGACCAAGAAGCTCCAGGGATAAGCTAGGCCTGCTGACTGTTGAGCCCAGAACCCAGAAGATCATCAGTGGATTTGTATCTGTGATAGATTTCACTCTCTACCCTTGTTGTTATGATTAAGTCCTCTCGAGTCTGTTCCAACTCATAGTGGCCCTACAAGTGACAGAACAAACGCTGCTCAGTCCTGTGACATCCTCACAGCTGTTCTTGGATTGAGCCCATTGCTGCTGCCACTGTGTCCATCCACCTTGTCCAGGGCGTCCTCTCTTTACAGACCCTTTGTTTCCCAAGAGTGCCGTCCTCTGCTAGGAACGCACTTCTCTAGACAGCGTGTTAAAAATCCATGAGACTCAGGGAGGGGGGAAATGGCGACTTGATAGGACTCACTGGTCCGCAGCTCCTGCTACCAGACCAGAAAATTGGGAGGTAAGGCGAAGGAAACAGGGAGGTGGAGTCCTGAAATTAGAACTAGGGAACCAGGGTCTCTCCTGAACCCCTTTTTGTGTGGGATTTCCACTCACAAAGCAAACCAAGAGCGCTTTAAAGCGCTCGAGCTTTGGCAAGCCCTGGGACACTGGCTGCGCCCTTGCCAAGAGCAGCGATGTCTGCAGGTGGATGCCCGAGAGGGGGCAGAATCCCAGACACGAGGGGAACCCAACGCCTTGAGCTCACAACTTGGGGAGTAGTGGTGGTGGTGGGTAGCCATAATTTAGAGTAGAAGAAAAAGTAGAATTTTACCTCAGCTGGACCGCAGTGTGGGAGAAAATAGGTGGAAAATCGGGAGGCCAGGGAGTGAATTTTGTTCCAATTGGCCAAGAAGGAAACAACCCCCCTGATAAGCTGGATCTCCTCCTCTGGGGGCCACCCTGACAGCGCCAAAATCAGGGCACATCACAAGCATAATATATAAACAAAAAGGTGAAATACATAATATTGGTTTAAAACTCAAACCCAAGTCTGATTGCTCAGCTGCAACGAGCACAAAGGAACCCTCATCCACTGCTGGAAGACCTATAGATATGTACAGGCACTATGGAAATCGATTTGGTGATTTCTCAAACAGAAGGAAATTGAGTTATCATACAACCCAGCAATCCCCCTACTGGGCATATACCCAGAAGAGGCAAGAAACAAACCACGGCTAGACATCTGTGCTCCAATGTTCATTGTGGTACAGTTCAAAATTGCAAGGAGTTGGAAACAACCCAAATTCCCATCAACAGATGAATGGATTTAAAAACTCCGACTGTCATGATCCAAATCCTACCTTGAAAGTCTGATTAAACCAGAGGATGTACAGTGGTACAGATGGGAACTGGAAACACAGGGAAGCCAGGGTGGATGATCCCTTCAGGACCAGTGGTGTGAGTGGCGATACTGGGAGGGCATAGGGAAGGTGGGTCGGATAGGGGGAACCAATTTCAAGGATCTACGTGTGACCTCCTCCCTGGGGAACAAACAACAGAAAAGTGGGTGAAGGGAGACGTGGGACAGAGCCAGATATGACAAAATAATCATTTATAAATTATCAAGGGTTCATGAGGGGAGGGAGGGGAAAAATGAGGACCTGATGCCAGGGGCTTGGGTGGAGAGCAAATGTTTTGAGAATGATGCTGGCAACGAATATACAAATGTGCTTTACACAATTGATGTATGTATGGATTGTGGTAGGAGTTGTATGAGCCCCAATAAAATGATTTTAAACAAAAACTGTGGTACATACATACAATGGAGTGCTAGGCATCGCTAGAAAGCAGTGAAGCATATCGCCGTATGGGAAGAACTGGAAGAAATTATGCTAAGTGATGTAAGCCAAGCACAAAAGGACAAGTATAACATGAGTCCACTCAGGTAAGCTTAATATATATACACACACACAGAGAAAGGTAAGTGCAAAAGGGGCACAGGGAAAAAGCTACTGTATACAAACACTCCAGGGGTGAGGTATAAGTAGTATGGCTGGGGCCAGACCAGATCCAGGAGTACATATGGTAGCCAAATAAAACAGGGGTGGAGGGAAGAAAGGGGAAAGAAAAAAAAAAGATGTGTGATTGGGGAATAGGGCACTGACCCATCCAAGGGGAGGGTATTAGTTGTGTCTCCACAGGGAAAGAGGGACCAGATATAAAGGCAGTGCCAGATGAATGCAGTGTGCCGGTAAGGAGTGGTGAGTCAGTGGAGGGGCCTGGGGACTCGGCCCCTATACCAGCTGCGTGGCTTACTGCCCCTCACGCAGAAGAATTTTCTTGAGAGGACGGCACTGAAGCTGCAGCTATGGGGAGAGGGGCATGTCTGATCAGAGCAAAGGGGAGCAAATGAAGGGGGAGGAAGAGAGAGTGGAGCACATCCATGCCCATCAGGCCTGGAGGACGAAATCCCCGCTCTGAACAGCCAATGGACAGAGTGGACAATATGGCTGATCCCACTACGAGACACACTGTCCCTTAATGGCCCAGGGCCCTAAGTGGGACAACACTGGAGACTCAGTGTCTGGGGCTGGCTCAGACTGACCCTGTGACATTGAGGCAAACCACTAAAAGCGTGCGGCAGAGTAACCGTGGGAGCAGAGCAGGGAGCCCCCGAGGGAGTACAAAGGACAGACTCTGGGGCCAAAGAATGGTACCCCATTGGACCTTGACTGAAGTACATGCCTAGAGATCAAAAATCAGACCTTGATCTATTTACAGGTTTTTCTTTCTTTAAAAAATTTTTTTCTTTTAATTAATTTTCTATGGGTAATTGGTTTCCTTTTTTGTTGTCATCACTGTGTTCTCACTCATTGCCTATCTTGCTATGGCTTGATTTTTGATGCATATTATTCTCTCTACAGATCTAGCTAGATAAGATAGACTGGATGAATAGTCTGGAGGAGAAAACAATGAGACCAATGGTTCCGGAGGGACAGGGGAGAGGAGGAAGTGGGGGTAAGGAGGTGGTGCTGACCAACCCAGGGACAGGGGAGCAACAAGTGATCCAAAATCAGTGGCAAGGAGGGTGTGAGAGGCCTGTTAGGGATTTAGCAAGGGCAAGGTAATTGAGAGAAATTACTGAAGCCCAAATGAAGGCTGAGCATGATTGTGGGACAAGAGGAAAGTAAAAGGAAATAGAGGAAAGAACTAGGTGACAAAGGGTATTTACAGAGGTCTAAAGACTGGAATGTACATATGTAGATATATTTATATAAGAGTGTGAGGAAACAGATCTAGGTGTATATATTTATAGGTTTAGTATTAAGGCAGCAGATAGACATTGGGTCCCCACTCAAGCACTTACTCAGTGCAAGAACACGTTGTTCTATTAAATTGGCATTCCATGATGCACACCTTCCCAACACGATTGCTGAAGAAAAATGTGTGCATAAGCAAATGTAGTGAAGAAAGCTGACGGTGTCCGGCTATCAAAAGACATAGCATCTGGGTTCTTAAAGGCTTAACGATAAACAAGCAGCCATCTAGCTGAGAAGCATCACAACCCACATGGAAAAAGCACACCAGACTGTCTGACCATGAGGTATAGAAGGGACCAATTATCAGACATCAAAGAACTAAAAATCATATCAGTGGGTGCCCACCATCCTGATATGATCAATGAAGACAAACATGTGCATAAGCAAATGTGGTGAAGAAAGCTGATGGTTCCTGGCTATCAAAAGATATAGCGTCTGGGGTCCTAAAGGCTCGAAGATAAACAAGTGGTCATCTAGTTCAGAAGCAACAAAGCCCACATGGACGAAACACACTAACCTGTGTGACCACGAGCTGTCGAAGGAATCAGGTATCAAGCATCAAGGAACAAAAAAAATCTTATCATTGTAAATGTGGATGAGTGCAGAGTGGAGACTCAAAGTCCATCGGCAGCCAACCGGACACCCCCTTACTGAAGAGCTGTGGGGAGGAGATGAGCCAGTCAGGGTGCAGGGTAACAACGATGAAACATATAACTTTTCTCTAGATCTTAAATGCTTCCCCCCTCCCACTATCATGATTCCAATTCTACCTTACAAATCTGGCTAGACCAGAGGATGTACATGGGTACAGACAGCAACTGGAAACACAGGGAATCCAGGACAGATGACTCCTTCAGGACCAGGAGTGAGAGTAGCAATGCCTGGAGGGTGGAGGGAATGTGTGATAGAAAGTAGGAACTAACTACAAGAATCTATGTAGAGCCTCCTCCCTGGGGGGTGGACAGCAGAGAAGAGGGCGGGGGGAGAGGTCGGACAGTGTAACATATGACAAAATAATAATTTATGAATTATGAAGGGTTCATGAGGTAGGGGGAGTGGGGAGGGAGGGGGGAAATGAGCAGCCAATATTTAGGGCTCAAGTAGAAGGCAAATGTTTTTAGAATGATGATAGCAATAAATGTACTTGACACAATGGATGGATGTATGGATTGTGATAAGAATTGTATAAGCCCCCAATAAAATGATTTTTTTAAGTCCATGAGACTAAGGCTCACCATCTTCACTTTTGTTTATTGTGAATAAGATGGGATTTTACATATCAGATCCTTTCTAATTGTCAACAATTTAAACACCTATCAAACCTTCCCATTGTCTAGCTCTATTTCCCAACACACACTGTTGCTGTTTTGTAACATACTACTTTCCTCTTCAACAAATGGAACACTAGTCTACCTCCTCCCCTCCCTTTCCTTTGCAACCCTGATAACCATCAGTCTGGTTTGAATCTTTTGTTCAAAAGCCTTTTCTTGATTTTTTTATAAAAGTTGTCTTATACAATATTTGTTCTTTTGTGTTTGACTAATGTCACTTAGCATAATGTCCTCTGAGTCCATCTACGTCATGAAGTGTTTCACATTTCACCATTATGCTTTAACAGTGCATATATTCCACTCTGTCGGTACCAAAGTTGATTTATCCATTCTTCCACTGATGGGTATTTAGGGTGTTTCTATCTTCTTGCTACTGTGAAAAATGTGGTGATGAACATGGGCATGCACACGCCGGTTCATATTCTTTATTTCTATAAGGCCTCGCTTCTAGGTCTTTAAACTAAGATCAAGTGCAGTATTTCTATAGGGCAAGATTGGCAAACCCTTTCTCTGCCAAGGGCCATTTGGATATTTATAACACCATTCAGGTCATGCTGGGCAAATATTTAATTTACTCACTCCTAATGTGATGACTGGGACTGCTTCTCTTTGGTGAAGTGTGTGATGTTAACTGTTATTATTTCTTGGGCCTTACATGCCCTGTGTGCCGGACATCCCCCCACCCCCACCCCCGCTGCTGTAGGATATCTACCAAGTAGTGGTATTGCTGAGTCAGATGGCATTTCTATCCCAAATGGTTTGAGGAAGAGCATTACCACTTTCCACAGTGACTGCACTGTTGCACCAGCAGTATCTGGGGGTCCCAGTTTTTTCATGCCCCTCTAGTATTTGTTGTTTTCTGCATTTTTGAAGCTCACTGTCAATGCTGGGATGTGGTGGTATCTCATCACTGTCTGGATTTCCATCTCTCACATTGCCATCTTCTCTACTAAGGAGCATTCTGGCTGTACTTCCTCCAAGACAGATTCGTTTTTCTCCTGCCAGTCTTCACAATCCTTTCACTATTCTTCCCCACAACCATAATTCAAATGTATCACTAAGCATCAGTACAAATTTAGCCACATTATAAAATCACTAGACACAATGCTTGACCTTATTTAATGCCTGGGGTCCACTATGGTGACCTCCCTCTACAATAACCAAGATACTCAAGTCAGGGGGGGTCAAGGCAATAGATTCTAACAGCACAGGATGAAGTAGAGCTTGATCGCATGTGCACAATGCTACGCTGTGATCACGGTAGGCCAGAAGCTGTGCTCAAACACAACAGGACTGTTTTTCCATAATCGAAAATGTGCTGAACACAGAAACCTTCTGGCAATTATTTCCTTAGACTATTTAAGCCCTTGAGAGAAGGAGATGTCCCTGGAGACAATTTGGTGACAGAAGAGTGCAAGCATGGCTGAAACAAAAGCAGTGCCTTCAGCAAAAACCAGCTGCCTTTGGTTCAACTCCTCTCACGATGGCCACAAGTGTGTCCATGTAAAACTATGCCCATGTGACTCTCAATGACTGCTTCTAAAGGAGATCACCAGGTCTTTCTGCTGAGCTACCTCTTGGTACACTCAAGCCGTTGACGTTTTGGTTAGCGGCCAAGGTGAACTGAAACCTGCCCAGCATCAGAGCAACGCATACAGCCCCGCTGGCTGACGGGTGGTGGTGACACACAGATCCATGGGCCAGGACTGTGACACGAAAGGCGGATTCTTCCACTGAACCATCAGTGCCCCAGGCCATCTTAATTTTCCATCATTGTCATGTATGTATGTTAAACCCAGCTCTTATACCATAACCTCTGGCCCAGCGCTAAGGGTTGGAAAAGCTCGTTCAAGGGTCATGTGTGAGAGGAAGTCCAGCTGCCTGCACCAGACAACTCATTTAAGGGAGGAGGTAAAAGGTGAGCACTGGCTTGTCCCTCACCTCCTGGAAGTCTGGAGAATTTAGTGGAACTTTCTACACACTGCCCAAGTAAATGTGGACGCCGTGGTTCCCCACTCTTCCCTGTCCCCGAACTCAGTGCCTGGCGCATGGGATGCTCCAGAGTAAATGAATCGCTGTTTTCCCTTCATCAAAAACTGGGGTCTAGGAGCAAAAAGATGCTCCTGCCAAGCCCTTTAGAAATTGCACAATGACATTGGCCTCACACAAGTTGAGTCTTTGTAGTGGATTGAGCCAATGTGTATGTACCTCCTTCAAGGTCTGTGTGGAAAAGATTTCAGGTACAAGGTGTGCTTTTCAATATCAAAATGTTATTGATTTTCCCACATGATAATGGCTGTACTCTGAGTACTGACAGAGGGCCGGGGAGTGGGAATCAAAAAATAAATTTCTATAGAGTTGCTACACTGAGTGTGTTTTATTCATCACAACAGCATTACATGCAAGTAAACAAACAAACTCATTGTTATTGAGTCACTTCTGACTCGTAGCCTCTCTCTAGGTAGAGGTGAACTGTTCCGGGAGGTGGGGTTTCTGAAGCTGGCAATCTTTCAGAGAGCAGAACCCTTCCTATTTTCCTGTGGGACAGGGGGTGGAGTCCAACTACTGAGCACGAATCAGCATCCACTCAGACCCCAGGAGCAGTGTCTCTTACAAAGCTCAGCAGGGTTTTATGCGCTCACCTCTTGCTAAGTGAAGTTAGAATCTCAGGCATTCCCTGGTAGGATTGAAAATATGGTGCACCACTGGGATTTGAAACTATAGTGAATTCATATTTTCATTGATACTGTAGTAAAGTATTATAAACAAAGCTGTGATTTTGTTTAAAGTATTGATGTGTTAAATAAAATATATATAGACTTAAGACCCTTTTCCTTCCCCAGCCTTGGCATGATCAAGCCTCTTGCTGGTAGTATATTTCTGTCTTCCCAGAGTGTATAAGGGCAACTGAGTTCTTAGAGACAACTGGGGATTGACTGTGTGCAAAGGGGCTTAGACAGTCTGGTAGTCACTTGCATGCTGCCTTTATTTTGTATTGTGTAGCTAGGAGCTTACTCTCTTGTAACTATTGGTTCTTCCCTCATTAATGGCCTTTGAGAGGTTGTTGTGGTGGTTGTTTTCTGCTTTATGCATCCTGCTACAGTCATAACCCTGTCCTCCCCCTTCTTGGTGCTGCAGACGGCTAAGGGTTTGACTACCACTAATGTGGAGGTTTGAGATCAACCAGAGGTGCCTTGGAAGAAAGACCTGACGACCCACTTCTACAAGATCAGCTGCTGGACACCCACTGGTATAGTTCTACTCCGACACACATGAGGTCACCCTGACTCAGGAGCAACTCAGTGGAAACTGGTGAACTAGATGAAGTGTCTCAATTCATCTAGTTTCTATTTTCACGTATTGTAGCCATAGTCTCTTGGTTATTTCTATACAATAAATGGATGTTAGATGCTTTGGGGTCCTTAAACCTCAGAAATCCCAGGGCCATCTTTACCCCATGCCTCAAAGGAAAGCATTCAATTATCTAGAAACTCCTCTTATCTGAGTCATTAAGTTCCTTAAATATGGTGTTTTAGCTTTCATGCATCAGAAAGCATTGGACTAACACAAATCAAAGTAACTTTTGAATTATTCCCGAGGACCACAGATTCACCCATGAGAAGTCTCCCAATAATTCCTTCTCTGCTTTAAATTCTTGCCCACATAATCAGTTGCACTATTGCTTCTGTTCTCGCTGACTTTTGGTGATGCAATTGTCTATGTGTAAATTACAGCCAAGTATCCACAGCCAGATGCTTTCTTCAGCAGGCATGATTCACAAAGCAACCTCTCACTTGAGGCTTCAAATCCTATCATAAAGCTAACTGTCTTTCTGGGGGGATGCTTTATTTTGGCTAAAGCTGAGGTGCCCACCAGGAGCAAAATATATAAAGGTACATAGATATACTTGAAATTTTTAGCAGTTATATAAGCAGGGAGAGTATCTTTATGGGGTTCAATCAATCCACAGTCTTTCTTAAACTAACAGATGCTTTTCTTTAACAATAGAAGCTGAGCTATATAGTTCACAGATTTCTCATTACCATTCATCTGTTTATGAAAGTAAATGGATACCAACCCATCTCACCTCCCACCCCCACTCCCCCATAAAACAAAATACTACCAACACACGCACGAAACTCCCTGCCATGGAGTCAGTTCTGAGCAGCAGTGACTCTGCGGGTTTCTGAGACTGAATCTGGACAGGAACAGAAAGCCTCATCAATGTCATGTGATTTCCAACCACTGACTTGTAGTTTAGCATCACAATGTATAACCTATGATGTCACCAGGAATCCCCCAGGGAAATGGATGTTGCTGTTGTTGCTGGGTGCCATTGAGTCAGTTCTGACCCATAGAGACCTTCTCTAGCAACAGTTTCCCTCCTTTAATAACTATCTTAAAAAGGAGCAAAATGTCTTAGCTTAGAGTTTTAGGAAGTGTGGATTGATATCTATCCCACCTTTTCAAGCTGCTAACTTGGGCAACAGAATTTTCTTTGTCTTGAAGTACAAATGTACTGCCGTGTCAACTTTGCCACTGAACCAGGGAAATCCCAAATAGAAGCAAAGTGCAAAAAAAAAAAAAAAGCAAAGTGCAGTTTATCAGAGCTCTCGAACTCTCTGAGGTAAATGGCCATATCAATTACTGTTTCCCCACTCTGCTTGGACCAATGCTTGAAGAATGCACAATAAAAACAAGTTACTCTCATGCTTAATGAAGAAAAACAAATAAAACCATAATAGTAAGGGGAGAAAATATTAAAGAACTAAAGGAGAGTCATGAGGCTCATCAGTGCTATATGCACCCTGGATTTATCATCCCTTCCATGTAGCCCTTCTGAAAGGGACTGTCCAATTAACTTGTGGGTAGATGTCAGACATGCGTGTGTTCATTTGTATAATTAAGATCACTTTATACATGAAAGCCAAGATAGATAACGATTCAGAAACAATAACGGGAGTAATGGTTTCCTGAGGGATCAGGAAATGGTGGAGGGAAGCAGGGGCTGACAACATTGATGACTGTACAAACCCACCCGAGGGAGCGAACAACAGAATTGTATGTGAATTGATATATTGGATGATGTAAGATGTGGCTAAATAAATAAATAAGGGTTCCTGGGGGTGGGGGGGTTGGGAGGGGATAAAGAAGAACTGATATCAAGGAGTTCAAGAAGAAAAAAATGTAGCAATTGTACAATACTGCTTGATATGATTGAACTATGGAATGTTATACTATTTGTAAGAGCTCCCAATAAAGTGATTTTTTTAAGTTACTCTCAATTCTGGACTTGTGTCACAGAATGCCAGTAATAAACAGCTCATGTTCCAGCAAAACCTGTGGCCACACCTCAGCATTGCTTAGAAATTCAATGAGTGCAGGGCTTGAGCCTATCTCAACTGCGTGGATACATGCCTCTTGCCCCAGAAGAATTTACTTCAGAGGACAGCACTGAAGCTGAGAGGGACATGTCTGATAGGAGCACACAGGAGCAAATGAAGGTGGATGAAGAGAGAGTGGAGCACATCCTGGCCCACCAAGCCTAGAGGACAATATTCCAACTCAGAGCAGCCAATCTACAGAGAGGACCACATGGCCGGCCTCACTACGAGACATGATATCCCTCACTGACCCATAGCCCCACAGGGGACAACACTGGAGACACAGTGTGGGAATTCAGCTAAATCTGACCCCACCATACCAAGGCAAAACACTAAGGGTGTGCAACAGAACAACAAGGGGAACAGAGCAACAAAGTCCTAAGGGAGTACCAAAAATAGACTTTGGGGCCAGGGCATGGCAACCCACCACACTCAGTCAGAAAATACTCCTAAAGGTCAACAAACAGTCCTAGAACTATTTACAGGCTTTTCTTTCTTTCTTTCTTTCTTTCTTTCTTTCTTTCTTTCTTTCTTTTGTTTTGTCTTCTTTTGTTGCTTGGTTTTGCTCTGTCTTGTTTTTGTGCATGTTATTATCTCTGCAGGTCTGTCTAGATAAGATAGGCTGGATGAATGATCTGGAAAACAATGGGACCAACAGTTCGGGGTGGAGGGTGGGGAGACACAGGGGAGAGGGGGAGGTGGGGGAAAAGGAAGTGGTGTTAACAAACCCAGGGACAAGGAAACAACAAGTGATCCAAATCGGTGGTGAGGAGGGTGTAAGAGGCCTGGTAGGGCTTGATCAAGGGTAATGTAACCCAGAGGAATTACTGAAACCCAAATGAAAACTGAACATGATAGTGGGACAAGAGGAAAGTAAAAGGAATGGAGGAAAGAGCTAGGAGGCAAAGGGCATTTATAGAGGTCTAAAAAAAAGGCATGTACATATGTAAATATATTTATATAGGACAATGAAGAACTAGATCTATGTGCATATATTTATAAATTTAGTATTAAGGTAGCAGATGGACATTGGGCCTCCACTCAAGTACTCCCTCAATTCAAGAACACTTTGTTCTATTAAACTAGCATTCCATGATGCTCACCTTCCCAATACAATTGCTGAAGACAAAGCGGGTGCATAAGCAAATGTGAAGAAAGCAGATGGTACCCAGCTATCAAAAGATATAGCATCTGGGATCTTAAAGCGGCCATCTAGTTCAGAAGCAACAAAACCCACATGGAAGAAGCACACCAGCCTATGTGATCACGAGGTGCCAAAGGGATCAGTTAACAGGCATCAAAGAACAAAAAATCTTATCATTGTGTGCTCACCTCCCCTATACAATCACTGAAGACAAATAGGTGCATAAGCAAATGTGGTAAAGAAAGCTGATGGTGAAGGGCGCGCTTCCGGGTGTGGCGTGGCAGCGCTGGGGAAATGGCGGCTTCTGGGGAGAGCGGGCCTGCGGGCGGCGGGGGCGGCACGGAGGAGGCGTTTATGACCTTTTATAGTGAGGTCAAACAAATAGAGAAGAGAGACTCGGTTTTAACATCTAAAAATCAGATTGAAAGACTGACCCGTCCTGGCTCCTCCTACTTCAATTTGAACCCATTTGAGGTTCTTCAGATAGATCCTGAAGTGACAGATGAAGATATAAAAAAGAGATTTCGGCAGTTGTCCATATTGGTGCATCCTGACAAAAAACAAGACGATGCTGACAGAGCACAAAAGGCTTTTGAAGCTGTGGACAAAGCTTACAAGTTGCTACTGGATCAGGAACAAAAGAAGAGGGCCCTGGATGTAATTCAGGCAGGAAAAGAATACGTGGAACACACTGTGAAAGAGCGAAAAAAGCAACTGAAGAAGGGAAAGCTACAGATGTGGAGGAGGATGACCCCGAGCTGTTCAAACAAGCGGTATATAAACAGACCATGAAACTCTTTGCTGAACTGGAAATTAAAAGGAAAGAAAGAGAGGCCAAAGAGATGCATGAAAGGAAACGGCAAAGGGAAGAAGAGATTGAAGCTCAAGAAAAAGCCAAACGAGAAAGGGAGTGGCAGAAAAACTTTGAGGAAAGTCGAGATGGCCGAGTGGACAGCTGGCGAAATTTCCAAGCAAACACAAAAGGGAAGAAAGAGAAGAAAAACCGAACCTTCCTGAGACCACCAAAAGTAAAAATGGAGCAGCGGGAGTGACCACCGCCGGGCCCGGCCACAGAAGCTTCCACCAGCTCCCCCCCTCCTGCTTGGAAGGACTCATTCTCTCTCCCGCCCTCCCCCCACATAGAATAGTACTTGCTTTTTAGTCCACTTTGTTTCAGTACACTTTAATATCAATCAGAATAATTCTTTTGTACATTGAAATGAGGGGCTCAGTTAAAAAAAAACAACGAAAAAGACCTTCCCCACTCCCTGCTCCCTGAGCAACCTGGGTAGGAAGGTGCCGCCCTTGGGGCTCCTTCTGTCTCCACGGCCTGGAACTTCATGTTTTGTACTTTATGGAATTGTGACGGCTAGAAACTTCATGTGGAGTTGATGGAAATCATTCCATTAAAGCTGTTGCTTACAATGGTGTTGCAGTCACTTCTGCAGAGACAAGCCTGGACTGCCCTACGAAGTCCCTGTTCTTCAGTTGCTTGCTTCTGGGCGTGGTATCCTCTGAAGCCTGAATCAGACGGGTGGCGGTGCGGGCGGGCAGGCAGGCAGGCAGGGCAGCCCCTCAGTGCCCTGCTGCCCCTGGGTGTTTGGCATGTGCCCTCCTAATCTCGCTGACGCATCAGCGTGGCACAAGGCTCTGAGCCATCCAAACCTGTTCACGTTCCAAAGAGCTAGCTGTCCTCATCCCAGTACCATGTGTCCTAGCCCATCTGTGTGCACTAGTAAACTTCTGGATGTGTAATAAATTTTTATACCCCAAAAAAAAAAAAAAGAAAAGAAAGCTGATGGTGCCCGGCTATCAAAAGATATAGCATCTGGGGTCTTAAAGGCTTGAAGGTAAACAAGCAGCAATCTAGCTCAGAAGCAACAAAGCCCACATGGAAGAAGCACACCAGCTTGTGTGATCACAAGGTGTTGAAGGGATCAGGTATCAGGCATCAAAGTACAAAAAATCATATCATTGTGAATGGGGGAGGGGAGGGTGCAGAGTGAAGCCCCAAAGGCCATCTGCAGGCAACTGGACATACCTGACAGGGTTGTGGGGAGGAGACAAGCCAGTCAGGGTGCAGTGTAGCAACAATGAAACATACAACTTTCCTCTAGTTCCTAAATGCTTCCCACCCCCTCCCCAACTATCATGATCCCAATTCTGCTTTACAAAACTGGCTAGACCAGACGATGTACACTGGTACAGAGAGTAACTGGAAACACAGGGAATCCAGGAGAGATGATCCCTTCAGGACCTGTGGTGAGAGTGATGATAGCAGGAGGGTGGAGGGAAGGTGGGGTGGAAAGGGGGACCAATGACAAGGACCTACATATAACCTCCTCCCTGGGGGATGGACAATAGAAAAGTAGGTGAAGGGAGCATTGGATAGTGTAATATATGACAAAATAATAATAATTTGAAATTTTTCAATGGTTCATGTGGAAGGGGAGAGTGGGGAAGGAGGGAGAAAATGAGGAGCTGATACCAAGATCTCAAGTAGAAAGCAAATGTTTTGAGAATGATGAGGGCAACAAGTGTACAAATATGCTTTACACGATTGATGTATGTATGGATTGTGATCAGAGTTGTATGAGCCCCCAATAAAATGATTTAAAAATTTTTTTAATTCAATGAGTTTGGAGTCAATGATCTAGCTGGACTCACTGGTCATATCATCTAAAAAAACTATTTGAGCTAATCGAGCTTTAAGAAAAATGTGACAATGGTCGATTAGAAGCTGCCATTCACACAGAGCAGTTCAAAACCACCAGGTGCTCCAAGGGAGAAAGATGGAGCTTTTTACTTCTGCAAACAGTCACAGTCTCAGAAACTCACAGAGGCAGTTTTACCCTGCCCTACCTACCTCACTATGAGTGAGAGTTGACTTGATTTTGGTGGGTGTGGTTATTTAGTTCTCCTGCGTAGAAGGGAGAATGTTCCCACTGAGTCGCCCTTACCTCACAATCTTGCAGCCTCCACTATCATTTAAATTTGTTTTATTGGGGACTCATACAATTCTTATCATAATCCAGACATACATCTATTGTGTCAAGCACATTTGTATATTTGTTGCCATCATCATTTTCAAAACACTAGCTTTCTACTTGAGCCCCCGGTATCAGCTCCTCATTTTCCCTCCCTCCCTCATGAACCCTTGATAATTTATAAATTACTATTATTTTTTCATGTGTTATACTGATCGATGTCACCCTTCACCCACTTTTCTGTTGTCCATCTCCCTGGGAGGGGGTTATAGATAGATCATTATGATCAGTTCCCTCTTTCTCACCCCACCTTTCCCTTACCCTCCTGGTATTGCTACTCTCATTATTGATCTTGAAGGGCTTATCTGTCCTGGATTCCCTGCGTTTTCAGCTCTTATCTGTATCCATGTGCATGCTCTGGTCTAGCATGGTTTGTAAGGTTGAATTGGGGTCATAATAGTGGTGGTGGGGGGAGAAGCATTAATGAACTAGAGGAAAGTTGTGTTTCAAAAGTGCTATACTGCACACTGACTGACTTGTCTCTTCCTTGTGACCCTTCTGTAAGTCCACCATTTAAAATTATTATTTTATGAGGTTTTATTTGGTTAAGCCACCATCAGTTAATTAGCTGACAAAGAAGTCACTATATGTATTTATTTTTTTCATGTGTTTGTTTGTTTGTTTAGAAGACTCTATTTGGCAAAGCCCCCAAATCCCTTCCCTTCCAAACCGAGATTTTTGTCTCTTATCTCTTCACCTTTTTCTTCTCCCCACTATTCTCATGTAGCCTCTGCTACAGCAAGAACTCATCTTGCCTCTCCAGAAGAGAGGAGGAGGGAGGAACAGAAAAGGTCAAGGCAAAAGAGTAGCTTGAACAGTTATGTCTGCTTTAAACTACACAGCTAAGGTGGCTTTATAGGAGACTCTGAAATAGTCCAAAGCAAATTACTGTTACACTGAGTGTAGCTTGGCCACGAAGCATTCTGGGAAAGTTGAGAAAACCAGGAGTGTCACGGGCTGAGCAGAGGAGGAGGTCCTCCTCTTGAGGAGGTTCAACTGCACAAAAAGACTATCTCAAAAGGTCATGGAAACCCATGATATTGGCATGCACAGGGCTATACATGCCCACCAACATGAAGTTACAATTCAGTGTTACTGAGTTCTGACAGAGGTCAGAATCTTAATAGGGTGGCAGTCACACATTACTGAGTGCTAACTACAAATGCTACCATCCATCCATCAGTGTATTGGCAATGGGAGCTTAGGTGCTTGTATTACTGGAAGCTAATCCACCAATATTCCAAATAATATCAGGGACACCCAAGGTAAAAAGGTTTTAGTGACACTTCCAGACTAACACAGACTAGGAAGGAGGGCCTGGTGATGTATTTCCAAAAATTAGCCAAAGAAAGCTGTGATAGGTTTATTGTGCCAAGCTGGCCAATGAACACGTGTGGGATTAATTGAAGGGCGGAGAGATAAATGGTTTGGCGAGCTTCACCTTTCGTGTCTCTTGCGCTTTGATGATCAGACCAGTGTGTGGCTGCCTTGCTTGTTCTGTGCCTCAATATGCAAGCTGTACTACCTGTGGGACACCTAACCTGTACACTGTGTCACTGTCATTTGAGGTTCCTTCAAGACCTGCTTTGCCACGCTACTGGAGTATACATCATTCGGGCTGGGGACTGTCAGACCCTATCATTTGACTGACGGTTGGTGACCTGCCTTGCTGTTTGCTGCCTGTGGCCGGATAGCATGAATTGCTCTACAGAGGTCTACCCAGTGGACCTCAAGACTGGAAGGACTGCCAGTGTATTAGCTGTCTCATGGAAATGAGCTGCACTGAGCCATTTGTACTGCTCTATAGATTAATTAGCTGTTCATTTCTTATGTTATACATCTATCTATATAAATATATATAAAATCCTAAATGTCCTGGTTTTAGAGAACTCTGTCTAACATAATTGTTACCAGGAGTGGTTTGAGACAAATAAAATCATAAATATGGGCTTCTTAAATTGGCTCTCTGATTAGGTTTAACAGCACTGATAATGCTAATCCTACCCCTAAAGGCATGGGAGTCTGCCACTCTTACTAATCCATGGTGGGAAGTAGCAAAGCGAATATCTACAGTATCACCCCCAATAGATGAAGTGCTGGCTAAAGGAGAGGCTCTGGGTGATTGTATGTTTTATATTTTCCAGCAGTTTTGTCAGGATGACAAGTATAGGGAAGCTGGTTGGCTGGTCCTCCTTACAATGGAAAGTCTGATTAATGAGAGGGATGGTTTCAGAACCTCAGAAGCGCATCTCATGTGCCGAATAACAGACTTAAAAGCTTCTGCCTGGGCTACAAAGGAGCTGCTTCTCTCCTCTAGTAATAGAGCTGACATTGCTGAGAACCAGGTCCAGAGTCTCACGCAAGTGGCTGAATACAATGTCAGTTGAATTGCAGATCTAAGGCAGTGTCTGATACTAACATAAGGGCATTGATAGGAAAAGGTTGAGACCCTGAAACATGAGATGGGAGCATACAGGCTGATGATCCAGAAGAAGAGGATCCTGAGCCTCTAGAAATGATTGTGCCACCCCAGTCAATAGATCTACCCCTCCCAGCTGTGAGTATTAATCCACCATCAGTAAAACAACCCACACCTGAACAGATTAACCAAACAGTTCAAGCTGAAATGCCAGGTGGGGCTGCATCAGTAGCATTACCTGAGGAAGATACCTCGCAAGATATTGCTGAGAGCACCCAGGAAACACCCTCACCACCCATTATTTCCGCCAGACCTGTAACTAAAATTAAGGCTCAGAAAGCTCCTAAAGGTGAGGTTGAAATGATTACTCAGGAAAAATACAGGTCATATTCACAAAGATCTGCTAGTTTTCTAATACATACAAGCACAAGTCTAGGGACTATCCCTGGGAATGGTTACTAAGGGTGTGGGATACTGGTGCACGAAGTGTAATATTAGACCGGTCTGAGTTTCTGGATAGGGGACCCCTAAGCACAGACTCTTCTTTCAATGTCTCTGCAAGACAGGCTAAAAAAGAATCTAATTCTTTATTTGGTTGGTTCAATGAAGCATGGACTTCCAGATGGCCTAGATTAGACCAACTTGAAGTACCTGACCTACCTTGGTACACTGTAGAGGAAGGCATCCAAAAGCTTAGAGAAATTTGTATGTTGGAATGGATCTATCAGAATATTCCCATAGACCCAAAAAGAGGGTGTCCTGAGGACATACCCTTTACCACAACCATAACAAACAAGTTTGTGAAGTGGGCCCCAGCATCTCTTAAGACTCCTGTAATTTCTATTTTATGTGCACCAGGATTAACAGTGGGCACTGCCCTAAGCAAACTCCGACATTTGCCCAAAATGGGCCTGACTGGTCCCCATGATGGTAGATGGCAGGTGTCAGCACTGAATCAAGAGAGACAGGGTGGGCGTGGTTATAATCGACACAAGGTTTCCGTAGTAATCAAAGCAACCTGTCTCGTGTGGACTTATGGCACTGGCTGCTTAGCCACGGTATCCCTAGGAGTGAAATACATGGGAAACCTACTAAATATTTACATCATCTATCCAGGCAGAAGAATGGTAGATCAGGTGAACAGCAGAATAGAGAGTCATGATTATTCAGTCAATTCCCAGAGCTGAACCCGTTTACACACCTGCAACCCCTTGAATGGGGGTGGGGGGAGGCCAAGTCCCTTTGAAGGAGGACCCTGCTACATCACCGAAGGTCTATACTGTTAGCCTTTCTTCTAGCTTCCCCCAAAGGAACCTGAGGCCTTTCACAAGAGTGACTGTTTATCCTGGGACAGGAAATAATCAAACTTTTGGGGGTTACTGGACACTGGCTCTGAACTGACCCAAAGCGTTTTGGGAGACCCGCAGGAGACCCAACGTGTTTTGAAGGCCCGCAGTCAGAGTGGGGGCTTATAGAGGTCAAGTAATCAATGGCGTTTTAGCTCAGGTACACCTCACTGTGAGAGAAGCCTGTCTAACATAAAAGCTTTATGGAGCAAAACTGAATATTTTCTGACTTGCTTGCTTTAGGTCATCAGATAGGATTCCTTACCAGGGGAAGACATGATATCTGATGAAGTAGCGGGCCAACAAGGGTGAAGAAAACCTTTCATGAAGAATATTAACTCAAGAGTTATCACAGTGGACTTGAACATGCCTGTTACTATGAGAATACCCAAGAGCTGCACCGCACTTCCATTTGTTGTATATGGTGTGACAGTTACATAATCTCCTGTCAAGTTTCGAAGGGGTAGAGTCCAGTCTGTGTAACAAGTCATAGCCAATGAAGCCTCTGTGTGGGCCTGACCTTCTCCTGAGGATTCTGGGAACTCCTGTCTTCCTCCCGGGAGGTGGGACACACACACACACTCTCTCTCTGCTTCGCCTTCCTGTTGACAAGCCACACGGAGTCACGTTGATGGCATTCAGAGCCCTGGAGATGCTTCCACCACCACTGGACCCACAGGACTTTCTACCTACCGGCCTGTGATCTTCATACATGGACTTGATCTGCACTTGGCTGAGGTATTTTTTTTAACAATTTATTAGGGGCTCATACAACTCTTATCACAGTTCATACATATACATACATCAATTGTATAAAGCACATCTGTACAGTCTCTGCCCTAATCATTTTTTTCTACTCTTTTCTTTTTTTACATTTTATTAGGGACTCATACAACTCTTATCACAATCCATACATATACATACATCAATTGTATAAAGCACATCCATACATTCCCTGCCCCAATCATTCTCAAAGCATTTGCTCTCCACTTAAGCCCTTTGCATCAGGTCCTCTTTTTTTTTCCCCTCCCTCCTCTTTCCCCCCTCCCTCATGTGCCCTTGGTAATTTATACATCGTTATTTTGTCATATCTTGCCCTATCCGGAGTCTCCCTTCCCCCCCTTCTCTGCTGTCCCTCTCCCAGGGAAGAGGTCACATGTGGATCCTTGTAATCAATTCCCCCTTTCGAACCCACTCACCCTCCACTCTCCCAGCATTGCCCCTTACACCCTTGGTCCTGAAGGTATCATCCACCCTGGATTCCCTGTACCTCCAGCCCTCATATGTACCAGTGTACAGCCTCTGCCCTGATGCATAATTACTTCTTGATATAAAGCTCTCTTACATACATAAGTGTCTCTGGATTTGTTTCTCTAGACAACCCAGACTAACACAATGGGTCTCTATGAGTCAGAGTCAAGTTGACGACACCAATCCATCTATAAATCTAACTATAAATGAAGGCCTGTTCTAAGTGCTACACAAAGATTTGGTCACTTGCTCTTTCAACAATCATAGTGTCAGCCTTATTAGAATGAATGACCTTCTAAAAATGTATGCTTTCCACCCACCTTCATTCCTGATTCTGCCAATCTGCTTTTTGTGTTCATTTTTCCTCTCTCTCTCTCTCTGCCTCTTTCTCAAACACTACTTCTAATTCTGGCAAAAGACCAACACCCTGTCATGGCTCACAGTTTCTAGTGTCCAAAGGCTAGTGTCTCACTTCTACAGTGTCATTTCCAAAGATTCCAGGTCCCTGAGCACTGAGAGGGCGGCTGGTAGCCCTCACAACCCCTGCACTTCTGAAACCATCCCTGTGTGCTGGGGAGTCCTGCAGCTGCATCTGCACAGTGACTGCCCTCTATTTAAAGACTGGAAGTCGTGGGCTGGATTCCCCCAGCTATCCCACCTCCCCTTGCTCCTTGTGATTACTCACGAAGGAGGAAGAACATTTTGGTTATATTTACATCTCTTCTGACAACACAGCAAACCAAGCCAAAGGGTGTTTTGCTTTCATGAATCTAAAAATATAGATTGATGTGAATTTTAATAGCCATTATAAGCTAGTAAAACCCAGTTTTCTTCCATAAACCTCCTCTACTGCTGCTGCTGCTGCTTTTCTTTCTTTTAACTCTCTGCAGCAGATAACAGCAAACTGAAAGAAGGAAAATAGAGGCTCCAACGCACAAGCTCTTTATGCCAGAATATTCGGGCCCACAGTTTAGCAATCCATAACACAGAGCCTGATGTCTAAACATATAAGACTGCAAAGAAATACTTTCTTGAAAACAAGTACATAAATGAAATCTCCTTCAGGAATTCATTCTTAAGAAGGCAAGCAAATATATTCGACACGTGATATAAAATGAACCATTTATGTAAAATTCACACATTATAAACATGTGCAGATTTATACACACTCAGACATGCATATAGACATTGAGGATAAAGGCTTGATGGCTATAAAACGAAATGTCGATGGAGATATCTATGGGAGATGAGAGTAAGGCTATTTTTGTGTCTTTTCCTTATAATGTGCATCTTCTAGCTTTCTAGCAAGCAACAAATATTGAATTTTTCTCAGTATCAAAACAATATAATTTTTAAAAATTACATTCAGGACACTTGTTCACTGCCCAAATATAAATATATTCTATAATCCAAAAGTCAGTGGGCTAGAAGTATAATGAGGCCCCAGAAACTAGAAATGTAATGATTACATTATGTGGAAGTACTGCCAGGCAAGGATAGTGAGACCTAGTTTCATGTACTTTGGATGTGTTGTCAGGAGAGACAGTCCTTGAAGAAGGACATCATACTTGGTAGCGTGGAGGGGCAGCAAAATAGAGGAAGGCTGCCAAGATGGTTTGACACCGTGGCTGTAACATAGGCACAATGGTGAGGATGGCACAGGTCTGGGAAGTGTGCCATTCTGTTGTACACAGGGTCACAAATGAGCTGGAACGCCTTAGGCTTCATAGACATGACATCGAGCAGGTTCGCTGTGAGTCAGAAACAACCCGACAGCACCGAACAGAAACAACGGCCTCCCTTGAGTAATGCAAATAGTTAACATGTTTGGCTGCATACTTAAGGGTTAGCAGGTTAAGGTCACCCAAAGGTGCCTTCCAAGAAATCTCTGGCAATCTTCTTGTGAAAAACCAGCCATCAGAAATGCTAATGGAGCACAGTTCCACTGTCGCCTACATGGAGGCACCATGCATTAGAACTGACTCTACAGAAACCACTTTGGTTTCCTGCCTCCTTGACATTTAAAAAGATGAAAGAGGTATGAGGGGTTGCTATACATTTCATATTTCTGATAGGGCTGAGTCCTTGGCCTCTGCCAATTGCTGGCCCTGGGCCATAGCCAACCTTTGGGGGCCTAGAGGTTCCCAGGTGTGCGACACTGGGCTGGACTGGATGATCCACCTAGACCTGAGCTCAAGCACTTCTAAAGTATCCACCCTGCCTCCTCAGCAGAGGCTCCTTCATTTGTGTCCTAGTGCTCACACTGGTTCACCAGCACCTAGACATTAGTAGCACACAAGTTGAAGAATGCAGTCAATATCAAAGAATTGCCCGTGTAGAAAATGTTGAATTTGTATATTATCTGCACTGTATTATTCTAAACAGCAACAATAAAATAGGATGGATTTTAAAATATGTCAGGAAATCATGTTAGGGTCCCATTGGGATGAGAAATGAAGCGGTCCTAGGGTAGGGAGGGATGATGGTAAATTCACTCAATAACTCTGGGAGGGGAGGAAGGTGGTGAGTGGAGCGGCATGACTAAATTTTAATTTCTGGTGAATATTGTGCCATTTAACTTGGTCACAAATTAAAGCAAACAGTAAATTTTGTTTCATTTGGCATGACCTTTTATCTTTTTATATAGATTTATCACATTCAGTTCCCCTTCTGTCTCACAACACACACCACTCTTAGAAGTTCTCTGGGAACAGAAAAGCTTCACTGTGACTCAACACGTGTGCAAGGCAGAACAGGTTAGGACTCAGGAGGCACAGGAGCAGTATTGCTTAGGAACACTGTGCATGTCTGGACTTTCTCAAGGAGCCTCTGGCTGACACAGATGGTTAAGCAATCAGTTTGGAAGTGTGAATCCACATGGCCACCCCTTGGTGAGCCCCCCAAAGACAGGCCAGGGAGCTGCCGTGCTCACAGGCTTAGAAACTCGACAGAGAAGTTCTACTTGCACACCTGGGCTCATCAGAACTGACTGGATTATAACTAATAACAGCAATTCTGTGTGTTGTGGTTTCATTATGTTGTCTCTCCTCCTCCACAAGCAGAGGAGGCAGCAAAAGAGAGGAAGACCCTCAACAAGATGATTGACACAGTGGCTGCAACAAGGGGCTCCCACAGGAGGACAATTGTGAGGATTGTGCAAGACTGAGTGGCAGCTCATTCTATTGTGTCTAAGATCATTATTAGTTCGAACCAACTTGAGGACATGTGGTAGCTACACAATTTCATGTCAACATGATAAAGAATGAAGGGGTGGAGTCTAGCCTGCCAATCACATCACAACCTCTCTTCGTCCCTGGAGGCAGGACACTTTCTCTTTGTTTCACATTTCTGTTGACAAGCCACATGGAGCCATGCTGATGGCAGCCAGAGCCCTGGATATGTTTCCACTGCCATTAGATCCACAGGACTTTCCACCTACTGGCCCATGATCTTCCTACATTCAGCATCATTGCATGTGCTGCATGAATCTAAAAGGGGATTCATAGGCTAATATAAGACTTATGGGCTATTATCAAACTTATGGACTTGTTCTAGACTGGGCTGGAATGTTTTATTGATGCATAATTATCTCTTGATATAAAGTCCTCTCACACATATATGTGTCTCGGTGTTTGTTTCGCTAATCAACCTGGACTAACACAGGGCCCCTAACAACAACATGTTTGTGGATGCAATCCCATGTGGGAATAGATTTTCCTCTGTTATATCAATGAAGTCAGATTAATGGAGGCGTGTTTCCTTTTGATATATACAAAGAGAAGGTTAGTCACACCAAAATCTCAGCGCAAATGGACAAAAATGGATGCCACATGGAGATCATCAAGAAACCGAGGAGCAGAAGCTGAAAAGAGACCAGGACAACCAACTCCCCAGAACTGGCACCCCAAATGTGGAGAGGGGCAGCAACAAAGCGAAAGACCCTCTGAGAGATGGAGTAACACAGTGGCTACAACAATGGGCTCAAGCAAACGAACAATGAGGATGTTACAAGACTGCGCAGTGTTTCGTTCTATTGTGTACAGGATCACTAGGGGTCAGGACTGACTCAATGGCACCTAAGAACAACTGTGAGAAATGGATTTTTATCTGTTAAAACCTTCCCTCTGTGGCATTTCCATTATAGCAGCACTAGATAACTAAGACACCTTGACCACCCTACAGAGTAATTTTACTTTGGACATGTGGGGTAGCCAGGAATTGGAATCAACCTATCATAGCTCACAACAGACTTCCAAGCACAGAAAAGAGTCCTCCTCTGCTTCTCTCCCTCCATCTACTGAGCCCCAGCTTCGCTGATTCCCTTTCCTTCCTGCATTCCCACACTCTCTCTATAAAGGGCCTTCCTGCTTACCCTCACCATCTGCACGGCTAAAAGCTGGAAAATGAGAAGAGCATCAGGAACCACCAGAGTCAAGAGAGTTCCTCATGATGAACGGCAGTGTCTTGGAGGACCAGTGTAGAAGTGCAACTCCAAGTAAAAAGAAGGAAGGAGACAAGCTCCCTGCATGTGAGCATGCATGCTCCATATCGGCAGATAGACTTTAGGAAGGAAAGATGTGGTAGATCAAGAAAATAAGCACCGAGCTTTCTGGCCTCATCACACCAGGTTCCCATATCCCATCAATACCCACCGGATTCAAGGGACAGGCTGGCATGGACAGATAGTAAATGTTGAACATGCCTCTCCCAATATCTTGACACCTAATGAGACCCCAGAACCTCAGCACAACCTCTCATGGGGAAAGTTCAGGGACGGCAGGGATTTTCCAACTTTCCCATTAAGCGAGGATGCTAATGTCAAAATTAGGTCAATTCATGGGCTATAGAGTTGCAATTTCTCTTCCAACCAAGATTCGGAGATTAATATTCCTTGTAATGGCACTTGATGTCAGACTATAAATTTCATTTCTTCCAATTTGATTCTTCAATGGTAAGTGTCTTCCTGCTATTAAAAGCTGAGCCCTCTGGATGCCGCCTTCCATGAGTAATTATCAGAGCAGAGTAAAGCTACCTCCACAGGCACTCTGAGGTGCAATCCGGACAGCAGCACAGAAATGGAGACGTTAACCACTGAAGGGCCAAGATGATGATGGAGAGACTAATACAGAGGTCATTTTGGGGACAGTTTTTCCACTCATGTCAGCAAAGAGAAAAGAAAGAAGAGGGCAGTGAGCCAGCCCAAACCAGCATAATACCCAATCCATGGCCCCAAAGTTTCCCTATGCAGCTCACAGAATGTTACAATAAATGATACAATCTACAACATTCCCCCCAAAATCATTAGTTCTCTGCAGATCAGTAGCACACTTCGGAGTCCAGAGTTGTGGGGAGGGAGGCAGGCAGAGCTTGATTTACTTTCCACCAGACTTCCAGAGAGTAGCCCCACAGAGGTGGGAGGCTGAGCAGAGATGCTGTGGAGATGGCAGCTTTCGGAGCACAGAGTACAAAACCACACATGAAACGGAATGCTAGCTCCTGATTTTGCAAGAAACTTGAAAATGGGACCAATTGTCCCACCTTTGCTGCCCTTCTTTCCTATTCTCTAGAATTTCACTCCATTCAATTAAACACCCCTTTACTAACCCCTAATTGCTCTCTCTAGGGGCCAGGGGGCATAGTGATTGTGCATTGGGCTGTTAGCCTCAAGGTCAGCAGATCAAAACTACCAGTCACTCCTTGGGAGAAAGACAAGGCTTTTTACTCCCTTAAAGAGTTGTACTAAAGAGGATAAGGGGAAGGTGTGGGAAGAAAGAGAAAACCAATCACAAGTATCTACATATAACCGCCTCCCAGAGGGGTGGACAACAGAAAAGTGGGTGAAGGTAGACAACAGCCCGTGGAAGACATGAAAAAATGCATAAATTATCAAGGGTTCATGGGGGAGGCAGAAGATGAGCTGATACATAATCATATGTAAATGTATTTACATATGTATGTGCCTTTATTTAGACCTTTATAAATGCCCTTTGCCTCCTACTTCTTCCCTCTATTTCCTTTTATTTTCCTCTTGTCCCACTATCATGCTCAGCCTTCATTTGGATTTCAGTAATTCCTCCTGGTTACACTGCCCTTGAACAAGCCCTACCAGGCCTCTTACACCCTCCTTGCCACTGATTTTTGGATCACTGTTGTTCCCTTGTCCCTGGGTTGGTTAACACCACTTCCTTTCCCCCACCTCCCCCTCTCCCCTGTCCCCCGCCAGAACCATTGGTCCTGCTGTTTTCTCCTCCAGATTGTTTATCCAGCCTATCTTATCTAAATAGATCTGCAGAGATAATAATATGCACTAAAACAAGACAGAGCAAAACAAAGCAACAAAGAAAACAAAACAACAACAATAAGCCAGTTACCAAGAAAAAAGCCTGTAAATAGTTCAAGGTCTGTTTGTTGACCTTTAGGCCACGCCCTGGCCCCAAAGTATATTTTTGGTAATCCCTTGGGATTTCCTTGCTCTGCTCCCCTTGCTGTTCTGTTGCATGAACTTAGTGTTTTGCCTCAGTGTGATGGGGATAGATATGGCACAGTTCCCACACAGAGTCTCCAGTGTTGTCCCCTGTAGGGCTATGGGTCAGTGAAGAATGTTGTATCTCACAGTGGAGCCGACTGTACATTGGCTACTCTGAGCAGGGATATCATCCTCAAGGCTTGGTGGGCCAGGATGTGTTCCACTCTCTCTTCCTCCCCTTTCATTTACTCCCTTGTGCTCTGATCAGACATATCCCGCTCCCTGAGCTGTAGCTTCAGTGCTGTCCTCTGAAGTAAATTCTTCTGGGGGAGAGGTGGCTGTCTATGTAGTTGGGATTGAGCCTCCACTGGTTCCCTGCTTCATGCTGGTATGTGCTACTACACACTCTTCCCTTCAACTCTGACCATCCACATATAAGCAAACTTAGTTTTTCAGCATTTACTATGTGCCAGGCACTGTGTTACACCATTTACGGGTAGTACTTCATGCAATCCTCACAATCATTCTGGTAGATGGTACTATCATTCTCCCTTTTGACAGATGCCCAAACAACAAATACCGTATATACTCGAGTATAAGCCAACCAGAATATCCACCAAGGCACCTAATTTTACCGCAACAACTGCATTAAAAATGTGCTGAAATAACTCGGCTTGTACTCAAGTATATATGGTATGACGTGTACGCCCCACTATGCTTCTCTGAAGAGCCTGCTGGTTACCAAGCATGTCACTGCTTCTCAAACACTGGTGTGAATATCTTGAGCACGTCACTTTCAGCACACTACCCTGTTTCCCAACCAACCAGCCTCCTGTGCAGTAGTCTTGTGGATTCACTGAACTCCAAGTGAAAATGACATAGGGATCCTCTCATGACACCCACCCTCTACCTACCATGCCTCTTTCCACTGACAATGTCCTCTCTGATTTGCCTGTCGCCTAGACAAGAGACAAATAGTCCCTATGTCTTAATGGTTTTCACTAGGCTACTTCCTTTCATAAATGGGAAGTCCAAGAAACCCAGAGTTCTCTTTCTAAAAACCATCTCTTCCACCCCAGTTGAGAATAATAAGGCCAGGCCAACCCAGAAGGGTGAGTTGCTTGGTAATTGGAATCACGGGGCCCTGTGTCCTAGAGGCAAACAGGACCTTTTGCTGACCCACAGAGTTATTTCAGAACATGACCCTTAATGACACAGTTCCTCCCTGGAAAGCCCCAGGTTTGGAGCAAGAATAAAGATCATCTTCTCCCCTTCCTTTGGGCTGTAACATCACCTGCCTTATTAAACAATCAATTCCCATCTGTCCCTAAGGTTTCAGGTCATTTCTCCCCCAGACTTTTAACAAAGTCATTTTGGAGTGGGTAAGAGAGTGCTAACCATAAGAATTATTTTCTAACGTTTTTATTGTGAATGACATGAAGATTTACAGAGCACATTACAGTTTTACATCCAGCAATTCACACATAATCTCAATCAACTCATCAACTGCAATCCCCTCAGTGAACCATTGCTTATCCCATGTCCTCACTGTCTAAACTTCTGACCTGGTCCTGGATGAAAGCCACGCCTTTTTCCTCTTAAGTGGCTGATTATTTATTCAAATACAGAGGGGAATTCAGTTTCACACAAGGGATGCTTTATTGTCTTGGAAGTTCCTTCCAGTCTCTTGTATGATTTGGGGTTCTGGTCCACACTTTCTCCTACTCTGTGCAGAACCTTCGAATGTAGCCTCTTCAGAGCAGTGGGCATAGCTAGAGAGGCATCATCTAGCACTCTGGCCTCAGGATTGTAGAGACGGCTGCTTGCATCGCCCATTCAGCTATTGGACTAATTGTTCCATTTTTTTCACCCTTCTTCCCTCTGGATAGGGAAGAACCACCAATTGCACTTTAGATGGGTGTTCACCAGTTTTTACCATCCCAGATGCTACTCATCAGAGAAGATGAAGGATATTGTCTTTGTGAACTTTGTTATTGACCAATTGAATTAAGTGTTCACCCAAGACTATGGCCCTGATCCAAGAGATCCACCAACTCATTTCCTCAAGGTCTTTGGGATTTCTAAGACGTGTTAATAACTTTATCCCTGTGTGCTCCACCACATTCATGGAAGCAAATATACATCTACACCTATCCTCTATCAAACCTAGATATAGTCATGGGTCTATCCCCACTCTCCCTCTCCCACTTGTGCAGCCTACATGTCTATGTAAGCATCTACTGCAGATCACCACTGTTGCAGGATTGTGTGTGCAACAATTGTTCCCTCTGTTGATGTCTGTGTTAGACAGGGTTCTCTAGAGAGACAAAACCAGATTGCTAATAATTATAGATAGATAGATAGATAGATAGATAGATAGATAGATAGATAGATAGATAGATAGATAGATAACACAAGAAATGAACTGTTAAATTGTGAGTCTGGGGAAGATGGGGACAGGGACACCGGCATACTCTGAGAGCTCCTCCAAACAAAGCGGGATTGGCGACCAGGTAGCTAAATAGTAAGAGTCTGGTGAGTGAAATATCCCCCTGGGACAGCACCCCAGTCCTACCCCACATATTTGTCCTGAGCAGGGGTCTAGGTGAAAGAGGACCGGACTAGTGGGACATCTCTGGCCACTAAGCTGCCGTGAGCTCACTGGCGACCGGCCTAGGCTCCATCCCCAAACCGGACGCTAGCCCAGAGCCGCTTGCCTGCCCTGCCTAGACAGGCGCAGCAGGTCACGCTCCCCTACTCCAGCGGCCCACTCCCCACTCGCGGAGCCCCACTGGGAGAGAAGCTTTCCTCTCCCGCAGTTCCCCTCTCCCCGCAGGGCAGCGATCTGCCCTCGGGCCCACGTCCCTCCCTCCATTCATCCAAGCTCAGGGGAGCGGACCCGCGGGTTGTCTGGTGACCCCCACGGAGGACCATCCACCCGCAACGCTGCCGCGGACCTCTCCACTTGCCCTCCGTGCGCCGGCCTCCCACCCCCGCCCGCCCCCGCCAGCCCCTGGCAGCCTAGCGCCAGCTCCACTCCTGGCGGGGACCCTGCGCTAAGCACTTCCCGCCAACAGGAGCCATAGCCCAACCCACGCCTGTCCCGGACCCTGAGCTTCCGCGGAGCGCCGCGCCCCGCGCTGCTGAGTCTGCCCACCAAGGGCCCCTCCCTGCGCAAGGCACAAGAGTAGGTGCCCTCCCCAGGGTGCTGCGGGGACCCCGGCGGCGGCGACTCTGAGCCTGAGCGGAGAAAGGGCGCCATTGCCCCCTGCGGTTTCGCGCCAAGCCTCCTTTGCACCAAAAGGGCGGAGAGCGAACACCATTGTTCCCTACAGTGTCGCGCAGCTGCCTGCGCAGCTATCCGAGGGGCCTCGCCGTGCCCGCTCACAGCCCGGGCAGATCAAACATTCCACCTGCAGTGGAGCCTGGGACTCGGCTTTGCAGTCCCTGAGGAGCCATCAGTGAGCTCCAGCCAGCTCTCACCACCTGGGGCCCTGTTGGGTCCCCAGTGCCAGCCCTAAGCCTGCCGCAGCCCGCCCCAGCCACCCCAGGAGACATCACAGTGGCCTGAGCCTCGGCACAATAAGGTTACTCCTGTCTCCCAGAAGCATGGGGCCTATTAAAGGATCAAGGAAAAATCAACAGACCACATCACTCCCAACAAAAAAATCAGAGAAACGAGGCACTTTAACAGACCTAACGTCACTCATAGAAGAAACAGATATAGATCTGCTTGCAGTAATACAGGAGCTAAGAGAAGCAAACCAAAATAAGGATGCAACAATAGAAGGGATGAAATGCACAATAGAGGGGATGAAGTCCACAATAGAAGGGATGAATACTATCCACCAAAAGGAACTGCAGAAACTAACAGAGGAGGTAGCAGAGGCCACACAAAAGGTCACAGAAGCTATATCTAGGCTTGAGGAGGCTGAGAACCGTATCAGTGAACTCGAGGACGCTCAAACCAAACGAAGCAAGCGAGAAAAACAATCAGATAGGAAAATTAAAGAAACAGAAGACAGCCTGAGATCAATGACAGATGCTATGAAGAGGAATAATATTCGAATAATCGGTCTACCGGAACACAACATAACACACAAATCGACCGCCAAGATAGCAAAGGAATTCCTGGAAGAAAATTTCCCCAACCTAACAAAGGAAAATCCGACTCTCATACAGGAAGCAGAGAGGACGCCAGCTAAGCTAAACACCAAGAAGAACACGCCAAGGCATATAATTGTAAAATTAACCAACTTAGAGGAAAAAGAGAAAATTCTACGAGCATCAAGAGAAAGGAAGACAGTCAGATACAAAGGAGCGCAGGTAAGAATATGCTCAGACTTATCAGCAGAAACCATGAAGAGGAGGAGAGAATGGAGCAACATCTTCCAAAAACTGAAAGATAAAAATGCCTCCCCCAGAATCCTATACCCTGCCAAGTTATCCATTAAGATAGAGGGTAAGATAAGGGTCTTCCAGGACAAGGAAGAACTCAAAAAATATACTGCAAGTCACCCGACCCTGCAGAACATACTGGCTGACTCACTAGGGCCAGAAGATCAAGCTCCAACTAAAACCACCAGGAGACCACCATATAGCCCATCTCCATCTAGAAGCCAACATGCCAGCAACACGTACCAGGACAACACGGTCTCAGATGGAAAAGAGGACAGGATAGAAACCCTCCACTCAAACGCAGTACACTGATATGAAGGAAGATAAGCAAAGACCCAAAACACAAAACAGAATATGGCAACCATGAAGCCAGAGATTGTAATAATCACTCTGAATACAAATGGGCTCAATTCATATGTTAAAAGAAAGAGGCTGGAGGATTGGATTAGAAAACATAACCCATCAATCTGCTGCCTGCAAGAGACACACCTTAAGCAAGCAGACAAGCATATGCTGAGAATAAAGGGCTGGCAGAAAGTTTACCAAGCAAATGGTAACTCCAAGAAGGCAGGAGTGGCTATCTTAATATCCGACAAAATGGATCTCAAGATCCAAAACATAAAAAGAGACAAAGAGGGACATTACATAATGCTCAAAGGCTCAGTAAACCAGGAAGCAATAAGCGTACTGAATATTTACGCACCTAATAATGGTGCGGCAAATTTCGTCAAACAAACTATTAAAAAATGACAGAAGAAATCACGGAAACAACAATAATAGAGGGGGACTTCAACACTCCACTATCAGAGAAAGACAGGTCACAGGGAAAGAAGCTCAGCAAAGAGACCAGAGAGCTAAACAATGTAATTAGGCAACAGGGCCTGATAGACATCTATAGAGCCTTTCATCCAAAAGCAAAAGGTTTCACATTCTTCTCCAATCCACACGGATCTTTCTCAAGAATAGATCACATGCTGGGGCACAAGGCCAGCCTGAGTAAATTCAAACACATAGATATTATCCAGACGTCTTTCTCAGATCACCATGCCATAAAGCTGGAGATTAATAGGAGGGCACCCAGAAAAGCAAGGGCCACCAATTGGAGAATAAACAACGATCTCCTGCGACATGAATGGGTTAAGGTCCAGATCAGAGAGGATATCAGGAAGTTTCTAGAAACTAATGAGAACGAGCATACAACATATCAAAACTTATGGGACACTGCAAAGGCAGTTATCAGAGGTAGCTTGATATCACTGAATGCATACCTGAAAAAAGAAGAAAGGCATGTGACAGATATGTTAACACAAAACCTCCAACAACTAGAACAGAGTCAACAGAACTACCCCTCCAATAGCAAGAGAAAAGAAATAATAAAAATCAGAGCGGAGTTAAACCAGTGGGAAGACAAAAGAACAATGCAAAGGATTAACGCAACTAGAAGCTGGTTTTATGAATGAATTAATAAAATTGACACTCCCCTGGCAAAGCTTACCAAAGATAGAAAGGAGCAATCATCAATAGCCAGGATGAGGGATGAATCGGGGGCAATAACAATGAGATAAAAAGGATAATCACAAAGTACTATGAAGGTTTGTATTCTAATGAATTCAGAAACCTGGAAGACATGGATAAATATTTAGAAAAACAATCTATCCCTAGATTATCTGAGACAGAGATCAAGAACCTCAACAAACACATAGCGAAGGAAGAAATAGAGAGTGTCATCAAAAACCTACCAAGGAAAAAGGCCCCAGGGCCAGATGGCTACACGGCAGAATTTTACCAAACATTCAGGGAAGAGCTGACACCGATCCTCCACAAAGTATTCCATAACATAGAAAAGAACGGCAAGCTCCCAAACTCATTTGACGAAGCCAGCATTACTTTGATACCCAAACAGGGAAAAGACCCCACAGGTGTAGAGAATTATAGACCAATATCTCTAATGAACATAGATGCAAAAATCCTTAACAAAATATTGGCCAATAAAATACAAAGGAACATCAAACATATCATTCACCATGACCAAGTAGGATTCATCCCAGCGATGCAGGGATGGTTTAACATCCGAAAATCCATCAATATCATACACCACATCGAGAAGAAAAAGGATAAAAACCATATGATAATATCCATAGATGCAGAAAAAGCATTTGACAACATCCAGCACCCATTCCTAATCAAAACACTCATGAAGATAGGATTGGAAGGTAAGTTCCTCAAGCTCATACAAGCTATCTATGAAAGACCAACAGCCAACATCATAGTCAATGGAGAAAAGACAAGAACAATACCACTGAAAAAGGGTACAAGACAAGGATGCCCCCTGTCCCCTCTTCTATTCAATATCGTTTTGGAGGTTCTGGCTAACAACATAAGACAGCGGAAGGACATCTAAGGGATCCAGTTGGGAGAGGAGGAGGTGAAACTATCGTTATTTGCAGATGACATGATCCTATACATTGAAGACCCCCAAAACTCCACAGTTGGAATACTTGCAGCAATTGAGGAATATGGAAGAGTAGCAGGATACAAGATCAATAAACAGAAGTCGGTAGGGTTTCTATACACATCGGACAGGGCCATGGAAGAGGCGATTAAGAGGGAAGTACCCTTCACAGTAGCCAAGAACAAAATGAAATACCTAGGAATATACTTAACAAAAAATACTAAAGACCTTTATAAGCATAATTATAAAACCCTATTACAGGAAACCAAAAGTGACCTTCACAAAAGGATGAAGCTCCCCTGCTCATGGTTAGGTAGGCTGAACATAGTAAAGATGACAGTTCTTCCTAAAGCACTCTACAACTTCAATGCTATACCAATCCAATTACCATCAACCTTCTTCAAAGAATTGGAAAAACTGACCACCAACTTCATATGGAGAGGGAAGAAACCCAGAATTAGCACAGAACTCCTCAAGAAGAAGGACACAATTGGAGGACTTGCCCTACCTGATTTCAATGCCTACTACACAGCTACAGTGGTCAAAACAGCATGGTACTGGCACAATGATAGACACTCAGACCAGTGGAAAAGAATAGAAAGCCCAGGAGTAAAATCATCAGCATATAGACAACTGATCTTCGACAAGGGTCCCAAAAACTTCAAGTGGGAAGCAGATGCCCTCTTTAATAAGTGGTGCTGGAAACAATGGATATCCACATGTAGAAAGTTGAAACAAGACGTCTACCTCATCCCATGCACAAGAATACACTCAAGGTGGATCACAGATCTAGAAGTCAAACCCCAAACCATCAGGACCATTAAGGAGGGAATCGGGACTAATCTCAGAGCACTGGCCCAGGGAGCAGATAGGCTCACTGCAACAGGGAAGGGGACACACACAGGTGATCTGGAAATCGACAAATGGGATCTAATAAGAATAAAACACCTGTGCACCTCGAAAGACTTTGCCAAGAGGGTGACAAGGCAACCCACAGACTGGGAGAAGATTTTTAGTCAGACAAAGGGCTCATTACTAAAATCTACAACACCATCATGACCTGCAAAAAGAGGAAAACAGTTAACCCCCTAAGGAAGTGGGCAAAAGAAATGAGAAGAACTTTCACTAGAGAGGAGATCAATATGGCCAATAAATATATGAGAAAGTGCTCGAAGTCCCTTGCCATAAGAGAAATGCAAATCAAAACAACCATGAGATACCACCTAACTCCCCTGAGGCTAGCCCAGATCAGTAAATCAGAGAGCAACAAGTGTTGGAGGGGCTGTGGTGAAGTAGGAACCCTTCTCCACTGCTGGTGGTCGTGCAGATTTGTATAGACACTGTGGAAAGTAATCTGGTGATACCTAAAGAAAATGGAAATTGATCTACCTTACGACCCAGCCATCCCTCTACTGGGCATATACCCGGTTGAAGCAGCAAATAAAACACAACCAGTCATATGCGCTCCAATGTTTATTGCGGCACAATTCACAATAGCAAAGACTTGGAAACAGCCTAAGTTTCCATCGATAGACGAGTGGATTAGCAAACTTTGGCACATACACACAATGGAGTATTATGCAGCACTGAAAAGCACCGATGAGCACATGAAACACGTTATTTCATGGGAAGAGCTGGAAGGAATTATGTTAAGCGAGGTAAGCCAGACCCAAAGGGACAGGTACAACATGAGTCCCCTGAGGTAAGTACAATCAGCATGACAGAAATGGGGCATTAATCCACCCAAGGGGAGGGTATGGTTTATATCTCCACAGGGAAAGTGGGACCAGACTTCAACCCAGTGTCGCAAGGTGTGAATGCAATATCCCGGCGTGGAGGAGGGAACCGGTGGAGAGGTCTGGGAGGCTGGCCCCAGCACCATAAATTAAGTGGATTCCTGCCCCTCCCCCGAAAAGAATTTGTTCCAAAGGACGATATTGACTCTGCAGCTATGGGAGATGGACATATTTGATCAGAGCACACGGGAGCAGATGAAGGGGCAGGAGGAGAGAGTGGAGCACAGCCTTGCCCACCAGGCCATGATGATGATGTTCCTGAGTAGAGCAGCCAGTCCACAGAGAGAACAACATGGCTGGCCCTACTATGAGACATGATGCCCCTCAGTGACTAAAGGCGATACAGGGGACAGCACCGGAGACACAGTGTGGGAATTGCACCTGACCTGATCCCACCACACCGAGGCAAATCACTGGGGGAGTGCAGCGGAACAGCAAGGGAATGGAGTGGCAAGGTCCCCAGGGAATGCTGAAAGTGGACTTTGGGGCCAGGGCGTGGTGCCCCAACAGACTGGACTTGAAAACGCTCCTAAGGGCCAGCAAACGATCCCTGAACTAACTACAAGCTTTTCTCTTGTGAACTGTTTTGTTCTGTTCTTTTTCAGTGGTTTGTTTGGTTGTTTTGTTGTCTGGTTGTATACTGTTGCTTTGTGTTCCTCTGTCTAGTTTTCGTGCATGTTAGTGACTCCACAGGTCTGTCTGAATAGGACAGGCTGGATAAACTATCTGGATGAAAAACAACGGGACCGACAGTTCCAGGGGGACTTGGGGTGGGGGGGTAGGGGGGGGTAAGGCAGTGGTGTTAACAAACCCAGGGACAAGGGAAAAACATGGGATCCCAAATGGTAGAGAAGGGGGAGTGGCAGGCCTGGTGGGAAATGATCAAGGGTAAGGTTGCTTAGAAAAGAGGTATACTCTAGCCCAGGTGGCGATGAAGCATGGTAGTAGGGCAGGAGGATGGTCAAGGGAGATGGAGGAAAGAGCTAGGAGTCAAAGGGCATTCATGGAGGTCTAGACAAAGACATGTACATGCAAATATATATAGGAGGATGGGGAAATAGATCTATGTGTCTATATTTATAGGTCAAGTATTAAGGTGGTGGAAGGACCTTGGGCCTCTACTCAAACACTCCCTCAATGCATGAATACCTTCTTTTATTAAATTGGAACTTTATGATGCTCACTCTCTCGACACAATGGCTGGAGCCAAAGTGGGTGAACAAGTAAATGTGGTGAAGAAAGCTGATGGTGCCCGGCTATCAAAAGAGATAGTGACTGGGGTCTTAAAGGCTTGAAGATAAACAAGCGGCCATCTAGCTCAGAAGCAACAAAGTCCACATGGAAGAACACACCAGCCTGTGTGATCGAGTGGTCCCAAAGGGATCAGTTACCAGGCATCAAAGAACAAAAAATCATATCATTGACTGCACACCTCCATGATAGGATCGCTGAAGACAAATGGGTGCACAAGCAAATGTGGTGAAGAAAGCTGATGGTGCCCGGCTATCAAAAGAGACAGTGTCTGGGGTCTTAAAGACTTGAAGGTGAACAAGCGGCCATCTCGCTCAGAAGCAAATAAGCCCACATGGAAGAAGCACACCAGCCAGTGCGATCACGAGGTGCCCAAGGGACCAGATATAAGGCATCATGCAAAGAAAAAAAGATATAAGTGTGTGTATGTATGTGTATATATGTGTATATGTATATATGTATGTGTATATATATATCATATTAAATAAAGGGGGAAGTGCAGAGTGGAGACCCAAGGCCCAAGTGTCGGCCAATGGAGATCCCCTCATAGAGGGGTTTAGGAGAGGAGATGGGTTAATTAGGGTGTGAGGTAGTATCGATGAAGTACACAGCTTTTCCCCAGATCCTGGATGCTTCCTCCCCCCAACTACCATGATCCGAATTCTATCTTGCAGGGCTGGATAGGACAGAGGCTGTACACTGGTACATATGAGGGTTGGAGGTACAGGGAATCCAGGGTGGATGATACCTTCAGGACCAAGGGTGTGAGGGACGATGCTGGGAGAGTGGAGGGTGAGTGGGTTGGAAAGGGGGAACTGATTACAAGGATCCACATGTGACCTCTTCCCTGGGAGAGGGACAGCAGAGAAGGGGGGAAGGGAGACTCCGGATAGGGCAAGATATGACAAAATAACGAGGTATAAATTACCAAGGGCATATGAGGGAGGGGGGAAAGGGGAGGGAGGGAGGGGGAAGAGGACCTGATGCAAGGGGCTTAAGTGGAGAGCAAATGCCTTGAGAATGATTGGGGCAGGGAATGTATGGATGTGCTTTTTACAATTGATGTATGTATATGTATGGATTGTGGTAAGAGTTGTTTGAGTCCCTAATAAAATGTAAAAGAAGAAAAGAGAAAAAAATGATTAGGGCAAAGACTGTACAGATGTGCTTTATACAATTGATGTATGTATATGTATGAACTGTGAAAAGAATTGTATCAGCCCCAATAAATTGTTAAAATAAAAAAAAATTTTTTTAATTGTATACAGATAGATAAATATATAATACAAGAAATGAACAGTTAAATTATAAAGCGGTACAAATGGCTCAGTGCAACTCACTCCCATGAGAGAGTTGTGAGACACTGGCAGTCCTTCAAGTCTTGAGGGCCGCCAGGTAGTCCTCTGTAGAGTGATCCAGGCTATCCCAGCACAGGCAGCAAACAGCAAGTCAGGTCACCAACAGTCAGCCAGGTCACCAACAGTCAGTCCCCAGCTCAAGAGATGCAAATTCCAATCATGTGGTCTTAAAGGGACCTCAACTTACAGTGACACAGTCCACAGGCTAGGCGTCCCACACAGGTAGTGTAGCCTGTAAATTGAGGCACACAACAACTAAGGCAGCTGCATACTGGTTCGACGATCGATGATCAAAGAGTGAGAGACAAGAAAGGCAAAGCTCACCGAGCCATTTATCTCTCCACCCTTCAATTAATCCCACTTGTATTTATCGGCCAAGCTGGCAGAGTAAACTATCTCAGTGCCTTTTACTCCATGTTTTTCTCTGTATCCATCATTGCTCCCTAACTTCCTTTTGATTGTATATAGCCTCCTTCCCACAAATTATCACTTGTCTGCCCTCTAGAAACTATCATAACCTCACATGATATTCTAAAGGCCAACTCTGATTACTATCTTGTTCGTGCAATTATACATGCCCATCAGTCAGTTTGTCATAGGGTGGTGGCTTGTGTATTTGCTGTGATACTGGAAAGGATGCCACCAGAATTTAAAATACCCTGATAGCAAACAATATTCATTGTAGCTGCCAGATCAAAACAAACTAGAAAGAAAGGCCTGGCAATCTCCTTCTGAAACTAGCCAATAAAAACCCTATGGATCACAAAAGACTATTAGTCAACAAGAGCAAATCATTGGCATGATCATGAAGACTCAGAAACATTTTGTTCTGTTATGTCCAGTATCATCATAAGTCACTCTTGTTTCCAGTGCCGCTAACAACACTGATATGGGAAGGAAATAGCTAGAGAGAAAAGGAAGGAGGGAGATGCCATTTGCTGAGAACTCCTATGTGTGTAGCCTCTTCAAGACTGATGATGTACAAGACTGACTTACTAGGTACTTGACCAACAGTAGCCTATCTGATCCTGGCACAATACTAGGAAGTGAGCATGATAGTGGGACAAGAGAAAAGTAAAATGAAATTGAGGAAAGAAGTTGGAGACAAAGGGCATTTTAGAGGTCTAAATAAAGGCATGTACAAATATATTTATATATGAGGAAAGGGAAATAGATCTATGTGCATATACTTGTAGGTTTTGTATTAAGGTAGCAGATGGAAATTGGGCCTCCACTTAAGTACTCCCTCAATGCAAGAATACTTTGTTCTATTAAATTGGCATTCCATGATGCTCACCTTCCCGATACAATCACTGGAGGCAAAGTGGGTGCATAAGCAAATGTGGCAATAAGCTGATGGAGCCCGGCTATCAAAAGTTATAGCATGTAGAGTCTTAAAGACTTGAAAATACACCAGTGGCCATCTAGCTCAGAAGCAACAAAGCCCACATGGAAGAAGCACACCAGCCTGTGTGATCATGAGGTGTCGAAAGGATCAGTTATCAAGCATCAAACAAAAAAAAATCATATTGTGAATGAGGGGGAGTACAGAATGGGGACCCAAAGCCCATCTATAGGTAACTGGACACCCCACCCCCTTATAGAAGGGTTACGGGGAAGAAATGAGCCAGTCAGGGTGCAGTGTAGCAATGATGAAACATACAACTTTCCTCTAGTTCCTAAATGCTTTCTCACCCCCCACTATCATGATCCCAATTCTGCCTTACAAATATGGCTAGACTAGAGGATGTACACTGGTACAGATAGGAACTGGAAACACAGGGAATCCAGGACAGATGATCCCTTAAGGACCAGTGGTGAGAGTGGTGATAACAGGAGGGTGGAGGGAGGGTGGGGTGGAAAGGGGGAACCGATTACAAGGATCTACATAGGACCTCCTCCCTGGGGCGCAGACAACAGAAAAATGGATGAAGGGAGACATTGGACAGTGCAATATATCACAAAACAATAATTTATAAATTATCATGGGTTCATGAAGGATGGGGAGGGGGAGCAGGGAAGGAGGGGGGAAATGAAGATCTGATGCCAGGGGCTTAAGTGGAGTGCAAATGTTTTGAGAATGATGAGGGCAATGAATGTACACATATACACCCTTTGAAGGCCTATTTAGGGGCATAATGAGTTGGAGTCACTCAATGGCAGTGGGTTTTCCACAATTCCTCAAGAAAAGAGCCCTGGTGGCACTGTGGTTTAGGATGTGGGGCTGCTAATTGCAAGATTGGCAACTCAGAGCCCCCGCTGCTCTGAGGGAGCAAGATGAGGCTGTCCACACCATAAGATGGAGAGTTTTGGAACACCTACATTGGGATTATTAAGAGTCAGAACTAATTCACTGGCAGTGGGTCTGGTTTTGAGTAAGTGATTCCTCAAGAAGGGAGTAAGACAGGCAGAAAGGAAGGAGGAAACAGGGAGGAGACAAGAGGGAGGGAGATGGGCCGAAGGAACACTTATGGTGCCGGCTCTCTAAGGTCAGAACAGATTCCACCATGACAACAGGTTGGCCTTCTCTGGTTTTTGTTGAATACCCCAAGACATGAGTTCATCTTTTCAGATAGCCAAGTGGAAAGAACTCTCAAAGTAATTATTATAAAAGCATTTTTTGGTTGTGTCTTAGAAGGCAGAAATCCAAGGAACCTGGCATTTATTTTTCCAGATTCCAGTACAGAGTGAGCGATCCTTTCGGTGGGAAAGTTGGCTTAGCTCACAGCCCCCCTCCATCCTTGCCCTAGAGAAAGGTGTGCCAGGCAGGAGCACACACACACACCAGGCCCCGCAAGGGCCACAACAATGTGTCAGCTCTGCCTCCTGTATTTCTGGTGGCTACAGACAGCGTGCGGATCCCTTTACAAAAACAACAGAGCTGCTTGGCGCTTGGGCACTCAAACATCAGGGAATTCAACTGAGACAATGAATTGACCTATCCTAGCCAAAAGCCTGTTTGAGACTCATAGAATTTAACAGAACCATGCTGTCTGCCCACTCCCTGATTCCATTTAGTCTTCCCAGTGTTTGTTAATTTGGATAATCAGAAATGCATAGACACAGAGCATGCTATGGAAGCTTTTCACAGAAGTGCCTTCACTAATCTAAATTGGGTTATAGATAATGTGTTAGTCCAAGTTAACTACAAATTCATAAACACTCATGTGTGTATAAGAAAGAGCTTTACACCAAAGAGTAATTGCATATTAAGAAACATCCTAGTCCAGTCCAGATCAAGTCCATAAGTACGATATTAGCCCATATGTCCCATACCAGTCTATAAATTCCTCTTCAGACTCATGAAACACATGCAATGATACCAAGTGCAGGAAGATCACAGGCCAGTGGGTGGAAAGTCGTGGTGGAAGCATCTCAGCGCTGGCATGGGTCTCCACATGGCTCCTCCAGCTCCAGGGCTCTGGTTCTATCAGTGTAGCTCCATGTGTCATGTCAGCAGGAAGACCGAAGCAGAGAGTGTGAGTCTGGCCTCCAGTGAGCTATTTGTCTCCTTTTTCTCCCTAACACCCCCAAATGAGGTAATAAAGTTGTGGCCTGATTGACAGGCTAAACTCCACCCTTCACTCTTAATACTCTCAAATTGACACCAGATGATATAACTACCACAGATAACTCCCTAACTCTTAGAGAACAGCAGCATTAGTGAAAAATGACTCAAGATTCCCATCTTGCCAGAGATATAACTAAAGACATTACCCATTACATTTCTTCATGTCATGATACAAATTTATTCTTCTGAAAATGATAGAATTTTAGTCCCATCAGGAAATGCTAGAAGCACTACTGGTAGTTCTGTTGGCTTCAACTTCCAGAAAGGTTGGCATTAAATTTGTGTTCAAATGAAATCGCTCCACACTGTACACACACACACACACACACACACACACACACACACACACACAAATGATTCTGAAGTCAAATTTAAAGTCAGAAAGTAGATCAGTGGGTGACAGCAGCTAGGGGTAGAAACAGAAAATGACTTCAATTGGGAACTAAGTTCCTTCGAGGGGTGATAGAACTGTCCTGCAATTACATTGTGCTGGTGGTTGTAGAGTTCTATCAGTGTGCTAAAAATCATTGAATAATACTCTTAAAATGAACAGATGAAATGGCAAGTAAATTGCACCTCAGTTAAGCTGTTGTTTTGCTTTTCAATCAATTTGAGATGAATCATAGACCTAAACATGAATGGCAGAGCAATGAAACTTCCACAAGAAAATGAAAGAGAATATTGTCTTGATCCTGGAGTATGCAAAGCCCTGAAACAAAATACAAGAAGTACTGGCTAAATAAGAAAAACAGCAATAAAATGAACTTCATCACAATTAAGAATGTGTGCTAGACAAAGGACTTCATTAAGATAGTAGCAAGACAAACTTCTGGCTGGCAATACCTGGAGTACTTATATCTGACAAAAAGTCATGTCCAGAATATATCTTTTAAACTCCTACAGGTAAACAAATAAATGGCAAGCAATCCTATTAAAACTATGAGCAGGAGACTTGAGCAGGCAGTTGACTTAAGAATATAGATCTCCAATTGACCAATAAGCCTGTGTAAAGACAGCAGCATTACAACTATTCCTACTTCTATGACTCCATCCCTCCCCATTTGTTTAATGTTTTGATCTGGGCTTGTCTTTTATTTCACTTGTTAGATGTGTAGATATTTGTAATCAATCAGACTCCAACAGGAAGCAGATGTCATGTTCAAATTAGGATAATTCAAGATTGTTCCATAATGGGTATGAACTGGATGGAAAGAACCACCAGGGGTGTTGTAGGAGCCAGATAAAAAAGTAACAGAACTGTCTCTCTCACACACACACACATACACACACACACACACACACACACTCAACAAATGCAAAGGAATATGGGTGGGAGCAGGAACTGAAACTCAACCCAGAATCATATAGAAGAACCACCTGAAGACAAAGTCTGGTCCAAGAACACAACCCATCAGAAGCAACCTCTCAAGTGGGAGCCAGGAAAAAATACTATCCTCTCTCCATGCCTGTAGTCTCCTGAGGGGAGCCCACACTGGCTGAGCCCACCTGGAAACCAAAGGACCAGGCAGGTCTTCTCTCAACACCATCCAGCAGGGAAGAGAAGGGTGGAATGTTGCTCTGGAGAGGCCAACAGAAGAGGACAGCACTGTGTTATAAGGTGCAGGGAATGAACAATGAGCAAACACTATAGTCAGTAAAACTATGCTCCTGGGACAGGGAAAAGGGATTCTCGGAAGACATTGCATTAGCTTTCCATAAGCAATTTATGAAAGAGAAGAAGGAAGACGGAGAAAGGGTAATGGTTCATTACTCTATACCTAACCAAGATAAGACCCTACAGAATTTGTTTTCTATTGATCAGACATAGAGCTGACTCCTGTCCAAAGGGAATGAGACATTTTCAAGAGTAAATGATGCAACTTCTTCAGAGGAGCTTGGTCCTTCTCAAACTTACTTTGGAGCCAGCATGTGGTCACTTAGGGGAATTATCAACACACCAAACTATAAAGTGAACCTCTTTTTGTCTGCAGGTATTTCTTGGTTTGAAAACCTAGCGGGTGAGGGGTGGGGAGGGCAGACTCTTTGGTCTCTCCTCTGCCTTACCTCCATCACAGCATGCATCTGGCCTACCCAGCCCTCCCCCATGAACCTCTTCTGTCTATCACACTTCCCACTCCACTGCTCAACCACAGTTTCCATTAGTGCAGGATCCAAGACGCTGGCTACATTGATTTTCTTAAAAGGTTTTAAAAGGCTCGGTCAAGATGTTCACTGACAAGTTCTTCCATTTCACAAGGCTCAGCCTGTAAGATGAGCTGGGATGGTGCATATTCAGTTGCTTCCCAGTCTAAACCTCACCACATTGTGGGCACAAAGCAAAGTCAAGCTATTCTAGGTAGGAGACTTGCCGGAACCACAAATCATGTTTATTTACTAATGCATGTCTTTTGTCTCCTTCCCTAGATCAAGGCTCACACAAGCAGGAGTCATGTTTGCCTTGTTCAGCATGCATCCTCAGAGCCAAGCACCGTGCCTGATAACTACTTAGCTGACTAAAACTAACTGCTAAACACTCAATTCCACCTCATAGCAACCCTGTAGGACAGGGTAGAACTGCCAACCCCCTACACCACCTGGGTTCCTCCTGGCCCATCCTAGGCCTCCAGAAACCCAGTTGCCATCAAGTAGACACTAACTCATGACAATCCCATGTGTGTCCAGGTAGAACAGTGCTCCACAGGGTTTTTAAAGGCGGGTGTCTAAGTCTTTCTTCCATAGACCTTTCTTCCATGGTGTCTCTAGGTAGTCTCATAACATTTTGGTTAGCAGCTGAGTGCATCCACAGTTTGCCCATGGAGCGGCCACAGTCAGCTAAATGCACACTAAATAAACAAATGGCTGGGTGTGACGTCCTCTCTTGGAGCTCTTGTTGGGTAGCACCTGGCCTAAATCAGCCCTCTCTCTAACCTAGTCATCGCTGTCACCAGGAAGTAAACTTGGTATAAGTTAATGGGGGCTAATAGGTGCTCCAGAACTCTGGTGGCATAGTTATAACAAGTTGAGCTGCTAACCACAGGGTCAGAAGTTTGAAAGCACCAGCCTCTTCATGGGAGGAAAACAGGACTTTCTACTCCAAAAATCCACACAGGCAGCTGTGTGTGTCCTGCCCTATAGGGTGACCATGAATCAAAATTGATTCAATGATAGTGAATTTGGTGGTGGTGATTTTTTTTAATGGGTACCCTTACAATCTCTCTCTGTGTCCCTGAAAAGCTGCAAGGCAAGGTACAAAAGTAGAGTCTGAGACCTTACTTGACATCACAAACTCCATGTTGTACAAAGCCAGGCAGCCCAGTGGTGAGTCCACATTATTTCACCTAGCCCACAGCATCTTCCTGACCACACTGACCAGACCCCACCTTTCTCTGTTCTGCACAGACCTTTGCAATGCTCTCCAAGCCCCACGAACGCAACAATACTGAGCGCTCCTCAGACTTTGGCTACCAGTAAGAAAATACAATTGAGGATTGGATGGAAAATAATTAAATGCTATCTTTTTTAAATTATTGAGAAGTCAACCATGCACGGTACATTTTTTACATCAAAATTGAGTACACATATAAAGTGCTTATTATCCTTAAATATAGTTGGTTAGTTCAAAAAACAAAATGAAGAAAGGCATATCTCGAGTTGTACCCTTTCACTATACTTATTCAATCTGTTTCCTGAGGAAATAATTCAAACAGCTGGACAATATGAAAAAGAACATGGCATCAGAATTGGAGGAAGGTGTACTTATATAATAAAGTGCTTATTCATATTGTCCAGGTATATTAAGAACCTGCAATACACAGATGATAGTCTTGCTTCATGAAAGCTAGGAGGCACTTGCTGATGAAAATCAAAGACTATCGCCTTCAGGATGAATTGCAACTCAACTTAAAGACAAAAAAAATCCTCACCATTGAACCAAAAGACAAAATCATGTTAAATAGAGAAAATGTTTTGTTGTCGAGGATTTTCATATGGATCCACAATCGATGCTCATGGAAGCAGCAATCAGGAAATCAAACAAGGTATTGCACTAGGCACATTTGAAAGCTGTCCCTCAGAGGACTAAGATACCTGGTGCAAGCCATGGCATTTTCCATCACCTCATCCACATGTGAGAGCTGGGTAATGACTAAGGAAGACCACGGAAAAACTTATGCATTCGAATTTGATGTTGGCCAATCCAGCTAGACCGGAAAACATACATTGGTACAGATAAACACTCTCGACGCGTGGAATTCGGGACAGATACAACCTCGGGAACAGTAGCGGGAGCAGCGACATCATCAGCGGGAGGCACTGAAAGGGCCATGCATCATCAGGAGAACACACAAACCTGTCTCCAGAGAAGTACAGCCGAAATGCCCATTGCAGGGAGGGTGGCGAAACTTCATCTCACATGCTTGGATGTATTATCAGGAAAAACCAATTCCTACAAAGGGACATCATGCTGGGTCATCAAAAAGGGGAAGGCCATTGAACAAAAGGATAAACAAAACAACTGCAAGAATGTCACTGCATTTCTTTCCACTGTACATAGGGACACTGTGCATCAGGGGCAACCCAACAGCACCTCGCAGCAAAAAAAAAAAAAACCAACCCACATTGTCTGGTACATTTAAAAAATCAAAATATTCAGCCACCAGTTCATTTAGTGATCTGTAATCGTATCATATTGTTATTAGTATCATTATAGCTACTGTCTGTTGAGGCTTATGCTAGGTGTCTTTTACATGTCTGTAATTATCATTAACCATTTGTATGGTAGAATGATTACCCTACTTTGGAGGAAAAATGGTCAGCAGTGCCTCTAGGTGAGTTATCCCACTGGGAAATGCTACAGCAGATTGCTTCTCAATACCTCCAGGACAATCTCCATCACGACATGGCGTTAAACTCAGTAATGAACTACTACCTCCTAATTTTGCTCTAGGTCTGTTCATGGCACAGTTTGTGCTATCTAACCTAAAGGTTGGCAGGGAGAAGCCAGAGAGTCCTCCCATAAAGAAGAGCCTGGTAATCGGCTTCCATGCAGAACCAGGAAAAAAACCCAACTCAGTGTCCCCGAGTCTATTCCAACTCCTATAAAACAGGGTAGAGCTGCCCACTGTGAGTTTCCAAGACTGTTTATAGGAGCAGAAAGCCCCATCGGTCTCCCACAGCACAGCTGGTGGTTTTGAACTGCTGACCTTGCAGTTAGCAGCCCAATGCGTAACCACTTCACCACCAGGACTCCTTCCATTAAGAATGCAGTCAAGACAATCTTCCGGTGGCACAGATCGATTCTGCACACATAGGGTCCCCGAGAGTTGGAGAGGACTCAATAGCAATGGGTTTGGTTGTTCGGGTGTCTTTTTGTGTTTTTGTTTGTTTGGTTGCTCTGTTTTTAATCTTCCCATTGATATGTAACCCTATTCTTTTTTCCTTTCAAACCATTGTATTAGGACCTAATTCAGATATCATACCATTCCATAATTCAATCATATCAAGCAGTGTGGTACAATAATGACCACAATCTGTTTCAAAGCATTTTCTTTCTTCTTGTCCTGCTTGAAATCAGCTCTCTCTTACCCCCACCCACTCCCCCTGCTGTAGCCCCCCCCCCTCAGGAACCCTTATTCTAGTTATTGTCTCTATAGATTCACCCATCCTAGCTTTCCTGTACTGAAAAACATAGAAAAGGACATATCAGAGAGTCAAGAAGGTGTAGCCCTAATCTTTACTGAGTGGGAAAAAATAAAAACATCTCCATTTAATCTGGGATATATTTATTTGTGTTAACATTTCTAAAATTCATTAGATTTAACATGAATAATCTATAGAAAGCATCTAGAGAAAGAGAGTAATGCTTCTCTTCATAATCCCAGTTCCCCCTGTTATCTGGAAGGCAGAGTTTCTATGAAACCTTTCAAAAGCCCAAATGGTGTAAAATGAAGAAGCAATTACCATTAATTTATATGGAAAAATTTGAGGACATTCCTTAATCCAAAAGTTAACCTGCCAAATAACATATAAAACCTAAAATGCCCCTGACATACAGTAAAACCAGGGATGATCAGATACACACACAGCTGATATAAAGTAGAAATAAGTACTGTACATACTTGAGTATAAGTCGACCCAAATATCAACTGAGGCACCTAATTTTACCATAAAAAACTGCATTAAAAATGTGCTGACAATAATGGGAAAAGGAAGAAGGGGGAGGGAGAAAAGGGGGTGTTGAAAGTGAAATCATAATGGAGGGAGCAGGGCACTAATCCACCCAGGGGGAGAGTACTGGTCTTGTCTCCACAGATCCAGATCGGAGTGGGTGTGCAGACCCTGCCATGATGTACCAAATCATAAGGACAGTGTGGCCACAAAGAGAGCTACAGGGCTGACTCCAACCAGAGCCAGACTGATCCCCTCCTGGAAGTGGGTGTGGAGGAGAGGGAACTGAACCTACAGGTTGGGGAGAGGAGCTAGCATGCCACACTCACACAGAGGCTGGCCAAGAGGGAGGAAGAGAAAGAGAGAGTGGGACTGGACCCCACGCTGACACACCAGGCTAGGAGGATGACATCCCTGTGGGGAGCTAATGGGACACAGAGGGAATTGGACAACAGCAACAGTATGTGCCACGCTGTCCCCTTACTGGAGCAGCCTGTGACAGAGGACATTTCTGGGGTCACATGGTAGGAGGCAGCACGGTCTGAACCCCCCCAAAACCGAGCAAACCAAGAAGGGGCCATCCCAGATCAGCAGCTACAGCAAGGCAGAGCTATGAGCTCTTGAGGAACCCCCAAGGGGCATGCTGGGCCAAGAAAGGCAGCTCCTGGACAGTCTGAAGGCCAGTGAACAGACCCAGGATTTTTGTAGATTTCTTCTCTCTCTTTATTTTATATAATTTTATTGTTTATTGTTCATTTACTATTTTCATCTTTTTAATCAGTTGGGGCTATGTCATAGTCGGTGTACCTACCTGTATAGGATAGGCACGGGAGGCATGCCCGAGGAGAGAGCAGTGGCACCAACAGCTCCTGGGAGCCCTGGGAGGAGAGGGCGGTAGGGGAAGGGGGCCGTGAACAGGCTTCACTATGGACAGGGGTACAACTCAGGTGCTGGAGTCAATAACAAGGAGATAGGGATCCGAGGAGGGGTGGTGTGTGTGGGGTGGGGTGCGGTGTGTCGGAGCAACAGCAAACTACCTAAGAGGAGGTACCAAGAGGCGGAAATAAGAAGAAAGTGACAGTAGGTCAGGAGGAAGTTAAAAGGAAACAGAGGAAGGACCAAGGAAGCAAAGCAATGGAAAGAAGCATAAACAAAGTGTTGTACATATGTAAATACATCAATACACAAAAATAGAGGTATTGGCCCATGAACATATATTTATATGGCAATACACTGAAGTAGGGGATGGACTTTGGGCCTCTGCTCATACCCTCCCTCAATACAAGAACCCTTTGTTCTAGCCAATCGGCACTCTGAGATGTTCACCCTCCCGCCACAATCACTGAAAACAAACGTGAAGAGGCAAAACTGGCAAATGTGGAGAAGAAGACCCATGGTGCCCAGCTATTAAAAGATATAGCGTCTGGGGCCTTAAAGACTTGAAGTTGCACAAGCCATGATTCAGCAGTTGAAGCAGCAAGTCCACATGGAAGAAGCACATCACCAGTGTGATCATGAGGAGCCATAGGATCAGTAATAGACATCAGCAGACACTTAACAAACAAAAACATATTGTTGAGAATGAGGGGGGCTGGAGCAGAGATCCAAAGTCCACGTGTAGAGACGGTGGCAAACAATCTCCCCACAGAGGGCCCACAAGGAGGAGATGAGTCACCAGGGTGCAGTAAAACATTCCTTGAGGCTTCCTCACCTCCCCGACTCCCCCACTACCATGACCCCAGTGCTGCTTCCCAATTTACTCTAGACCGGAACATGTCCACAGGGATAGAAAGGGATGGGAGCTCATGACACACAGAATCCAGGAACAGGAGTGGGAATAGTGATACCAGAAGGGGAGAGGGGAGAGGAAAGGAGAAAGGGAGAACCAATCGCAATGATCGACACATTACCATACACCCCCAACAGGGGAAGAACAACAGACAACATGGGGGGAGGGAGACAGCGGTCGGTGTGAGAGATGAAGATAATAACAATGTACAAACTACCAGGGGTTATGAGGGTGGGGGTGGGGAAAGAGCTGATACCAAGGGCTGGATAGAAAGTAAATGTCTAGAAAAAGAATGAGGGCAACATATGCATAAACATGCGTGATTCAACTGATGGATGGATGGTGATAAGAGTTTTATGAGCCCCCAATAAAATGACTTTTTTAGAGCTGCCATCTTGCATCCCCGCATGTGTGCTCCTAATCTCAGCTGGTCTGCCAAAGACCCCCTGAGTGCCAGCCCTAGCCCCCCCCGCGCGGCCCCATTTCCACTCCGACAAGATGAAAGAGACGATCATGAATCAAGAGAGACTGGCCAAACTGCAGGCACAAGTGCGCATTGGTGGGAAAGGGACTGCCCGCAGAAAGAAGAAGGTGGTTCACAGAACAGCCACAGCAGATGACAAAAAACTGCAGTTCTCCTTAAAGAAGCTCCGGGTCAACAATATCTCTGGTATTGAAGAGGTGAATATGTTTACAAACCAGGGAACAGTGATCCACTTTAACAACCCCAAAGTCCAAGCATCACTGGCTGCGAACACCTTCACCATCACCGGCCATGCTGAGACAAAGCAGCTGACAGAGATGCTCCCCAGCATCTTGAACCAGCTGGGCGCAGACAGCCTGACTAGCTTAAGGAGACTGGCTGAAGCACTGCCAAAGCAATCTATGGATGGAAAGGCCCCACTTGCTACAGGAGAAGATGATGATGATGAGGTTCCAGATCTTGTGGAGAACTTTGATGAGGCATCCAAGAATGAGGCTAACTGATTTGAGTCGACATCTGGGAAGATGAAACTTCAGGAAGTGACTTGGAGCTGCTATTTTATATGACTGCTTTTTAAATTTGTTTTGTGTATGGATCTGATAAAATCTAGATCTCTAATATTTTTAAGCCCAAGCCTTTCGGACTTTGCAGCTCTTTTATGTTTCGCTTATACATGACTCATTCTTTGAAGCCAGATAACGCTGAAGAAGCCTGGGAATAAAAGTTGAAACAGAGGTTAATAAAAAAAATGACTTTTTTAAACGTGCTGAAACGTTTGGCTTCTACACGAGTATATACGGCATGTGCAGCATAGTTCCCCAAAAAGGGGGTTGATGGCATCCATTCACCGCATAGGGTGCATGGTGCCTCTTGACCAGCTCGCTGCAAAACAACACTGGATGCTAGTTCTCCTTTTCACCTTTCTTTCTAAAAGCAAAAATCCTCTTTGGATTCCTTATCATTAGCAGAAACTGATTCTAATGTAGGTCTTTAATAAAAGCAAAGTGCCTTAACGTGAACTGTTGAAAGGCAGGAGCTGGCTGTCTAAGTGGCTCCTCCTTTCAAACCCTCTGCTCTCCTATTTTCATTCTTCACACTCTCTCGAGGGCTGTGCATTCTGTCCAATGAGAACTTCTGTCCAGGTTCTTGTCATATGCTCTTGCTTTGCAACGCATCCCATCAATTATTCCATCTCCGATTATTACATCTTCCGTATCTCCCTAGTCCCTTATCCTTTCCTCTCGGGCTACACACACTCTCCATGACACCTCAGAGATGGCCTTGCATCCTGAGAAGACTCATGACCTGACTGCCAGCTGCTGCTCCCTTCACCCATCCTCTTCCCCACCCACCTTCTGGAAAAAACCCACTCTGTCCAGTGGTGCACTTCCTTGCCAACCTCTTCCAGAGCTTGCTCCTATTTGGGACCACCATGCCTCCTCATGGCACCCAGGATGCCCCATGAAAATATGTGCATGATCACAGGCACAGAGCAAGAATTTGTCAGTCCTCCACTTCCTTCCGGAAACTCGTACCCTGCTGAACTCCATTTAGCTTCTCTTGGACTTGGCTCTTTGTCTCTTTTCTCTGTGGACGTCTTCTCAGTTCCCTGGACTGAGATCTATGCTGAGTGCATCTCTGCACAGAGAAGCAGAGACCTCTCACACTCTGCATCCTGCACTTGACATCTTACCAGAATGTCAATGAACCCATGCACAAACTCATCAACTCTGACGAGAGAGAAACTCAAAGCTCACTCAAGTGCTTCCCCTCGCCATAATTTGCCAGTTTCTTGGATTTGAGACTTTGCAAGCAAGCATTATAGATTCCTTTAGTAATCCATTGCTAAGAACTTACTCAATGCTGGTTTCTTCTAGGTTCCTCATCATGCTCCATCCAATCCAGCCTTTCCGGATTACATTACACCAATTGTCATCAAACTAACGCTAACTCATGGAGACCTCTGGTGTGGCAGAGCAGAACCGCGCTCCTTAAGATTTTCAGCTGCTGATTTTTCAGAAGTACATCGCCTGGACTTTCTTCTGAGGTTCCACTAGTTGAATTCAAACTACAAAGTTTGAGGGACGGTAGTCACACACATTAGCTGCTTGTACCCCACCAGAATTCCCCTAGTCCTATTTCTCTTAGCCTCGGTTCTCTAGAGAAGTAAATCCAGGCTTGGTTCTCTAGAGAAGTAAATCAAGTACATATCTGAAGTGGCTTCAAGAAGTTCAAATGGAATCAAATGCTAATGGAATTTTGTCATTAACTTAAAAAAAATACTAATCCCTCACAGAGATATTTATCTCAAGAAAATGGCTCGTGTGATTGTGGAGGCTAATAAGACTTGAAAGTATGGATAAGGTGTCAGATTGGTGGCTTCTCCTATCTCCCATGCTGCAGAGCTGAAAAATCCAAAGGTGCGGGTCAAACAGCTCCAGTCCGAAGAACCAGAGGTCAGACAATGAAGAGCCAGATGCAGGATCCAGGGACAGAAAGGACAGACAGGGCCAGAACACCCATATATATGGGATTCCGAGCGCACCCTCCACTTCCACCAGAGATTTGAGTGGCCTGAGTGAGGGTGGAGCTTGAGGAAAGGTGTGACTCCAGCTTCACCCCACCCTAATCCTGCCTCATCACCATACAGAAGTTTAGGGTGGACAACACATAAAATAGAGCACAAATATGTAATGTCACCAAATAGAAGATAATTGTATATTATCATAACCTGGGGGATAATTACATAGTATTGGGAATCACTGCCCAGCTAAGTTGGCGTCTAAAATTGTCCATCACAAGATTGAAGCTACCTTCTTTCTAGTGTTGGCCTCAAGCCCCCAAGCTGAGACCACCTCAAGAGAATCCTGCCTGACTAGCCTGCTCCACTGTCTCCTCCCCTCCTCTCTATCCTACAAACAAGAACAGAGTATGTTTCCTCAAGTCCAGCCCTGTGCTTGCCACGATCCCATCCTTCTGTAGCCAGCTGTGTGTAACAAACAGCACTCAAAGAAGAGCTCATTTGGTAGAACCTGCACAACCAACACAATAGCCAAACTGGTTCCCTATTAATGTGTGTGTGTACAACTATACATGAATATATATCACATGTATTCAAACACACACAGATCCCAAAGACCTAACTCCAACAAATGTTCAGAATAAAAAGGCATAATCAGCAGGTTGCTAGACCACAAGCCTCTTCATAAATCTGTTCTTCAAGTAGTTCCTCATTTAAATAAGAGGGGATAAAACTCTTTTTAGTTCCACAAATTTAATTGATTTTTTAAAATTTTCATTTCACACCAAATAGGTAGCTGACATGCACCCATGATCTCCATTTCTCTAAATGTTAACACCAAAGAAAACACACTGGGGGCTCAACCACCACATCACTGGCATTCAAAAGTCAGAGTTTAAAAATTTAGAGCTTTCCCCTAAATCCAAAATGCTAGCTTCCCTTGGACCCTCAGCTGATTGGGTAATGCTGGGGTCAGCAGGACACAGCAATGACCTAGCTAGAGAATGAATGATGGCTGCTTCCCTTGGTTCAGGCCACCCACTCAGATCATACTCACACCGCTAGAACTTAGTGCTCTGAGGTCATGTCTCAGACCCCATTCACACCCCTCCGTCCGGTTGTCACACTGTGGTGGGTGACACAGTGTCACACTTGTATCTTGCTATGATGCTGGAAGCTCTGTTACCAATACTTCAAGTACCAGCAGGGATCCCTAGGGCACAGCTTTCAGGAGTTTCCAGACTAAGGTTAGAAAATCAGGCCCGGTGATCTACTTCTCAAAATTTGGCAATGAAAGCCCTCTGGATGACAACAGAAGGTTGTCTGGGAGAGTGGAAGGATGAGCCCAGGCACACCAACCATCATGACGATGTCTCAAGATTTAGCCAGGTTTTGTTCTGTTGTAGGTAAGGTCGCCAGCCAACTTGATAGCAAAAAACCACAACAACCTGGCCCCCTAGGAATGGGAGGCTTGGGATCCTGGTTTAAATAATGCAGAGGAATTTCATCTATATTAAAACATACATCAAGTGGCTGCAGAGCCCTTTGACACACAGAGTGTGCCCCCCAAGTTCACCATGAGAAGGTCCACTGACCTTTTGGGACTCCAATTAAGGAACACATTTGTTTCAGAAGGCACATTCTCAACTTGTTGGGCCCATCCAATGTCACGGGAGGCTCCAAATATCAGCCACTTCACATGGACTCCGCCGACAAGACTTGCCGCCACAAAAGAACGTATGACATGGCTGGAATAGATTTTGTGTTTTTGTACAATGAAAGTAGTACTCCATGTCCATCCAAGTGTTTACAATTCCCTTGTTAACAATGTGTTCTAGTGCATTACCAGGAATGCAAGTTAAAATTACTTGTTCTGACCTCTGAGATCATTTTTGTTTTCTTAAGAACTCTAGGACATGCGCAATTAGATCACAAAATGTGCATTTATATCAAATTCTTAGCATGTCTCAGCCCTTGAAGCCCCTATTCTATTTTGACTTTTGGTTTCAATTCTAATTTTCTGCTCTGCATCTCATATATTTTATGATAAACAGCTGCAATGGAGTTTTTGTTGTTGTTCGATTTTTATCAGTGAGATTAAATCGTTGACATCTCTTCTATTTTCATTCCCAAGAATATCATCTTTTGCTGAACCAGCAGGAGTGTCAAAAGTGTCAATTGACTGGGCCTCTCTGTTCTCTGCCTTGGGGACTGGAACACCCACTTTGGGCTGACTGGTTATTTTGGCTTTCCTAATTCTGCGCCAATGACTTGGCATTACTTTTCATACTCTTGCCTAAGTCCTCGCCAGAGTGTCGATTTGCCTTTCACGAATTAAATAAGAAAAGAGCACACTACCAGGGAGCGGACTCCGACTCCCAGGGACCCTGGGTAGGGTTTCCAAGGCTGTAAAGCTTCGTGGCAGCAGATAGACTCAGGTTTCTCCCACCGAGCATCTGGTGGGTTTGAACCACTGACCTTGTGGTCAGCAGACCAACACTTACCGACATCATCATCAGGGCTCCTTTTAGAAGCGGGCTCTGGTCAGAGCTCATTTACTCCTGTGCTCTCCACGGAGGCAACAGCACTTCATGGGGGCATTTGTTCCCGTCGGAGACACTCTAGCATCTTCCATAAGGGGAAGCTGCAGCCACAACCAACACTCACTGGACCCCACACGTTCCGTTTCTTAACGGAATCCACCCACACCCTTCACTTGCTGCATTCCCAACCCTAGCAGCTGGAGGGGACAGAGCCACAGGACACGACTGCCACAGTTAGAAGCATTTTAAGACTCTTCCCCAGACCCTACCTGTGGGCTGCCGACCCCTTTGTCAGCCGAGCAGCCTCCTCCATAAACTGCACATGCGCTCTGGCTTTCCCACCCAGCCAAGGCGCCTTCCTGAGGCACAGCACAGGCCCTGCACCCGGGAACCCAGGAATCAATCCATTCCCTGGAGAACACCAGAGGGCAAGTTGCCATCCTGCTCGGCTGGGTGGCCTGAGAGGAATGTGACTGTTGCCCTTGGTATGGCAGCCTCACATTCCCAGCCTTATGTGAGAATCACAATTAACCCCACCGCCACACCACATAAAATGCCACCCACAGCCCTAAGCACTTTGGAATTTTTGAAGCTGTCAAGCACCTTGTGTTAAACTTTTAAGCAAATTCCACTGATCATTCACCAAAAGCGTGCAGAGTAACTGTCTGCATTTCTTAAAAAATAACATTTTCTGTTTTCAGTAAAGGTATGTGCAGTGTCAGAAATGTAGTCTTAGTAATGCTGTGGATGGCAGCGAAGACTGCACTTTGTATGAAAATGACAGCAGTGATGGTGATGACGGCGATCTCAGCGAGGACAGCGTCTATGATGACCTCACACCAGATGAAGCTCTGCATTGGGATACGGATGATGAATCCAGTTTTGAAGGATTTTAATGCTTTATATTTTAGTTTGGTTGCTGATTGAGCTCAGGGAATAGTACTCTTAAGGTATCATTGTTGATACCTTATCGTTTTTGTTGAACCTATTTTCCACTTAATGTGCTGGTTTAATAATGTTAAATGTCTTGTCCGTTTATTTATGTTTTATATCTAAAATAAATATTTAAATACATTACCCCACTGATGTCTCAGTTTTTAGTAATTTTATTTTCATTTGTTTTGATTACTGAAACTCAACAATAGCTTCTGCATTTTCCACCCTAGGCTTATACTCAAGTCAATCAGTTTTTCTGGTTTCCCAGGTAATAATTAGGTACCTCGGTTTATACTCAGGTCAGCTTATATTCGAGTATATACAGTATGTGTGTGTATACACATACACATACACAAACATACATATATATTAAAATGTATACACAGTATATCAACAATTTCTACACAAACTGCTCTGTGGCCTTGGTAATGATCTCACAGTGTGTACATATTCTTAGTATTTCTATGTTACCTGTTAATTTTCCATGCATTGTGTTTCCCTCACTGTTATAGTCTCATATTTGTTTAAAAGTAACTGCTGACTACTTGATTTCATATAGGTGATTTTTTTAAAACAGTAATTATGGGGGATAGTTATTATTTTGTGAGCCAATCAATCCTTTTTTCCCCTCTTTTTCTTTTTTTAAATCATTTTATTGGGGGCTTGTAGAATTCTTATCACAATTCAGACATACATCCATTGTGTCAAGCACATTTGTTGCCACCATCATTCTCAAAATGTTTTCTTTCTACTTGAGCCCTTGATATCAGCTCCTCATTCACGCCCCCTCTTCACTCCCCCTTCATGAGCCCTTGATAATTTATAAATTACTATTATTTTGTCATATTTTACACTGTCTGACGTCTCCCATTACCCACGTTCCTGCTGTCTGTCGACCAGGGAGGAGGTTATATATAAATCCTTGTAGTTGGTTCCCCCTTTCCACCCCACCCTCCCTCCAACCTCCCAATATTGTCACTCTCACCACTGGTCATGAAGGGATCATCTGCCCTGGATTCCCTGTGTTTCCAGTTCTTATCTGTACCAATGTACATCCTCTGGTCTAGCCAGATTTGTAAGGTAGAATTGGGATCATGATAGTGGGTGGAGATTAAGCATTTAGGAACTAGAGGAAAGTTGTATGTTTCATCATTGCTAGACTGCACCCTGACTGGCTTGACTCCTTGACACAGACTTTCTGTAATTGGATGCCCTGTTGCCTACAGATGGGGTTTGGGTCCCCACTCCGCACTCCCCCTCATTCACAATTACATTTTTGTTCTTTAATACCTAATCCCTTCGACACCTGTGATCACACAGGCTGGTGTGCTTTTTCCACATGGGCTTTGTTGCTTCTCAGCTAGATGGCTGCTTATTTACCTGCAAGCCTTTAAGACCCCAGATGCTTTATCTTTTGATAGTCGGGAACCATCAGCTTTCTTCACCACATTTGCTTATGCCCCCACTTTGTCTTCAGCAATCCCGTCGGGAAAGTGCGCATCAAAGAATGCCAGTTTAATAGAACAAAGTGTTCTTGCATTGAGGGAGTACTTGAGTAGAGAGCCAATGTCCATCTGCTACCTTAATACTAAATCTATAAATATATGTACATAAATCTATTTCCCCATCCTCATATATAAATATATTTATATCTATACATGCGTTTACTTAGACCTCTATAAATGCCCTTTGGAGCATTATGCTTTTTAAAGAACTACAAAAACTTAAGAACTCACTGCCATTGAGTTGATTCCAACTCATAGTGATTCTGTAGGGCAGGATTCTGCAGAAACCTCCTTCTGTGAGTTTTCAAGACTCTAAGACTTTATGGGAGCAGATAGCCTAATTTTCCTCTTGAGGAATGGCTAATGGTTTCAAACCATTAACCTGGTATTTAGCAGCCCAATATGTAATCCACTACACCACCTCCAACTATCTATAGGGGATCACATTGACAAAAGCAACTCCAGAGATTAGGGGACAATGAATTTATGTTGAAGGGGGTGGAAATACTTAGAAATGGAGAGTGAAATGGTTGTACAACTTGAAGAATGTAATCAATGCCATTAAATTGAACATGTAAAAACTATTGAATTTATGTATGTTTTGCTCTATATATTCTCAAAAAGTGACAAAATGAAATTGTTTTTAAAAAGAGCAAGAGAGAAGGAGACCAAAGATTCACAGTAGAAACTAGTTTATAGGACAAGTAGTCTACACGAACCACTGCCTCATCTACTCTGACAGCAGAACTAGATGGTGCCCAGCGATCACATTCTGTGATTCTAATCAGGGCCATATACAAGATGAACCTGAATAGAACACGTGAGGAGAATGTGGAGAGCCTCAAGCTCCTACAAGACATAAAACTCAAAACCTCAATAAAAAATATGAAACAACAGCAACAGACTGACTGTACTTGAGACTAGAGGACTCCCTGGACCGTTTCCCTGACCTCAAACCTTGAGGTCACTTTGTAGCTTTAAAAAGGATTGATTGCCTCCTAGTTCTTTATTTTTACTTTTACTTTCCTCTTGTCCCACTATCATGCTCAGCTTTCATTTGGGTTTCAGTAATTTCTATTGGTTATGTTCCCCTTGCTGAATCCCTACCAGGCCTCTCACACCCTCCTTGCCACTAATTTTGGATCACTTGTTGCTCACTTGTCCCTGGGATGGTCAACACCACCTCCTTTCCCCTATCTTCCCCCTCCCATGTCCCCCTGGAACCATCGGTCCATTGTTTTCTCCTCCAGACTGTTCATCCAGCCTATCTTATCTAGATAGATCTGCAGATATAATAATATGCACCAAAACACAAGGCATAGCAAGATAAAGAGACAAGAGAACACGACGGTGACAAAAAAGAAAACCAATGACCCAGAGAAGAATAAATTAAAATTTTTTAAAAGAAAAGGGGCTTAAGTGGAGAGCAAATGTTTTGAGAAAGATGAGGGCAATGAATGTACAAATGTGCTTTGCACAATTGATGTATGTATGGATTGGGATAAGAGTTGTATGAGCCCCCAATAAAAGTAGATTTTTTAAAAAACATAATGCTCAAAACAGACCTCCTTTACTGGTTAAGCAAAATTATTGCTTGGCTTTAAGATGACTGCAGGGAATGGTTTTGGCTTAAAGTGTAATGAATATTTTCATTTTTAAAATGTTTATCTATAGAAATCAAAAGTATGAACAACAAAAGGCAAAGCAGATAAATTGAACTTCATCAAAAAGTAAAACCTTTGAGCCTCAAAAGATTTCTTTTGATGGGGAAATAGATCTATGTGTCTATATTTATAGGTCAAGTATTAAGGTGGCGGAAGGACCTTGGGCCTCTACTCAAACACTCCCTCAATGCATGAATACCTTCTTTTATTAAATTGGAACTCTATGATGCTCACTCTCCCGACACAATGGCTAGAGCCAAAGTGGGTGAACAAGTAAATGTGGTGAAGAAAGCTGATGGTGCCCAGCTATCAAAAGAGATAGTGACTGGGGTCTTAAAGGCTTGAAGATAAACAAGCGGCCATCTAGCTCAGAAGCAACAAAGTCCACAAGGAAGAACACACCAGCCTGTGTGATTGAGTGGTCCCGAAGGGATCAGTTACCAGGCATCAAAGAACAAAAAATCATATCATTGACTGCACACTTCCATGATAGGATCGCTGAAGACAAATGGGTGCATAAGCAAATGTGGTGAAGAAAGCGGATGGTGCCCGGCTATCAAAAGAGATAGTGTCTGGGGTCTTAAAGGCTTGAAGGTGAACAAGCGGCCATCTAGCTCAGAAGCAAAAAAGCCCGCATGGAAAAAGCACACCGGCCAGTGCGATCACGAGGTGCCAAGGTACCGGGTATAAGGCATCATGCAAAAAAAAAAAAAAAGATATAAGTGTGTGTATGTATGTGTATATGTATATATGTATATGTATATATATATATATATACCATATTAAAAGAAGGGGGAAGCGCAGAGTGGAGACCCAAGGCCCAAGTGTCGGCCAATGGAGATCCCCTCATAGAGGGGTTTAGGAGAGGAGATGGGTTAATTAGGGTGCAAGGTAGTACCGATGAAGAACACAGCTTTCCCCCAGATCCTGGATGCTTCCTCCCCCCAACTACCATGATCCGAATTCTACCTTGCAGGGCTGGATAGGACAGAGGCTGTACACTGGTACATATGAGGGCTGGAGGTACAGGGAATCCAGGGTGGATGATACCTTCAGGACCAAGGGTGTGAGGGACGATGCTGGGAGAGTGGAGGGTGAGTGGGTTGGAAAGGGGGAACTGATTACAAGGATCCACATGTGACTTCTTCCCTGGGAGAGGGACAGCAGAGAAGGGGGGAAGGGAGACCCCGGATAGGGCAAGATATGACAAAATAAGGAGGTATAAATTACCAAGGGCACATGAGGGAGGGGGGAAAGGGGAGGGAGGGGAAAAAAAAGAGGACCTGATGCAAGGGGCTTAAGTGGAGAGCAAATGCCTTGAGAATGATTGGGGCAGGGAATGTATGGATGTGCTTTATACAATTGATGTATGTATATGTATGGATTGTGATAAGAGTTCTATGAGTCCCTAATAAAATGTAAAAAAAGAAAAGAGGAGAAAAAAATGATTAGGGCAAAGACTGTACAGATGTGCTTTATACAATTGATGTATGTATATGTATGAATTGTGATAAGAATTGTATGAGCCCCAATAAATTGTTTAAAAAAAAGATTTCATTTGTAAATGAAGAGATAAGGTAGTAAATGGTAGGAGATATTGAAAAATTGTTTCAATTTGTCATACTGGGGTGATATGCATGTTACAATGATGGTGGAAGCTGTACCATGGGTAATACCAATACCATCACAGTCAGCCATCAAAGAAAGGTTTGGGCAGAGTTTCCAGACTAAGACAGACTAAGCGGAAAGGTCTAAAAATCTACTTCTGAAAATGAACCATAGCATACTATTTTCTGACACGGTGCTGGAAGATGAAGCCTCTATCCAGAAAGGCACTCAATGCACAGTGGCCACGGCAATCAGCTGGCCCACGCACGTATCATCATGAAGACACTGTGACACTTTCGTTCTGTTGTACACAGGTGAGTGATAGCGACCTCAGTGGCATCAACAATATCAACAAGAGCCAACTAGTTCTTACCAAAGTAGATGCAAGCCGGGTACAGGAGCAATTTTCTCCTAACATCTTAGGCTTACACATCCAAGGATTCTTACAGTCTCCCATGTGGAGGAAGAGAAAATGGTTATAACAGGATCAGTAACTGTGACCTTCCCTCTCTAAAGGAAACTACAAATGCCTTAAGATGCTACCATCTGAATCCCTTATCTCATTCTTCTTGTTCGGTGATATTCCACTCCCAAGGCCACCCATGCACACATTGAACCATCATTGCTGTGCACCTTAACCTCCATTTACCTCCTCTTTCTCAGCCACACCCAGAGCACCCAAGGGATGACCTTCTCAACCAGGCCTGCCTGGGGGCTCCTCTTGGCTGGAAGTTCTCATTAAATCAAATACCTTGCTTAAGAACGTGTCTGTGCTCCTCAAAAATGAAGTCTAAAGCCACTGTGGATGCAGTGGTTAACACTCTCAGTTGCTAACTAGAGGCTTGAAGGCTTTGTGTCCACACAGAGGCACCTCAGAAGAAAGGTCTGGTGAACTCCTTGCAAACAAACCAGCCACTGAAAACCCTCTCTGAAGAACAGTTCTACTCTGAGCCCATGGGTTGAAAGTCATTGGCTAGGGGTCAGTGTTGGTTCAGTGATAGAAGCCTCACTTTCCATGTGGGAGACCCATAACTGCTTCCTTGCCCATGTACCCATGTACAGTTATTGCTCCTCTGCCTTAGTGGGTTTATAAGTTGCTACGAAAGATCCCCAGTGGTGCAGTCAGTCATTAAGCACTCCACTCCTAACCCCAATACCAAAAGTTTGAACCCACCAGTAGCTCATGGGATAAAGGCATGGCTCTGCATCCATAAAGACAAGGGCTTTCTAGTGAACCAAGCTATGGACTAAGCACCATGAAGACCTTTGACACTGACTGGGAACACGGCATCCCCAAACAGCCATAACAGAAGGGCTCAACCGCGCCCTTGAATTGCGCCCTACATCAAAACTACCTGTAGCCCTTGGACTTAGGCCTGAAATTCCCTGATGGGAGAGGAAGCAAATGATGGCCACCCCAAGACTATGGCCATGATGGCTGTTGGACGTGGGTGGTCCCTAGCTTAGAGGAGTCCAATGAAAAGGGACCCAGAGGCAGAGGCTGCCGGGAGCTCGGTGCACAATGGTGACGTCCAGCCTGAGGGGCCGCCTGGCGTGGCTGGGGAACCCGTGGAAGCCTCTCCTGAAGTCCAACAAGCCCCCGGTCCTCGCTAACCTTATCAGGGAGCGGCATCGGGAGAAGGGTGAGGCAACGTGTATCACAGAGATGTCCATGATGATGGTGTGCTGGAAGCTGAATGAATTCCACGACAAACCATGCAGAAAAGAGATCCAGGACTTCTTTTATTGTGCTTCAAGGACTGAAGCTGCCTGCAAGATGAAATCTATCTAGGGCACTCTGGGCGAGTCTGGGAATTTTTCTCCCAAGAAACTGAATAAATTGCTACAGAAGTTTCCTAACAAACCTCATGTCAGCTAAAAATAGGAGAGTCTTTTCAGTGACTATATCCCATAGCTTTTGAGAACGTTGAGTATGTGGAGATATTTTAGAAATGTGTACACTGCATGCCCTCTGTGAAGGGTTAGAATTAAGCAAGACATGTTTTCCCCCTCCCATTTTTAAATCATAGTCTGATGGTGGTTATGCTTTATCTTGAAATAAACACCTTGAAGAGAAAGAAAAGGGACCCAGAACCACAAAGTATCTCAATACCACCCTTTCATTAACATGACCAGTATAAATCTGACAGACAAGGATCTGCTCTTGTAAGAAATGTTACAGTAAATTTTCTCCTAGCACCAACCCCCACGCTCAGTGTAAGCCGAGTTCAATCAATTAAGAAATCAATCTGTATGAAGGCTCACCAGGAAGAGACAAGAGAGTCAGGGTGCAGTATAGCATTGATGAAACATACAACTTTCCTCTAGTGCTTTAATGCCGCCCCCCCCCCGCCGCCACCATCATATGACCCCAATTCTACCTTACATATCTGGCTAGACTAGAGCATGTACACTGGTACAGATAAGAACTGGAAACACAGGGAGCCCAGGACAGATAAACCTCTCAGAGCCAATAGTGTGAGTAGGGATACCAAGAAGGGAAATGGAAGGTAGGGGGAGAAAGGGGAAACTGATCACAATGATCTACATATAACCCCCTCTGAGGGGACGAACAGAAAAGTAGGTGAAGGGAGGCATTGGTCAGTGTAAGCCATGACAAAATAATAATAATTTATAAATTATCAAGGGCTCATGAGGTAGGGAGAGTGGGGAAGGAAGGGGAAAAATTAGGAGCTGATACCAAGGGCTCAAGTAGAAAGAAAATCTTTTGAAAATGATGATGGCAACAAATGTAAAACTGTTCTTGACACAATGGTTGGATGGATGGATGGATGGATGGATGGATGGATGGATGGATGGATGGATGGATGGATGGAGTGTGATAAGAGCTGTACAAGCCCCCAATAAAATGGATTTTTTTAAAAAGAAAGACAGTAATCTGTACAAAGCAACGGCTTATGGATGCACTTAATAGCTGGACTAAACTCACATAACATCCTCTTCTCAGCAGTACCTTAAACTCTATACCTCTGGATACATAATTGATGTTATCAATGTAATCAACCTTATACCCCAGGGGGGATGATTGATGATGCTTTTCTTCTTTGTTTATTTTTTTGTTTCATTGTTTTGGGTTTTTTTGTCATAAAATTATATGATCATTAAAGTAAACCAAAGTCATTCATAACCCATGGACAAGCTCTCCCTCCAGGTGACCCCATACCCTTCGGCAGTGTCTCTCCTAAAGTGCTGGTCTTGAACCCTGACTTCACAGAATCTTGACATGAAGCAATTCCAAAGGCAAGAAACAGCCATGGAAATCCATTAAAATGGTTTGTTGTTCTATCACACTGGGGGTCAAATCATAGCTCCTGCAACATAATTAATTATGTTGACGAATACAGTGGTCTGCGCTGCAGCAATTACAAAGAACTCCAATGACCTCACTATATTTAGCTTTTTCATAAATATTTAGCTTTTCCATAAATAAGAATCTAGAGTGCTGGAATTAATTGCACATTTTTATTTCATGAAGTATAAATTAATCAGATATATTGGATGTGTGTGTATATGTTTATGGATGCACAAGAGAGAAACCCATGAACAAAGAAAAACCTGACTTCAAGATGTAATAAAAACGTGATTTGCAGACTTTAATGAAGAAACTAAAAATGCCTCAACTATCAGCATAGGGATAAAATCATTATTTTCTATATTGAAACCACAGGAGCCCTGGTGGTGTAGGGATTGCTCATTGTGCTGTGATCCTGTGGCCAGCTGTTCAAATTCACCAACCCCTCCGGGTGACAGATTGGGCTGCTTACTCCCATACTCAGTTATAGGCTCAGAAACCCACAGGGAATGGCTACGAGTCAACACTGACTGGATGGCAATAAATTTGGTTTTACAGTTTTTATGTTGAAACTGGTCACACCACAAGATTAGCTCAAAACTTTGTTCACCATCTAGATAAACATACCAGTTGCTAACTTACACCTTCCCAACAAAAATAATGCCATTTAAACACATACACATTTTTATTCTGAAGCTCAAGTTTTTCGGCCTGGGCAAAGCAAGGGTAAAAACACGAGAGACTGCCAGGAAAAGAACAATCAATCCAGACGATTTCCCTAGGGGCTGCCATCCCTGAACAGTTGCAGGACGCTCCACTGAAAGAGAGGGAGAAAAACCCCAAGAGGATGCTTCAACTTCCCAAAGCCCACTGCCACTGGATCAATGCCACCTCACAGCAACTCCATAGGAGAGAGAACTACTGCACAGGGAGTCCCAGGCGCCATCTGTACAGTAGAAGGGCATCACCACATCTTTCTCCCACGGAGCACCCACCTGGTGAGTTCAGGGCTCCTTAGCTAAACTGACAAAAACGAACCAAATCCACTGCCATAGAGTCAATTTTGACTCATAGAAACCAATGTAGGTTTCCGAGACTGTAAATCGTTCCAAGAGCAGCAAGCCTCATCTTTCTCCCATGGAACAAACAGGTGGTTTTAAACCTCCAGTCTTGTGGGTAGCAGCCCTGAGGCCAAACCAAGAGTGCCAGTTCTAGAAACACACAATAACAACAACAACAACAACAACAGCAAGAAACCCCCCAGGCATCCGCTCAGTACCCACTCGTGCGATCCTATATAGAGATTAGGGGGCTATACATCTTTATGGGAGCAGAAAGCCTTATCTTTCTCCCATGGAACGGCTGGTAGGTTTGAACTGCCAACCTTAAGGTTAGCAGTCCAATGCTTAGGCAACAGTGCCACCAGCTATAGGTACTCCAAAATAGCTAACCATCTAGAATATAACTCAACAGAGAACTAGAGGACTGTTCTAATCCCAACCATGGGAGCCTTCTGCAGCGGTTCATCACATAACGTCAAGGAAAAGAAAATATCCAAAATCTGCAAATAAGGCAAAAAGGCGGCTAGATTTCTTTCAGGGTGGCTCGATAGCATCACAAAGCTACAGAGGGAATACTTGTTATTTTACGAAAGTGACTTGGTTTGACTCTTTGCTCGTCTTTGTAGTCCAGACCCTTTGAAGTCAGCTGTTAGCTTCATAGAAGAGGGTAGGTTACAGATGATTTGAGTCCCATACACGAAATATTTCCAAAGATTACTGGTTTGTTGTTTTGTATTGTTGTTGCCACTGAGTTGGTGACTCACAGCACCCACGCACAACAGAACAAAACGATCCTCATGCACCCTGGGGTGCTCAAGCTTCGTGTGACAGCCACTGTGCGTATTCTGAGTGCCTTCCAATCTCCGGCTCAGCTTACACTCCTGCCTTGGACAACATTCTCTGTGACCGATAGGGTTTCTACTGACTAGTTTTCAAAAGTACAAAATAAAGCTTTTTTTCCCCTAGTTTCTATTATTCTGGAAATTATACTGAAACCTGTCCACCATGGGTGACCCTGCTAGTGTGTGAAATACTAGTGGCATAGCTTCCAGTATCACAGCAACGTGGTACAGCAAAATGACACCTGGGTAGTGGATTCTTGCCTTGTTAAATGCCACTGTGTCTCAGCTGCTAAATCCTAGTCCAGCGTTATTTCACTGCTTGTGTATACTTCGTCGCCATATTCTTCTTTGAATCATCCCACTAGTAACCTCATTCGTAAGTTAGATAAATCTTACTGTATACTCACAGTATATTTTTATGTGACGTCATGCTTTCAACTGATGGAAATTATACAGAGACTATTCTGTGACCTTCCCACATCTTCTTTCCTACAAACAAATGTCTGTTCTGTTCTCTTTCACTGTGGTTTGAGAGTGGAAAAATTATTTCCAAAATATCATAAATTTTGAGAAGGTGTCATAGGGCCCCATTACCACTGACCCAGACCATGGCGACTCTTCCTCCGACCACTCTCAAGCATCTCCTTCTCCCATCCCACTATTCTCAGCCCCGATCTGGACTTTCTATGGAGATAGAACAAAACCCAAGCCAAAAAGAGGAAGGACACTCTTGAGTCCTTTCAAGTCCAGTACGCAATTTCTTTCTTGCTCCAGGGCATGAAGTTTGGGTCAGACTCCTTTGAAAAGAACGTGTGTGTGTCTCTGGAAGTGATGGCAGAAGGAGGAATGGATGGAACCAAGGTGTCCTCCATAGAACAAAAGGAGCGTGGGGATCAGAAGGGAGACCTGGCAGGAGGCGAGTAGGGGCATATGAGGTACATGTGGGATACCCTGAGTTTTACAGAATCAGCCTTATAGCCCCAGGCCCCCACTCTCATTCTCACCTCCCCCACACAGGCTGTTCTGCTGCGATCAGCAAACTCTAGTGAGGCTGGAAGTGATAGTGTCAGGCTAAAAATTCCTGCTGGATTACTATTAAGCACACCAAGTCAAGGTCTGGCTCAAGGAAACACCTTATTGCACCCCTCCCGCTCCTTTCCCCACTCAAAAGAGCAAGCTACAAAGCATGGAGTGGCTAAGGGCAGGCAGCACTGCCCCAAAGGGATAAGCACTATGGATTCCGTGTTTTAAATTGCTCAAAGGAGGCACACACCTGCTATTTGGGAAAATCGTGATTGTTACTTATAGATGATGCCTTCAATGGGTCTGCAGTCTGAGACCTTAGCGGGAGTCCCTGTTTTTTCCTCTCTGCCAGGACACATGTCTCCGAAGAGAGTGTTTCCTTTACACAAATGCAGACTTCATGATCAGGCCTGACCATGGCACAAGGCTTGGCTCAGGCCAAACCACCCTACTCGGGCAAGAGATAAAAACCACTTTTTTGTTCTACATGCTGGATGGGCAGGTAGAAGTCAGCCTGCTTCCAGGACCTCAGCCTAGGCTTCCTGTCACAAAAGCAATAGCCGCAAGATGTCTTTGCCCAAAGAAAAATAAAACTGTTCTAGAAGAAGAGATTTCTACACCAGCTGCATATCTAAGCACACGGGAATGTCTTTTAACAAAGAGACTGCTCACCAAAGTGGACATTCAAATGGCCTTAAAGTACATGAAAATATGCTCATCTTCAGTCATTAAAAATTAAAACAAACCGAACCCACTGTCATTGAGTTGATTCCAATTCAAGCAACCCTTTATGACAGAGAGAAGAGCTCCCTGAGGTTGCTAAGACTGCACCGACACAGGAGCAGGCACAGCCTCATCTTTGTCCCTCTGGACAGCTGACTGGGTTAAACTGCTCACCTTGAAGCTGGCAGCCCCACTTGCAGCCAGGTCTCCTCGGGAGACACAAATCCAAACTACCTCAACTCTTTTAGCATGATAATGATTGCTGAAAAGCCCAACAGAACTCTCATTCATTGCTGGTGACAATGTCAAAGGGTCCAGCCCTTGCACAAGAGTTTGGTAGTTCCTAACAAAGCTGAGCACAGAGCTGCACATACATTTCAGTCCTTCCAATCGCTCCCAGACGAAGAGAAGCAGGAATGTACACTGAGGCGCATCGCAGCAATTTCACAAGGCTCCCAAAGGGCAAAGGAGCCAGCGTCCGCCAAAAGAGGGATAGCATTTAGCGTGTGTGTGTACACACCAGGAGGCCTACTCAGCCCTAAACAGAAATAAAACCCTGACGCATGCCACTCTGTGAGCGATCCTTGAAAACCTCGTGCTGGGAAATGCAGAACAAATTTTCAAATTTTCATGGAATTTTCAAATTCTCCAAAGTCATGGAATCTGTATGATCCCAGAAACTACCACCCTGAGATGATCTTTAAAACAAAATATCTCTGGAAATCTCCTGAAAACCAAACAACAAATTAGTTTTCTGAGTGTAGAATGTCTGTCTGGATCATTGTGCTCTTTTAAGATCTCTCCATACAGGATCACGCTGACAAGAATGACCTGAAAGTTCAGACAAGCAACCTGAAAAAAGTAGTGACTATGTGTTAGTGTGGAAGGGACAACTCAGACAAGGAGGTTGAGAGAGGCTGCACAACCACTTCATTAAGATTGTTCTCCACGTCCGCGAGTCCACGTCGGCGAGTCCACGTCAGAGTCTAGGAGTTCACATCAGTGAGTAAACGTCAGTGAGTCCACGTCAATGAATTGTAAGCGTAGAAACTGTTGTAATAGATGTATATTCTGCTGTGAAGATTCTCAACAACAAAAGTAAATGATGTTTTAAAATCACATTGAGTGAAAGAAGCGGCCTACAAAAGGACATGTACACATGCTCTGTGTCTCACTTATAGTACGTAAACAAATATATAGAAACAACAGTTACAGGTACACACCAGGGATAAGAGGAAGGGGAAAGGGGGGTTTGCTTAGGAGGGGAAGAGGTCATTGAAGTTAGGCTAATAGTGGCAGAACTATTTGGAAAAGGAGGAAAGAATGGATGGACACTCTTTTTTGGGGGGGGGGGCGGTAATGGACTTGTTTGTCACTAAAGACTCCAAGTCCATTGCCATTTTCATTCACCAGCCCCCATCCCTGGCCTCCTCATAATCACCAAAGTCTTGCCTATCGGTGTATAAGCCACGTTTATTTTTTTGTTTTCCTTATAAGAATGGTGATATTAAATATTAGCCTTTGTAAGGCTGACTCCGTTTGTTAAGTATAATGTTCATGTTTTGTTCTTCCCTTTCAGTGTTTAAGAGTGTTGTCATTGTTTATTGATGCATAAAATTCCATAGTATGAATGTACCCGTGATTATTTATCCATTTCTCTATAGTTGAGGTTTTTGGTTGTTTCTATGTTTTTACTATTGTGGAAATTGCTGCAACAAAAACAGGTGTAAGTATGTCTGCTTGTGTTACATTCTGGGTGTACAATTTGAAGGATGTAATTAATATTACTTGATGATACATAGAGAAATTGTCAAGATGGCATGTTTTTCTATATACATTTTCACCACTAGCATATTTATTTTTAAAGTATCTGTGAAAGGATTTTGCCCACCTGGACCTGCCCATTCTGAGCCCCAGATTTCTGATGTTCATCAACAAACGGGGTCACAACCAGCTCTGGAGACTATAATAATGTATCTGATGAAGACATGATAACATGATAAAGTGATTTTGGTCATGAGAGCTGCAAAATATTTAATGACTATATTTGGGTAATGTCCTTAGAGACTTCATAGTGGATTATAATAGTAGTTTCTGATTCCTCTTCATTAAAGATGTAATATCAACTCATAACCAATGACTAAGGTAAAGTCCCTGTAATGACTAAGTCAAGATCTTCTTTTCCCAGTAGCCAGGAGGGCCACTTCTGCCTCAAGCCTGGTCTGCTTCTGACTTGTTACAGACCAGAGAGACAGTCTTTGGGGTTGTAGTACTAAATGGTTACAAAGTCTGTCTCTCTAAAGTGAGCACCATCTGCCTGCCATCTTCCTTGAGCGAGTTTCTCGTTCTCAGCATGTAGCTGACACAGGAGGGAAGAAGAAAGCCCCTTCAGAGGACTGTCCACTGTCTTCTTTCCTGCCTGTTGCGAACGGGTCCTCTTTTGTTCTGAAACATCCTGAGCAGCAACACTGTAAATATTTTATTAGTGGGTGGAGACAAGATCACGAAGGCTAGCGGTCCTTGAACTTTATCCTTTGGCAATGAGAAACCAAAGGTACTCAGCAGCCAGGTGACCATTAGAGTTCAGAAAGTTAACACAAGGAGCACAAGCCCTCATCTCCATAAAGAAGTAGAAGCTGCTAGGAGGGTTGGCTTAGAGTCAGTAGCCTCACTGCTGCTGTTGTTAGATCTGAGTCTCCATTTGACTCGTACCAGTCGTATATAACAGAATACAACTAAGGTTACCTCGCGGGGATTGCAATGAATGTGTAATGCATTATTTAAAATAAAATTATCTACTCTGTGAACCTTTACCTAATTCACAATAAAAATTCATTTTAAAGAACTGTGTTAGGCCACTGCGCTTTAGGGGTGATTTTATTACTGCAGCATAGCCATCCTGGTTGATAAAATAAGCACTTGATGAATTCTAACAGATGTTGATTGTATATCAGTTGTTTCAAGATGTCCTCTTTGAAAGGAAGATGGGAGGTACATGAGAAGTTTAAGACTACTGCTGAATAACACAAACTCGTATCATTGTGAATGAGGGGAGTGCAGATTGGGAACCCAAAGCCCATCTGTAGGCAACTGGGCATCCCCTTACAGAAGGGTACCGGGGAGAAGACAAGCCAGTCAGGGTGCAGTGTAGCAACGAGGAAACATACAACTTTCCTCTAGTTCTTAAATGTTTCCTCGACCCCACCCCCACTATCATGATTCCCATTCTACCTTAAAAATCCAGCTATACCAGAGGATGTACACTGGTACAGAAAGGAACTGCAAACACAGGGAATCCAGGACAGATGATCCTTTCAGGACCGGTGGTGAGAGTGTTGATACTGGGAGGGTAGAGGGAAGGTGGGGTGGAAAGAGGGAACCAATTACAAGAATCTACATATAACCTCCTCCATGGGGGATGGACAACAGGAAAGTGGGTGATGGGAGACATCAGACAGTGTATTGTATGACAAAATAATAATAATTTATAAATTATCAAGGACTCATGAGGGAAGGAGGAATGAGGGGGGAGGGGGAAATGAGGAGCTGATACCAAGGGCACCAGTAGAAAGCAAATGTTTTGAGAATAATGAGGGCAACAAATGTACAAATGTGCTTGACACACAATGGATGTATATATGGATTGTGATAAGAGTTGTATGAGCCCCTAATAAAATGATTTTTTTTTAAAAAAAGACTACTGCTGAACTGAGAAAAGGCACTGGCACATTAGTTAATCAAGCTTAAAAGGAGAGAAAAATACAATCCTAGTTCCAGGATCTAAACCATGGATCCCTGAATTAAGGATTTAAAAGGTCACATCGATCAGAGTAGTAAAAATACACCAAAAATCCATCTCTGAAAATTAAATGCTCTAGAGCACTGGACTCTAGCCAGAATGAACATAATCCAAGAATCGAGGTCAACAGCCCTGTAAAAGAATTCCTAAGTATTCCCAGCCTTTAAAACTCCTCAATGGATTAAATAAAATAATTTTTAAAAACCCTCCTCAATGAACCAGAAAACAACTGTTTCCTAATATAGTGGGGGACGAGGGCTCATTGCTAAGCACTAGTCAGACCTCTAAGCATGTAATCCACTGAAAACACAAATACACACATTAACCCTTTGTCTTTTGCTTAATCTGCAGTTGCCACCAGCTGCAGACACCACTACAGAAGAGGAGGCATGGTTTGTTCAGTTTCCCATCCAGAGAATAGAATACTTCATTCTCTTTGAAGTCGACAGAAAAAGATCATATGAACGCCAAACACTAGAGGCTATGCCTCACAGACATCTGATGTAGAAGAAATAAAAGATGTTAAATTGTGGGGGTGGGGGGGTGGGGGAGGAATAGATAAATAAATCTAATCTAAGCCAAAAGACTTATTGCTGTCATTCGTTAGTTATGGTCAAGTCAATTCCAAACCCTGGCAACCCCGCATGTGCAGAGAAGAACTGTGCTCAGTGGGGTTTCCAGATGCAGACTGTCTTCCAAGACATCCCTGCATGGGTCCAAACCACCAAGCTTACAGCTAACACCCAAGCACTTACCTGTATGCACTCCCCAGGAATTCCTCCCATCGGCCTGCTTAGTCCTGCATCCTCACAGGTGTTATGTTTGACTCCATTGTTGCAGCCACAGTTTTAATCCATTTCATTGAGGGTCTTCCTCTTGCTCACTGCCCTACTTTACCAAGCAGGATATCCTTTACCAATGAATGGCCTCTCCTGATAATATGTACAAAGCACATGAGGCGTATTTGACCTACCTCGATATAAAAAGAACGAGCAACAAAATCCAACAGGCCTTAGTTCCAATCCTGTTTTCTATTTACTTTCTGTTCTTTGATACCAAGTTTACTCATACTTTAGAAGCATGACAGTGACAGCCTTCATTGTGGAGGGTCGACGTGTGCAGTCAGGAGTCCTAGTAGTGCAGTGGTGTAAAGGTTGGGCTGTTAACAGCGAGGTTAGCATTGCAATCCATCTTTAAATGATCACAAGAACAATGTGAAGGAAATATTTTTATATACCTTACAGGTGATAAAAATGGGGCTCAAAATAGTAGGAAGTAAAAACTAGTGTTCATTGCTACACTATTCACAATAAACAATAGGTAGAACAATGCAAATGTTCACCAATAGATGAATAGATAAACAAGCTATGGTTCACACATAGCCATAACAAGAAATGAAATTCAGTTAGTCTCCATGACCATGACACCAGAAGAACTAGATGATGCCTGACTACCACTACCAACTGCTCTAAACAGGGCTGCATTAGAAGGTCCTGGATAAAGTGGGGCAAAAATGTGAAACAGCACTTACAAGAGCAAGCTCACTGGTCAGATATAGACTGATAAAATGCTTGGACTATCGTCCTTAGTCACCCTCAGATCCAGAACGGAACTCACCCCTATGGCACAAGTTTCAGCAAAAAGATAGACTGGTATATGTGGGAACAATAAATAACACTGGTTATGTCTGCACTCCTTACTAGATCATCAACCATTTGCGATAGAGGGGGCAGCATTTTCCCAAGGGAAAACATCAGGAGTATAGGAGCGGAGTGGAGGTGGGAACCACCGGGAGGAGGTAGGATTAGCAGTGTTGCATTGAGGGGGTTGCAATGAATGAAATGAAGCAAAACGTATATGCATTGTTGAGTGTCAAACTGATTGGCTGCTCTGTAAACTTTCACCCAATTTACAATAAAAACTTTGAGGAGAAAACAAAGAGGAAACAACTTGAAGAACAGAGGTCATTATCACCAGAAAGCTGACTGGAAGGCCAACTGCACCCGGGCTGCATTGTAACCCTGATCGACCGCCTGGAAACCAGAGTTTTGTGTGGGAGCCGATCTCTCTGCTCCCCACACAAGCTTATGTGATCTGCCCCTAGATGACCCAAGTCTCGGAAAATATAACCCACTCCTAAAATTAAAATCCTTCTTTGCTGCAGCCCCACACTTCACACCCAAGAAAGCAACTGCTGAGTATGAACAACTTTTTCTCATACTTTCAGCCAATTGTTCTTCCTTTCTCAGTTAGACGAAAGCATATCTGGGGCACTTGAGGCCGGGGTGTTAAATTTATTGGATTCCAAATGTTCTGACTTATTTATAATCACTTATATATGACATGGGAAGAATATACAGCCTTGAACAATTACACCTTCCTCCCCCAACCCACATTGTCAACTCCCAGCCGTCCTCACAAAAAGACAGGTCCAGGGTCTAATTCAGCCAGTTAAAGAGCTCTAGAAATGAGAGGAGGCTTGCTGTCATCCTTTCTGGTATTGAATTTGGGGGGCCCAGGCCTGACTACCCAAACTAGAGAGGGGTCCAATGGGTCCAGACTGTGGGAGAGCAGGTGGATCATGAAACCTTCCAGACAGATCCTCACAGAACCTAAATTTCTTAATCTACAGAAGAAAAACAATGGGAATGGCAGACCTGCTTCACAGAATTGCTATGAAGTTGAAATGAGGTAATATACATAATAATGTCAATGTATTTTTTTGGTATACAGTAGGTACTTAATAAGATATTTTAACACTACCAAAAGTAGAAATTTGCCAAGGCCCAAGTTAAATACAACCTGCTGATAGAGGTTTGGTTTCCTTTTAAAAAAATAATAATAATTTTATTTGACTCCCTAAAACAGGAAGGGGGGGGCTCTTTTCTACCATAGATATTTATAGCATCATGCTCAGGACATACTGGTCAAGCATTTCATTCATGTGATGGCTCAAACTGCTCCTTTGTGATGGACATGTGATGCTAGCTGGTACCGATGTTTTCACAGGCTTTACACAGCCCGAGTGGGAGAAAGATGAGGCTTCGACTCCCAGAAAGAAGTAGTCTCAGAAACCCAAAAGGCAAGTCCCACCCTGTGCTCATAGCACCCTAGATGTCAGAATTGATTCAGTGGCAGTGAGTTTTGAATCATACAGTAACCAGGCTAGACCTTCCTTATCAAAGGTTGGTTCTTAAGCATGTAAAAGAGTTTGATTTTGATGTTGCTTACCCTGAAGCCTTCACACCTATCTAATATTCCTACCCCAAATCTCCCCAATTCGGACTCAGAGCAACCCTCCAGGACAAAGTTGAATTGCCTGCGAGGGTTTCCATGCACATCACGCATGATGGAAGCCAGCTGTCCCGTCTTCCTCCTCTAAGCAGCGGTGGTCTGGCTCATCAGCCTCTGGCTCCAGTGCTTCAACCACTGTGCTGCCAGACCTCCTCAGTCTTAGTACAAATATTCATGACTGTATTTGTTTAAGATACCTTTCGCTGCTTACTTAAAATGAATATCTTTATCTGCTCAGGGGCATGGCCACATCTGCCACAATCTCACCCACTCCCTCTTGTGTTGACTCTGGCCCAATTTGCAGTTGGTTCAGCATTGGGTTGGTAACCAAAAGGTTGGTGATTCGAAACCACTAGCAGCTCCAAAGACAAAAGATGAGGCAATCTGCTGCCATACAAGTTACAGGCTCAGAAACCCTATGGTCTTTCCATAAGTTGGAATCCATTTGGGTCCTAAAGGGCAATTGAGTTTAAGACCCTAGTGCGTAAATCAGGAATTGGAGCAAGGTGCAAGCAGAGGTGCTACCAAAGGAGCAACAGCACAAAGCCCAGCCACATTATGACAGGCTCTGGGAGTCCACAAGGACCACCTCTACTCCTCTGGATGCCTCCACTTCCTTGGCAGCAGACCAAGTGCAATAAAATAGCAGGTGGAGCCAGGCACCTGGGAGCCCTGGCAGGTGCAGAGAGGACTGAGGAGCAAACTTTGGGGACAAGCAAATGCAAATTGAGCATCAGCTCAATTTCCAAATCTAAATTGTACCTTGAAATAGGAAGAATTGCCCAAGTAAATTAAAACATATAAACTATCTCCAAGATCACAGGGGGGAAATGTCTGAAATACCCAGATCAGATTTTCAAGCTTCCACTTTGCTTTAGCCAAATGGTTTCAACTCTCCACACCTCGAAAGCACCTAGTCTCTAAGACGTTCTCTTTGTCTTCGCAGTGGTGGGGAGATCAAGGGTTTCCTCTTTGAACTGCTTGCAGCTCTGCTGGAATGGCTGGAAAAACAAAGCCAGAGCAGACCCAGCCTGGATTAAGGACTCGCTTGGGTCTCCTGCAGCTCAAGGCCTTGCTTAGCCCACTAGGGTGCAGCTAACTGGTCCTTGGGTCTTGTCTCCCTGGAGCATGACTGTGTTCACTGGTGGAAGGCATGCTGAGCCACTGCAGGTGGCAAGGAGATCGAGGATGACGATTAGCCCTTATGGAGGACATATGCTTGCTGGTGGTGGTGCTCAATTTTCAGTCAACTCGGACTCCTGGTGACCCCACGTGTGTCAGAAACCTGGGTGTTCAATGGGTGATTTTTCAGAAGTAGATCCCCAGGCCTTTTACCCAATATGCCTCCAGAGCTCAAACTCACTGTCATCAAGTCAATGTTGACTCACAGCTACCCTACAGGACAAGGTAGAACTGCCCTCTGTGAGTTCTGAGACTGTAATTCTTGCTCTCAAGACCATCTTGCTCTCATCTTGCTCTCAAGAAGCAGCTAGTGGTTTCGAACTTGCTCTCAAGAAGCAGCTGGTGGTTTCAAACTGCCAATCTTGTGGATCACCCAATCATCCCACCTTTTGGCTATTAGGAGATGTGACCGTCATTTCATTAGGTGCTCTTAGTCTTAGAGGCTAGGGAAGATAGTCAAGACATTTGACGATGAAGAAGGCAAAGGCATTATGGTAAGTCAGGATGGCCACTCTGCCGGTCAGGACCACGCACCCAAGACCTACAGTGAGTGAGTAGCATGTGTTATTATGCACGTTTTTGAAGTTTTGAAAACCTAGCACAGAGCTGGCTAGCAATTCTAAAAAGGATGGCCTATTGAGAGGCATGGCCTGTACCTCCAGGAAGATAGAATGAGGTCAGGGAAGAGCTACAAAATCTGTTCTAGAAGAGGGATGTTTGGTTTGCTTTCTGGATCATGGAAGTTTCCTAGTTGAGAGTTTACTGTATTTATACGACAATCCATGTTTCCTTAGTAGTCACAATGACATAAAAGTGTGAGGGTGTTGTCAGTTGCCCTCCAGTTGACCCTCTGCTCATGGAAGCCCCCACCCCACCCCGCACAATGGAACACAACACTGCCTGGCCCTGTGCCATCCCCATGAACAGTTGCAGTGAGACCACTGTACCCCATAGGGGTGCACTGGCTTATTTTCAGTAGTATAACCACTAGGCCTTTCTGTAGAGTATGTCTTGGTCTGGAAGCTTCACTGGCAAGTGTTCACCATCATAAACTTCTACTGAGAAAGAAGTGGTGGTAGCAGAGCAGAAGTACATTGGCCAGGAATCAAACCCAGTTCTCCCACATGGAAGGCTAGAATGGTCCCACCACTGCCCAACAGAGAAAGGGTCCCTGATGGCTATGGAAGAGCTGGGTCCAGAACCCAGACCCTTTGGCTGTCCACTCTAAGTCTTTCCAACAAATTTGCCCTGCCCAACCTCTTCTGACCTCTATGGCATTCCATACTGCTTGTCAGCTCCAGCTTCTGTCCAAGGTGAAAACTGTTTGGACTATGTCTCAGCTCTCTAAAAACTCACTGCCATCAAGTCAATGCCAACTCCTAGTGACCCTACAAGATAGGGTAGCACTGCCCCGTTGGCTTTCTGAGACTGTGTCACTTTAGTAGAAACCCTCAACTTTCTCCCAAAGTACAGATGAACTTGCAGTGAGCAGCCCAATGCCAAATACACTACATCACTAGACCCAGGTTTATGGTCGAAACTTATTACCCTGGGATAGACTTGATCTCAGAAGCTTTAAAAGAAGACTGAGGCAGTAAGAAGTAGACTAGTAAAGATAAGGAAGAGTGTATGGGGTGCTAAAATGGAAATGTCACCATACTAAATGATCATAACAAGTTCTGTATTTGCTATAGTGTGGGACACTCCATATCTTAATCTGCCTACTTAAGACAGGGCATGCAATGCATTTGACTGTATGCATCTCATGCTTCAACTAAAATAAACAAATAAAGCCATACTATTTTTTACAGTGAATGCCTCTCTAAAACGTCTAAGCTGACATTTAAAGATATCACAGAAGCACCATGAAGAAAAGTAACTCAGCCTGTTGCAACCCAACTGACAATCTGTTTAAAGCTTAAGTGAAAAAAAATGACATGGTAAAGATGGAAACGCCTGTCCAACCTCCAGGTGCACAGACATGTTTGATCACACACACACACACACACACGTAGTTCAGCCTCTCAGACACAAAGTCAACTGTATGCCCACAAGCCTCTTTCTTCAATATATTTCCTTGATAGATCATGACAGCCACTAGACTAATGAGATCCCAACTGTTACTCTCAGTTTTTAACATTTGTTTTTGGTGGGTTCTTCCCGAGACCATTGTCCAAAAGGCAGACAGTGGCAAAATGCATATCATCAGCCTTCTTGGGCTCATTTTCAGAATGGCAGGGTGCCCATGTGGCAACCTTGGACAAAGCCCCATAACTCCCTGGGGAGGGCGCAGATACCTGTCGGCCAACAGCTGCTGCAGAGGCTGCCTGCCTTCTGGTTATAGGCAGGAGGAACAGAATGGCTGAGAAACAGCCTCTCTAGAAAAATGGCAAGCTGCAATTCACAGGCAGCAGGGACATCTGAATACGTGCCCTGGAGAGGGAACTCAAACCTGGAGAAGCATGAAAAAGACACCCATCTCCCCAAGGGGTGAAATGTAGTAAATGAGACAGCAGTGAGAGCCCTTTTGGTAAGCGCCCAAACATGGGGCATATTCCGTGTAGAAGCCCTGAGGTACAGCAGTAATTCATTACAAAATTATCCTCTCACCATGCCAGCTGAGTTTGGTGTTCCTGACATGACCAACCATTTGTACATATGATGGAAGAAATATGTAATATTTTTTGAAAGTCAGTGGAATTTCTTTTTTTAGAAAGTTGTTCTTTTAAAACACGGGAGAAAATTTACACTACTTCAGTCATTACCTTGAGGTACAAAAATTAGGATTATGTTGTTCCTGGTTCTCCATATTTGACATAGTGCACATATATTAATCATAAAAGTCAGATTTTAAACTACTTTGAAGAGCAATAGCAGGAAATGTTCGACTGTTCCATGTACACAACCTCTCCATTGATCTGTCTTTTCCCACTCTGTCTAGTTTTCTCTTTTTTTTAAACTTGTGGTAAATAAATATAAGAAAACATTTGCTTTTTCAACACTCCTCACATGTACAATTCAGCGATTCACTATATGCATCTTGTTGGGCAACCACCATCAGCTTTTTTAAAGCTTAACCAAAGCTCAGTGTCCTCTAAACAAGGAGCATACCCCACTGGCCTCTTCTTACCATCTCAAAAAAGTGGGATCAGGAGTACCTGTCCCTCAGTCACTGCCCTATTTTGCTCACTCTGATATGTTCGATATTCTGCCATCTTGTAGCATGTGGGAAGCCTTCATTTCTCTTTACAGCTAAGTGACAGTCCCCAGTATGTATGCCCACGTTGCCTTTTAGCCAGGTAAACCAGATTCCTCTCTGGGTTGTTGTCTGTAGAACACTGTGCAGGGTGCCACTTGGTTTAGGCTGTTGTCAAATACCCTGAGTGGACTGTGGAGAGATTGATGGGGGAGCCGACAGTTTTTCAGGACTACACCCTGTGACTAATTCTTAGCAGAATGCGCCTTAAAATTAAACTAGGCAAGAACGGGAAGCGGGTGCTAACAGAAATGAAACTAAAACCAAGCCAGTTGTTCAAGACCCCACATAGGTTAGAATAAAACTGTGCCTACAGGGCTTTCAACAGCTGATTTTTCTAAAGGAAATCACCAGGCCTTTATTCTGAGGCACCTCTCAGGACACTTGAACCACCAGCCTTTTGGTTAGCTGCAAATGTGTTAACCATTTGCACTGCCCTGGGACATCTGGCAGAAATAACACATAAAGAACTCGCCATTTCCCTCCTGAAAATGAGTTTTTCAAATAGCATCCAAATCAAAGCTGGTCCCTTCACTAGCCTCCCTTTTTATGTCTGTTTCAACTTTTCAGTGTGGATCGGGTGTCATTTTACAGAGCATATCAGTTTCCACTGGATAATTCATACACAGTTTGTTTCATCTCACTGACTGACATCCCCTCAATGAGCCATCACTTATCCCCACTATCTCCCTGTATTTCCTGTTGCCATTTGGCCTTTTCTCCTAACCCTTCTGAACTCTGTCCTTAGGTACACAGTGTGCAGACAAAATCATACAAAAAGATCACACTTGTTGGTCACATAGAGACCAGTGGAACCTTGAAAACCATGTCGCCCCTCAGGTCTGGAACTAGACTCATTCACATGGCTCAGTCTTCAGCCAAACAACAAGCACACAGGTCTATGAGAACAGAGATACTGGCAAGGTACACCTACCTTACTTAAACAGATACAGCCTCTTCCTGCCAGACAGTCTGGAAGTGATTGATAACTCTATCCGGCATCCCCCGTGCATTCTTGGAAGGATATGAGTGGAAGGGAAAGAACTAATTTTATCTTCTGTGAAAACTCCAAGTGCTAGGACTTTTGGCTCATCTTAACAAGATAGTACCAGGAAGACACCGGGAGAGGGAAGCCCTAATGACCCTTGCCCCCTTTATCAATGTTCCTAGAACATTCCAGCAGTCCTGGTAATTGGGGAAGAAATAAATGTGACCTTCCTCCAACAGTTCTCACCTGGCAACCTCGATCCTCAACTTGATAATCTTCCCACAATTACACACACCAGGAGTAACCCCTTACAAGATATCTCACTCACTATCACTGAATCAATTCTACTCATAATGACCCTATAGAAAACCCCTGTGGGCTTCCGAGACTGTAACTCTTTATGGGGGTAGAAAGCCCAGTCTTTCTCCTGCAGAGAAGCTGGTGGTTTCGAACTGCTGATCTTGCAGTTAGCAGCCCAGTGCATAACCAATATGCCACCAGGGCTCCTTCCTACAAGATAAAGGATGTGTCCAAACTCTGGAAGAAAAACTATCTTCTGAAATGGTTGGTTCAATGTCAAATTCTACTAGTTTATGTCCGGTAGCTAAATTACCCATGCTTTCATTAACTAATTCTTGAGATTCATTCAATTCATGAGTTTATTTTTCTCATTAAAGTTGAATTTGATTGTTTGTCTATGACCCCTTTCTATTTTTCTAGAAACTGGAAAGATAAATGTGGGTTCATTGGAAAAGCTTCTTAAATATTTTGGCCTGATTTTTTAATTAGTTGGGATTTAATACACAGCATATCATTCCATATTTCAATCATGTCAAGGAGAATTGTACAATTGCTACCACAGTCAGTTTCCAAACATTTTTTTCTACACGGACTTCTTAATATTGTCTTCCCTTTTACCCCCTCCCCACACCACTGTACCCCTCCCCCCCAACCCCCACCAGAATTCCTTATTCTGCTTGCTCTCCCTATAGGTTCATCAATCCTGGGTTTCATATATCAAAAAACGGAAAAGCATATAACACAGCTTTAAGAGGGCGACCTCCATTGACATAATGCCTCTGGGATACACTCTACTCTGAATGAACAAAAACCAAACCAAACCATACAAACTCAAAATACAAAAAAAAAAAAAAAAAGGAACCCAGATCAGGTCCAGCCTGCATCATAGAAGGAGGAGGGGACCTACTAACAACGTTTTAACTGTTCAGGTCAGATTTATGCCTTTGGTCTTCTATACTCCTCTCTCCCAAGCACCCTATTTAGGGATCACTTTCCTCCCATTCCTCAATGTTAAATAGGGGGAGTTCTCCAGAGACTTTTCCTATGTCATTACACAAATGAATCTTGGGCACTCACTGCCATCCATCACCTTCTGCATACTGGATTGTCACAATTCATGAAAGTATTATCATCTAGAATTTCATTCAACTTATATTTTAAATTCTAAATCTGAGTTTGCAGAGAGGTTCCTCAAAACAACTGAAACCCTTACATTTTATTTCATTTTAATAATTTCAAATTTCAAAATTGATATTTGATTCAGTCATTGTAAAATGTTTGAATAAGTATGGAACAACTTGTGTATGTGAATCTACTTTTTTAACTCTACATTTTATAAAACTAAATACAGATTTGGTATTGCTGATGAAAACTGAGCATCCAAATGGAGATGTGCAATATATGTTGAATCAGTCTTAGTGCAAAGGAAAAAATGTTTAACATCCATAGGACCCCTAGTATTATAGTAGTTTATGCACTGGGTTGCTAATCACAAAGTCAACCATTCAAAACCACCCGCTGCTCCATAGAAGAAAGATAAGGCTTTCTACATTTATAATGAGTTACAGTCTTGGAAACCGAAAGGGGAAGTTCTATCCTGTCTTACAGGGTCACTATGAGTTGGAATCAACTCAATGGATATGAGTTTGGTTTGGTATATTGTATGTTATAATAAGAATATATTAAAATATATTGGACTAAATAAATGTATAATTAAAACTGATTTTATGTTTCTTTATTTTGTAATGTAACTACTAGAAAAATTAAAATCATGTATGTGGTGCTCATATTTTTATTAGACAACACTGTTCTAGCTAAGTAGCTAAATATGGTGTGATAACTAGCAATAACAGCTTATTATTTTTATTGTCTCTGAATAGTAGTACATCTTTTGTAACTACTCTAAGACAATCTGCTTATTATTTTCCCATGACTCCTTCATCCTTTCTCCAAAAAACACGAGTGGTCAAATGAATGGCTGGTGCTCTAAGAAACAAAGAGCATTCTACCACTGACAGTGGGCAGCAGTAAAGGCCAGTCATTCCAATGACTCCCATACAACCCACTCCAAGGCAGGGCATTAACGCAACACAGACAGCTCTTGTTGTTGTGAAGTGCCACCACGTTGGTTCTCACCCACAGCACCCTGTGTACAACAGAATAAAACACTGCCAGCTCCTGTCATCCTCACCATTGTGCCTGTTTGAGTCCATTGTTGCAGCCACTGTGTCAATCCATCTTACTGAGGGCTCTCCTCCTTTTCACTGTCCTTCATCAAGCATGATGTCCTTCAAGACTTATCTCTCCAGACAACAAGTACATGAGATGCAGTCTCACCATCCTTGCCTCTAAGGAGCATTCTGCTGTACTTCTTCCAAGAAATATGTGTTTGTTATGTTGGAATTCCACAGAACTTTTAGTATGCTTCGCCAGCGCCGTAATTCAAATAAATTGCTCCTTTTTCAGTCTTCTTATTCAATGTCCAACTTTCACATGCATATGAGGCGAGTGAAAATACCGTGCCTTGGGTCAGGTGCATCTTAATCCTCAAAGTAGCATCAATGTTTTTTCAACACGTTAAAGAGGTCTTGTGAAGCAGATTTACCCAATGCAATGCATCATTTGATCTCTTGACTGCTGTTTCCTTGAAGATTGATTGTGGATCAGCTACAGCTTTAATAAAGGGAACTAAAGAGTTCTGCCCATATTATCCACATTGACCAATAAAAAGTATTTCTAAAAAGAACTACTGAGTGTGACACATAAGGATTAGAACCCAGTCTTGCTGAGAACTATATAAAGGTCTTTTTCAGCCTGCATGTTTCTGAGTACAACTGACAACTGAACTGTATTGTAGGCCCAATCACCTCTCTGTATTTCAATTTTATTTCCAATAATTGAGGAAACTTCCCAGGTTTTTGTCTCTGCCCATTTGAAAGGTTGTAGACATCTTCAGAATGTCCACTTCTCCTCCTGAGCTGCTGACACAAGAAGGTCCCCCAACCTGCCCCCAAGCTTATGATCCACAGTCACCAGTTCAATAGTTCAAAGGGCGTTTATACCTCTTTATTTATTTTGCAAACTTTTCTTAGGGCCCACACTTTGCCAGGATGTGTTCTGCATACAGGTGTGGTCAAACAGAAAACAAGGAGAGTAAAATTCATCAATGACCATGCTGTTTCTGTGTCTTTTTTATGATATTATGAAGCTCTCTAACATTGGTTCTCAACCTTCCTAATGCTGCAACCCTTTAATACAGCTCCTCATGTTGTGGTGACTTCCCCAACCATAAAATTATTTTCATTGCTACCTCATAATTATAATATTGCTACTGTTATGAATCTGGTGACCCAAAGGGGTCATGACACACAGGTTGAGAACCGCTGCTCTATGATATCCTGGAAGTGAGTTATTAACACATATGAGCTTTTGAAAATATTATCCAATATTTAAAACATGCAGACGATAAAAAGAAAATGAACTATCATGTACCTATTTCTCCTGAATTCCAGCTTCTGTATTCCCCTCATAACTAACTTAATGTTTATTAATTATATATGTTTCTGTATACTTCTACATATTCATGTATCACTAAGCAATATGTGATTTAGTCTCATGTACTCATACAAGTTTTAAAATTGCATATAATAATGTTTAAAACTTGCATAGGGTCACGATAAACAACTATTGTCAATTCTCCTAGATCTCTCCACAATTTACCGTGTTTCAATGGAAAAATTCATCTTTAATTTTATTCACTACCAAGTCACCTACAGTTGAGTGTAAATATAGATATTACATATGCTTATATATATGCACATACACAGTACATAGAGTTAAGGTCAATAATAATAGAAGAATCTAGCATAATCCACAATCATGGGGGGAAAAAAACAACTTTGAATGACCAGATTCTAAATTGTTTGCATATGTGGGGATTTTTCCCCTTAAAGAACCTTAAGTTAGAATTCTTTTGCAGGTTTTTGTTTTTAGTTTTATATTGTGAGTAAGATAATCTTTGATAGAGAAGTTCATAAGTTGACTTCCAGAAATATGGCAACTGAGTAACACACCAGAGGGACTCCAAAGAAATCAGTCCAGGAGAGTTACTTAGAGGGAAATTCAATACTGCTGGATTGCAGGAGGAGTATCATAAAGATAAGTAGGCACAGACCCACAAAGTTTTGAGGGGCTGAGGGCTTTTGGCTTACTACAGTAGAGGCCAGCTAGGGCTTGTACTTAGCCCCACCACTGTCTCGGCCAGAGCCGGACCATTTGGAACTCGTACAGGGGCTTTATCTCAACACAGTCACAGCTTGCTGCCGTCTGCCTCGGAGCAGAGACTAAACCCCTGCAGCCCCATGAGCAGTGATCCAGGCTCAGCTACATTGTTACTTTTGTTTCCCTTTCTTCTCTCTATACCCTACAGTCTCAGCTGACTGACGTTTAATTTTTTTCCTTCTCTTTGTCTCTTTCCTATTCTCTCACACTCCACTGCTGACCTCCAGACCACTCCCTTAGCCTAGGAAATTTACGCCTGTCCCCCAGTTAGGTGAGCTCCACCCTGTGCAGCTAGCCTGAGGCTGGAGAAAGCCCTGCCGACCTCCACCAGGGGATACTCCACCCAACTTCTCACTGGGGAATTCCTGCTTGTGTGGCTTGGAGGAGCTCCTATTTTTTATCTGTTGTCCCATGTGACTGAGGAAACTTCCTCCCACCTACCTTAGTGCTTCACAAGGCCTAAGGCAGCTCAGCAAACACTCGTCAACATTCCAAGCTGCTGCAGGAACCTCTGACCAACCTCTGCAACACTAAAGCAGGCAACCCACCAGCCTTCTGCTTACTCCCCTGAGAGGGAAGCAACAGGAGGATAAAGTGGTAGGTTTAATTCCATAGTAAAATTAGCTATAGGCGTTCAGAGAAGCATTGTACAAGTCTCCCAGGGAGAGCCAGTGCTATTCAACTCCCTGGAAAATAGCATCTGGCTCTTCTAAAACAACACAACACAAACAGCCATCAGCCCCAATGACCTCAATGAAAAAAACGGAGAAACAAAAGACAATGGCAGAAGATGTACTGAACGTAATGACATGCATAGAAAAAGCAGACAGTGAGCTGCCACAGAAAGAAATTTTCAGAATGCTGCTTGGAGTCATACAGGATATGAGGGAAACAAAACAGGAAAAGGATGAAATGATAGAGGAGATAAAGTCCATACACCACAGGGAAATACAAGAACTTAGGGAGGAGATAACAAAAACCAGTAATAGACACGTGGACCTCGAGAATCGACTGGAGGAAGCAGAGGACCATACCAGTGACTTGGAGGACAGCCAAGCCGACTTTAACAAACATGAACAGAAATCTAATAAGATCATCAGAGAAGCTGAAGAAAACCCAAGAACTATCTATATCTGATGCTATGAAGAGGAACAACATTAGAATTATTGGATTATCAGAGGGAGACACAACAAAGAAGGCATCTGCAACAATAGTAAGAAAATCCTTGGAGGAAAACTTCCCCAGTTTAATGAATGAAAACCAGGCAACCATTCAGGAGGCTGAAAGAACACCAGCTAGACTGACTCCCAAGAAGAAGTCACCAAGGCACATAATAGTTAAACTATCCAACTTTTAAAAAAGGAGAAAATCATGAGAGCAGCTAGGGAAAAACAAGCAATCACATATAAAGGTTCCTGAATAAGAATATGCTCAGACCTATCAGCAGAAACTATGAAGAAGAGGAGAGAGTGGAGTAATATATTCCAAAAATTGAAGGAAAACAATGCAAACCCAAGAATACACTACCCAGTCAAATTATTGATCAAAATAGATGGAGAAGTAAGAGTCTTCCCAGATAAGGAAAAACTTAAAGAACACGTTAGAAGAAACCCAGTCCTACAAAAGATCCTTGCTGACCCAGTATGGGAAGAAGAACAACACTCACCATGCATAAATAATAGACTGCCACATAGAACAACCTCACCTACAGGGCAACAAAGAGAAAACAGACCCCAAGATAGGATGGGAAGAAGTCGAAAATCACACAGACACACACATGCCCAACACACTAACAAGAAAGGAAGGTAGGAAAAACACCCAACACACAAGGTATAAAATGATATCACAGAGTCTGAAAATGGAGATAATAACCCTGAATATCAATGGCCTGAACTCGGGCATTAAAAGACTGAGGCTAGCAGACGGACTTAGAAAACATAATCCATCAATCTGCTGCCTACAGAAGACACACCTCGATATAACAGACAAAAATAGGCTGAGAATCAAAGGCTGGAGAAAGGCATACCAAGCAAACAGCAATTCAAACAAAAGCAGGAGTTGCAATCCTAATCTCAGATAAAATTAACCTCAAAGTGCAAACCATAAAAAGAGATAAGGAAGGACACTATATAATGCTCAAGGAAATGGTAGACAAAGAACCACTAAGCATTGTAAATATATATTCCCCGAATGAGAGACCCGCTGAACGCATCAACAAAACACTCCAAAAGATGAAAAAAGAAGTCACAGGCTCAACAATTATATTGGGTGACTTCAACACACCGCTCTCTGAAAAAAGATAGATCACAGGGAAAGAAACTAAACAAGGAGGCTAGAGATCTAAACACTACGATTGCACAATTTGACCTGATAGATGTTTACAGAGCTTTTCATCCAAATACCAAAAAAAAACCCACATTATTTTCAAGCCCGCATGGCACATATTTGAAGATAGACCACATGCTGGGGCATAAGACGAATCTACATAAATTTAAGCACATTGAAATAATACAGACCTCTCTCTCTTACCACTGTGCCATAAGGCTGGAAATCAACAAAAGGAAGATGAAGAAAACAAGAGCAAACATCAGAGGATAAATAACTCTCTACTGCAAAAGAAGTGTGCACTGGCCCAGATCAGAGATGAAATTGGGAAATTTTTAGAAACCAACAAGAATGAGAGTATAACATACCAAAACTTATGGGATACAGCAAAGGCAGATATCAGAGGAAGTTTCATAGCAATACATGCACACCTGAGAAAGGAAGAGATACTCATGATTGATATGCTGGCATAAAATTTACAACAACTAGAGCAGAGTCAGCAGGACAATCCTACTAATAGCAAAAGAAAAGAAATAATAAAAATCAGGGCTGAGATTCAGGAAAATAGGAGAAGTTCGTAAGTTTTACATTCAACAACTTCTACACATTCATTCAACTCACCCATTGCAATCCCCTTGACATGCTCCTCCAACGTTCTGCCTGTTTTCCCATTCTTCCCTTCCTAATCCTCCGAACTTTGCCATTGAATAAATGCTGCCCTTGTGATTTAACTGATTGTCCCTGTTTTACCACAGCATGTGTCCTATTCCTGACCTGAAGAGCCACGATCCTGAGGGTCGTACCTGTCTCTTTCCAATGGGTAAGCCTGGCCTCTTTAACTAGATTACTTTTTCTTCCACATTTTTTCTCTCACTTTATCCAGAACTCTCTAATGTGGTCCTTTTCAGAGCTGTTGTTGGTAGAAGCCAGGCACCATCTAGTTATTTTAGGTCCATGGTTATGAAGACTGATGTTTTCTTCATGTCCATTAGTCCATTGGATACATTAGAATTCTGGAATGTACAAAATGGAAGAGTTCACAGTAAAAAGTAAACCCCTTCCTGCCCTTACTCCCAAGCTACTCAATATCTCTCTCCATATAACTTCTTACATGTATTCCCAGGGACATATACATGTATTCCCAGGGGCAATAGGCAATTACCATGTACTTGAGGGTAAGCCAATCCGAATATCAGCCAAGGCATCAAATTTTACCACAAAAACTGCATTAAAATGTGCTGATTTATGTATGGATGGATTGAGGTAAGAGTTGTATGGGCTCCAATAAAAAAGATTTTTATAAAAAGAAAGAAAGAAAGAACAAAACACAAACAGAAAAAAAATATGCTGAAAAACTCGGCCTATACTCGAGTATGTACGATATATATGGTGTGTGTGTGTGTGTGTGTGTGTGTGTGTGTGTAGCTCTGGTGGCACCATAGGGTAGGCAATGGATTGCCAACCACAAGCTCAGTGGTTCAAACCTACAAGTCACTCCTCAAAAAATACATGAGGTTGTCTGCACCCACAAAGATTTATGTGTATATTAGTTAATTATGTACTAGGCGATTATATATTAACCCCCCTCTTTTAATACAAAGGATAGCACCTTATTTTTCATATCACATCTTGGATATCTTTTCATGTTGGAGCAAATAGAGTGTCTCTATCATTCATGTTGATGACTGAGTCCTTATATGGCTATCCGATGGCAGATTTGACCTATGTCCCATTGATGCTTACAGGTAGTTTCAAACCCTGTGAAACAAACAGTACTATGATTTTACACTGTTCAAACAAATCCACAACATAAATTTCACAAGCAGAGCTCTTGAGTCAAATAGGAGGGGAGGTATGATTTACATAATGTTCTGTTGGCTAGTACAAAGAGTCTTTATAGGAGATTATTCCATTGAACTCTCACCATGTATGAGAGCATGTATGAGAGCATCTTATTCCCTGTACCCTTGCCAACACAGCATACTGTCTTCTATTCATCAGGATTTTTTATTTCTTCCAGTCAAAGTGGGGGAAAAATGGTATCTCATTGAGGTTTTCATTTGTGTATGTTTGAAATGCTTTTAAAAATGTCCCATTTTAAAGGGAATAAGTCCTGCTTAATGTAACATAAACTGAAGGATAGCAGAAACCTGATGTATCAAAAGACAACAAGGGGGGTTGGAGTAGAGACCCAAAGCCCATCTGTAAACAGTTAGTCATCCCCTCACAGAAGGGTTACAAGGTTGGGATGAGTCAGCCAGGGTGCAGTACAGTGCCAATTACACACACAACATTCCTCTAGTTCTGTAATGCTTCCTCCTCCCCCCTCACTATCATGACCCCAGTTCTACCTCACAAATCCAGCTAGACTGAAGGGTATACACAAATATGGCTAGACCTGAAGGGTATACACAAGGGTATAGACAAGAGCTCTCAACACATGGAATCCAGGACAGATAAACCCCTCAGGAACAATAATGGGAGTAGCGATACCATGGGGGTAGAAGTAAGGTGAGGGTTGAAAGGGGAGAGAGAGGAAACCAATTGCAACGATTTCAATGATTGACATATCACCACCCCCACAGGGGGAGAAACAACAGAAACATGGGTAAAGGGAGACAGTGAATGATGTAAGATATGAAAGTAATAATAATTTATAATTTACCAAGGGCTCACAAGGGGGGAAGGGGGAAGGGAGGTAAAAATGAAGAGCTGATACCCAGGGCTCAAGTAGAAAGAAAATGTTTTAAAATGACAGCAACAAATGTACAATGTGCTTGATACAACTGGTGTATAGATTGTTATAAGAGTTTTAAGCGTCCCCCAATAAAATTCTTTTTAAAAAAAAAAAAAGAAGAAGCCTCTTGAACAAAACACTGAATCCACTAAGAGGAATGTGACATAAAATTCAAGGAATGGCACTACTCTACAAAGGGTCTGATTAGGCTCCTATGGGAAGTAAAACCAAATACCTAATTGCTGCATTGCCCAACCTCTTCAATAAACTAGTTCAGAATGTTGGCACACATGGAAAGTTTATAAAAACTCTGTGCTCTTATCATATAGATAGAACCACCCTGTGTAAATGTCAACTATTCAGAAATACCAACACCATATTCAGAGTCATGTTGACACTACCGAGCTTGGTTGGTCTTTACTGGGTGAAAAAGAAAGATGAAGGTTAAAATGAAGGTAAAGGAATGTGATTCTTCCTAATGTCATGCATACCCCATGGCTTCACAACTGTCCTGTCCTTCATACCAACAATGACTTGGCATTAGGCCATCTGAGTTTTAAACTACGGCTTGCTGCAAGCTCACTGCATGAACCCAGTCAAGTCACTGATCCCTATCCCCTCATCTGACAAACAAATGGTGAAATTGGATTTTCCATTAATGTCCCTCCTAGCTGAAAAACACTACTAATGCCAATAACCAGTGGATGATGAGTGGCTTTTCCAAGAACACTTTGGAAAGGGGCTTTTACTTACTTTTACTCTGCTTCTTTATGAACAACATAGTGCACTGCTGGATGCACAACAATGGCTTCGGAAAATGACACGATCACTGTCTTTAAGATACACATTCCTTGAAGTTCTGCTCACTTGATCTTGACTTTTGTCATCCCACCAAGGGATTTGGCCAGCCTGCATGTTCACTCCCCCAGTGCACTTCCAGGTGTCCATGAGCAGGCCTCTTGGGCTCACTCCTAATTTCTGCTAGGTGGAAATGGACCATTCCATACTCACTTCATGCTGCCAGCATCTGACACCTACCACACATCCTCATGTTCTGCTAAGGAACTTCCCCCAAACCACAGAGATTAAGAAGAGGTGCATAGATCAGTACAGTCCACAGAGGGAAGAGAGTTAACCCCAGAGTCCGTGCTTTGCCAACTGGGGGCAGGAGTCAATGGTGAAAGCTGCTTCTGTCCTGTAAACTGACAGTTGTGAGAGGCCTCAATAGAACTGACTCGTCAGTGCCCATAGCACTGAAGGAACAGTGGATCCCTTATTTGGACATACTGCCCCTTCCCTGACTCAGTCTCCCCAACTCCACAATCTGTCTCCTGGGCTTTACTTCTCAAAGAAATCACAAGTTATAGTCCCACTTTCAAAGACCTGAGATAAAAAAGCAGGCCATCTGACATTCCACCTGGCCAAGAGTTCTCCTTCAACCCTGGTGCTAAGCCCCTCCCTAAGCTGATCTCTGCTCTGCATCCTCCCACCTTAGTTCATACCATCTGCCCTGCTTTAAAGGAGCCTTTGAGTTGCTCACTCATTTAATCAATAAATATACTGGGTTCTTATTATAAGTCAGAACTATGTGTCTCAGGCAATTCATGTGAGGAGGTGAGGAGGACCAATGAGGAGTGAAGTCCTTTTTAGCCACATGTCCAGTAACACTGAAATTCATGTTTTTCATGAAAAGAAATAAAAGTGAGAATCTCCATCACAATGGCAAGTCCCCCATTTCTGAATGTTGGTAACTGGCAACTTTAAACTTACTCATAACACTGAGAAAACCACACTATTATTTTCAAGCTTCCAGTTTGAAATGTCTGTGCAATTCTCTCGGGCGCAGCGAGCAGCAAACACAAGGCAATTACCATCCAGTAGGAGAAGAATGCTGATGGGGTGTGGGAGGACAGATCGAGGCCCTCTTACCCTGATCCCACCAAAAAAAGGTGGGGAACCACGATGTCTACATGCTAATCTGGTAACTCTATTAGCACGTTAATCACAGCAGATGGCAAAAAGGAATTAAGGCTGCAGATGGAATTCAAGCTCTCGAGGAGCTGACCCTGAGATGAGAAGATTATCTCAAATTATCCAGATGGGCCCAATGTAATCACAAGAATCTGATCAATGGAAGAAGGTGCAGAGTTCAGAGTCAGAAAGATACTTGAAGATTTGAATCAGTTGGCTTTGAAGAGGGTGGAAGGGGATACAATCCAAGAAATGCAGACACCCTTGAGAAGCTGGACAAAGCAAACTGATTCACCCCTTGAGTCTCCCGAAGGAATAAAGGTCTGCCACCATCTTGATAGTTAGCCCTTTAAGAGTCATGTCAGACTTCTGAACTTGAGCATGTGAATTGATAAAGACTCACAGTTCATGGTTTTTTGTTGCAGCCGCAATAAGAAACTAATCATGGTTAAACCCACTATCCATTGAGAGTCCATTGGAGACACCTAACCAATCCTTGGTGGGTAGGAGATATCAGGGAAGGCTTGCCAAAGAAGATGACATCTGATTAGTCCTAGGGTATGAACACCAGTAGGGGTTAGGCATTCCAAGGGGAGACAGTAGCATCTGCTAAGGTCACGTGGTTACTACTCAGGGAATTTCAAGGAGTATAAAATAGCAAGATGACATATTTTGTTAGCCACGTTCTCAAAATTCAGCAAATGTTCAGCCAATTCTTTCAGGAATTCTATTAGCTAACTCCTTTTACAAACTACAGATAAGAGACCTGAAGAGGTTATGAAGCCTCACATCGTCACACAGTTCGGTGTTTCACTGTCTTCACTTATAAAATGAGAAAGTTAAATTAACTGAGCCATAAGCATATCCATGCCCACTAAACATATGAACTCAGGTGTGTAAGAAACCTAGCATGTTTCTGGTTTGCCACATAAATCTGCCTGTGATCCCCCTGCCACTGGGCTGGAAGGACACGCAAACTCGGTTATTACTGAAGTACAACAGTATCCTCTACTCTGCCCAGGCATGTACCAAGGTCTGGATGTCTAAAGCATCAAAGTATAGAGGAGGCCCCTGTGGTATTATCAGTCGGGTCACGGGTCCCCCAAGGTCACTGCTGAGATGCATTGTACTTCCATCTTCTCTTGGTACCCTCAGCCCCTAGAACAGGGGTCCTCAAACTTTTAAAACAGGGGGCCAATTCACTGTCCCTCAGACCGTTGGAGGGCTGGACTATAGTTTAAAAAAAGAACTATGAACAAATTCCTATGCGCACTGCACATATCTTATTTTGAAGTAAATAAACAAAATGGGAACAAATACAAAATTTAAAAAGAAGAACAAGTAAAGTTAAATCAACAAACTTACCAGTATTTCAATGGAAACTATGGGCCTGCTTTTTGCTAATGAGATGGTCAGTGTCCGGTTCCATATTTGTCATTGCTAGCCCTAACAAATGATGCAAGCGTGCATCAGTTAGTCTAGATCTGGTTGGAGATTTCAGATGTTTCACTCTGGAAAAAGTCTGTTCACAGACATCAGTGCTGCCAAAGATGGTTGCCGTTTGGAGGGCATGATTGCTGAGATGAGGACATGTCTCAGAGGGGAGAGATGCAAAGAAATTAGGAAGGCTGCTTGACTTGAATGTGTCTTTCAGAGAGTCACAATTCTGCAGTTCAGCCAGTTTCATTTGGTAAGTTGTATCCACATTTTCAAAGTCAAAAGAAAATGAGTTACAGAAAAGCTGTATGCCCTGTTCATGGAAATGAAGCTCTTTAAATCTAAATTGGAACTCCTTTTGCAACTTTTCCAGTGAATCCACACAAGTTTTGTTTGGGAGTGCAACCAGTGGTTTTTCCGCTAACAGATTTTGAGATGTGGGAGATGGCAGAAATTTTCCTCCTTCACTTTTTTGATGAGGAGGCCTAATTTTACTTCAAATGCTTTCACATGTGGTTGCATATCACAGATGAGCTTCCCCTTTCCTTGAAGTTGCACATTGAAACTTGAGTAGCTCTGTTACACACCTGAGACTGAGGAGGAGTGGAGAGACAGACAGAAGGAAGGGAGTCGGAGAGTGTGGTGCACATTCCACACATGCGCACTGCGGGTCTGGTCCTGCTAAGCGTGACAGGCTGCAGTGGCAAAAACAACTGGCAGGCTGGATAAATGTCCTCAGCGGGTCGAATGTGGCCTACGGGCCATAGTTTGAGGACCCCTGCCCTAGAACATTGTTCTATAGTAACCACTTCCCAGATTCCAAGGATCTCCCTTCTTTCACTCCTATCTGGATCTTGAGCAAGTATTGTTCCCAAAATAATAATGCATGCTCAGTATTAAGTAGTCCAAGCTTGCTTGGTGGACTGACAGGGCCACACAAATATTCTTTACTTGTTAGGTTATGTGAGCAGGGTGTAAAAATGGTCCCATGTTTTTCTGAAGATTCACTGACAACAAAGAAAATGGAAGCAATTAAGACCAGAATAGGCTCAGAAGCTAGTTGGCTTGCTCAGAGGATTTTTCCATTCTGTTCAAGAAGATGTTACTCTTAAATGCTGAAATATTCAGGATTCCTTCTTATTACTGGCAACAAAGAACATCACATTTTCTCCTACCATGACACCTGCCAGGAGTAATTGCCATTGGTTAGACTTCAGATCAACCAAACCCCATTGTTGTTGTGGAAGTCAATTCTCATAAATTATTCAACAGCTTCTCTATCTGACCTGGCAAGCAGTGGTGTGTTCTGGTTAGAGAGTATGGTGTTCTATTCATTGGGGACTGTGTTAGTCTGGGTACTTTAGAGAAACAAATCTACCAAAACTCATGAATAAGAGAGAGTTTTATATAAAGGTTAAGTGCACATCAAGAAAACATCCCAACACAGTGCTGCCCAAGCCCACAAGTCCAGCATTAACTCGTATGTCCGACACCAATCTGCAAAGTCCTCCTCCATCTCACAAAACACATGCAATGAACCGACAACAGGAGGAAAGCCGAATCAGTGAACATGTAAGCATCTGAGTGTTGGAAGAGGTCTCCACATGGCCCCTCCAGCACCCAGGACTGCATTGGGGTAGGTCCATGTGGCTTCTCCTCGGGGATGTCTTGCAGGAAGTGAGCCTTGCAAGCTGAAGCATGGAACTGGCTAAGGCAGCTGCACCCTGGTCTGACCATCACTAAGCAAGAGACTTGAGAACTAGAAAAGCAAGGCTCACTTAACCATTTGTCACTCTGCCCTTCAATTAATCCCACATGTGTTTATCAGCCAGGTTGACACAATAAACTAGCTACCTCAGGGACCAATTCAGTCATCACTTTCTGTGTTCTAAACCACAGTTGCCTCCAGATACACACAGAATCCTTGGTCAAGTCTCAAACTCTGAGTTCAAGAACTATTGAGTTTTCTCAGGCCAGGCAACCTCAGATCTAGCTGGGTGATGTTGAGTCGATTTCCCCTCATAGTAACCCCATATGGCAGAGTGGAGCTGTCCTAGAGGATGTTCTCACCTGGAATCTTTGCAGAAGCACACGGCCAGTCCTTTCTTGTGTGGATCGACTGGGTATGTTCAAGCCACCCAACTGTAATTAGCGACTGAGGGTGGAGCTTCATTCTCCATGGCATAGTGAGTTACTAGGTGGGCTGCTAACCACAAGGTCAGCAGTACAAATTCACCAACTGCCTTATGAGAAAGATGAGGATTTCTGCTCTTGTAAAGATTTATAGCCTTGGGAACCCACATGAACAATTCTACTCTGTTCTACAGAGTCACTGTGAGTCAGAATCAACTCAATAGTAATGCGTTTTTGGAGAGGGTTCCTTAAAGTTATTATAAACAGAAAACTGGCTCTTGGTGACTCTATACAAGTCTTCCAAAGGTAAGCAGATAGCCTCAACTTTCTGCCACAGAGTGGCTGGTGGTTTTGAACCTCAACCTCACCGAACTTGAGGTTAGCAGTCCAACACTTAACGGAGAGTGTCACTAGGCTCCTAGGGCCTCTATAGAAACTTACCCTGGCAGTCAGCTGCCTCAGCTGAACTGAAATTGTCTCATACAGCTTTAAAGGCAGCAGATGGTAAAGAAAAAAGTATTGAGGAAATGATTGCCTATTTTTCATGTAATCATTTGGAGCTATGTTCAATTCATTTTTTGTAATTTTTTTTAATTTGAAAAAGTCTTAATTATGGCCTTTAAACCAACATCAAAATTCCCAATTAGGGGTTTCATCTTTAGATGAATCTTGAAATGTCTGAAAGAGCCCATATGCTTAGACCATTTGGGGACTTGCTATTGGAAATGACTACCACTTGCAAGTCCCTTGTCCCATCAGTCAGCCACCAACTGTTTTGACTCCTATGGCGTCCAGGTTCATCAATAACCTGTGCCCTCAAATCCAAAGGGCAAAAGAATAAAGAGCAAAATAAAGAGACAAGAAGAGCTCATTGGTTCTCTGTGTTTCTCTGTGATGCGTAAGGGATTAGGGGAAAGCAGCACTTCAGTCTAGGAAGTTATCTCTACCAGGAGAGTTGGACTTGTTCTTGTATATTGTATTTATTTAAGAATGAGCAACTTGTATGCCAGCAATTATTGTAGCATTACTAACAACAGCCCCAAAATGGAAACAACCTAAATGTCCATCCACAGATGAATGTATACAAAATGGAAATACTAGACTATGACTCATTCATGAGGAGAAATGAAGTCCTGATCCATGCTACAATGGGTGGATCATAGAAGTATTATGCTGAGTGAAATAAGTCAATCACAGAACTTATCTGTGATCCTTATTGAAATGCATGATTCCAACTCTGTAAAATAAGCAAATATTAGCAGCTGCCCGGGAGGAAGTCACTGGGCGAGGCAAATGGCTGCACAATGAAACACATTTGCTAATACATTCATCTGTAGGGCTGGCAGTTTTAACTTAGCCAGAGGGCAGTAGAATGTCAATCCAGGAGATCTGCTTCTGAAAGGTCACAGCCTTGAAAATCCTATGGAATAATTCCATGCTGCTCACGTTCTAGCTCCAAGAGAATCAACTCAAGACCAACTAACAACCTGCTGCCTCTAAGATGATTCTGGCTCAGAGCAGTGCTGTAGGGCAGAGTAAAACTGTTCCTTTGGGTTGCCGAGACTATAAACCTTAATGGAAGCAGACAGCCTCATCTTTCTCCTGTGGATCAACTGGTGGGTTTGAACCACAAACCTTACTACTAGTCTAACCTACACACCACAAAACCTCCACTAACAGAAAGGAGGAGGAAGGAATATGAGGAAGGGCACTGCTTAGGAGCACTGAGACCATTAATGATTTGGGAGTGGACAATAGTGATGATTGCACAACGTGACATGTCGCTGAATTACATATGCAAATATTGTGGAAGTGGCAAACATTTATATATATATATATATTTCAGACAATTTAAGAAAGCAAAGGACTGTGCCTTTCGCTTTGTGGTAGATAACCTCAACAAAGCATTATGCTCTTCTTCCGGCAGCAAAGACGGTTATCAAGCTATAAACGCTGTCATTTGTTTCAAATTTCTTTTCAAAATGGAGAGGCTATCACTGAGTTCTGCAATCCTATTGGGCCCAGAGTCCTGGAACTAAGCTAATCATTTGGCTTGGAACTAAATTGCACATTTCTGAGAAAGGAATCTCAGCATGTCATTAGAGAAAAAGTGCGTTGAAATACCACATGCCAAGTATTTACCTAACCAGCTGTTATATCACTCAGTCACTCTCTGCCTGCTAGCCTCTTCAGGTACAGGAGTTTATGAAAAGATGGTGGAGAAAATGTGCACCAGCTGATACAGACAAATGACGTCTGGTAATGTGTCATTTCAAAACAGACCTCTGTCATGCTGAACCTCCCTGTGCATGGTCTGGAGTAATCCTAACATCTCTCTACATATGCAGGCCGGTGTGTGTACTCAGCGTATATGGGACGTTAACTACAAAATGCCCAGTTACTCAGTAAGAGGAAGTGGAGATGGCTAGTGTTTCAGGGAAGCCTTGAAATAGAGATTCCGGACCACGTTAAATGATGCTGGTATTGCTGAAGAAAACAAGAGATGCTGGAAAAATCACAGTCCAGTTGCTGACAGGCAAACCTCTACCGACCTTTTCCCTCAGCCTAATCAGCATCTTGAGTCCCTGGATGCTACAAATGGTTGTGCCCAACTACACTCATTTAACCCACTGCAGTCCAGTCCAACTCACGTGACCTACACACAGTCGAATTGCTCCATAGGGTTTCCAAAGCTATACATCTTGACAAAAGCAGACTGCCTCATCTTCTCCCCTCAGAGAGTCTGGTGGATGGATTTCAAGCACTGACCTTCGGGTTAACAGCCCAGCACGTTCCCCATTGGGCCACCGGGTGCTTTGGGCTCAGTTGGTTCAAACTCACCCAGCCACACCGTGGATAGAAGAAAGGTCTCTGGATCCAAGAAAACTCTCTGGGCCGCTCTACTTCGTAGCACATGGGATCCAAACCAGCTAGACAGCCATGGGGTTGGTTCTCCTTCATACCTGGTGCCCAGGCCTAGGTCTCAGAGAGAATTGCTGAAACTTGCATTGTAAAATACAGCAGGTGTTAAACCTTTGGGAAAGCATCAAACTATTGGCCACAAAATACCCAAAACTAAAGTATTCATGATAGGAAGATCTGTGGACACAAGTGCTTGGATGGCTCTAACCAAATTAAGTTTCCTGACCAATTTTTACCACATTCCATCTCTTGAATTCAGCAAGAAGTCCCGGGGTTGAGATGCTGTTTCTGTGCTTGGTCAGGAAACAAACCACCATTATTATCACCGGAATGTCTGCTTTGAAAGAAAGGGGAAATAAAGTAGGGATTACAGGTTTGGTTTCTCCAAAGACAATTTGGAAAAGAAAAATAAAAGTCTCCTCCAAGATCCTCACCAAAAAAGACCGTCCATCATTGGGCCTCCTCATGCATAATCCCTCAATACAATAGCACCTCGCCCTGCTAAACAGTCATTGCCGGATACCCACCTTCCCGACATGATCACTGAAGACAGACGTGTGTGTAAGCAAACGTGGTGAGGAAAGCTGATGGTGCCCGGCTATCAAAAAGATATAGCGTCTGGGGTCTTAAAGGCTTGAAGGCAAATAAGCGGTCATCTAGCTCAGAAGCAACAAAGTCCACAGAGAAGAAGCACACGGCCTAAGCGAATACAAGGTGTTGAATGGACCATGTAGCAGATACAAAGGAACAAAAACAATCATTGTGTGATCACCTTCCTCACATAATCGCTGAAGACGAAAATATGCATAAGCAAGTGTGGTGGAGAAGGCTGATGGTGCCCGGCTACTGAGAGATATAGCGTCTGGGGACTTAAAGGCTTGAAAGCAAACAAGCGGCCATCTAGCCAAGAAGCAACCAAGCCCACACGAAAGCAGCACACCAACATAGGTGATCATGAAGGGCAGAGGAGACCAGGTCTCCAACAACAAAGTTGGGGTGGTGGTGAGAATCACATCACTGTGAAAGAGGGGGAGTACATGATGGGGACCCAATGCCCATCTGTAGACAGCTGGACATCCCTTCCAGAGGGGTAGTGGGGAGGAGATGAGTCACTCAGGGTTCAGTGTAGCAACAATTAAACTAAAAACCTTCCTCTTGTTCCTCAATGCTTCCTCCCCTCCCAATTATCATGACCCCAATTCTACCTTGCGGACCTGGTTCTACCAGAGGATGTACAGCGGTGCAGTAGGGATCTGGAAACACAGGGAATCTAGGACAGACGAACCCCTCAACACCAGCGGTGGGAGTGGCGACACCAGGAGGGAAGGGCATGTAGAAAGGGAGAACCGATCTCGGAGATCTATGTGTAACCTCCTCTCTGGGAGATGGGCAATGGGGAGGCGGGTGAGGGGAGACGCCGGGGAGTGTAAGATAAGATATAATAATTATTTATAAACTATCAAGGGACCAGGGGTGGGATCGGGGAGGGAGGGGGACGGGGGAAAAATGGGAAACCGAGCTGATTCCAGGAACCTAAGTGGAAGGTGAATTATGAGAATGACGAGTGCAACGAATGTATAAGGGTGCTTTGCTCAATTGATGTATGTACAGATTGTGATAAGAGCCTTATGAGCCCCAATAAAAAGATTTTTTTTAAAGTAAAGCCAGAATGCTTTTTAGAGACAATAATGAGGAGACTTGGTCTTACACACTTTGAACATGTTGTCAGGAGAGGCCAATCTCCAGGGAAGGACATCATGTCTGGCAGACGGGAAAGGTAAGGAAAAAAGAAGAAGGTTCTCACGGGATTGGGTTAACACAGTGGCTGCCTGCAGGATCATGCCGTGTTTGTCCTGTTGGGCCGAGGGTTGTTATGGGCCGGAGTCTTCTCAAAGGCACCCAACAACAACCAAAACAGTGAAGCAATCGTAAATCAAGTGCTTCCCTTTATATATGGAGTTAATAAAATTGATTCTTCCTGAGTCCAGAGGTTACTTGTGCACCAATGATATCAATAGCTCAGAGCCTTATCAAGAGATACAAGAGAACATGTTAGAATGTCATGAATATGCCCGTGTCCTACGGTATGCTTTGCACCCACTGAAGCCTATAGGATGTAGTATGACAGATTGTTATAGGAAAGCAATTATTTTTCTTTTTTGATTTAATCTAGACATTTCTAACTACCTCTTCCCCTCCATGAACAGTTCTGAAAACATTTAGGCTATGAGTGAGTGTGAAAATGCCATTCTAATACACGGTGGGAAGTACATACAGTACTGATTATAATCCTCAAATTCTAGATATCTTAGATAACCTTGCTAAAAACTAGAGGCGGAAAAAGAGACCAAAGAGAAGCTGAACATACAGCCCCACAGGCAAACACCAGAGAGTGTATTTATATTAATTAGTGCAGTTCTGTTTGGTAGATGAGTCCATATCACCAAGGTTCAGACGTGAATTTAAAGACATGACTAGATCTTGGCCAGTCATTAACAGGGTATTGACACAATCTATTAGAGCAGTTACAAAAACAAACTGTCAAATATTCACCATCTCGGAAACATTGGAAAGAAAAAGTGAATGATGGTAATGGGCCACAAGTATTGAGTGTCAGAGGTTTTACATAACCACATACTGCATCCCATCAGCAACACTTGAATCTTATGCTAAAGAAACGCAAAACTGTATGGCTTTGTTTCCGATGGATTTTCTTCCTCAAATGTGATCAGGTATACCAGAAGAAGCCACCCAAGACATTAGTGTGGGCTTATCTCAATGATGTAAATGCCCACCTTTATGGTGATATGCAGCAATTTAATCCTTACATGAAATGAAGTTTGGAGATTCAGGAAAGATACATTTCACTCATGAATATGGCATGATGTGATAATAGAAGACAAAATATAATATTTATTTCCCAGTGTTGGAATTACTTTAGGCATATTCCTAACTTTAATGATCAAAAGTGCATACTAGAATTCTTATTACATCCATAGAGAGACTAACAAATGCTTAGCATACAACAATGATTCAAGAAGAACAGATTTATCATGGTTATTATGCATGGAAGTAGATATTGTTTGAAAAATAAATTATGTCAAAATCATTGAAGAATTTTTAAGAAGAAAGCATAGAAATGTTTTAAATAACATGTTAGAGATAAAAAATCTATTTAAAAATAAAATATTTATTATAAAAAAAGACCGTCCATAACTTCACATCCCTTTCTAATTTGCTTCAGTAAACACAATACAGAACATTTCTTATGTGCATCATGCTAAATAAAAGTGCACATTCACTGTTTACCTTTTAATTGGTGGACACACACTTTTGAGAGCTGTAAAGACAAACTTCCTTTTGCCATGCCAAGGCAGGATGGATTTGCCCACACCCCAGAGGACTGCCATCTTGTCGTCGGGCTGTGAGCTCAAGGACTTCGCTGTAAGTTTTCTTTGGTTTGAATATTGCTTTGTTTACTGACAAAGCTCTCTGATACTAAAATACTAATTCTGAATTTCTAGAACCGTAAATAGTTTGACGGTTCTCAAAGGATTAACAAACCTAGCCAGTTGCCGTTGAGTTGACTCACATTCATGACAATCCTGTATTTGTCAGAGTAGAAATGTGCTTCATACAGCTTTTGGTGGTGAATTTGCAAGGGGGTGAGGGCGATACATCACCTGGCATTTCTACCTAGGTGTAATTACCCAGGTACTCATCACAAGCATAAAATATTTTTAAAAGGCCAAGGATTTGGGGGATATTTAATAATATTTCACATGGTTTCTCTATTAGATGATGTCAGATGGGTGTGGGACATATTTAGACCACCATTTTTTAAATAACCTAAAAAATTTCAGTGGGAATAAGAAGATCACCAAAAATCACGCACTTTTTAGGTTCATTGTCAACTATGTTAGACAAAACACATGTTAGGCACCAGGCTACAGTGGTATTGTGCAGAGCTAAGCCCATTCAAGTAAATAACATTTGTGATCATTCCCATTAAAAATAAGATATCAGGTTTATAGTCATTTGAAATCATTTATCTTTGAGAAATGGAAAAGACTCACGTTCAGAAATAGGCCCTCTTTACAGACTTTATTTCTGTTTTTCAAAAAGAGATCATAGTCATTCTTTTGTTCTTTGCTGCACCCAGCCCAAGTCATTTCTATTCATGTCGCTTTTCCAGAAATATCATCACCCATCAAAATCATAAGTGCCACCTGAAGCTGAATTATCTAACTACATGAAATGAAACCCTGCTACATGGAGAGAAGTACGAAACCAGGGACCCTAAGGTGGGTAGATCGAAGAACCAAATGAATCTGGAAGAATATGGCTGTAGACAGGATGGCAGGGAGGTGAACAGGGTTGACCCATGCTTCAGGTGTTAAAAAGGTTTCCTTCTTCACTGCATTGGCCACAAGGAATGATTTAGCCCCAGTCCTGGACTTCACTCCATCACCAGCCCCACAAACCCTTCCTTTCCTGGATTCATCCGAAAATCCAAGATTTGCTAAATTGGGCCCACCCTCCCCACCCACAAGATTAGAAAATCTGTCATTGAAAAATTTATGGGGAAGTGACAGGACAAATGCAATGGCTCAGCACAGACTCATCTCTTTTTGTCCTTGCTGGGGGGTGGGGGGGGGGGGAATATCCTTCTTGTGACTTGGGGCCTGTGAGGAGAGCAGAGATGGAGAGGAGCACTCCTCTGGGGCCAAACCCATAGCAGCAGCCAAGCAACCAAATCATGGCCTGACTTGAGCTTGAAACCGAGACAGCGTGTTGACCAAGTGAGCACATGCAGCCATTGCAACACAATAGAAGCCATGAGCATGGGAAACGTCCAGAGCCGAGGGGCGCCCGCTGCTCCAGCTACGTCGGCACGCTGCTGCAGCAGGTTCGAAAAATATCCAGAGCAGAGCATTCATGGGAGCTTAAGCTAAAATGGGACAAGAAAGAAAGTTGGCAAGGAAGGGAGTCACACTGGCTGCATACCATCCATCACCACCCAGTCAGAGGTAGGCCCACAGCACGCACGGAGATGGTTTCTAATTGCTTTCGGCAAACTGCACTTGGAATCTCATTTCCACTAAGTCCCTCGTGAAGAGTCAACTACCAGTTGGGTGACTAAAGAGACTCAATTATATAAAAAATCAACCCACTAGAGAGTTATACAAAACCTTCCTCTGGGAAAGCCAATTCTAAGAAAGCATGCTTCCTGGACAATACTGAAATGATATATCTATAAGGCACAGGCTTCGGGGTTTCACACCTGACACGACTATTTGAATTTCACAGGCCAAAATATCAAAGGCACACTAGAGAGTACGGGGCGGACGGGAAGTGCCTGTCATGAGAAAGGCGTCAGACCCTATTCTTGACACCATCACTCACTTGTGGGAGGAAAGCTAAAACCCAACCGCTGCACCTTTGCAGAGTCAGTGACAGAGATAAAACGCACAGGCCACTTCCCTGAAAGCAAGGAATGAAACGAGAACACAGGCACCTTTTCTTTTGTAAGAAGCAAAACCAGGGAACATTAAACCGCAGCACAGGTGACTAAAGTCAAAGCTCGGATGGGAATTAGAAACCAGTTGATTGTGAGGTAAAGGCTCCCTGGTCATACATAATTAAAACGCATGTGGTCAACGGCTCCTCTTCACTTAGATGTCTCGGCAAATTAGTATGGGAGGGTGGAGGGTGGGGGTGGAGGGAGAGGCCCCACCAGGCAGAGTAGCTACTAGGAAGGCCGGCATGGAAGCTAGCTAGGTCACTGGTTCTCAAACTCAGTTGTGTATCTGAGTTCTCTGAAGTGTGAAAGTAGAGACTCCCAGGCTGGGGACCTCTTGGATAAGACCTAAGCATCAGGTCCAGAGTGTGGAATCCATTCAATCTAGCTGGGAGGAGCTATGAACTCATAGCCACTTCCAACTCATCAGGAAAAACTCATGCAGCAAATTCAAAAAGATAAAAGAAAAAGGAAGAAGAGGAAAGAGAGGTTCTTCCACCAGGGGGCGGTGGGCGGTGGCATGTAAGGGCCACAGACTGCCATCCAGCTGCTCCAAAGCTCTGGTAATGCCCGGGAAAGGTCCTGAGTCCTTCACTACTATACTAATGGAACCCAAGCTCATCTGAAAAACAATGCAAGGGTCTCACACTGGGCTTGGGCTTGAGCTGGGCCCCCACTCTGACCTGCCAAATCCTGAACACCTTTAGACAAAGTCCCCACCTCACTGGAATCCCGGTTTCCTTAGCTCCACCTCTGAAAGTTCTTCAGGAGTCCAATGAGGAGAATATATGTAATTCCTCTTGCCTAATAAAGCTACTAGAATATGGATTCTCAGCCTCAAAAATTCCCTTGCCTGTGACATGTCAAAGGACGATACTAGAAGTGACTGGTTTAAACCCACTAATTTCTACTCAGGTGTGAGTCTACAGAGACGTACAGTCTTGGAAACCCTGTAGGATAATTCTCCTTTGTCCTATAAGGTCACTATGAGTTGGCATCCACTCCATAGCAGCTAGTTACAGGTGATGACTGAATTCACCAAGTCTGCTGCTCATGTGTATGTGCCCAGCCCCATGGGAAGAACCACATTTGAATTCCTCTGCCCACCAAGGTCCCAGCTAGAAGGTATGAACTCATGAATAGAACACACAGTCTCAGCTAGTAGAATTTTATGCTATGCTAGTGTGTGTGTGTGTGTGTGTGTGTGTGTGTGTGTGTGTGTGTGTCCAGGATCTTTCAAAATGCCTTGCACATCACAATGAATAATAAATGAATGTTTGAAGGCAGAGTTGCTTACAGAAGGCTTGGAGTTAGCCTGTGAGCTTCATCTTAAGGTGATACTCCTTTTCCCTCATTTCCACAAGAAGGGACTGTGAGACCCTTGGACAAGTGGGAGCATTTCCCCCATCTGCAAGCTAATTAATTGCCCTGAGTGAAACAGATGCAAACAACCCAGAGATGGGCGCAATGGTCCTGTCTGAATGTGAGAGGAAAGCTGCTCATATCTAATTATCTCTCCAGGAACTGTCCTTTTCTAGTAGCGGGGGGGGGGCACCCTCTGCTTCTTGACAGTTAAGAGAAAACTGATCAGAAGAAACTAGCATGGCACACTCAGGACAGATCAGATCAGAGTTGCTCCAGCTTCTGCCCTTCCAGTCACACAGAGAGAAGGACCAAATTATGGAGCAAGAAAAACAAATAGGAGCATTTGGGGCAGCCGTGGACCACCTGGACCCTTTAGAGAGTCCTGCAGGCCATCAAGCAACCAGAAGAATGAAACTATCTACACACGTCAGCTCTATTTGCCTATGCCAACATTCAGCCTTATCATTATTATGCTCAGGAAACGACTGAGTTCCTGTTTGATTGCTCAGTGTCATTGACAGGGAGAGGGGAGAGGGACACGGGAGGCAGTGTATTGAGGATTGAGGATGGGTAGAGCACCTGCCATGGATAACTGAAATCAGGGAATACAGTGGCCAAATGAATGGGTCCAAGAAGGTTCAAACTGCTCAGTGCAAAGGAAGCAGAGGCATCAGTGGGCACCTGATGTTCTCAGCCATCCTGTCCTTTGGGAAAGGGCTGAGAATGAATCATTATAGAGTCTCCTTGCTCAAAGGGTTTTTTTTCTGACCATCATGAGACAGAAAATTGTTGGGACGTGTATATTACTAATGGAGATATGTATAATGGTCGCAGATATTTATCATTATTTCAGGAGGACTTCTAAGATGGAACAGCTGTCACTGTATTATATGAACCCAAACCCTCACCAGAGAGCTGGCATCAGGGGCACACTGGACTTGGGTTGATGTAACTGACAGTCCTATCCTAAACGTGTAACTTCAGACATGCTTCCTAGCTCATCTGAGCCCCAGGTTCCTTAGCTCTGTGTGTCACATGGGGTGTTTGTAGCGCGTGTCCTAATCCAATATGATTGGTGTCCTTACAAAAAAGGCAGAGAAAGAAACCAATACAGAGGGAGGAACTTGGGTGAAGCAGGGCCAGAGACTAGAGCTATGATGCCATACACGGAGGATGCTGGGCACTATCTGCCAGATGCTGAGGGAGAAAAGGAAGGCGTCTCCGCATTAGAGAAAACCTGGCCCCAGTGATGCCCTGATTTCAGATCACCAGCCTCGAGAACTGTACAAGAACCTTTTCTGTTGCTTCACACCACCCAAACTGTGGCCCATTATTACCAAAACCAAGAACATATCTCAAAATGTATAATACAGTGTGGATTATCAGAAACACTGAATTCTCCTCTCTGGAAAATCACTGACTTTGTATGAATGTATCTGTTTTATAAAGTGTGGAAATCTGTACACTGAGAGTTGACTGTTAGTCATAGATGTGAAGGAAGGATTTAAAGTCACTCCCAAATTTTCCAGAAACAAATCATCTGTTAACTTTTTATGCGTAAGGCACATAAATAAAATTCGTATGAAATGCCAATCAGCCGTCCCATAACTCAGTCACCGCTCATCTATCACTGTGTAACACTGTAGTGGCTTGTGCGTGGCTGTGGCACTGGAAGCTCGGCCACTGGCACTTCAAAGACCAACAGGAACACCAATAGTGAACAAGTTTCAGCAGAGCCTTCGGGCTAAGAACCAAGCAGGAAGAAGGAAGAGGAGGGTTCATTTTGGAGGGTTCACTTTGGAGGGTTAGCCACTGAACTCATGATGGATCATAGCGGAGCACTGGCTGCTGTAGCTACAAGTTGAGCCCTATAAGTTAGAGCACTCCCATTGAGACGGGAAAGCTGCCACCGCAAAGTAGGGAAAATCTTAAAGTTGCGGAGGGAACAAAGCGTGCAGGACCCGCATTTTCTGATAGGACACAACTCAAAATGAGAAGAAACGGCAATAATCCACTAATAATTGGAACATGGAATATATGAAGTATGACTCTAGGAAGACTTGAAGTCTTCAAAAATGATATGAAACACAAACGATCACTGTCCTAGATAATACTGAGCTGAAAGGGATTTGTAGTACCCATTTTGAACTACATAATCATGAGGTTTACTATTTCAGAAGTGATAAATTCAAGAAAAATAGCATCACATTCATTGGCATTGACAGGGAGCTGCCAGAAATTCAAGCTGCATTCAGACGAGGACTTGCAATGAAGAATATTGCTGTCAATGTGAGATGGATCTTGGCTGGAAAAAAAAGAATATCGGAAAGATGTTCTCTTGGGTTTCACTGACTACGTGGAGGCATTTGACTGTGCGGGTGATAACAAACTATGGATAACATCACAAAAAAAGGGGAAGCCCAGACACTTCATTGTGCTCACGCAGAACCTGCGCACAAACCAAGAGGCACTAATTCAAACGGAACATGGGAATAATGTGTGGATTAAAATCAGGAAAGGTGTGTGTGTCAGAGTTGTTATACTTCTACTATATTTATTCATTCTGTATACTGAGCGAATAATCTGCAACTGGAGCACATGGAGAAGAAAGAGTGTTCAGGATCAGATAAAGGTTTAGTAATAATGTGTTGAAACTCAAGAGAACTTGAAGTATGAAATAATTAAGGTCTATTGTGCCAATCTGGCCGATAAACACATGTGGGATTAATTGAAGAGCTGAGAGATAAATGGCTTGGAGAGCCTCGCCTTTCTAATTCTCAGATCCTTGCTTTCTGATGGCCGGACTAGGGTGCAGCTGCCTTAGCAGTTCCCAGCCTCAGCTGGCAAGGCTCACTTCCTGCTAGACATCCCTTAGGAGAAGCCACATGAACCTACCCTGATGCAGCCCTACCCTGCCAGCGCTGAGATGCTTACACGCTCACTAATTCGGCCTTCCTCCTGCAGTCGGCGTCATTGCGTGCGTTTTGTGAGATGGAGGAGGACTTTGTAGATCGGTGTTGGACATATGGGCTAATATTGGACTTATGGGCTTGGGCAGCACTGGGTTGGGATGCTTTCTTAATGTACACTTACCCTTTATATAAAACTCTCTCTTATCTATATATGAGTTTCTGTGATTTGTTCCCTAGTTTCCCCAGACTAACACAAAGTACTTACTGAAGTATTCCTTGCTGAAGTACTTATTGAAGTATAGTCTTCAGTATGCATTACAACTCAATGTAATAAAAGTCAAAACCTTCATAATTGGACCAATAGACAATATCATAAATGTTAAAATGATAGAAATTGTTAAATCTTTTGTTTTTTTAGATCCACAACCGACACTCATAGAACAGCAGGGAATCAATTAGCCAACATGTTACACTGGGCAAAAATGCTGTACAAGACCTATTTAAAGTGCTAAACAGTCCTTTGAGGACTAACGTATGCCTGATCCATGCCGTTGTGTTTTCAGTCACCTAAGATGTATGTGAAAGCTGCATACTAAATAAGGAAAACCAGAGGAGAATGGATGCATTTGAATGAAGGTGTTGGTGAAGAATATTGAAAGCATCATGGACTACCAGAGGAAGTATATCCAGAATGTCCCTTTGGTGCAATGAGGGTGAGAGTTCATCTCAGGTCCTAGGAGAGACCAATCCCTGGGAAAGGGCATCATGCTCGGCAACCCTCAATGACCTGGATTGATACAGCGGCTCCAATAGGTTCAAGCATGACATCAACTGTGAAGATAACACAGGACCATTCAATGTTTCATTCTGCTCTCCATGATGTCTCTATGAGTCATAGAGGACTCTAAGGCACCTAACGGCAACATATCTAGTCCATTACCAGCGTTTCCTTAAAGGCATTCTATAATCTGTCCCTCCCTTCCCCTTTCGCAATACCAATGTGTTCCTAGTCCTCACTCACTAACTTAAATACTACCATCCATGCCTATAGTATCTCCCATTCCAAACCATTCTGCATTCTACAGGGTTAACCATTCCAAAGCAACCATCATTGGATTCTCCTATTCAAAGACCCTTGATGTCTCTCCTTGGTTTATGAGATCTCCAAACTCATAAAGTGCAATCTCATCATCCATATCTTTCCCTCCCATCCTTGCACTAAACCTCTCTAGGGCAGCGGTTCTCAACCTGTGGGCCGCAACCCCTTTGGGGGTTGAATGACCCTTTCACAGGGGCCACCCGATTCATAAAAGTAGCAGAACTACAGTGATGAAGTAGCAATGAAAATAATTGTATGGTTGGGGGAGGGGGCTCACCACAGCCTGAGGAACTATATGAAAGGGTCATGGCATGAGGAAGGCTGCTCTAGGGTCTCGCCCTCCTTACTCCTGCCCAACCCCAAGCCTTGGCACACTCTTGTCTCCCTGCTAAGAACGCCCACCCCACTCCTTCCAACTAAGTCCACAAGAACTGCAAACTCTCAAGTCCACAGAACCTTCCCACTCCACTCCAATGCGGTTTCCTCCACTTGCCTCCTGTGGCGGCATACGCACAAGCATTCCCTCTTTAGGACTTTGACTTTTATTAACTTCTGTTGCATAGTTAATATTCCATGTGTCTTTGACTTTTGGAACAATTAAACCCCAATATTCTTAGGGTCAAAAAGCACACCATATACTTTCTTTGTAGTCCCATTAATCCTCAAAATAATAGAAGGATCAAGAAAAGGAAGGTCAATGCAGGCATCCTGTGTTTACGTATTAATCAACAGTGAACAGTTGCACACTTTTTCAAAGACTCTGCTGCTAGGTGTGGCTGGCATCAGTGCTTTCCCAAGTCCCAAGTCTCTTTTCAAACAGGGACATGGTCAGGGTACCAGTAGGTAAGGTAAGCACGGGTTTACTTGTACCTACTTACTAATCTGTAGTGAATACTTTCACACAGATGTCAGTAAGCATAAGGAAGTCAATCTTTCTGTTAAGAGCCAGGCACTTAACCACTGCACCTCCAGGGCTCAGTGACTGAATGATTATAACATAAATAAAGTTTAAAAGAAAAGCTCGTTGATCACCCTATACACACGACCTGGATCTGTTCTGGGTGCAAGCATCTCTTACTGGGTCGATGGCAGAAATGTCTTCCTTGACTTTTTGAATGTTGAGGGGAGTCTTTTCCTTTTTACGCATTATTTGAATTTTTGTCTTTGTACCATTATGACTTTATCCTTACCACCTTAGTCTGATATTAAGGGCTCAAGTAGAAGGCAAATGTTTTGAGAATGATGATGGCAACAAATGTTCATATGTGCGTGACACAACAGATGCATGTATGGACTGTGATAAGAATTGTACAAGCCCCCAATAAAATGATTTTTTTTAAAAAGAAAAGAAAAGCTCATTTCCAAAAGGTCACATAGACTACTCTATGGCAAATATACAGGTGCAGTAAAACTAATTTTTTGTAATAATGAGCCAGAACCTAGGCTGATGGGACCCCAGATAGAAGAACGACAGTGGGGTTAGGAAGGAGACAAAGCAGCATGCTCCACTGTACTCACTGCCACGGAGCCCGTTCCCACTCGCAGAACAGCTCGCTCCCATCAGAGTTCTAGGCTTCATGATGAAGCCAGGTTTGTGTGTGTTTACTACATGATTAGAAAATATGCACATAAATAAATAAACGGGTGACAACATGTATTCTAATGATGAAAATTTGTCATAAACAAAGGATTATGACAAATCCAATTCTACATATTTTAAGGAGGGGGGAGACAAACAGGAAAATGGCATTTCCAGAAAAAGAGAGGCCACTTCTGTTCCTAAGAAAAATTTTGCTCCCAGCTTTTTAAAATAATCATGAAAATATGTTTAGTAAGCAGTCAATGCAGAGGCAAAGTATGCAAATATCACACTAACACCATTAAAGGAAAAGAAATCTATAATTATACAAGTTTGCATTCAAAATATGGAAAAGAACTAATCCCATTAAAAAGGGGTTGGATATTGGATTTTTTTAAAGTGTATACAATCATGTGTTTATACGTAAATTCTGTTAATAACTTTTTCATAGTCACTGCTATTGAGTTGATTCCAAATCATAGTGACGCTACAGGTCCCCTTGTTTGGAGACGATCTCTGCTCATAAGGATGGCTGGTGGTTTCGAGCTGCTATTTTGTGGTGAGAAGTCTAATGTATAAGCCAGCTTGCCCAAATGTCCAGAGTATCCCATGTGAGAACACCTCTGGTAGGTGCCCAAAGGGAGTCTAGAAAAGAGCTTCCCACACGTTGAATACAGAAAGCGTCCACTTCAGACTGAGCACAGTTACACCCAGCTCCTAAAGATCACTGGGTGGAAGAAGTGTGGCACCTTGGCTGCATGCCAAAGGAGAATTTGGGTGATTCCACCATGGGCATTCTGAGGGTGTCGACGGCCACTTGCAAAGGCACCCAGACAGGAAGGAGCACGTTGGTTTTGCAGGTGTCATGGAGTCAGTTCCCACTCAAGGCCAACCAGTGCACAACAGAACAAAACCCTACCTGGTTATGTGCCACCCCAAAGGAGCATATCTGCCATCAAAAACCAAGTACGAGTCAAAGAATTCAAGCATGAGAGTTTATACTCTCGCCCTGAGAGCTGTGTGGAATTTGGCAGAGATGCTTCAGGGGGTTCCAGCAGTGACAGGCAGCAGCCTGATCCTGGCAGAAGCAACGGCCACTTGGGTGGTTTGGCTCTGCAGTGCAGTTTGAGTGCGGTTCCTGAGAGCTCAGCCCCGGTCTCTCTTCGATCCTGCCAGTGGCTCTGCTTGGTATCTTCATCAGTTTAATAAAAGCGTTTGTGTTAAACAGGTGATAACGGATTCTCGCATCTGCAACTAAAACCTTGACTGAAATATAAACGGTTGGTATAAAAATCTAAGGACGTAAACTGAACTTTCACTCATCTCTGCGAGACATGAAAAAATGTGTTTCAGAAAGCTGGTGATTCCAAGGGCAGATGGTGACCTTGAGACCATAGAGCAAATGTATCCTGTCAAGGAGCCCTGTGGTGCTGCGGGATAGGCCAGCAGCTCAAATGCACCCCTGACTCTGCCAGAGGAAGCTGAGACTGTCTAATCCAGTGAAGATTTACAATCTTGGAAACTCAATGTAAAGATGGCTATAAATCAGAATCGACTCAAAGTAGTGGGGTGTTTTTGGTTTCTCACTGGAATGAAAAATGCCAGAGTTTAAAATTTCAGTTTAAGAATCAGTGCTAATTCTTTAAGAGAGTATGTCTAAAGATCTTAAAAATCAAGGCAAAACTTTTCCCCACAATCCTTCAGTTAGTATCTTTAAAGCAGTTTTATAGATTGGGTATTCATCATCAATGTCTACACTTGCAATGGAAGCGGATCTTGTGGAAGTACTCATGTGAGCATATTTCTAAATAATATTCCCTGCCAACATAGAGTATTAGACTTGTTCTAAGTCATAAAATCATCCCCACAAAACATGTGGAAATGTGGCAACGGGGTGGTCAAAATAGTTTGTGAAGCCTGTATAGACATGGGTGTTTTACAAATGTATTTGTCTGAAACTTTCAACAGACATATTGCCAATTTTAAAAGGGTTTATAAAATATCAATGATTACAAAGCAAGATTATCAAATCTATTGAATGGGAAATTATCCCAATTGGGGAAATATGATTTGCATCCTAGTACAATAAAAACAGCTGTAAACAGAAGCAATATAGAGAAATGCTGTATCCTGCAAACATATCAGCCTACAGACAGGTAATCCTGGGATAGTCAACAACGTCCACTGTTGTGACAGTAAATAAATATCTATTGATGACTTAGCTGCCCAGAATACTACAGAACTATAGTAATTCTGACCTAGGGCCTCAGCCAGAGAAGCGAATATCGTTTACTAACTGTCTGGGTTCTTCAAGGGAGAACCGATTACAAGAATCTACATATAGCCTCCTACCTGGGGGAAAGACAACAGGAAAGTGGGTGAAGGGAGACGTCGGACAGTGCAAGATATGACAAAATAATAATTTATAAATTATCAAGGGTTCATGGGTGGGGAGGGAGGGGAAAAATGAGGAGCTGATGCCAGGGGCTTAGGTAGAGAACAAATGTTTTGAGAATGATGAGGGCAATGAATGTACAAATGTGCTTTACACAATTGATGTATGTATGGATTGTGATAAGAGTTGTATGAGCCCTAATAAAACAATAAAAAAATAAAAATAAATCTTCTTACAGGCGACACAGGACAAATGAACTTAGAAATCTACACCAGAAAGGCTGACCACAAATTTGAGTGATGTTGTGTATGCCCTAATGTGCAGAATTACATGTACTTATATCTTATGTTTCTGCTGGTAAACTGTCTTTCAGTAATCTGAGGAGAACAATCAGCTGGTTTGCCTTCAGCACTAACATTCATCTCATTAGACCACAGCATAATTCGTAAATAATTTAGCAAGCACATGACTAGTTTTCCAGTTCCCCTTTGATCTTTAGGAGATAGGAGATCTGTAAATGGTGTGTCATTCTTTATAGCTACACAGCACTTAATTTACATTACCCAAGTCCATTAAAACTGAAAAAAATAATTTGGGAGTATTTAAATTCTTTAGGTCATTGAATGCTGAACCAGTAACACTCTGTGCCCTCTCCCCACATCTAAAGCAGGCTTCCCTGTTGAAGCACTTCAATTGCCCTGGTCTGCGCTGGCCCTTCCATTAGAGAGACAGAGGGAAATGCCATCATGAATCACTGGCAGTTTGCTTTTAGAATTTCCACTAGCCAGAAGTGACTTGTGTCACAGAGAAGCACAAAAAAAGAACAAGTTACAAAGGTGTCATGGTTGTTTGATTTGTTTGCTGAATTTTCATTTTGCTTGTTTAGGAATAAAATGCTTAGGTTAAAACAAAAAAGGCCATTCCGTTAAGCCCTGTTGGTGATAGTAGCTGCCAGCTAGTGGGTCCCCTGGAGCCCTGGTGGTGTTGTGGGTGATGCAAGGCAAGCAGTTTGAAGCCATCAGCCTCTCAGCAGGGGAAAGATGAGGCTTTCTACGCCCACAAAGAGTGGGTCTCAGCATTGGACTCACTCGGCAGCAGTGAGTTCAGTTTGGAGTCGGCCCTTGAAGCACACAGACCCTGTGCACTACGGGATGAGCCACTGCGCTCACCATTGTTGGGGGAGCAAACCATTGTAGGCCACAGGAGTTTTATTAGCTGGTTTCTCAAGTGAATCATGAGGTGGATTTTTTGTTTATTTTTTAATGATTTTTTGGGGGCTCATACAACACTTATCACAATCCATACATATACTCATTGTGTCAAACACATCTGTACCTATTTTGTCATCATCTTTTTCAAAACATTTTCTTTCTACTTGAGTCCCTGGCATCAGCTCATTTTGCCCCTCTCTAATTCCTACCCTCCCTGCCTCATGTCCCCTTGATAATTTATAAATTGTTCTCTTTTTTTAATGTCACCCACTTCTCTGCTGTCCATTCCCCTGGGAGGGGGGCCATACATCTATCATTGTGATGGGTTCCTACCCCCACCCAACTACCCTTACCCTCCTAGTATCGCTGGTCCCCTTATTGGTCCTGAGGGTTTATCTGTTCTGGACTCTCTGTGTTGCGATCTCTTATCTGTACCAGTGTGCATGCTCTGGTCTAGCCAGATTTGTAAGATAGAATTGGGGACAATGTAGTAGGGCGGGTGGCGGAGGGTAGAGCCTTAAAGAACTAGAGGAAGGTTGTACGTTTCATTAGGGCTATACTGCACCCTGACTGGCTCATCTCTTCCGTGAAGCCCTCTGACAGGGGGTGTCCAATTGACTACTGATTTTTGTTTGTTTGTTTGCTTTGTTTTGTTTTGGGTATTTGATGCCTGATACCATCAATACTTCATGATCACACAGGCTGGTATGCTTCTTCCATGTGGGCTTTGTGGCTTCTCAGCTAGGTGGCCAGTTGTTTATCTTCAAGCTTTTTCTTTTTTTAAACATTTTATTAGGGGCTCATACAACTCTTATCACAATCCATACATATACATACATCAATTGTATAAAGCACATCTGTACATTCTTTGCCCCAATCATTTTGAAAGCATTTGCTCTCCACTTAAGCCCTTTGCATCAGATCCTCTTTTTCCCCCTCCTTCCCTGCTCCCCCCTCCCTCATGAGCCCTTGATAATTTATAGATTATTATTTTGTCATATCTTGCCCTATCCAGAGTCTCCCTTCACCCTCTTCTCTGTTGCCCGTCTCCCAGGGAGGAGGTCACATGTAGATACTTGTAATTGGTTCCCCCTTTCCAACCCACTCACCCTCTACACTCCCAATATCGCCACTCACACCCCTGGTCCTGAAGGTATCCTCCACCCTGGATTCCCTGTGCCTCCAGCTCCCATATGCACCAGTGTACAACCTCTGCTCTATCCAGTCCTGTAAGGTAGAATTCGGATCATGGTAGTTGATGAGAGGAAGCATCCAGGATCTGGGAGAAAGCTGTATTCTTCATCGGTACTACTTCGCACCCTGACTGACTCATCTCCTCCCCTAAACCCCTCTGTGAGGGGATCTCCAGTGGCCGACAAATGGGCTTTGGGTCTCCACTCTGCACTTCCCCCTTCATTCACTATGGTATATATATATTTCACTATGGTATATATATATTTGTATGATGCCTTATACCTGGTCTCTTTGGCACCTCATGATCGCACAGGCTGGTGTGCTTCCTCCATGTGGGCTTTGTTGCTTCTGAGCTAGATGGCCACCTGTTCACCTTCAAGCCTTTAAGACCCCAGATACTATCTCTTTTGATAGCTGGGCACCATCAGCTTTCTTAACCACATTTGCTTATGCACCCGTTTGTCCTCGGCGATCGTATCATGGAGGTGTGCAGCCAATGATATGATTTTTTGTTCTTTGATGCCTGGTAACTGATCCCTTTGGGACCATGTGATCACACAGGCTGGTGTGTTCTTCCATGTGGGCTTTGTTGCTTCTGAACTAGTATCTTCAAGCTTTTAAGACCCCAGATGCTATATCTTTTGATAACCAGGCACCATCTGCTTTCTTCACCACATTTGCTTATGCACCCATTTTGTCTTCAGTGATCATGTCAGGGAAGGTGAATATCACAGAATTCAGTGTTAGTAAAACAAATTGTTCTTGCATTGAGGGGGTACTTAAGTGGAAGCCCAAGGTCCATCTGCTACCATAATACTTTATAAATAAATATATGTACATAGATCAATTCCCCTGTCATTGTATATAAATGTATTTACATATAGACATGCATATATTTAGACCTCTATAAAGGTCTTTTGATTCCCAGTTCTTTCCTATATTTCCTTTTACTTTCCTCCCATCCCACTAGCCTTCATTTGGGTTTTGGTATTTCCTCTCAGCTACATTGCTCTTGATCAATTCCCCCCCCCCCAGCCCCACAAGCATCCTATGCCTTCCTCGACATCCATTTTAGATCACTTATTTTTCCCTTGTCCCTTCACCAGATGGTTTGGTTTGGTTTTTTGTTTGGAGGAGGGGGGAAGGTGGGTTTCCGCAAGCCCATCTTAGTCTGGAAGCTCTGCTGAAACTTGTTCCACATCACAGCAACATGAAACCTCCTAGCTTAAAAGCACTAAGAATTCAAGTGAACTCTTGCACTAAGAATGATATCTTGAATCAATAGGAACCAGTAGGCTGATTAAGAATTCTCTCCTGGGGGTCTTGGTAAACATGTTGAGTAAGCATTTCATGAGGAGTTCTGTGAGGGTAGATGCCATTAGGGTGGATTTTGAAAGGCCACTGTAAAGCCAGCTTCCAAAGTGAATCAGGCAAATTTTGTTAAAAGCACTGTGAATTTTCTCATTTTCCTAGAAATGAAGACTACCAATACCACCACCCCCCAAAAACCCTATCTTAATATAACACGAGACACCTAATGACTATCTGTATTGACCTCCTCTCTACTTGTAGAAAATTGAGTTTACATATGATCCACCTTGCCCTCATCTCATCAAGCTGCTAAAAGGGGTTCTGGAGGCATGGGTGGAGTGTAATAATGGATTTCCAGGACCTTGAATAGAGTCGATGGAACCTGCATTTATTAGTATCTACTATGTGGCAGTGTTGAGTCCAATCAATCTCTGGGAACACACTGTGGAGGAGAGACTGTCACGTGACCTACAGATTTTAGACGTACTAGCCTCCCACTATCACAGACGTACTAGCCTCCCAAGTCCTTTTTTTCAAATCATTTTATTGAGGCTCATACAATTCTTATCACAATCCATACATAGATCAATTGTGTAAAGCACACTTATACATTCGTTGCCCTCATCATTCTCAAAATTCGCTTTCCACTTGGGTTCCTGGAATCAGCTCTTCATTTTACTTTTTTCCCTCCCTTCCGTTTTAAAAATTAAATGGGGCAGTTCCCAGAACCCCCCAGGACCGATAGGAAGATAGTCATAAAGGTCAGCAGACACATCTGGAATTATGTATGCCTTTTCCCTTTTTTTTTGTTTTGTTTTGTTTGTTTTTCCTCTTTTTAGTCAATCTTTTGTTTTCTTTTTGTTTTGTCTCTGCTATTGTTGTTTTGCCTACCAATATAAGATAGGCATGGGAAGCAAGCCTGAGGAGAAACCAATGGGAAGGAAGGTTCCAGAGGGACCTGGGGGGAGAAGAAGGTGGAGAAAAGGCGTGGTGAACAAACAGTGCCATGCATAGAGGAACAACTAGGGAATTAAAAGTAACAACGAGGAGGACATAGAGATCCCGGCACTCTTGGAGGAACAGCAATCTATCTGAGATGACTTACTAAGAGGCAGAAGAAAGGCGAGCATTATGGTGGGGCAGGAGGGTGGTAAAAGGAAAGAGTGAGAAGATCTAGGAAGCAAAGCTATAAGTAGAGGTATAAAAATTGTTTTCACTTCTGTAAATATAATAACTCATAAAAATAGAGGTATTGACCTATGCATATTTATATGGCAATACATTGAGGAAATGGACGAACGCTGGGCCTCTGTTCAAGCCCTCCCTCAACACAAGAACACTTTGTTCTAACAGCCTAGCAGTCTGTGATACTCACCCCCTGACATGATTGCTGAAGACAAAATGGGTGCATAAGCAAATATGGTGAAGAAAGTGGATGGTGTCAGTTATTAAAAGATAAAGCATCTGGGGTCTTAAAGGCTTGAAGTTAAACAAGCGGCCATCTAGCAGAGAAGCAACAAAGCCCACATGGAAGAAACATGCCAACCTGTGCGTTTATGAGGTGTCAACAGAATCAGGTAACCCACACCAGGAGACCCAAACAAACAAAAAACATATAGTTGGGAATGAGGGTGGTCAGGGCATAGACCAAAACCCATCTACAGATAATAGGACATCCCCTCACAGAAGGGTGACAAGGATGGCATGGGTCAACCAGGGTGCAGTAAAGCACAGATTAAACACACAATATTCCTCTAGTCCTTTGAGGTTTCCTAACCCTCCACTATCATGATTCCAGACCTGCCTTTCAGTTCTGGCTAGACCTGAGAATGTGCACAGGGACAGAATCCAGGTCACATAAACCCCCCAGGTACAGAATTGGGAGTAGTGAAACCAGGAGAGTAGGGAGAAGGTGGGGGATGGAGGGGAGGAAGTGGGAACCAATTGCAATGATTGACACATAATTCCCCCCATGAAGGAGATGAACACAGAAATGTGGGTGAAGGCAGACAGTGGTCAGTGTAAGATATGAAAACAATAATGATTTATCATTTATCAAGGGGTCATTAGCGTGGGAAGGGGGGAAGGGAGGGAAAAAATTGAGGAGCTGATAGCAAGAGCTCAAATAGGGAGTAAATGTTTAGAAAATGATGATAGCAACATAATACAAATATGCTTGATACAATTGATGTATAGAATGTTATAAGAGCTGTAAGAGCCCTCAATAAATTGATTTAAGTAAAATAAATAAATAAGAATTTCCCCACAAAGACCGCTCTGGCTTAAAAAATATTAAATTAAATTAAAAGATCACTCTGCTGATCTCTGTTCATTCTGAACTCCTTATAGCTTGTACACAATTCTCTTTTTTTCTTTTTTTTTTGTTTTTGTTTTAAACGTTTTATTAGGGGCTCATACAACTCTTATCACAGTCCATACATATACATACATCAATTGTATAAAGCACATCTGTACATTCTTTGCCCTAATCATTTTCTTTTCTTTCTTTTCCCTTTTCTTTTTTTACATTTTATTAGGGACTCATACAACTCTTATCGCAATCCATACATATACATACATCAATTGTATAAAGCACATCCATACATTCCCCGCCCCAATCATTCTCAAAGCATTTGCTCTCCACTTAAGCCCTTTGCATCAGGTCCTCTTTTTTTTCCCCTCCCTCCCCGCTTCCCCCTCCCTCACGTGCCCTTTGTAATTTATACATCGTTATTTTGTCATATCTTGCTCTATCCGGAGTTTCCCTTCCCCCCCTTCTCTGCCGTCCCTCTCCCAGGGAGGAGGTCACATGTGGATCCCTGTAATCAGTTCCCCCTTTCCAACCCACTCACCCTCCACTCTCCCAGCATCGCCCCTCACACCCTTGGTCCTGAAAGTATCATCCACCCTGGATTCCCTGTGCCTCCAGCCCTCATATGTACCAGTGTACAACCTCTGCCCTATCCAGCCCTGCAAGGTAGAATTCGGATCATGGTGGCTGGGGGGAGGAAGCATCCAGGATCTGGGGGAAAGCTCTTCATCGGTACTACATCATACCCTGACTGACCCATCTCCTCTCCTAAGCCCCTCTATGAGGGGATCTCCAGTGGCAGACACTTGGGCCTTGGGTCTCCACTCTGCACTTCCCCCTTCATTCAATGTGATATATATATAAATATATATATATATATGTATATATATATACACACACACACATATTCTTTTTTTTTTTTTTTGCATGATGCCTTATACCTGGTCCCTTTGGCACCTCGTGATCGCACTGGCTGGTGTGCTTCTTCCATGTGGGCTTTTTTGCTTCTGAGCTAGATGGCCGCTTGTTCACCTTCAAGACTTTAAGACCCCAGATACTATCTCTTTTGATAGCCGGGCACCATCAGCTTTCTTCGCCACATTTGCTTATGCACCCATTTGTCTTCAGCGATCCTATCATGGAGGTGTGCAGCCAATGATATGATGATTTTTTTGTTCTTTGATGCCTGATAACTGATCCCTTTGGGATCACTCGCTCACTCAGGATGGTGTGTTCTTCCATGTGGGCTTTGTTGCTTCTGAGCTAGATGGCCACTTGTTTATCTTCAAGCCTTTAAGACCCCAGTCACTATCTCTTTTGATAGCCGGGCACCATCAGCTTTCTTCACCACATTTACTTGTTCACCCACTGTACACAATTCTTTAATGATAATCTAACACAAAGTTCTACCCACTGAATAATGAGGCTCTTAAAGGCGGGTATGTTGTCCAGTCTCTTTCTCATTCCCCAATCCTATATTGGACCATCAACACAACCTTCATTCAATAGTGGATTGGTGAACAGATAACATGAGGGAGAAATTATTTTGGACATTATCCACTTTGCACCGTGGAGGGGGAAGGAAGGGGGGAAAAAAGAGGCTCATTAGATTGTCAAGTCATCAAAATGTCTCCCTCTCCCCAGCAGCTGGAGTCCAGTTCTACAGGCAAGTGTGTTCCTTCAAAATGACAAGAGAAAAGTTTGCTCTGGTCTCCTGCCATCTCAAAATTCCTCTGGCGGGGCCCCGATAAGATGCAAAGTCCACAAGATCCCATACTAGATAAGCAGAGGTGTCAAAAAAAAAAAGAATAGTGTTCCAACTCCTGGCCATATGGGGTGCTTGACTTTTGAGTCCACCTGTGAGATGGGCATTTATAAAAAAGCATCATGAAACTCGGCACAGCCACCTGGATGGCCTGGCTGCCCATGCTGCCCAAAGACATGGTTTCCTTTGTTTTCCAAAAACTCACTGTCAGTGAGCCACCCTATAGGACAGGGTAGAACTACCCCCTGTGAATGCCCAAGACTGTGTACTCTAAGGGGTGAAAAGCCCTGTCTTTCGCCCTTGGAGTGGCTGGTGGTTTTGAACTGCTGACCTGTAGTTAGAAGCCAAACTTGGAAACATGACACTACCAGAGCTGCTTCTCCTTGCCTTAGACAATTTTCTATCTTATATGAGACCATATCGGATTCATTATTTTTAAAATTATTTACTTTCAGTTCTTGAAGAACTAACGGGAAAATTATTTTTAATAACATCAGGGTAGATGTTTTGCAAATCAGACTTGATAAAAAATAATCATAAAGCACAATAAATAGAGACATTGACAGTTCCGTGGTAGCGTTCTCACCATCACACAAGCCTGAGGTTTGATTCCTGATTAATGCACCTCATGCACAGCCACCAGCCATCTATCAGTAGAGGCTTGCCTGCTACTGTAACACTGTGAAGGCTTCAGAGGAACTTCCAGACTAAGACAGACTAGAAAGTAATGTCTGGTGATCTACTTCCAAAGCCCAGCCAATGAAAATTCTTTTGAGCACAGAAGCCCTATCCACCAGTGATCATCACATGGCACAGGACCAGGAGGTGTTCCTTTTGTGTGTGTGCACGGTGTCACCATGAATCAGGGTCAATTTGATGGCAGCTAGCAACAACAATAACACAGAGAAGCCGGGAGGCACATGAGTCAACCTACTCAGGTCAGATCATTCCCAGACAAGATTCTCACTGAGATTTAAAGACGAGGGCCACCAGACTCAATCCAACCCTAACAAGACACAATTTGTCTTTCCGGTCCTTCAATTTTCTCCATTCTAAAAACACGACTGGCCAGCCCCTCGTTAACGTCTGCCACTTGGCTTGTTATCTGCTAATTCTGCTTTTCTGGCAGTCACGGAGACTTTCCCTGCTGTCTACACATCCTTGCAGCAAGAACTGAACTGCACACCTGCCAAAAGCTCCGTCCATTAGCAACCGAGTCCATCTGAGGATGGACATGCCTGGGAAATCCTCAATGGAAACACAAACAGGCTTTTTTTTTTTAACGTTCTGTTTTGCAGCCTTGTGTCATAGACTTCAAATAACTTTTCCTGTATCTGGCCCATCCAAATCTTGGAAATTTGGATGCTAGAAAAAACAAGTCTTTGGGTGGGAAAATTTCCTTTAATGAGCTTTTGACTACTTGCAAACTAATTAAACAGTCGGCAAAGGTGGGGCGGGGGGGGGGGCCGAGTGGGGAGGAACAGATTGTTAAGTGTCTCACTCACTATTCATTATTTTTGCTCAAAACAAACAAACAAATTCACTGCCATTGAGTTGATTATAGCTCATAGTAACCCTACAGGACAGGGTAAACCTGCCCCTCTGGATTTCTGAGACTGTAACTCTTTACAGGAGGAGAAAGTCTCACCTTTCTCCCACGGAGAAGCCGGTGGTTTCAAACTGCTGACCTTTTCTTTGTGGCCCAACATGTAAACCACTGCACCACTTGGGCTCCTGTTGTTGCTAGTAGGGCCCAGAGAGAAACAAGCACAAAAAGCCGAAAGTGCATGGAGAATCGCTTTTTCCCAAATGTGGTCTGGAGTCTCCCATTGTATGAAATGCTTCGTTTAAAACAATTCTATACTCAAATACTTTGACAATCACTTTTGAAAATCATCATAAACATTCGCCTCTTACTGGCTCTGCAAAATCCTACTATTCAAATCAAAAGCAGTTTGGTTTATTTAACCCTAAATTCCCCACAAATCTCCTTTTTCATGTAATCTATAGAACAGTTAGAAAATACTGGGGGCACTCAATTTGCATCCTCTTAAGCGACCTTGATTACAGCATTGGAGGACACCACCCTGAGCTGAAAGGACAATTGTTCTGAGTGGAAAACACCACGCATAGGTGAGAATGTAGAGAAACTGGACCTTTCATACGATGCCGTTGGGGCTGTAAACCAGTTGCTCCACGGTGAGCAACAGTGGTTCATCGACAAGTTAAGCAGACTCATGAAATTTTAATGTGATCCAGCGATTCCACTCCCTATCTGTACTCAGGAGAAATAAAGCAGGAACACAAACTGATGCTTGTACACCAGCTTTCATTACAGCACGTCACAAGAGTCCATCAACAACTTAATAATGACAAAATCCTGTACATACATACAGTGGAGTATCCTCCACCATAAAAAGAAAGGAAGCCCTGATACACGTTCTCACATGGGTGAACCTTGAAACTATTATGTTGAATGACATAACTCAGAAACAAAAAGTCAAGTACTGTGTGAGCCCACATATAAGAAATTTCTAGAATAAGGTAAGGCATAGAGACCAAAGGTTACTGGTGGCTGACTAGGGTGGCAGGCGGGAGGACAGAAGGAAGGCACAGTGCGTGGGTGACGATGAGCTTCCGTCACGGGGGGTAAAACGTTCAGGAATGGTTAAAGGGATGGTTGAGCAGCACAACGAACATAATCAGTGTCACTACACTGTTCATGTGAGGAGTGTTGAAGTGGCAGGTGTTTTATGACCTCAATATTTACCGCAATTTAAAAATAAAACATAGGATAACAGTAGCAAGACAATCCCCCTACTGGGCATCTACCCAGAAGAGGCAAGAAACAAACCATGGCCAGACATCTGTGCTCCAATGTTCATTGCGGCACAGTTCAGAATCGCAAGGAGTTGGAAACAACCCAAATTTCCATCAACTGATGATTAGATTAACAAGCTGTGGTACATACATACAATGGAGTACTACTACACAGCGCTAAAAATCAGTTATGAACATATGAAGCACATCCCTGCATGGAAAGAACTGGAGGAAATCATGCTAAGCAAAGTAAGCCAAGCACAAAAGGACAAGTACGACATGAGTCCGCTGAGGTAAGCTTTTTTTAAAAAATGCAAAAGGGCATAACGAAAAAGCTACTGTATATAAACATTCCTGAGGTGAGGACCAGGTAATATGACAGGGACCAGATCAAATACAGGGATACACATGGAAGGCAACTAAAAGGGAGGTGGGGAAAGGAAAAAATAATAATAATAAAGAAATGGGCAGCAGGGGCACAGGGCACTAACCCACCCAAGGGGAGGGGGTTGTCTATTTCTCCACAGGGAAAGAGGGATCAGGCTTCAACCCAGTGCTCCAAGATGTGAATGCAGCCTGCCGGCATGGAGTAGGGAACCAGTGGAGAGGTCTGGGGGACCAGCCCCAATCCTAACTACTAAGTGGACACCTGCCCCTCCCCACCCCAGAAGAATTTATTTCAAAGGACAGCATTGAATCTGCAGCTCCAGGAGAGGGACATATCTGTTTGGAGCACATGGGAGCAGATGAAGGGTGGGGAGGAGAGAATGGAGCACATCCTGGCCCACCAGGCCTTGAGGACGATGACCCCAATTAGAGCAGCCAGTCCACAGAGAGGACCACGTGGCCAGCCCCACTATGAGACATGACACCCCTCACTGACCCATGGCCCTGCAGGGGATAGCACTGAAGACACAGTGTGGGAACTGCACCCGACCTGATCCCGCCACACGGAGGCAAGACAATAAGGGAGTGCAACAGAACAGTAAGGGAACGGAGCAGCGAGGATCCCAGGGAATGTTTGGGGCCAAGGTGTGGTGCCCCAACAGACTGGACTGGAAAACACTCATGAAAGCCAACAAACAATCCTTTAACTAACTACAAGCTTTTCTTTCTTGTTGTGTTGTGTTTTGGTTTTTGTCATTGGTTTGTTGTTGTTGTTTTGCTGTATATTGTTGCTTAGTTTTGCTCTGTCTCATTTTTATGCATGTTATTATCTCCACAGGTCTGTCTAATATAGGCTGGATGAACAATCTGGAGGAGAAAACAACGGGACTGATAGTCCTGGGGGACATGGGAGAGGGGGAGGTTGGGGGAAAGGTAGTGGTGCCAGCAAACCCAGGGACAAGGGAACAACAAGCGACCCAATTCGGTGATGAAGAGGGTGTGGAAGGCCTGGTAAGGCATGACAAGGGTAATGTAACCAAAAAGAATTGTTGAAATCCTGGTGGGGACTGAGCATGATAGTGGGACAGGAGGAAAGTCAAAGGAAATAAAGGAAAGAGGTGGGAGCCAAAGGGCATTTATAGAGGTCTAGATAAAGATATTTTTATATGCAAATATATTTATATATGAGGATGGGGAAATAGATCTATGTGCATATATTTATAGGTTTAGTATTAAGGTGGAAGAAGGACATTGGACCTCGACTCAAGTACTCCCTCAATGCAAGAATATTTTCTTCTATTGAATTGGCATTCTCTGATGCTCACCTTCCCAACACAACCACTGAAAACAAAGCAGGTGCATAAGCAAATGTTGTGAAGAAAGCTGATAGTTCCCGACTATCAAAAGGTATAGCATCTGGGGTCTTAAAGGCTTAAAGGTGAACAAGTGGCAATCTAGCTCAGAAGCAACAAAGCCCGCATGGAAAAAGCACACCAGCCTGTGCGATCACAGGTATCAGGCATCATCAGAACAAAAAAATCTCAGCATAGTGAATGAGGTGGGGAGGGCAGAGTGGAGACCCAAAGTAGTGGGGCCCCTGAGTAATGCATCCCAGGAGATGGGTAAAGGTACCCCCATGGGCCCTAGAGCTGCCTGGGGTCCCAGGAACCCCCAGCATCGTGAGTCTGTGATGAGCTGGCAGATACTGCTTCATGAGCAACTCCAAGGGCTTCAGGCGACCCTTGTCCTTCCACACAAATCCTCGCTGAGCCAGCACAGTGGGAAAAGGTAAAGTCGACCAAGAAAACCACCTTGGAGGGCTCCTGACCCCATCCCCGGAGGAGACGGATTATGTTCCACTTGGTCAGGAAGTGGTATTTTGAGCTCTCATCTCGTTCAGGGGCTGTGGTTACCTGGGAAAGTCACCCTGCTTTCAGAGTGAGGTGGGAGGCATAGCAACGCTAAACTCCAGAGATCAAATCCAAGGTACCTCCGCAGAAGAAAAAGCAGAATTTGGATCAGCACAAGTACCCGCTGGGTCTTGAGTGGTAATGTTAAGGTGCTACTTTTCAAGGGAGGGGTCACCCATGGGGGCTTCTATTATCTGTTCTTACAACAGTCTTTGCAAAATACACAATGCTTGCTCATTTTTAAATGTATGTGAATTACACCCCAAGGAAGAAAGTCAGGCCCTCTGCCATGCTTCTGGATGCCCCCAGGACAATTCAGCCCTAACTGAATGAATCCCCTGCACAAAGAGTGATGGTAGCCTCTCCCCACAGCCACCCAAAAGGGACACAGTGAGAGTTCACCACGATCCTGGCTGATGCACTGCACGGAGGAGATGACATGACACAAACAACCCATTCGTTAAGAAATCTTCTCTCGCTCGGTTGGTATAAATCAGGCATAGGGTTAGTTTTCCACAAACCAGCCCTTGTTATGTTTTGCATCGAACACCTCCTTCCTGATGAGGTTTTAAACCACATCTAGATTCTGTAACTTTCCAGCCACTCGTGGATATTAGGGCAGGTGGCTATAGGTATTTAAGACTCAGTTCTAGTCATTTACAAACTTCAGCCTCTAATACAAGTCAAAACTCTTACTCCCGCCTCTACCCAACCCATAGGCCTCCTGGGTCTGTAGACCCATTTGTCTGCCTCTGTCATCTCCCAAGAGTAAATCTCCACTTCTGTGTCTTCTTGCTCCTGGGCCTGACCTGCTCTTTCGTATCTGGCTCAAAGCACACCCAGACTAATAGGACCTGGGATTCAAATTTACAGCACAAATTTTGGGGAAACATAATTCAATACAAAATACAACCCAAACCTGTTGGTTGTTCTTTGTAAAGAGTGTTTTGTAATTAGCCTTAACTTAAGTGATAAGAATCTTAACATCCAGCCTTCCAAACCAGCTTGGTTACCTGAAGATTAGTTTCCCAAACTACTCCAATATTAGATGCCGGTGGCACAGTGGTCATGCACGGGGCTGCTGTGCACACAGTGAGCAGTTCAAAAACACCAGCCTCTCCACCAGAGAAAGACAAGACTTTCTACTCCCATAAGAGTTTCAGTCTCAGAAACCCACAGGGGCAGTGCAACCCTGACCTAGAAGGTCTCTCGATAAGTGTAATAAATGAGCATTGAGCTTTGGTTTGAACGTGTGTTTTAATATATCATAAGTAAGCAGGGAAACGGCGCACAATATCAAAAAGTACCTCTGTGTACACTGCACTTGATGGCAGAAAAATGACTGGTGGAACAATGAGGCGATTTGGGTAAAATGAAGTGTTTTCGCCATGTTCACTACTTTAAAGTTGGCTATTAGACTGCATTTCCCCACGAGTCGGGATACGCAAAGTTTGACGAAACCAGAAATACACAAAATAAATCAGAGTGCTTAAAGAATATCAAAGTGATGCCCAAGGTCAGAAGAAGCTTGACAGAAAAATATACAACCTCTCCATTTGTATTTCAGTGCACCAACCAAAAGATGTGACTAAAAACTGTTGAGCTGGATAATTAAAGTATTACCATAACTTTTTTAAATTTTAAACTTTTAAAAATGTATGAGCAGCTATGTCCAAAGGATCCTGAGGTGGATTAGCATTGTAAAAGCAAATGTTAAATTGGAATAGAGGTCAATTTACTGGAAGAATTGGGCCCATCTGAATAAATCTCCAAGTGAGACTATAGTCCAGGAGGAAGATAGTTTACACAACCTCTCAAAGGATATCTTAAGGGACTTATCAAAATAGTTTAAGATTTTGAAGATTCTCCCCAAATTACCTGAATTGTTATGAAATGCTATAATTTTGATATGGAAAAACATCCACTGCTCACCAAATTTTTCTTTCTCCTCCACATTCCCAACTGTCCTTCAGCCACCTGGCTGCAGTTGTTTAGAGCCAAGTGTAAGGATCTGGCCAATGAGGTGTGGTAGAAGGGTACATATCATTTCCAAGTCTAAACATTTACTAACTGGTATGCAGCCTTCAGAGTCCTAGGTGGCCCAAAATGTTAGTGTGTGTGGTTGCCAATCCAAAGGCTGGAGGTTCGAGTTCACCCAGAGGCACCTTGAAAGCAAGGTTTCACAAACTACTTCTACAACATCAGATATTACAACCCCATGGAGTTCAGTTCCACACAGACACACCTTGAGTCAAGGTCAACTTCATGACCTAGTTACCCAATCATATGCTGTTTTGAAGATGCAAGGAATTACCTTTTGTGATGATAAAACCCTAAGATTTGCTACAACAGCATAACCTGGGCAGTCTTGACTAATTCTCTCTGCCATCATTTGACTTCTCTGGTTTCTCAATCAGAATCCTCTAAAGCAGTGATTCACTACTTGTGGGGGTCGAATGACCCTTTCACAGGTGTCACCCGATTCACAACAGTAGAAAAATTATAGTTATGAAGTAGCAATGAAAATCACTTTATGTTTGGGGTTCATCACAACATGAGGAACTGTATTAAAGGGTCGCGGCCTTAGGAAGTTTGAAAACCACCGCTAAAGTCAAGGGAACTCATACAACAGCTCTGCCTGGATCAAATCCACCATGAATCCCAAGGACCTTGACTGGGTACTTTCTGATGGTTCTCATTGTACAAGGAAAACATACACTTTAAAAAATTATACATAATGAAATTACTATATTATTCACTCTTAATGATTATAACAAGGTGATATTATTAATCATCAGTATTAATGGGATAAAACCGGGAATAGAAAAACTTGGTAGAATTATCCAAAAGATAAAGAAAGCTTTTACTATAAAAACCAAACACACTGCCATTGAACTGACTCCAATTGACAGTAACCCCATACAGGACAAAATATTAGTGCCCCCCTGGGTTTCCAAGACTGTAAATTGTTACAGGAACAGGGAGCCTCGACTTTCTCCCGCAGAGCAGCTGGTGAATTCAAACTGTTGACCTCATGGTTAGCAGCCCAACATGCAACTCTGCATCCGAGCTCTCACAATAAGCACTATCAAATTGACTTTCCAAACAGATTTTTGAAAAAAAGGACATGATATGTGAAATAATTCTAATACCTCTAGATTCTTTGTGATATCCCGTGGATCTATCAGGTCTTCAGTTTTTATCACCAAAATGCAAAGAACATCCTGAAACAGGAAGAGATGGTAAAACTGATGATCATGACTATTCACACTGACCCCCGTCTGGGCACCAAAGCAAACGTGAATTTTAAAAAGACCAGGGGATTGTCCATGGGAACAAAAATGATAGGTGGGTTTCTGTCCAAAATGACACTAGAACATACCTTATGCTTTTCGCCTGAGGGTATATCAGCTGCAGGCTCAAGGCTCTGACAATAAGATGAAAAACTCCAACAGGTCTTTAAAACTGGGAAGAGTAGGCTGGAGGGGAAGCCTTAGTCTGAAACAGGAGAACTGAAGAGGGATCTGCCAAGAACTTTCACCATTTCTGACTTGACAAAAAACAGCTAAATTCATTTAAAAGAATGATGAAGAAAATTATGTTTTGAAATGTGCAGGGCCCAGAAACAGCATGCATTCGTATGGCATAGCTTTCCATCCCTGCCTGCTTGTGCAGTCCATTTACGGTGCTCAAGTGCCTAAATTATCGTGTTAAAAGACATACTGCCTGGCCATTTCCTATTCCAATCTATTCTGTGGTGGTCAGCCCACATACAACACAGGGACAAACACACTCTCAATGTTGGAGTGTGGCCTCCCCATCTCTAGTCAAGTAGAATAGACAACTACTGCAGATAACCTCTTGGAGCTGGTTCTTTAATCAAGATTAACTAGAATCGTGAGATTCCTGGGTAGAACAAATGGCTAACACATTCAGCTGCTAAGCAGAAGGTTGGAAGTTGGAATCCACCCAGAGGTACTTCTGGGGGAGAGGAAATAATCAGCCATTGAAAATTCCGTGGACCATAGTCTGTCTCAGTGGTTCCATCAGTCTGTAGCCAACCAATAAGCCTGGTCTTTTTCAAATTATTTAGAATTTTGTTCAAAAATTTTCTCCCCCTCAGGTTGCTTAGAGAAGAGGTATACTCTAGCCCAGGTGGCGATGAAGCATGGTAGTAGGGCAGGAGGAAAGTCAAGGGAGATGGAGGAAAGAACTAGGAGTCAAAGGGCATTCATGGAGGTTTAGACAAAGACATGTACATGCAAATATATATAGGAGGATGGGGAAATAGATCTATGTGTCTATATTTATAGGTCAAGTATTAAGGTGGCAGAAGGACCTTGGGTCTCTACTCAAACACTCCCTCAATGCATGAATACCTTCTTTTATTAAATTGGAACTCTATGATGCTCACTCTCCCGACACAACGGCTGGAGCCAAAGTGGGTGAACAAGTAAATGTGGTGAAGAAAGCTGATGGTGCCCAGCTATCAAAAGAGATAGTGACTGGGGTCTTAAAGGCTTGAAGATAAACAAGCGGCCATCTAGCTCAGAAGCAACAAAGTCCACATGGAAGAACACACCAGCCTGTGTGATCAAGTGGTCCCAAAGGGATCAGTTACCAGGCATCGAAGAACAAAAAATCATATCATTGGCTGCACACCTCCATGATAGGATCGCTGAAGACAAATGGGTGCAAAAGAAAATGTGGTGAAGAAAGCTGATGGTGCCTGGCTATCAAAAGAGATAGTGTCTGGGGTCTTAAAGACTTGAAGGTGAACAAGCGGCCATCTAGCTCAGAAGCAAAAAAGCCCACATGGAAGAAGCACACCAGCCAGTGCGATCACGAGGAGCCAAGGGACCAGGTATAAGGCATCATGCAAAAAACAAACAAACAACGATATAAGTGTGTGTATGTATGTGTATATATGTGTATATGTATATGTATATATATACCATATTAAATGAAGGGGGAAGTGCAGAGTGGAGACCCAAGGCCCAAGTGTCGGCCAATGGAAATCCCCTCATAGAGGCGTTTAGGAGAGGAGATTGGTTAATTAGGGTGCGAGGTAGTACCGATGAAGAACACAGCTTTCCCCCAGATCCTGGATGCTTCCTCCCTCCAACTACCATGATCCGAATTCTACCTTGCAGGCCTGGATAGGACAGAGGCTGTACACTGGTACATATGAGGGCTGGAGGTACAGGGAATCCAGGGTGGATGATACCTTCAGGACCAAGGGTGTGAGGGACAAGGCTGGGAGAGTGGAGGGTGAGTGGGTTGGAAAGGGGGAACTGATTACAAGGATCCACATGTGACCTCTTCCCTGGGAGAGGGACAGCAGAGAAGGGTGGAAGGGAGACTCCGGATAGGGCAAGATATGACAAAATAACGAGGTATAAATTACCAATGGCACATGAGGGAGGGGGGAAAGGGGAGGGAAGGGAAAAAAAAAAGAGGACCTGATGCAAGGGGCTTAAGTGGAGAGCAAATGCCTTGAGAATGATTGGGGCAGGGAATGTATGGATGTGCTTTATACAATTGATGTATGTATATGTATGGATGTTGATAAGAGTTTTATGAGTCCCTAATAAAATGTAAAAAAAGAAAAGAGGAGAAAAAAATGATTAGGGCAAAGACTGTATAGATGTGCTTTATACAATTGATGTATGTATATGTATGAACTGTGATAAGAATTGTATGAGCCCCTAATAAATTGTTAAAATTAATTTTTTTTAAAAAAGAAAAGATAATAATTTTCTCCCCCTCATTCCAGGACTCTCTTTCAGAGCACTAACTAGTGGCAGCCAGGCATCACCTAGTTCTTCAGGTCTCGGGGTCGTGTGGGCTGAAGTCTGCCAAATCTGTTAGTTCATTGGACTAATTGGCTTCGGTTTTCTTCACTCTTCTTTGATCAGGGAAAGCCCAGTGACTACACTTTAGGTAGGCAATCACAAGTGTTTAAGACCTCAATCATTACTCACCAAAGTAGGATTTCGAATATTGTATTATGACAATTGATCTTGATGGCCCTGCCCCTCCAAGTCTATGTCCAGGACCCAAGTCAGTAGCCCTCTGTCATCTTTCAGGTCTGGACCGTAACTCCCCCCATGGCTCAATTGTCAGCTAACAACAGTGATGACTATGCGGTGAACAATAACATGAGGGAGGCATGCACTTCTTAGAGTAAGCAACATGTGAGATCCTAAAGGCAACATGTTCCCAAGAACAAAGTTCAGAAGGTAGGAGTGAGTAGGAAAGAAGATAGAATGGAAATAGGTAACATGGGGAGGAAGATGGGTAAGTGATTCTACATTGTGGGGATTGCAACCAATGACAAGAAACAAAATATGCATGATTTGCAGAATGGAAAATGGATTTCCTATGTAAACCTCTACCCAGTTCACAATACAAGGTTTTGGCTTTGGGGGTTTTATTTGTTTTTTAAGAAAGGCCAAAAAAAGCATCTTGATGGAACAGTTATACTCTGACACATATGGGTTTGTAACTGAACAGCAGTTGATAACCAGAACAACGGGCTATGAATTCAGACATCTTTTATATGGGGAAGCCTAAGTCCTTGTTCAACAGAATGGTGTTCAAAGACATCCCTAATTACGGGGAATAAAGAACTAAAGAGAATTATTTCCTCTTTAAAATCTCACTAAGACACCATAAAACAATAAAAAGAGCCATTCCTGTGAAAGAGAAAGGAAATTGAAAGAAATATGAGAATTGGGATAGACAAAAAGTGGTGGTGATTCATCCAGCCTCCACAGATCCCAAAAGCTGGAGTCTGAGAATTTGAAATTCTGTTCTGCATCTCCCCCTTTTTGATCAGAATGCTTCCATAGAATCTTTCATCAAAAATGTTATTCATAGTAGCCAGTCACCATCCAGTTCTTCTGTTCTCGTGGCAAAGAAGGCAGTTATTCATGGAGACCCTGAGGTAATCTTTAGACCTTAACACAAAACTATCCCCTGAAGTCTTCTTAAAATGAAACAATTCAAAAGTCAAAGAAAATCTAACTCACTGCCACCGATGCATTTCTGAGTCATAGTGACCCCACAGGGCAGATTAAAACTGTCTTGTGGATTTCTGAGGTTGTAAATCTTTATGGGAGCAGTAGATCCCATCTTTCTCCCTTGGAGTGGCTGGTAGTTTCAAACTGCTGGCCTTGTGGTCAGCAGCCATGGGCTGGAACCGACTCAACAGCACGTAACCAGAACAACAGGAAAGAATGTTTGCCTTGAGCACTGGGCTCTTTCAGAATCTGGCTGCCTGCAATCAAATGAACAGTGGCAACTCAAAAGATTAGAGAGGAACCTTCGGAAAACAAGGCAGAAAAAGAAGGTGAAGATGGTTGCACAACATGAAGAATGTAATCAATGTCACGACAACATGTACAAATTGTTGACTCAGTGTATGTTTTGCTGTGTCTATTCTTAACGTCAAACAAACATTTTGTACGTAATTGGAGTAGCTGACTTTACAAGGCAAAAGAGAAAGGCCAGCTGTGTGCCTTCTGATGGTTAGTTAAGTCAATGAGAGGTGAGCCAATTCACCTGTAGGACCAAATAAGTGTTCAAAATTGAAGACTTCAGGTTCCAAGGAAGGAAGTTGACTTCACAATAGAAACTAAATCAAAATGGCTCACCAATTCAACACTTAAAAGGTGTGTACATTGTGAAAAATTTCAGGACTGGATAAAGAGAAGGTCATTTAAGCATTCAGGATGATAAGCTATAGGCCACACCAACTAACCAAGGAGCAGAATGACATTGAACTTTTCAATAACCACATGGGAAGATTGAAGACAATGAAACACCACCTGAAAAATTCTGGAGGCAAAGATGTTTAACTTCTAATTGTATACCCAGCACAAATCACTAATCAAAGAGCATATCAGAATGAACGTAGCAATTAGCACCTACTCCAGATGAGAGTTATATCACTACTGCTTCTATGATTGCTACGGTTGTGTTACTTCCTTCTGCTTTTGATAGATATTATAGAAAATATGTAGAAAATATGTATCAGACCTCTTTAAAGTGTTGAAAAGCAACAATGCTCTTTTGAGGACTAAGGTGTGCCTGACCCAAGCCATGGTATTTTCTTTCTTTCTTTTTTTAATAGATCATTTTAGTGGGGATTCTTACAACTCCTATAACAATCCATACATCAATTGTACCAAACACATTTGTGCATGTGTTGCCATCCTCATTTTTAAAACATTTTCTTTCTACTTAAGCCCTTGGTATCAGCTCTAATATGCATGTGAAAGCTGGACAATGAATAAGGAAGACCACAGAATAATTGATATTTACCAATTAAGGTATTGGCAAAGAATATTTAAAGTACCCTGGACTTCCAGAAGAACAAATAAATCCATCTGAAAGAAGTACATCCAGAGTGCTCCTTAGAAGCAAAAATATGGGGACTCCTTCTCGTGTACTTGGACATGTTATCAGGAGGAAGTGGACCCTGGAACAGGACATCATACTTGGCAAAGTAGAGGAGCATCAACAAGAAGACCATTGGCAAGATGGCTCCAACAATGGACTGAAACCTAAGAACAGTTTCGAAGATGGTGCAGGACTGGGCAGCGCTTCATTCTGTTACACATCCAGCCACTGTGAGGCAGAGCCAACTCGGTGGTGCCTAACAACACAACAGCAAGCACACATCACAGTCACTGGGAAGGCTTGTTAAAATGCAGCGTGCTGTGGTCTGGCCCAGGGTTTCTAATTCAGTAGGTCTTGAGAAGGAAACTCAAAAAGTTTCATTTCTTGCAAATTCTCAGGAGATGATGCTATTAGTTCAGAGATAGAGATGTTAACAACCATTGGTCGATGGACCCCTTAAAGGCTAGGATCCTCTATATCTTTTTTAAATCATTTTATTGGGGGGATCCTCTAAATCTTAAAGTGTTTCTCCTTCTCTACATCTTGAGCAATGTGCTCTAAGTACAAAGGAGACTCGATGTACGTTTCCTAAATAATTGCTTCAATTAATTAATCGATCTCATTAACTCAACATGTTCCAGAATTGATACATCTTGGGACTCTCCAGCAAGGAGCCCTGCTGGTGCTGCTAACCACCAGCCACACTGAGAGGCAAATGGGACTGTCTGCTTCCATAGTCCCAGCCTCAGAAACCCTCCGCAGGGCCACCGAGGCAAATCAACGGTGCCACTGTTGGAGTCTGGAAGATGCAAATATCTAGAGACCCCAAATGTGAGTTTAAAGAAGAGTAGAAGTGTGAAGGTGAATGCCTTCCTCTCATCCTATCATTTATAGTTCGATGTCTGAGAATCATCGGTCCGTTAATTACTATGCACACCCTAGTGAGAAAGTAAATGAAAATTCCCATCAAAACATCATTACCTAGAATAATTAGCTCTATTTATAAAATACATTTACATAATATGTGTGAAGTATATTAGATGCAGACTAAAGATGCTATAAACAAACTAATCTAACGTATTTTGATGTTTCTCAAGCACTGCTGAAAAGATCATAAATAATTATTGCTTATATTCATCTTTCAGTAAATTTTCCATAATGCAACCTTCTGTATCCATCTCACTTTAAAACCGAGCTTACAGAACACAGGAGTTAGTGACTATCTGTTGGAAGAGAGAGAAGGAGGAGAGATTAATGTTGTGAAGACCAGGAAAATACCCTCCATTATGTGTACAAGATACCACATTAATTTTTCAGAGAGTAGAGCTGCAGCTTGAGATTTTCATAAACTTGGAGTGTTCTTTCACAGGTGCACTATAATGCATTCAGCTTCTCTGCGCTGAGCCACCAGAAACCAGTGGATATAACTTGCAATGTCTTACAGAAATAAGAAAAAATAATAATTTTTTCCTGTAGGAAAAAATTTATGCAAATGTGTTAATAATCACATTATACCAAACTGAATTTTAAGCAGTAATCTTAGCATATTGTAGAATTGACTATTGCAGCAGAAACTCGTCAGGAAACCCCTTATTGCTCACTCTCGGTGAAAAGAGGATACTATATAACAAGCCGTGAGGCTCCGAGCAGCCTATTCGTTGTTAGGAGGAATTCCCTTATTGGGAGTCGGGCTTCATTTCCATCCCTGAGGCGAGTGCCCACATTGAGAGTTCTATGGGATTAAGCCCCTCCATACACTTGAGGAGAGAGGAGAAGCAAAACCAACTTTAAGTTTAATACTATCCTTTTTCCTCTCGATTGAATTTACTTCCTCCTTCCCACTGCAGCTCTAAATGAGGTACAATCCAAATCAAGTACCGATATTTGTTACCTAGCAAAGCAACTTTCCTCCAGTACCGGAATCACTTACTGGTTTTACTTACTGGTCTATGTGCCTTGTTCTGGAAAAGATTGAATACAGAAAACATTAACTGTTTCTAAACAGACTCACAAGATTGGGCCACGCTGACCTGGGAGACTATGCAAACACCCAACCAAGGGCCAAAGGCATCCTGTTAGTGCCAAGGTTAAACCCTAAGGAGGCTATAAACCCTAAACTGTTCACCAAAACACTAGTGGCTCAACCCCACCAGCAGCTCCACAGGAAAAGATGTCTCTGTAGCGATGACAGCCTTGAAAGCCCGATGGGGCAGCTCTACTCTTTCCCATAGGATCACGCTGAGTCAGAAGCTACTTGCCAGCGATGAGTCTAGATCCAGCAGAAGGCTGGCTGGCAGAGTTCTGGAAGATGAGCTTCCCAGGTTGGGAGGCACTCAGAATACACAGTGGGTGCCACAAAGAACTCAAGCAAATCAATGATCATGAAAGTAGTACAGGCTTGGGCAGTGCTTCATTCGGAGCTAATGCAACAGACACTAACAACATACCAGAGAGGGTGCCTGCCCTGCATGGAACCTCTAATCCAGACCTCGCAACTCCAGAAGTAGCACAAACAGGTCGGATTGCCTGGTTTCCCCTCAGACCCTACAGTACCATTTATCTGTTAGCACTATTTATTCATATGACACAGTCTGCCTTGTGTACCAATTAATCAACACAGTTGGTCAAGACAGTTCCAGAACTAATGCCCTCAGTCCTTCGGGATACCGTCTCCTTCCAAGGTATAAGCACCAGTTTGGAAGCCAAGTTTTTAAGAGAGCATTGACTAATCAGTATGTAATCCCATCATGGAAGATTATGTCATAGTTGAAGGACTAAGGGTTTTCTAATTGCAGAAGAGAAGGTCTGGAAGTTCCCATCGGTCTCTAAATACCTGAATAGTCATCGTTTATACAAAGAGAAAAGGTCAAATCCCTTAAGTATGGCTCTGAACCGAAATAAAAAGCCCAGGCAGTGCCGAGGGCCACATGTTGGGCTGCTAACCGCAGAGTTAGTGGTTCAACCCCAACAGCTGCTGCATGAAAATTGCAGCCTGGGAATCCCTAAGATTTGGAATTGACTCAAAAGCTGGGTTTTTTTAAGTTGGCTTAGGTTCCACAAGTAGAGTCCCAGGTTAGTGCAAATAGTTACTGCACTCTGCTGCTAACAGGAAGCTTGGAGGTTCGAGTCCACCCACAGGCATCTTGGAAAAAAGGTTTGCTGCTCTACTTGTGAGAAATCAACCAGAGGAGGCCCCATGCAGTATGGTTTTGCCCTGGCAGCATGAGGTCACCATGTGTCAGAACTGACTAGATGCGACTATGTTACTTTGTTTTGTGTTATTTTGGTTTGTGTTATTTTGGTTTGTGTTACTTTGTTTTGTGTTACTTTGTTTTGTGTTATTTTGGTTTGTGTTATTTTGGTTTGTGTTACTTTGTTTTGTGTTATTTTGGTTTGTGTTATTTTGGTTTGTGTTATTTTGGTTTGTGTTATTTTGGTTTGTGTTATTTTGGTTTGTGTTTTATTTTGGTTTGTGTTTTATTTTGGTTTGTGTTACTTTGTTTTGTGTTATTTTGTTTTGTGTTATTTTGGTTTGTGTTATTTTGGTTTGTGTTTTATTTTGGTTTGTGTTACTTTGTTTTGTGTTACTTTGTTTTGTGTTACTTTGTTTTGTGTTATTTTGGTTTGTGTTATTTTGGTTTGTGTTATTTTGGTTTGTGTTATTTTGTTTTGTGTTATTTTGTTTTGTGTTACTTTGTTTTGTGTTATGTTGGTTTGTGTTATGTTGGTTTGTGTTATGTTGGTTTGTGTTATGTTGGTTTGTGTTACTTTGGTTTGTGTTATGTTGGTTTGTGTTATGTTGGTTTGTGTTACTTTGGTTTGTGTTATGTTGGTTTGTGTTACTTTGGTTTGTGTTATGTTGGTTGTGTTATGTTGGTTTGTGTTATGTTGGTTTGTGTTATGTTGGTTTGTGTTACTTTGGTTTGTGTTACGTTGGTTTGTGTTACGTTGGTTTGTGTTATGTTGGTTTGTGTTACGTTGGTTTGTGTTACGTTGGTTTGTGTTACGTTGGTTTGTGTTACGTTGGTTTGTGTTACTTTGGTTTGTGTTACGTTGGTTTGTGTTATGTTGGTTTGTGTTACGTTGGTTTGTGTTACTTTGGTTTGTGTTACGTTGGTTTGTGTTACGTTGGTTTGTGTTACGTTGGTTTGTGTTACGTTGGTTTGTGTTACGTTGGTTTGTGTTACGTTGGTTTGTGTTACGTTGGTTTGTGTTACGTTGGTTTGTGTTACGTTGGTTTGTGTTACGTTGGTTTGTGTTACGTTGGTTTGTGTTACGTTGGTTTGTGTTACGTTGGTTTGTGTATTTTGGTTTGTGTTATGTTGGTTTGTGTTATGTTGGTTTGTGTTATGTTGGTTTGTGTTATGTTGGTTTGTGTTATGTTGGTTTGTGTTACGTTGGTTTGTGTTACTTTGGTTTGTGTTACGTTGGTTTGTGTTACGTTGGTTTGTGTTACGTTGGTTTGTGTTACGTTGGTTTGTGTTACGTTGGTTTGTGTTACGTTGGTTTGTGTTACGTTGGTTTGTGTTACGTTGGTTTGTGTTACGTTGGTTTGTGTTACGTTGGTTTGTGTTACGTTGGTTTGTGTTACGTTGGTTTGTGTTACGTTGGTTTGTGTTACGTTGGTTTGTGTTACGTTGGTTTGTGTTACGTTGGTTTGTGTTACGTTGGTTTGTGTTACGTTGGTTTGTGTTACGTTGGTTTGTGTATGTTGGTTTGTGTTACGTTGGTTTGTGTTACGTTGGTTTGTGTTACGTTGGTTTGTGTTACTTTGGTTTGTGTTATGTTGGTTTGTGTTATGTTGGTTTGTGTTATGTTGGTTTGTGTTACGTTGGTTTGTGTTACTTTGGTTTGTGTTACGTTGGTTTGTGTTATGTTGGTTTGTGTATGTTGGTTTGTGTTATGTTGGTTTGTGTTACGTTGGTTTGTGTTACGTTGGTTTGTGTTACGTTGGTTTGTGTTACGTTGGTTTGTGTTACGTTGGTTTGTGTTACGTTGGTTTGTGTTACGTTGGTTTGTGTTACGTTGGTTTGTGTTACGTTGGTTTGTGTTACGTTGGTTTGTGTTACGTTGGTTTGTGTTACGTTGGTTTGTGTTACGTTGGTTTGTGTTACGTTGGTTTGTGTATGTTGGTTTGTGTTACGTTGGTTTGTGTTACGTTGGTTTGTGTATGTTGGTTTGTGTTACGTTGGTTTGTGTTACGTTGGTTTGTGTTACGTTGGTTTGTGTTACTTTGGTTTGTGTTATGTTGGTTTGTGTTATGTTGGTTTGTGTTATGTTGGTTTGTGTTACGTTGGTTTGTGTTACTTTGGTTTGTGTTATGTTGGTTTGTGTTATGTTGGTTTGTGTATGTTGGTTTGTGTTATGTTGGTTTGTGTTACGTTGGTTTGTGTTACGTTGGTTTGTGTTACTTTGGTTTGTGTTACGTTGGTTTGTGTTATGTTGGTTTGTGTTACGTTGGTTTGTGTTACGTTGGTTTGTGTTACTTTGGTTTGTGTTATGTTGGTTTGTGTTATGTTGGTTTGTGTTATGTTGGTTTGTGTTATGTTGGTTTGTGTTACGTTGGTTTGTGTTACGTTGGTTTGTGTTACTTTGGTTTGTGTTACGTTGGTTTGTGTTACGTTGGTTTGTGTTACGTTGGTTTGTGTTACGTTGGTTTGTGTTACGTTGGTTTGTGTTACGTTGGTTTGTGTTACGTTGGTTTGTGTTACGTTGGTTTGTGTTACGTTGGTTTGTGTTATGTGGGACTTTGGGGCTGGGCCATCAAGGCCTATGCTGGGTGAACACCTAAAGGAAACTGACAGGAGCCCAGCAGAAGGAAGATGCTTTTCATAAGCAGAGCCGGCACACATAGACTGACTGCTTCAGAAGAGAAAACATTCTTGGTCACAGGAGGGGTTCCAGCAGCAACAGGAAGCCACCAAGAATTTACAGAGATGGGTTCTAGGCAACACACAGAGGCATTCCAGATTACTGCCAATTTTATGATACAAGAGACATCAAATCCAGCACACAAAAAAGTCTTGAACCTCTCAGTCCCCATAATTTTAGCTCTACTGAGAAGCCTTAATGATCATAAGATGATGCAATAGGTTCTAATTTCCATGGTTCCCTGCCCTTTGGAGTCAGACAGAAACAGTAAACTTTGGTCTCAGATGAGAATGCTAACCGCCTCTATGCAAAAGGAGGAACTTGAGTCCTGGGAATAAAGTACATGATGGTGCAAACGCTCCAATGGTATTACTATGGTGATCACTTCCACCACTCGTCTGTCAGTTTGTGGGACCGTGGTGGTGTGTATGTCGCTGTGATGCTGAAACTTATGTCACCAGTATTTCAAAGTAAGTTGATGAAGCACTGGAAGCACTCACACATCTCTGCCGAGAAATTTCGAAGACCTGACCCACCCACCTGGCAGAGATCCAGCCATATTGGTACCCATCCCAAAGAAAGGTCGGCCCAAAAATTGTGGAAATTATCAAACCGTGTCATTAATATTACAGGCACATGAAATGTTGTTGACTGTCATTCAATAACTCTTGGCCCTAGATGGCGCCCCTTGTGAGGTATTGGACATCTGGCCTCTATGCCTGTGGTTATACTCCCATTCTGAACGGAGTTCTCTGTGGTACTGACCAGAACAGGATTGAGGTGGGATACATTTTGAGTCTCTGCCTTTCTAGAGGGATCCCTAGTGCTATAGATGCTACTCGCTGACTCCAAGTTAACAGTTCAAAACCACCAGCTACTTCATGGGAGAAAGACAACACAAGCAGTTCTACCCTGTCCCATAGGGTCACTGTGAGTTAGAATCAACTTGATGGCAGTGAGTTTGGGGGGGGGGGGGGTCTCCATCAAAGCTACTCATTTTGCAACCTCCCCTTCCTAACTGAGAATGCACAAAAGCCACGATACCAGCTTTGACTTCTGGACATTTTCGCTTCTGCTTCTGGATCCAGCATTTGGCTTGCCTCTGTCTGACCTCTGGGCCTCGGGACCTGAGTTTCACCCTATCATCTGCCCCGAATTCACCAATTTCTCCAGCCTTGTGGATGAGAAGGGGTTCCCAAACAGATTCTTCAGTTCAGCCTTCATTTGAGACTGAACAGCATCCACAACCATGTGAGCCATTTCCATCCAGCTTTGTGACTTCTCTCCAATGGAGTGACTCTCAGAGCCCAGGGATGTGTGGGAAGACACTAAGGAAAGGAGTGGTGGTTGCTATGGGGGATATGCAAGTAGTGCAACATTTTAGAAAAGTTGAACATTTGGGACATCTTGAAACTCCACCTCCTTGAGACTAGTCTAACATTAATTTTTCTAAGACAAACAAGTTCAAAACCCTGAGGAATTGGATTCTACCACCAATCTGAAAGAGCTCACAAGTAGGTGCTTCCTAGAACCCATAGATGAAAGGCCAGCCCAGCCCAGCCAACACCCTGATTTCAGTCTTAGGCTACTACGAGAATAGACTCCAGCTGAGCCTGCTAGACTTCTAAGTCAATAACGGTCTACTGCTTTAAACTACTGCATGTGTGACAACTGGCTATGCAGCAATAAACACTGCATACGGAATCCAAATGGTGAGAACCAAGCACCATAAACTACACCTGAAAGTTGGAATGGCTGACGCTCAGGGACGATGGCTCCACCAAGCAAATGGACCGATGAGTCTAGAACGAGAGGTCCCAGTAAACCCCAGCTGACTTACTTGAAAGCATGCACAGGGAAGGCTCAGCTCAATCAGGCAAGAAGAGAAAGGGGGCTTCTCACTGTTGAGACCCTGTGTAGTTAATGCTAAGGGAAACATCTGCCCCGCAGCCCACCACATGGAGGGTGAATGAGGAGACTCAGGAGACTGCTGTAAATTCAGTGTGTACCCAAGTGCTGCCAATGCCCAGATGCTTCGTGACTCGCCTGGAGTTGGTGCACAGTAGAGCTCACAACGATGGCACTTGGGAAGAAGGAGGGGCCCAGGGAAGTTCTTGCCATCTCCAGCTCCAGGCCAGTATTTATTCCCTCAGCTTGGGATCCACACAAAAGGAAAATGCCATATTATAGACCACTGGACATCCTGGCAGCGCTTCTCCCGACTCAGTCCACTTCCTTAGTACCCCTCCAGTTCATCAAGATCCGGAGGTCTCCTGACCTTTCCACGTGTTCTCTTTTCCTGGCAGAGGTACTCATGGCTCTCTCTAGCTCACTCCCTGCAGACTTCTGCCCCAGGATCACCACATCACAGAGATCTTGCCAGGCCGCCCTGTAAACAATAGCACCTCTTCTTTACTCCATTCCACTCTCTCAACTGTATTTGTCTACGGTGACCTCATCACCCCTGACATCATGTTTTATTTGTTTGCATTCTTGCTTACAGTCAGTCTCTCTCCAGGAGAAAATAAATTCCATGAGTTTGTATTGTTTTGTCCACTGCTGCTCCCCATAATCTTCTCATAATACTCATGGTACCTTGCACAGTAAGTATTTGATGACAAGTATTGATTTGATGATAAGTATTTGATGACAAGTATTGATGACAAGTAATAAATCATTTCCTTTTGAATATTAGATGGATAGATTGGGCCAACTAGAGTCAAAGAACAAGCTGGGCTGCATTCAAGAGGCCGAACAGAGTGGGAGATCAGAGTTGCTGCAAGAAGTTAAAGACATTTTACTTATTCTCTCAGCAAACAATTTCCAGCCATCTGTTCTGTGCCAGGTGAGCACATGCCATGGGAATTTCTTCCACAGTGAAGAACAAGAGCATTCTTTCTATGTGATACATCATGCAAGCAATGGAATGGCCTAGAAAGATTCATTCTACTTAGAATTGTTATAAAATACAACCAAAATCTATAAATAGGTGAGAAAGTTAAAAATTGCCAACTTGGAAGCCTCCTTCCTCTTTTCCCTGGCCCACTGATATTCTCACTTTGCCTACTTCCTAGTCTTCTTTAGGCTCCTTAAGTTAGGAAGAGGCCATCAAAAAAAGTTTCCCCCACCAGCCACATTGGAAAGTGCTCAAGGGTAACAGGCTGGATATAACCAGCTGCTGTCAAATCAACTCCATCTCACAGCAACCACGTGCGCGTCAAAGGGGAATTGTGCTCCACGGGGTTTCCAATCCCCAGGCCTTGCTTCCAACCCAGATAGACTTGAACCTTCATCCTTTTCGTTACCAGCCAAGCACGTGAACTATGTGCACCACTCAGGGACTCCGAAGGCTGCATAGACTTCAAAGAGTGTCTTGTGAGTGCTCCAGGACCAGCTAAGTGCTGAAGCCACCGGATCAGCAGAGGAGACCATTGTGCTTACTAAGTAAGTTTACTTGCTTACTAAGAGGACAACTTACCGATTGAGGTGGGGTTTTTCTGGCTAAGCAGGACAGGTGGCCTAAGAAACAGGAGAACCACCAAGGTCCTCCTAATAAAATGATCAGATTTCCAGCTCATGACTCTACAGCTGCACAGTCCACCTGGTCTGCACAGTCAGCGCATGAGCTGTGTTTTCAGAACGGTCAGCTTCCACATCATCAAAAAGTGATCTGCTCGGGGAGTGACTGAATATTTCCTGAAGAGCCTTCCCAAGCCTGTCTTCCTTCCCTACACAGAGTTCACCTTGCGCTGCCCAGGTGGTGACGTTTCTTCTGAAGATGTAGGAAGACAGTTTTGTGGCCTAAAAGATTGAATATCCTGGCATCATGGGTTTATGATCAAGAAATGTCAAGTTTTCCAAGACCCGATCCGATGGAAGAACCTGTGAGAGCCCCAGAGGGCCCTCCATATGGGGATTCTTTTCTTTCTTTTTTCAAGATTCATATTGATTTTTTTAAAAACATTTTATTGGGGGCTCTTATAGCTCTTGTAACAATCCATACATCAATTGTATCAAGCACGTTTGTACATATGTTGCCATCATTATTTTCAAGCCATTTATTTTCTATTAAAGAGGAGCTGACACATGAGAAATCTTATAAAACACAACATAAATCTGTAGACAGCTGAAAAACAAACATGTGTCTAGGATAATGCCAAATGGTAAGGTGAAGACTCCAAGCAGCAGGGATGCTCCATTCGCCAACTCAGAATGCAGGCTCTACACAGTGGGCGACCCAAACCCTCGGCCAGCTGACTCCCACCGCAGGAGCTTTGCACTAAATGTGCCTGTTGCTTTGAATGGTCTCCTTGCACATATAACTGTAATGCCTTGTTTCTTGTCTCCTACATATTTTTATTCTAATGCAAAGATCAACAAACTTTAGACTGTGGCCAGACTCTACCCACCACCTGTTTCTGTAAATTAAGTTTGATGAAAGCACAACCACACACCGTCTTTTACATAATCAAGGTCTACAGTCACCTATACGTGACAGGAGGCATTGAGTGGGCTGGCAAAGGCTGCATTGTTTACTACCTGGCCCTCAACAGAAAATGTGGCCAAGTCTATTCGGACCATTCATTTAAAACTACAAACCAGAGAGACACTCCTCCACTCCCTTCCCCGCCTCCTCCCCCAACCTTGCTTTTTAATTCGAAACATTTACCAACCATTCACACCCTCCATATTTTGTCCTTTTTTTTTTTAAGAGTGTCTATTCTGCCATCAGGAGAATGTATGCTCCCTGAGAGCAGGGGTTTCCTAATAGTAGCCTTAGCACCTCTAGCAATGCCTTAAGGTGTCAAGGAGTTGATTTCAACTCCTGGTGACTGTCACAATAGAACTGCTCCCAGGATGTTCAATGGCTGATGTTTTGGAAGTGGATCACCAAGTCTTCCTTGTGAGGTGCCTCTGGGTGAACTGGAAACTCCTGCCTGAGTGGTCAGCAGCTATAACCACATCAGCCATTTGCAACTCTTGGGACTCTGAACGCATACCAGATACCTGCAATATTTCTCCAACTGGTGAGAGCCTCCACTATTTGCAAGGCACCACCCTGACCAAAAGAGGCCTGATGACATTGTGAAATATCATTGGGTTGCTGCTAGCAAGGTCAGCAGTTCAAACCCTCCAGCTGTTCCTCGGGAGAAAGATGAGGTTTTCTGCCCCCGTCATGATTTACAGTCTCAGAACTCACAGGGACAGTTCGACTCTGTCCTCTGGGGTTGCTTATGTTCATAATTGACTCAATAGCAGTGAGGTTTTTTTAGTTACGTTGACCAATTCTACAATATTTAGCTAATTTACATAGATGTTTCTTGTCAAATTAGTGCTTCTCCCCATTGTAGGCAAGTCTAAGTTAAAATAAGATTGATTGGCAGGCTGAATTTCTTATCCAAGTTCTATGGGTTAGGAAACACAGAGACCATGCCCAACGAGATTCAATATTAGCAATGGACCCTTAGGAATGGGTTGAGAAGGGAGGGAATGTATAGTGTTAATCGATTTATTACACTGCTCTACATTAACTGGAATAAACTGCAGAGCTGAGTAACCCTGCCAGTCCCCAGGATCAGATCATTTGACTGCTTGCTCATGTGGTCCTCCTCCTGGGGAAAGCAGGGAGCTGATACTGACAGAAATAGTTTGAATTCATGGCACGCTCCCAGAGTTCTTTTCCAGGCCCTTTGTAAATATTCATTTTCTCCCACAGCAAAACCATCCTAAGCATGATGTGTCTCAGTATTACTTCTTACAACTGCATGTGACTCTATAACGCTCTTGAAATACAACCTTTAAAAGTACAACGTTACAAAGATTTGACTCTGCTTATCTACTCAACCTGAGGGACGCAGATGAGCTGGGGAAATGCACACATCTTCTGTGCAGAATTGTTGAGTACCTGAGTGGTTCAAATGGTCAAGCACTCAGCTGCTATCTTAACAACTGAGCAAAGGTTGGTGGTTCAAACCCACCACAAAGCACCTCAGAAAGGCAACCGTAGCTATCTGCTTTCCAAAGGCCACATCCTCGGAAATCCTATGGAACGCAGTTCTACCGAGACCCCCAAGGGATTGACATGAGTCTGAATCAACTATACACAGATACCAATTGTTTGTTCTGCTCTGAGGCTTCACATACATACAGTGTCCTCATGAAAACACTTAATATCCCAGAAACTATTAGTAAACTTATGGCTTATGTGTGCGACAAGAAAAGATCTGTAACTGATTTTTTATAAAGTAAGTCATTTTAACTTTTTTCCCCTTTAATGATCACGTGAAAGCTAATGGGAACTGTAAAGGGGACTAAATAATGAAATCTTGGGCAAGGGTTTGGTCATGGTCCCCAGCAAGGCTCAAGTTGCACCCTAAACATGAAACTGTGCGAGAGGAGGGTATCAAGAGACGATCCAAACATCTGAAGAAAACGCTATCAACCCAATACAGGTAGAAGTCCTCAGGAAAATGGAACTTCAAAACACAGGCGATACCAATTCCCACCCGCCGGGACGCCTCCGGCCAAAGGCAAATAATAGCAAGTGTTATCAACAAGGAGTGGAGAACCTAGACCCCTTCTGCCCTGCTGGTGAGAATGTGAAACAGTGCCAATCACTCTGGAACACAGTTTTGTGCTTCCTGACATGATCTACCAATTCTGCTCCTAAGTCTAGAACCAAATAAATCAAGTTTGCATCCACACAAATACTCATAGAAGCATTATTCATAAGAGCTAAAGAGTGGAAACAACCCAAATTCCCATCAACTGATCAATAAGTTAATGAAGTATGACATACTCATACAATGGAATATATTTAGCAATAAAAAGCACTGGAGTCCTGGTGCATGCTGCAACATAGCTGAACCTTGAAAACAGTATGCTAAATGCAAGTAGCCAATCACAAAATACCTCATAGTATATGATTGCATTTCTACAGAACATCCACAGTAGGCAAATCCATAGAGACTGAAGTCAATTCGTTGTTGCTTAGGGTTGGTGGAAGAATTTTGGTGGCACAACAGTTAAGTGCGCAGCTGCTATCTGAAAGGTCAGTACAATAGAACCTACAAGCCACTCCACAAGATAAACGTGTGGCCGTCTGCTTCCCTCAAGACGACAGCCCTTTAAAGCCACAGATTCAGGAGACAGCTAAGTCAATTGGTGTAAGATGGTTCACAAAGACAATGTCCTACAGCCCACTTTGGTGAGTAGTGACTGGAGTCTGAAAAGCTTATGAACTGCCATCTAAGGTGCTCCTACTGGTCTTTCCCTGTCTGGAGCAAGGAAGAAATGAAGAAAATCAGACACATGGAAACAATTTGTCTAATGGGCTACACAAACCACAGCTTCCAGGATCCTGAGACCAGAATGAGATGGTGCCTGGCTACCACTCCTATGTGCTCTCATCAGAATCACAGTAGAAGTTTCTGTTCAGAGGAGTGAAAAGTAGAACAAAATTCAAAATCAAAAAAGACCAGACTTACTGACCCAACAGAGGCTGCTGGAACCAAGACTAGGAGGCTCAGAGGACCTTCAAACCTGGAACAGAATCCACCCTGGAAAATCAGCTTTCTACCAAACAGCAGACAGAGCTACAAAGTGAAAAATTAGACCCAGGAGAAACATGCTTCCCAAGCAACCATGCAAGACCAAAAGGGCAGCATTTTCCCAAAACAATGCTCAGAAGGCAGAAAAGTCAGGAAAGAAAGACAGATGGAAATGGGAAGCCAAGGAGTAAGTGTGGAGAGAGCGCCGATCCACTAAGAAGATTGAAACATATGTCACAAGTCAAAATGGGTATCAATCATTGAATGGCAAGCTCATTTCCTCTGTAAATCTTCACCCAAACTACAATAAAAAGTTTGTTCTTTTTTAAAAGATTACAGACGTAGATTCTTATTGGGCAGTTTTACTTCATAGGAACTAATTTTGATGGCAAAAGGTTAGGGTTGCGGGCACTTGAGGTTACTGTTGACGGATGTAACTCTGCGAATCTACTAAAAACCATCACGTTTCATGTGTTAAATGGGTCAATTGCACGGTATTTGAATTATATGCAAATAAACCATTTAAGAATTATTAAGATACAGGAGGATCCTACTCCACTCCAAACAGCACTGTCTTTCACTAAGAAGATGCATTGATACCTCTTAAAGTGTTCACCTGGTGAGGGTTGACTAGGACCCCGGGGGCTCGGTGGGCCCGTGTTGGCTGTAACCCAAAGATGAGTGGCTCAAACTTACCAGCACTCGACTAGGAAACAGTTAGACAGCCTCCTTCTGTACAGCTTTACCGCCTTGAGATAGTTAAGGTTTATTGTGCCAACCTGGCAATAAACACATGTGGGATTAATTGAAGGGCAGAGCGAAAAACAGCTCGCTGAACCTCACCCTTCTGGTTCTCTTGTTCTCTGGTGGTCAGACCAGTGTGCGGCTGCCTCAGCTGGCCAGGCTCACTTCCTGTGAGAACTCCCTGAGGGGAAGCCACACGGACTTACCCTGATGCAGCCCTGGGTGCTGGAGAAGCCGCGTGGAGACCCCTGCCAGCGCTGAGATGCCTACACCGCCACTGGATTCAAAGACTTTCTACCCACTGGCCTGTGATCCTGCTGCAGTCAGCATCATTGTGTGTGTTTTGTGAGTTTGAGGAGGACTTTGTAGATCAGTGTCGGACATATGGGCTAAGTCGGACTGATGGGCTTGCACTGGACTGGGTTGGGATGCTTCTGAATGTACGCTTACCCTTTATATAAAACTCTCTCTTATAAATATATAAGTTTCTGTGGATTTGTTTCTCTATTCTACTCAGCCTAACACAAACCTCAAAAATCCTATGAAGCAGTTCTGCTCTGTCCCATAGGGTTGCAATGAGTTAGAATCTACTCAATGGCAGTGGGTTTAGGTTTGGGTTTTGTTTGCTTGTTTGGGGGGGGGGGTGCACTGACTCAGTGAGAAAATGGGGGAGGCCTTGTCCTTCTTAGGAAAGGACCAATGAGACTGAATCTTATAAAATAGAACGTGAGGCATAAACTCACAATAATGAACTTGATCGGTCCCCAAAGGCCTCCGAGCTGAGGAGGAGGGAAAGAAATCAGTGAGACTTGGGGTTGGATCAGAGAAGAAGGGAGTTTGCTGAGACAAGGGTACTCATTACAAGTCTTAGTTCTTCCCCACTTAAGCTGTCCTGGTGGGGGAATGGATCAAACTGAGCACTCCCTGGGCACCCAGAATGGACATGAATCTCAGGTATTTTGCAAAATATGACATAATAAAAATAAACATACTCCCAAGCACTCAGGGGCCATCTGGAGAGTCATCAAAAAAGTGATTGCTGGAGGGGTTTTCTCCACCATCTATTAACAGAAAAAAACTAATAAGGCTGAATCTCTTGACTACTTTCACACACAATTTTTAGCTAGGATTCAATACGAGGAAGCATTTCTGCCTCGGCACCTAAATATTTCACAGCTACTCAAAATATCTGCCATTAATCCATGTCAGGGATAAGCGGCTGCTGGCAGGGCTGTGTGGGAGGTGCCTTTGAAATTCCTGAAGAGCAAGTGCTAGCGTCTGCCAGCAGCTTCCAACATTCACCTGGAAGGAAGAAACCTACTTCTTTTTCAGGGTTCCTGCCTGAAGTTAGGAGCCCTTGGGGTGTAATTAATGGGTTACAGGTTGGGCTGCTAGCCACAAGGTCAACAGTTTGAAACCACCAGCCTCTCTGCAGGAGAAAGATGAGGTGTTCTACTCTTGTAAGTATTTAGGCTTCGAAACTCACAGGAGCAGTTCTACTTTGTCCTATGAGGTCGCTATGAGTTAGAATTTACTTGATGGCAGTTTGAGTTTTTTGGTTTTAGTTTTATGGTTGCGTTTTGTTTTCATGGCTAAAGTTACTGTTCAAGAACTTGACATCTGTCACAGGGTTGCAGCTTAGTTTATTAAACTTCCCAGTCTTGGACAGACCTGTGTTCAAATCTCCACCCATCACTTACTGGCTGTGTGGCTAGAGGCAAGTCCGAATATTAAAATATCTGTGGCTCATTCTCCTTTCATGTAAAATTGGACATATGAATTTCCACTTCACAGGACTGCTCTTGGGGATTAAATGAGATGAAAGGTGCTTAGCACAGGAACTGGCACATAGTAGGTGCTCAATAAAGGGACATCATACTATGATCATTTACATGTTGCTATCATGCTGGAAGCTATGCCACCAATCTGTCCAATACCACAGGGATACTCATAGTGAGCAGATTTCAGCAGAGCCTCCCAGACCAATATAAGGAAGAAAGGCCAAGGGATCTACTGCTGAAAACCAGCTAATGAAAATCTGCAGTCCTAACAGATCAGTGCCCAACACAGTGCTGGGAGATGAACATGTGGATTGGAAGGCATTCAGATGATGCAACAGCCACAACGATGAACTTGAGCATTCCAACAATCATGAAGATGGTACAGAAATAGGCAACATATTTCTGTTTTGCTGTCCCATCTCAGAGCCAACTCAGTGGCAGCTACCAACATCACTGTTGTTGCCATGATTATCTGATGAACTGGGTTCACTAGTTTAGCTTCAGTTAGCCCTATTTTTACAGTGTTCTAGACACTGGGCATGTTCTAGACATTAGGGAAGGTCTAGATACGGGATGTTCTAGACACCAGGCATGCCCTAGACCAGGGGTCCTCAAACTATAGCCTGCAGGCCATATGTGGCCCCCTGAGGACATTTGTCCAGCCCACCAGGTGTTTTTGCCCCATTTGGGTTTTTTTACTTCAAAATAAGATATGTGCAGTGTGCATAGGAATTTTTTCATAGTTTTTTTAAACTATAGTCCGGCCCTCCAACAGGTCTGAGGGACAGTGAACTGGCCCCCTGTTTAAAAAGTTTAAGGACCCCTGCCCTAGACAGCAGACATGTTGTACACTGGCATGTAGCAAAAAGCTGTGCTTTCATGAAGCTTCCCGCCTAGTGAGGAAAACAGAGCACAAAAAGTGAAGAAGTTAACAAATCCCATAAATGCTCTAACAAAAGCGGTCACGGTCATGTGATGGAGAACAGCAGGGAGGGCTGCTTCCAAAAGAAGAATCCCATCGGGTGTGTTACTCATTAATAAATGCCAACTAGCTCACCAATTGGTTGATTGGAAAACGGAGATACACTCTGCAAAGCCCTCCTGTCTAAAATAAATGGACCCAGCAGCACCTGAGGGACCGTGCCAGTCCTGCACGGCCAGATTACACAGATCGTGCCCACAGCCTGCCCCTGAGTAAGCCCCTTTGGTCCCTTCCTTTCGGCTCCATTCTACACCCACCACCCACGCCAGCCTCCTATTTTCTTGCCCTCATTCCCCACGGTTGTTGAGGACCTAAGTGAGAACTCTTTCTCACAAGAACCTCCCCTAATAGATGCTTTTAGCATCGCTGCCTATTCGCACATCACCGAGGGCGGTGGGATTTTCAAATGGGACCCTTGGGAGGAACGGTCCTCTTGAATAGCATCTTAAGACTGCAAGACCCAGAGGCAGGCTGAGAGGGGGGGAGGGCACAGAGAGTGCATCATTCATTCTTACCATATCACAAAGGAGGGGTACTCAAAAACTCACCACACACCACGCACAAGTACAAACCTATCAAAGAGAATAAAGGAGCTTAGAGAAACAGAAGTCTGCTCTAGCATTTCTAGAAGGCAGAAGAAAGTCCTGGAAGAATGTGCTATCCACTTGCAGCACCACCATCTCCTCCCCCTCCCGCCCCCAAGAAAATCTGCAGAAAGTAAGTGATCTTTGAGGAGAATACCTGGAGTTGGTTAGGAAGGGTGATTTATTTTTCATTAGGGTATCTTTTTGTTCTATTTGAATGTTTAGTGTGTGGTTTTAGAAGCATTATTAAAGAGAAAGCTTGATATTTCCCAAATAAATGACTGAGGAAAACTGGCCAATTTGAAAGGCCCCGTGTCTTTATCCAAAATTATGAGCATTAGGAATGAAGTTCCTTTCCCTAAATCATTGCATGTCCCTTATTTCTAAATACTACCAAAGAGAAAACATAGTCACACTAACCAAGTACATGCAAACAAATAACATCTTAACGCAAAATGAAAATGGCAGTGTTCAACGGTTTTGGTCCCAACCTCCCTGTCATGCATGCATCAGGTGCCCCTGAGGAAAACGCAGGTCTTGGACTAAAACTCTCAAACTTTTCCAAATTCCTAAGTCTTTTTTCAGACTAAAGGTGCATCGATTCCTTGAGCCTTTCTTGTTGTTCTTAAATGTAGCGTGTGCATGCCACACTTCAAATTGCATAGAAGTACGTGGAACAAGAATAAAACAAAACGCCCTCCTGCATCAAGTAAGTGGGCTCAACTGCTAAATGCAGGTTGGAGGTTTCAGTCCACACAAAAAGGTCTCAGAAAAGCAAGGCCTGGTAATCTACTGCTGAAGAATCGATTGGAGCACAGGTTGATGCTGACACACATGAATCAGATTTGATTCAACTGGTTATACTTAATAAAGTAGTGAAGTTTTCAAGTACTACTTTCTGGCACAGACTCAATTCTCCTCTCTTTCCAGCATTAACCAGTTTGGAAGCTCATGCTGTGCCATCCACTAAATTAAACAGCATTGAAAATGCAACTCCTCAATCCCACTACAGGCAGTCCCAAGATTACAAGCAACATCTGTTCCTCAGAGTGTCTTTCAATCGAATTTGTAGCTAAGTCCAAATGGTTCTTATTTAGCCTTTCTAATGATGTAAAATCTGCCTGTGTCACAAATATAGGTGATTGGAGTGAACAACTTGTCACAATTACATAGTTTATAAAGACAGTGTTCCATGACTTCCTTGGTGAGTAGCAACTGGGGTTTTAAAGCTGCTGAGCAACCATCTAAGGGACAGTTATTGGTCTCTCCTCTCCACCTAGGGGAAAGAATGACAAAAATTGAAGAAACATGGAAACAATCCAATGGACCAGTGAGCCACCAAACATCAATCTCCACAACTCTGAGACCAGAAGAACTAGATGGTGCCCAGTTATCACTATAAACTGCCCCGAAAGGAGCCCCACTAGAAGTCTGGTATAGCATTAGAAAATAGAATAAACTCAAATTCCTAGAAGAGATGGGTTATTGGTCAGATAGAGATTGGTGGAACCCCTGCGACTATGTCCCTGAATCATCCTTCAGGTTTGGAACTGAACTCACCCCCATGATGCAATTCTCAGCCAAACAATAGGCAGGTCTGTAATGGAAGCAATAACACCAGTGAGGCATGCATACATTAGAATAATCAACCAGGCTCCTCCTGCTGCTGGGGGCGGGGGCGGGGGCCTCTGGGCCGGGCTGCCCCACCCACCGAGCGGGCCCAGGTGCCCCGGGCGCGTGGATGGCCCGAGCCGCGAGATGAGGAGCCCCATGTGGGTTCGGGCTGGGCATCTCCGCGGGATTGCTGGGCCTGGACGGGGATGGGGAGGCCTCCCCGCATCAACCCCCCAGGGGGACCTGCTCTTCCTGCTGGACAGCTCAGCCAGCGTGTCTCACTATGAGTTCTCTCGAGTTCGGGAGTTCCTGGGGCAGCTGGCAGCCCCTCTGCCCCTGGGCCCTGGAGCCCTGCATGCCAGCCTGGTGCACGTGGGCAGCCAGCCATAAGCTAAGTTCCCCTTTGGCCAGCACAGCTCCAGTGCGGTGGTCCAGGATGCCATCCGGGCTGCAGCCCAACGCATGGGCGACACCAACACTGGCCGGGCACTGGCCTACGCCAAGAAGCAACTGTTTGATACGGAGGCCGGTGCCCAACCAGGGGTCCCCAAAGTGCTGGTGTGGGTGACAGATGGCGGCTCCAGCGACCCCATGGGACCCCCCATGCAGGAGCTCAAGGACCTGGGTGTCACCGTGTTCATCATCAGCACTGGCCGAGGCAACCGCCTGGAGCTGTCGGCTGCCGCCTCAGCCCCTCCCGAGAAGCACCTGCACGTGGTGGATGTAGATAACATGCCCATTATTGCCCAGACGCTGCGGGACTCCATTCTCGAGGCAATGCAGCCACAGCAGCAGCTCCGGGCCTCCGAGGTCACGTCCAGCAGCTTCAGCCTGACCTGGCCGCCCCTGCTGACCGCCAACTCTGGCCACTACTTGCTGGAACTAGTGCCTGTCGGCAAGCCAGGGGAGGTGCATCGCCAGCAGCTGCCGGGGAATACCACAAGCTGGGTCTGGGCGGGCCTCCAGCCAGACTTGGATTATGACGTGGCGCTGGTACCTGAGTCCAATGAACGCCCTGTGGGGCCACTGCACCTTCGGGTGCGCACGCTGCCTGGGGAAGCCAGCCCGGAGCGCATCGTCATTTCCCACGCCAGACTGCACAGCGTGCGCGTGAGCTGGGCCCCCACGCTGGATCCAGACTCCATCCTCGGCTACCACGTGCTTTACGGGCCGCTGCAGGGTGGTGGGGCACAGAGCGTGGAGGTGCCTGCGGGGCCACAACAGTACCACGCTGCAGGGGCTGATGCCCGGCACCACCTACCTAGTGACTGTGACCGCGGCCTTCCGCTCGGGCCGAGACCGCTCTCTGTCAGCCAAAGCCTGCACGCCCCCGGGGGAGCGCAGCAGAGTCCCACCCAGGGCCAGGGGCCCATGACCCGCCCGGCCAGGGACTCCATGTGACCCCCACCCCAGCCTTGCGGCCAGAGGGTCCGTGCCCACCCTCGGGGACGCTGGTCTCACCTGACTTCCCTGGCCAGATCCTCCACTGGGGCTGTGGTAGCCAAGTGCAACCAATTGGCTGGGTCCTTGGGCTCCCACAGACCCCTTTTGGCTGTGAGCCTGAGACGTGGGGTGTCCTTTGGGCAGGATTTTGAAGAGAGTGGCTGGTCAGGCTGAGAACACCCAGGCTGGCGCTGGGCCAAGGGTGGAGGGTGGCAGCCAGACATCCCCCTAGCCTAGTGTGAAGAACCTGCCCCTCTGGTGGCTAGGGCTGCCATTGGTTCAAGAGTTTGTGGTCCTGAGGCTCCTTGGCACGGAGGTCCCGGATGTTGATAGGAGGGCAGGGCAGGGCATTGGGAGGCAAAGTGGCTCAGGCCAGTCCCCAAGGGGTTCGCGACAGGAGAGGGAGGCGGATGGTGGTGCCAGCAACTAGGTTGGTGGGCCCCGGGGGCTGTGACTGCTGGGAACAGGTGGCCCTGCCTTCCTTCCCAGGACCCCAGCTGGGCCCAGCTAGCTCATGGTAAAGCGGTGTTTGTTTTGGAAGAGGGGGCTCCCACTCTTGCCTTTTCCCAGGCCCTGCCCCCAGATGGGCCCATCTGGTCCAGAAAACAAGGCTGCCTGGAGTGGGTCAACACCCCAGCGGATTTCTGAAGCATCCTCCGACCCTCCAGCAGTTGAGTCCACTGCCACATGATCCCTCCCGGGGCCCGCAGACAGGCCCTAGGGGGCAGGAAGCCCGGCCAGGTCTGTCCTCTGCAGTACCCAGAGCCCCCGCCCCGGCTCCCCTAGGCGTCCCAGGCTTTAGACTCCAGTAAGTCACACACACTGCACCCTGACGTCTCTGAGTCCTCGCAGGAGCACCCACAGGCAGGATAGCTGATGAGGCTGTGCGGAGTGGAGAGGCTCATCAGAAGCTGGCTGGTGCTGGACACAGAGAGGCTGCCCCCACCCCGCCGCCAGTGCTTCCCATCAAACCTTCTGTGACCCTCACTCTAGTCCTGTCCCCCCTTTCGGTGGGCTCCGGACCCCTTGGGGAGAGAGCAGGGCTCGGCTACACACCGGCACCCCCTGCTGGCAAAGGAGCTCCCCTCAGTGAACTTGCTGCTGCTTGCTAACGCTTGCTAATGGAAATAAAGTTCCTAACCGGAGAGACAAAAAAAAAAAAAGAATAATCAACCATCTGACATCAAAGGGGCAGCATTTCACCAAGTACAAGGTTAAGATGGGTCAGGAAATAAGAAGGAAAGGAGACAAAAACGTTGGAAGAAAGTAGATAGGTGATGGTACATTGAGGTGATGGTACATTGAGATGGATATTGTAAAATGTATGTGAATTGTTGAATGTAAGACTGATGCCTACTCTGTAAATCGACAACTGGCTCACAATAAAAAAAATTTTAATGATTTAGTTCACATGTTTCAAAGAGTGGGTGAATTAACATAATATCAAATGCAAAACCAAGTTGTCTGTGAAGTCCAACCTTGGAAGCTGCGGGACTGCGTGTCATCACATAGTCAATGCTCAGTAGCCACGGGAGCGCAGCGGCAACCAGAGCGAGCAGCACAGCTCCAGAACATGCTCAGCGTTGCAAATATTCTGGTGGCCAGCTGCGACCTCCACTGAATAAAGGGCTCGTCTCCATTCCTCGCACCTCTCTCTCATGCTTATTTCCTGACTCCCCCAACAACCTTCATTAAATGTCATCCCTGCTTGTGCTCAGATCTACACAAACAGGCTAATCAGGGGCATGTTGCCACGGAAAGTTCCCCTCATTTCCTGATGTCTCCATTGTTAGCTCACTGAAGGGATCATGACCATCCCCAAGAACACATGCAAGTTGAGAACCTTAACTAAGAACTCACAACTCTCAATGTAGCCTTGGGTACATGGACCCTCCAATCTTTCACTGAATAACCAAGATTGGTAACCATTTTTACCACACACACACACACACACACCCCTCAGGGGCTACCTTAATTCTTTCCTAAATAGTGGCTAGGATTGTTTTCTGGGCTCCAGAAGCCCATTTCATGTTGAGCTGGCAGATAATTGCCAAGTGCTAGAGTATAGTATGACCCTGTCCGTGGACACATAAAATGATTATGTATTTCCTTTCAGTTGCCCAATAACACCCTATCTTTTAAGCCTTTCTTTCTCTAGCAACACTATTCCTCAACAGACTTCCTCAATTTCTTGAACCATGTCTACTCACTTTTCAACATTCATCGTAGACATCGACGCCTCCAAAAACCCTTCTCTGCCCTTCCAGGCTGAATTGAGTGCCTCCATTGACCTCTCTGAAATGTCAATATAGGAGAGATTTTCAGGGTGGACATCTGGTAGGAAGCAGAGGAGGGGGTGGGTGATATCTTGTAACTATATTTTATAGAAAGGTACAGTTTTTGCTGGGAATTTGAAAGAAAAATAGCAACATTCTTAAAGATACTGTTATTCACACTTTAAAGGTGACTGGGAAAATATCAAGAGACCATTTCAAAGAACATCATGTTCAGGAGTGGATTAAAGGAAGGTTATGCCTTTCCCCAAGCCACACATAGACTCTGCTACTGGCTCCCCTGTGCACTCCAATAACACCCCGGCCTTTTTCCACAATTCTAGTAGTCCTGCCTTGGGTCTGTTTATGTGTCTGTCTCCACTATTAGACTGGCAGAGATCATGTTGATTTCTGTCTTGGTATGCCTCATACCCAGGGGGGTCCTCAACAGAACTGCTTAGGAATTGTTGGTTGGGTAAGTGGATGGACAAATAGGTGGGTGAGGAGAGGTTAAATGGCTGAGCAAGTGGATGGGTAAATGAATGAGTGAGAAGGTGGGTAGGTGGGTGAATGGTTAATAAATGGATGGATAGATGGATGGATGGAAAGTAGGAATAGACTCTTAAAGCTGCAATGCTTCCTTCAACTAAAATCTTCCGAAGAGTAAGATCTTGAATTTAAAAATTTCTCTCTCTCTCTCTCTCTCTCTCTCTCTCTCTCTCTCTCTCTCTCTCTCTCTCTCTCTCTCTCTCTTTCTGTGTGTGTCTGTCTCTCTTTCTCCCCTCCTTTTCTCCTCATTTCCAGGAACATCCAGGAAGTGTTTTATATTTGATACAGATATATTAATGCAGAGAGAAAAGGTATTTACCAGTAAGCTTACTCCAAAAGGGTTGGGGCAATAGAGAAAGGAATCCTTAACAATATATATTGGATTAAAAAAAAAAACACCTTGCTCTAATGGAAGTACAATTTGGAGACAAACTTAAACCACCTTCCTCTCTGTGGTATATGATTAAAATCTGCTTTGTTCTTCTAATTTGCTATTCTCAAATTACCACACTACTGCTGGCGCTGCAAACTCAGACTTCGCTGCTGCCCTTGAATTACTGCACAACCTACTCCTCCCCCTCCTCCTCTTTCCCCTTCTCCTCTCCCTCCTCCTCCTCCTTCTTCTTCAGCACTGAACCAGGAAGGTGCCATCCACACCTGGTGACGACAAGGAGTTTTCAAATCTGTAGTCAAAAGAAGTTGTTCCCCACCACCACCCCTCACCTTGTGTCATAATGTCCCTCCAGTGAAATACATCCCCCGAGAGGGTTGGGAGCACAAGGTGACGTCTTTCTTGACTAGGATCCAGATTTTATGAAAGGACCTGGATATTTCATTATGCCTAAGCCCACACTTTGGAAGCAAAGAGACTCCACCAGGGATGTAACTTTGTCCTCATATTTGTCTAGGGCTCTTCTAAATACCATGTTCTGGGATGGCTACCCTGTCTTCTTTCAGAGTAAGCCTCAAAACTCCAAACTAAGTCACCAGTAGAGGATTCTTTCTTCAGCCTTTTTTTTTTTTTTGATTCTTTGTAATTTCTTGAGAATTCATTTGAAATTTCAAACTGCAATCCATCACTGTCCCATGCTAAACCCACTGCCATTAAAATGATTCCTACTCTTAGCATAAAACTGTCCCATGGAACTTCCAAGTCTGTAACTCTTTATAGAAGCTGACTCCCACATCTTTCTCCATGGGGAGTCTGGTGGGCTCGAACCACCAACCTTTCCATTTAATCATTGTATCACAAGTGCTCCTTGTACCAGGTCAAAGACATTAAGAAAAAGGTTAAAGATCTTTCAGTTGTCTAGTGATGTGCGAGAGCAACATAATCAAAATATATGTATAAAAAGTCAAATGCGATTCTCTTTGGCTATGCATTCAGCCACAGACTTTCTTGGATGAAAGAAAGTAGATGAGGGAGGGAGGAGAAGGGAAAAAATGAAAATGAGCTGATTCCAGGAACCCACGCAGAAGGCGAATTTTGAGAATGATGAGGTCAACGAATGTATAAGGATGCTTTCCTCAATTGATATATGTATGGATTGTGATAAAATTTGTATGAGCCCCAATAAAATGATTTTTTAAAAAGGAGAAAGTAGATGGGGAAGCATTAAAAGCGACAGTGCTTGGGCATCGTTACACTATCTTTATCCAGAACGGTGTCTCCCTTGTGCTTTAAAAAAAAAAAAAAGTTGTCATTAGAAACTTGAAAACATCAATAAAAAAAAGAAAGAAACTTGAAAACATCATGCAAAAAGAAACAAACCCAATGCAAAAGGGCAAATGTCACATGATTCCCACTCTTTAAACTATTCTGTATTAGGCAAATAAAGAGAGATCAAACACAGAATCAGAACCACTGTTACCTGGGGTTGGGGGAGGAAGATTAGGAAGTAGTTACTTAAAGGGTACAAAGCTTTTGACGTGATGAAAACACCTTATGAACGAAAAATGGTGATGGTTGCACAACATTGTAAATATAATTGATGCCTCTGGCTTGTATGCTTTAGATTAGCTAAAGTGACAAATTTTATGTTGTACACATTGTACCAACGTTTTATGGTTACATATACTTCATCATTTTTTACACATTTTTAAAAATTTGTCGGTGGAAAAGAACCCCATCATTTGGATTACCAAGGATGGTTTGGAAAAAGAACTACCGTACCGCTCAAGTATGTCAAGAATATAAGCGACGAGAAGAGGGTGCTGCTCAACCTAGAGCCAGTTACCACTCAACGCCACTGGGGAGGGCTTCTACACACAGGCACATGGCTCAGAGCAAGCACTGCCTTCAAACAGTGGGCAGCGATATGTGTATTGTGTGAGCTGCTATCAAGTCGGTCATGGATGCGAGGTGACCCCATGCACAATGGAATAAAAACATCACCTACTCTGGTGCCACTCCTGTGAGCAGTGGCAAACTGAACTCATATGATCTCTAGGCTTTCTGTGGCTGATTTTTGGAAGTAGATTGCCAAGTCTTTCTTGCTACTGGCTCAAGCGGGAAGCTCAGCTGACACTTGCTCCTCCTCATGACCACATGCAAGCCTCCACCACTGACAGACAGGTGATGACGACACATAAGGTACACTGACCAGGACCAATCCTAGGTCTCCAGCAAGAAAGACAAGAATTCCACCACTGAGCCACTCTGCCACCCCACCCCCAGTCCCCTAACCCATTGATTTATAAACCTGCTAAATAAATAACATCTAGCCAATTTGTTAGTTATGTTTTTGTCACTTCTTCTAGTGATAAGGATAATTAGTTACTGGATTTTAAGACTCCTTAATTTTACTCTGACATCTAATAGTAAATGATACATGTGTGAATTTTCTCTTTTTGCAGCTGAAGATCCTGGTGTAGTCAATCCTTTCCAGACCAACATTTATATTCATGGTCTACAGCCTTGAGCAAAAAATTATGCATCTGAGCTGAGAGATAATAAACCAAACTCTGATTTGTTAACATGCTAATTGTTTTCCCCTGTGACAGAATAATCACGTTTCAAACCTAAGCATAATGCATAGAGATCTTCCAAACAAACTCTCTTGTATAGCCAAGATGCAAGTCATTAAGTTACTAATATTAGATCATGTCCTTAGACAATTCTTTAGACTGGAATTTATCTTAATTAATATTCACAATAACCCCTGTGGTAGTTACATAATTCCATGTCAACTTGAAATATAGGGGAGGAGTCTAGCCTGTCAATCAGGTCACAGACTGATGGTGCCTCCTTGTGAGAGTAGCCTCCTCATAAGGAGGGTCCTGGGAACCTCTCCCCTCCCCTCTCTCTCTCTGCCTTCACCTTCCTGTTGACGCCATATGGAGACCTGCATGAGCCCTAGAGATTTGTCCACTGCCATTGGATCCACAAGATATTGCACCCATCAGCTGGTGATCTTCCTGTATTCTGCATCCTTGCATGTAGCTGCATGATTCTGAAGAGGTATTTATGAACTAGTATCGGATTTATGGACTTGATCTGGACTGGGATGTTTTCCTAACATATAACTACTTCTTGATATAAAGAGTTCTCATTCATATATATATATATATATATGATTTTAAAATGTATGGTCTATTAGCTATGAATTGGGCCACTAACCACAAGGTCAGCAGTTCAAAATCACCAGCTGCTCAGTGGGAGTAAGACAAGGCTTTGTGCTCCTGTAAAGAGTTATTCTGAGAGGCGCACAGTGGCAGTTCTATTCTGTCCTACAGAGTTGCTATGAGTCATAATCTATTATTCAATAGCAGTGTGTTTAAGTCTGTCTAAAAGGACAATTTCCCTAAGTGATAGCCCTATGCATTGTAACTCTGAATTTTTAAACTGGGAAAGGTCTTTTTTCATTCACTAGTCCTGCCTCGGGCAGGAAGATTAAGGACAGGAAAGCACTTTTCCACTGATAACTAGGATTTGATGGCCCTATTTGCAGAAGAAAATGGAGACCAGGTCTGGTTCAGGTCAGAGCTGCATGATAACACCAACAAATGATCACATTCCCTTGGAAAGAATCCCAGGACTCACAATTCATTGGTTGATCTCCATGGATGGCCCCTAAGCACAAATGTAGACCATGGAGGATGTGTCCTGAAGGTTTCGTCCATTCATTGTGCACAGATTCTACCGCCACCTGCATGAAAACTGTTGTTACCCGCCATTGAGTCAGCCCCCCAAACCAAGGTAACTCCATACATGCTTAACGAAAAACACCTTGTACAGGTTGCAGATCAGACCTTTGTTATCCATGGGGTTTTCATTGGCCCGTTTCCATTGTCAAGCCTTTCTCTCAAGTCTTCTTAGTCTGAAAGCTCCACGGAAACCTGTTCAGCATCAGAACACCTCATAAGCCTCCACTGACAGGCTGTGCATGAAGTAATAGGGAATTGAACTTGGGTCTCCCACACAGAAGATGAAAACCCTATCACTGAACCTTATGTCTCATGCCATGAACAACAACGATCCCTTCATCTGTGTCTCCAGACCTCTCTGCTGACTCTCATTCCTTATATCCAACCACCTACTGGAAATTCTCCTTTCAGATGCCCTTCAGTAGGCACCTCGAAGTCAACAAGCCACAACTGAGCAAATTCTCCCTTCTCTATCCTGCTTCTCCTCGGGGAGGGTTTCATGATTATACAACCTGCACTTTTTCACAGGGACCCATGCTTAAAAAGGTTCCACACTTAATTAAAAGCTCTGCTGTCACCATCTTGAAATTCTTCATAATTGTTCATGAAAGTGCCCCACATTTTCACTGCCCCAATCTTATCTCTCCTGGGGAAAGTTATCTCCCAAATCAACCATCTGAACCTCATCCTATAGCCTACCTTCCTCCATGCCATCCAACCAGAATTTTAGACCTACTGATCCCTTGCTGGAAATATCCTTTGCCCTCTTCAACAAGTTGACTTCCACCTGCCCTTTACCCTTACCCAGATGCACCCATTATTGACGTCCCAGTCTGACCTTGAGACCTACTCTTAGTCCTCTCCCTGTGCATTCCTGTCTCTACCCTTGCTATTATATTGTCACTGCATCACTACCTTACTTTTCTATTATTCGCCACATTGACCTTGAACATCTTTATAGTTGATTTCATTTTTATGTCTCTGATTTCTAGCTCTGTGATTGCATGCAGAAAATATTTAATTTTATGAATTAAATTGTGATCCCCCACCCAAAAATATTCAGGTGTTGAAATACTAACCCCAAAGCCTGTGGATATCATATTCTTTTAGAAAGGGTTTTCTTCATTCTATTAATTAGATTAAGGTAAGGGTGGGTTCTAAAACTACTCACGTCTGAGCTCTAAAAAGAGCAGTTTCAGACACAGGAATATGTGCACAGGGAGGAAGACAGATGTCATTTGAGTATTGTCTACAAGTGAAGACACTAAGGAATGCCCATACTACCTTCAGGCTCACGTCATGAGACAAGGAGGGTGTAACATAACCAATACCCTCATTTGGACTTTTGACCTCAGGACTGTGAAAAAACAGATTTCTGTTCTTGGAATGATGTTGCATATCCATCACAACTCTAAATAATGAAGATATTTAACAATTGTTTGTTAGATCATACTGATGTGATTTCCAAAAATTTTACTCATTCACTTTTGAAAAGCAGTTGCTTAGTCTATAGAAATGCTCCTTCTTTCAAGAGTTTCATTATTTCCTTTCTTTTCTTTTTATAAGTCTCATTTTCTCTCCTGCACCCTGGGGCAAAGCCAAACATCTCCAGAGCTTTCTGTTACACCCAGAATGCATTCTGCACTGTCCTCGGGGTCACTGTCCCCTGGGGTCAGCTCTGAAAGAGAGAACAGCTGGGCGACCTATGCCTTTGGAGGCTGGCAGGCACTGCTAGTTTATACTCGGTGACTTGCTTGTGCCGAGATTTAACCTGAGTTCATCTGTCAGGTCCCCAAGAGTCCAGGATACAGGAAAGCAAGAATGGAAAGCATGTCCCAGAGGGATGAGTAGGCCCTCCCTAACCTGGACACCCATGTGCTCTTGGGGATATTTAGCATTTCATCAGATTGGCCATTATGGGAAATCCTATTTGAAAAGCAGTCTCTTAATTTGCCCAGGTCAGGAAGTGTAAGAAAAATCATTTCAGCGCCAGAATTCAGTAAGCACTACAATGTACCTGTGACAGACACACCTCAATGGATGGATGGATAGATGGATTCACTCAAATGTTTATTAAACATCTGCTGAGGAAAATGTTCCAGGTGAGGCAATATCAAGGGAAATAAGGACCAAAATGGAAGTGTCTACATTCAAGGAAATTAGGAATATTATCATGAGATAAACCCTATTAATACCTAATTCCTCCCAATATAGCCCTAGGCCAGCAGCAAGGATTTCCCCCCTCCAGGAATGTTGGAAAGGCCCCATCTAGGGCCCCACCCAGACCTCCTGTAATCAGCATCTGCATTTTAACAAGCACATGGGGGAGTCGAGGAACTTTAGAAACGTTACCCATGCACTGGTCTCTGAGCTCAGACTCTATCCTGAGCCAAGCTGTAAACCTCAGCTGCAAAATCTGCCTGAATGGCTCTTGATTACAGTCCTCTATCTTCCCAGCTCTGGACTCCACTCTTGCTCTCTTGGAAGAGCAACTTGAAATCTTGTATCACACCAGGTAGGAACAGACTCAGGGCTGTATCATCGTCCTAGCACCTGTCCCTATGTGTGTGGATCTCACATTAGAGTCTCCATGACACAATTCTGCTATGTCCATTCCTGCCCTGTTTTTAATTTTTTTCAAAATGCCTACCCAGAAAAAGAAGAAAGAACTAAAACATTCAAGGGACCAAATAGTTCTTGTTTTAAACATTCAATGCCTCATTGATGGGCAGTTTTCAGAATCAAGATTAGACTCAAAATAAAGCATAGATTTACCAAATTATTACAGTTGGGGAAAAAAAATCAATATATGGCCAGAGAGGAAGGTGCAATTGGGGAACGCTTCTTAGAGCATTGCGATGTACACACACACACAGTCACTACTAAGACTCCAAAAATGCATACGCAGTTTCCATTGACACACTGGATGTTTGTGTTTTCATGTGAAATCACATCAGGCACGCGGAACCTGCAATCGTGGAAGGACATGCTGTAGGAGAGTTCTGTTTTGTTTGGGGTTATTTTGTGGTCGTGGTGGTTTGTCCTCAGAAAGCTCAGTCAATGAAGAGTTATCTAGGCCAACAGTTCACAAGCTTACTGGCCCCACAGTCCTTTATGCTCTCAAGGCCTCTGAGCACTCCACAGAGCTTGGGCTTAGATGGATGCAATCTTTCACCATTTACTGAGATAACTATTGATTAATTTTAAAATATCACTAACATATCAACTGCATGTTAATGTAAGTAGTGTATTTTCATGACACACAGTGAAATTTCCCCAAATGTATGCATGAGTTAGTGAAAAAGAGCATTGTGTTACATTTTTTCCAGTGTAAAACATTCCACTCATGTGACACAGTCACACATTCAGATGTGGTCATGTGGCCTGGGTGGTCCAATCAGAATGGCTGCAGTTTGGGGGTTGTTTTTAACAGTTGTACTGGCATATTATTCATGTGCCATATAATTAAATGTTTCTAAGAGTTGTGCAATCATCACCACAACTTTAGAACATAGTCTCTATTCTTGTACTCATTAATATTAGCTCCCCTTGTCCCCTCAACCTTCCAAGCCATGACCCTAATAAACTACTAAACAAGTTACTGTAGCTATATGTTCACCCATCTTGGATTTAATACCAAGAAAATCACACCAACCAAAACCAGAAACAACAACAAAACAACACACACACACACACACACAAACTCAATCTAAAAGAAAGCAGGAAATAATAAAATCTGGAACAACTTTAAAATGGGTCAAAAGGGAAAACAAGGATACAATGTAAATTTTAACCCAACTATAACTGCATTAGGAGCCCTGGTGATGTATTAATGCATTGGGCTGCCAACCACAAGGTCAGTAGTTCAAAACAACCAGCCACTAGGCAGAGAAAGATGAGTCTTTCTACTTCTATAAAGACTTATGGTCTTGGAAACCCTCTGCCCCATAGGGTCACTATGAGTCAGAATTGACTCAATGACAGATATCTACATTAACCCACTTTCCAATGCACTCTGTCTGAGGGGAAGGCTATCCCTATTCCCTTCTCTGGTCAAAGGTCAGAGGGGCTTCAACCGAGGTTTAATCCTCCTGGATACTCTGCAGATCCATTTCACTTTCATCATTGCCTTCTGTAAGTTGCTCAGGATTTAGACTAATACAATTCCCTCCTCTGAGCTCGGATATTATTATTTATAACCCTTGGATCACACTGGTTGGTGTGCTCCTTCTGTGTGGACTTAGCTGACACCTGGTTTAGATGACTGCTTGTTTTAAAACAAGCTTTTTAAGATTCCAGACACTATTCTTTCTGATAGCTGGGCAACATCTCAATTCTTCACCACACTTTGCTATAGCACCCATATCTTCAGAGATCCCTTCATAAGGATACATATGTAGCAGGGCCACATCATAAAAATTGAGTTTCTTAGGTTAAGGCTTATGGTTAACTAACTGCAGTGTTTTTGCTTGGCATGCTGGATTAGAAATGGCTTCTCCCTTCCTCTGAAAACTTTTCTATGAAAAGCTGAGAATGGGCTTTGCTATAATGATTTCACTACCAGCCTCCTCAGGATCCAACCATCACAAAGGACAGGAAGGGGCAAGAAAATAAGAGAGAAACAGTTACTAAATAAAGTCATTAACTCTAGACTTCCAAATATTTGAGCAGTATAATTCTTTAATGTTGAAGCCCATTTGAACTGGGGTTTTTACATGCATATCAAAGCATCCCAAGTGATACACTATCCATATAACGTGGAGCTAACAGTTTTCTATTTCTGTCTGCTGTCAGTACACTTTGCTTTTGCTTTGAGGACACAAGAGATAAGATGTTGCAAACCAAAGAAATAACATTGCTCCCCCACTCCCTCCCCCCAGGATATATGATATGACCAGCTGGCCCACAATATCTAGGTCTCAAAACATCAGGGCTGGGCCAGAATATTTAATAAATGTCTCTTACTTCTATCCCTTGTGAACTTTTCAATGGATTCTGAATGGCATCTAGATGACTTTGATAGAGAAAGTGTTGGAGTGACCTAGCAGAAAATGTGTAGCTGTCAGCCTGACCTAGCTTGGGTTTCACCAAAAGGCTAATAATGGGATCTCATGATTAGACATAGCAATGTGTGCACCTCCATCCATCTACCCACCCACGCATCAAACTAAGTTGATTAGTACAATATACTTGGCTATGTTTCAATACAGATCAAATATTTTTATATGCATCATCTTAACAACCCAGTCAAGGCTAACAATTGAGGATTATCATTTTCACTCTATGGATGAAGAACAAGAAACTCCAGAATTTGTTTAATATCTCACACAATTGGAAAGTAATAGAGTTTGGGTTTAATGTCATTGGATTCGAAATCAAAACTTTCCCACTATTTAGGATTACCTCTGATATGACATTTGTGGTAGTTAGATGATTTTTTGTCAACTCAAATATGTATGAAAGTGTAAGAGAGGAGTCCAAACTGTCAATCAGGTTGTGGCCTTCTCATAAAGAGCACTCTCCCCCTCCACCTTCCTGCTTGCTGGCCACCCTGAGAGCTCCTGGAGTTCCACCATGTCTCCATAGACGTTGGATCCACGCGACTCTGCACCCACTGCCCTGGGATCTCCCTGCAGCCTGCATCCTTGCCTGTGTCTCCATGCATCTGAAAAGGGACTTGTGGACTTGGAACAGACTTATAGACTTCAGTTGGACTTGGCTGGGCTATTTTCTTGATATATAATTATGTCATGATATAAAGTTCTTTCTCAAATATATCTGAGTGTCACTGGATTTGTTTCTTTAGCCAACCCAGCCTAACACAACATTAAAATGATAACCACTACTTTTTCAGGTCCTCCTGTGTACTAAGCACTTGACATACAAGCCACCCACTGCAATCAAGTTGATACCAACGTAGAGCAACCCTACAGGATAGAGCACAGTTTCTCCCTAGTGTCTCAGAGGCTGTAGCTCTTTACAGAACCAGCCTCATCTTTCGCTAATGAAGCGGCTAGTGGGCTTGAACTGCAATCCTTTCTGTTAGCAACCTTGTGCTTAATCCACTGTGCCACCAGTGCTCCTTACTCGGCATGCATCCTGTATCTAATCCTCAAAACAAACTCAGGGGCTCTGCATAGCTATTATCTGCAATTTAAAGATGAATATGCTGAAGCCCAAAGAAATAAAGTGATTTGCTCAAAGTCCCCTACCAGGTCAATGACAGAGCCGAGCATCAAACCAGAGCATGGAGAACCCCAGGGCATAGTGCCAACCACTTGGTCATACTGTCACTAGAACAAGGGTAGAGCTACACCAACTGTGTCTGCGCTACGCCACAAGAAGGCTTGTAGCTGCCAAGAGCCTACCGTAAGGACTAAATTGATATTTAACAATTCTAACTACAAAAGTCTGCCCACGTTTTTTGTTTCTTCTGGAGTCTGATCATACCTATATTTTCTGAAATAAACTAGATCTTAAGTGACATCTTATTTAACACTCCCAGAAGTTTTGTTGTAATAATTGCAACCCAATTTGACCTCTTCTAAAAGACTCTACTCCTTGCTTAGTCAGCACGTATTCTCCCTCCCCATTTCACACACCTTCCGTTTTAGAGGCCAGGTCCTCTGCTTCCTTGACTCTTGCAACCAGGGCATGTGGATGTAATCTGATTATGGCTAGCGCAGCTGATGGAAGAACTGCTGAGAGCTTCTAGGAAAGTAACCCATGTTGCATGGTGGATACAGTCATGATGGGTTGTAACATCCAGACTACTGAACCTCACAATGGGTGGCAGAGCTGATGTGCAAAGATGGCAGAGTGGAAAGATGGAAAATACCTGGGTCCATGAAGAACTGCTGGGCAACTTGGCAACAGCTTTCTCTCTGTACTTCTTGTTAGGTTAAAGTAGAAATGCCCTTCCTATTTCATCCACTTTAACATGGGTACTCTCTTACTTGTAAACAAAAGCATCATAGTCCATACACTTGGAGCATATGTGCAATTTCTCAATTAGAAAGGAATTATATTTTAAAATAACCCTCAAGTCTCAAAAGGTAGTGCTACAGAGAGGAATGAGCTCTGGATTTTGAATCAAATCACCTGGATTCTATTCCATTTGCTTTTCAACCTACCCAATTTACTTGCCAACCTACCTCATCTCACTGAACTTCAGTTTCCCCACTATAAATCTGGCATAACACGGAAGCATCAGTAAAACGGAGATAAGACGGGATAAGAAAAGCAAATGAGCTTTTCCCTTCGGGGGCTATCACTGAGGGAGCATCAGCCAAAATGAAGTTCAATCCCTTTGTGACAGGAGCCAAAACCAGAAAAGGCATCTCAATGTGCCTTCCCACATTCACAGGAGGATTGTGACTTCCCCTCTTTCCAAGGAACTGAGACAGAAATACAATTTGGTCCATGTACATCCACAAGGATGATGAAGTTCAGGTTGCGTGATTGGCAAAGTGGTCCGGGTCGACAGGAAATAAATGGCATCTACACTGTACGGGTGCAGCGAGATCAAGGTCACGGCACCACTGTCCATGTGGCATTCACCCAGCAAGGTGTTTATCTCTCACGAGGCTAAAACTGGACAAAGACCACAAACAGATCCTCGAACGGAAAGCCAGATCTTGCCAAATAGGAAAGTAAAGGGGAAAATATAAGGAAGACTCACTTAATAAGATACAAGAGTAAACTATCTTATACACAAATTCCATTAAAACCAGCCCGTTTGGAAAAAAAATCAAATGAGATCATATATACACAGCCAGTCAACAGCAATGTTTTCAACAAATGCAATTTGTCTAGGTAGGTTATACCTAAACCATAAAAACTGGAGACAACCATTTCATCCAACGGCCTTATTTTACAAGGGAAGAAGAAGCATTGGCCCTTAGATGTTAAATGACTCAGTGTCACATAGCTGGCTGGTGGCATAAGCAAGTTCCACATTTCCTGATTACCAATCTAATCCTGCCATGCTACCTTCACACTGATAACAAGCTAGATGACAAATTAAGCCACTTACCATCTCACTCATTTACCAGCTGCTGATTGAGCACCTATGGGGTTTGCAGTCGAAAAGGAACAATTTCCTCTCCCTCTATAAATAATAATTGGGTGTCCAGTGTGTACAAAATACAACGCTAAGATTTCTACTACAAATGCCAATTTCCAGTCAAGTCCAATGATGTCATCTATGTTTATCAAGCTTCGCTGATATGAATGAATAATGAAAATATCTCCATTTACTCAATGAAAGCATCAGAAATGGTTGGTTCATTAAAAGTTCATCATGCAAACATGTGAAAAGGTGAAGAGAATGAGACAGGTGGTTAGGATTCCATTCTTTCTGAAGAAAAAAAAAGCTGGAGTGAATGAGTTGTGTCCCTCTACAACACCATACTGGGAGGTTCACTCAGTGGACCCTCTTCCAATCCCACTGCAGTGTGTCCTCCAGGTCCTACTCCCCCTAAGCTAATAGTTCACATGCAGAGGGCTCACACGCACATGTCAAAGGAGTAAACACTCCCACACAAATACTAGGATGGGGCCTGCCAGAGAAGCATCCTAAACCACCAAAAAATCAAGCCTACTGCCATGGAGTTGATGGTATAGAAGGTTACACATTGAGCTGCCAATCAGCAGTTTGAACTCACCAGCTGCCCTAAGGGAGAAAGCTCAAGCGGTCTGTCCAGTAAAGATGCACAGCCTCAGGTAAGCATCCTAGACCCTATGAGAAGAGGCACTGGAATCTCCCCCTAGCATAGGCTACCTAGCTGGAGGGTTGGGCCATTAGGTTGTTTGCTTGAAAGTTGTCCTTGTCAAAACACTACACCAAGGTCATTTTGAAAGGGGTATTTAGAAGCGACTACTTTGCAAAAGCTATTCCCTATCACTAATACGGTGGTCAAATGGAAGACCCTGTGGGGGCACCAAGAGTAATACTCCACCCCACCCTGCAAAAGGCACCCTAAAGAGCAGGGAAGTCCAGGCCCCTTTACCTTCCCACCCTGTACATCAGGCACAACCAGCTAGTGCCCCTCAGCGTCTGGCTTCATTCAGACCCCCGCTTTTGATGCAACGGCATCATCTGGGGACACAACAATCCAAAATATAGGAACGCACTGTGTAGGGTTTAGTGAACGTTTACAAGCATAGTTTCCTTAAAGGCAAACACCACATTTCCTGGGGCTGGCACGGCCCTGAAGGCCTTCAGATGGTGGCATGCCAGTCAGTTCTGGGATGCTCTTCTTCCTACCAGACTCTGGGCACAGTATTTTCCAACTGGCCGATTTGGCCAGTTTAGATCATGAACAGCTGGCCTTCAGTCACTGGCTCAAAGCCCATTCCTTGGATTTATCTCTTTCCATATCTGTAATTTTGCTGAAAGCTCTGCTATTGTGACTCTGGGACACACACGGGCTGTGGAGCCAAACAGTCCTGGACTGAACTGCAGAAGCTCAATCTCTGTCCAGGGGGGATGGGGGCAGGGGGAGGGGGAGGAAAGCCCCCCAGGAACTGTACAGGCGTGGAGCCTGCAACAGTGGCTTCAAGCATAACAATTGTGAGGCTGTCCCAGGACGGGGAGTGTTCTGTTCTGCCTTGATGGCCCCTAACAACAGCAGGACAAAGACTGGGCTTTCTACTCCCATGAACAGCTTCCATCTCCTAAACAAACGGGCTGGCTCTGAGCCAGCACTGACTCGATGGCGCTGAGAACAACAATCTGTTTAGTGATGTGACCTTGGACACTTCAAGGAAACTCTGTGCCTTGTTTCTCTTCTCCACAGAATGGGACGACTAAGTCCCTCACAGGTCTATGCTGGACAGCAAATATAGTAGGTTTAAGAGATGCTCAATGAATGGCAACTCCAATCTATTCACAGGGCCTCAAACCACAGACCTGAGGTTTCCTATCCTTCTCCCACCCCTCACCTGCTGTCATCCTCCAGAACCCTGCCGGAGTGGCAGCAGTTCCTTTCTTTCTCCTCAGGGAACACAGCCCAGCCAGCAGCCCAAGGAAGTGTGGCTGCGTGCTTCCCTACAATTCTGGACTGCCCAGGCAGCACTGCTCCCTGCCCAGAGTGAGGGGCACTTAACAGTGACTGCTGTTAAGAGAGCCCCTGCTGGTCCTGCACAGCCTCCAGAGGCCGACAATCACTAGAGGGGAAAGCAGACTGGTAGATAATGGAGAGAGGGTCTGTGTGTCCCTGTGTGAGAATCCCTGTGCCTCTCTAACTTGGCGATTCTATGGAAGAAAAGGAGTGAAAGAAGGAAGAACAGAAGACACCGGGCTCTACCAGGGCATGTACTGTGGATTCCAAATGTGGCTGGGTTTGTTTTTCACCATTTCGTCATTCTAAACAAATGGAAACTGTTTGTGACCTGATATGCCAGAAATGTAATTTTACTTCGTAAGTTTGGGATACTCTAGAAATATGAGATGCAAAATTATTGAAATAAAAGACAATTACCCAGAAGGAAGCTGAAGCAAATGAAGGGGGAGGAAGGGAGTGGAACACACCAGAGCCCACCAAGCTCAGAGGACGATACCCGGCTCAGAGTGGCCAATGCACAGAGAGGACCATATGGCCGGCCCCACTGAGACATCCTGCACTGACCCATGGCCCTACATGGGACAACACCGGAGACATAGTGTGGGATGTGTGACTGAGCTGACCCCATCACACTGAAGCAAAACACTGGGGGCGTGCAATATAGCGGCAGGGAAAGCAGAGCAAGGAGGTCCCAAGGAGTATCAAGGATGGACTTTGGGGCCAGGGAGTGGCACCCCATCAGACTCATCTGGAAAACACTTCTAAAGGTCAACAAACAGACCTTGAACTATTAACAGGCTTTTCTTTCTTTCTTTTTTTAATTTATTTTTTCTCTTCTTTTAAATTCTGTATGTCAGTGGCTTTTTTGTTCCTTAGTTTGTCAGTGATGGTGTTGCTGCCGTTGTCGCCATGTTCTTATGTGCCACTTTGTTTGGTGCTGTCCAGGCCGCAATTTTATGCGCATATTATTAGCTCTGAAGGTCTATCTAGATAAGACAGTCTGGATAAACAATGTGAGAAGAAAACAATGGGACCAAGGGAGGTGGGAGGGGGGATAAACATGGGAGAGTGGAAGGTAGGAGATATTATCCAATCCAGGGACAAGGGAACAACTAGTGGTTCAAAACCAGTGGAGGGAGGGGATGGAAGGACTGGTAGGGAGTGACCAAGGGCAATGCAACCAAGAGGAATTACTGAAACCAGAATGAAGGCTGAACATGGTAGTGGGACAGGGGGAACGCGTAAGGAAATAGAGAAAAGGAGTAGGAGGCAAAGGACATACATAGAAGCATAAATACAGACATGTACATATATAAATATATTTATGATTATGGGGGAACTAGATCTATGTGCATATATTTATAGGTTAATAGTAGGGTAGCAGGTGGACATTGGGCCTCCTCGCGTGCATTCCCTTAATACAAGAGCGCTTTGCTCAGCTAAACTGTCATTCCATGATAGCCACCTTCCTGACATGATCGCTGAAGACAAACATGGTGAAGAAAGCTGATGGTGCCCGGCTATCAAAAGAGATAGCATCTGGGGTCTTAAAGGCCTGAAGGTAAACAAGCAGCCATCTAGCTCAGAAGCAACAAAGCCCACAGGGTAGAAGCACACAGCCTGTGTGATCACGAAGTAATGAAGGGATCAGGTAGCAGACACCAAAGAACAAAAACCATCATTGTGTGTTCACCTTCCACATATAAACGCTGAAGATGAATGTGGCCATAAGTAAGTGTGGTGAAGAAGGCTGATGGTGCCCAGCTATCAAGAGATATGGCATCTGGGGTCTTAAAGGCTTGAAAGTAAATAAGCGGCCATCTAGCTTAGAAGCAACAAAACTCACATGGAAGAAGCACACCAGCATGTGTGATCATGAAGGGTCAAGGGGACCAGGTATCAAGCACCAAAGTGGGGGGGGGGGGGAATCATATCATCGTGAATGAGGGGAGTGCGTGATGGGGACCCAGTGCCCATAATAGACAACTGGGGATTCCTTGCAGAGGGGTAGTGGGGAGGAGATGAGTCACTCAGGGTGCAGTATAGCATTAATGAAATTCACAACCTTCCTCTAGTTCTTAAACGCTTCCTCCCTGCACTATCATGATCCCAATTCTACCTTGCAAACCTGGTTAGACCAAAGGATGCACAGTGGTGCAGATTGGAACTGGTAACACAAGGAGTCCAGTACAGATGAACTTCTCAGGACCAGTGGTGAGAGTGGCAATACCAGGAGGGAAGGTGGGTAGAAAGGGGGTACCGATTACAAAGATCTATATATAAACTCCTCCCAGGGGGATAGGGAATAGAAAAGTGGGTGAAAGGGGACACCAGGAAGTGTAAGATATGATAAAATAATAATTTATAAATTATCAAGGGTTCATCGGGGAGGGGGGAGCGGGAAAGGAGGGGCAGGGCAATGAGGAGCTGATTCCAGGAGCCCAAGTGGAAAGCAGGAGTTTTGAGAATGACGGGGCAATGAATGTATAAGTGTGATTTACACAATTAATGTGTATGTGGATTGTGATGAGGGTTGTATGAGCCCAATAAAATTATTTTTTTAATTATGAAAAAAAGACAATTATTTTTAACTGGTTAAATAAGAATCACCGGCGGGGGGCAGAGGGGGGGGGGGCTGGGCATGGATGAGAATTCCAGAAAGAGGTTTGTCACAAATGCACAAAATTAAATATTTAATTTTCTTGAGAAATTTCATAATCAATGGCTTTAAAACATAACAATTTGAGGCCTTTGGCACACAAACTGTCCAAGGTGTTATTAGAAAGAATGTATTGTTTCCCAAAATATCAGGCCACAAATCATGTCCTTTGGGAACTACTTATGTAGCCCAAGGAAGACTTCGTTCTGTGCAAGGAAACAAACAAGAACGGCGGTGTCAAAATGGCAGGACAAGCACAGGCTACACCAGCACACCCCACTTCCATCAACTGCTTGGAAGGCGAAGTCCAAGCGTATTGCTATGAGGGTTCCAGTTCATACATGCAATGGTTTATTCCAAGTAAAATGGGTTCAAACACATCCCTGAAATCAGTGGATGGCTGCAGACAAATTCTCTCAGCAGTACACTGGCCTCCATCTCGAGGTACATTCAAACAAAGATCCAGTCAAACAGTGACTTCTGAGGGGATTTTCGGGACCCGTTAAATTCAAGACAGAGAGGTCAACTCTGATGGTTGCGGCAACTGTTTTTTGAAATTCCAAAGGCATAATCTCGACAGGTTTTCTCAAAAGATGCAGGATGATCACAAGCGTATTGGGAAGAAACTTTAATAAAATGGAGCATTATATTGGTGAGGGAAAGGCTAGGCACTGAGGAGTTGCTTTTCACATTATGACAAGGTATAAAGTTCCAAGAGCTACCGTACAACTATTTCCCTGGGAAACTCAATGCCATGCACCCTACGGCCCTGATCGTGCCCCTTCAGACTTCTTTTTCTTCCCCAAACACAAAGAAAATTCCAAAGGAATATGATTTGAGTCCTTCCGGGATGCCCAAACTGCCATTTTAACAGATGCAAATTGGAAGAGTACAGATTTATTTGAGAAAGGCTGAGAGAGACGAGAATATTGTCTTCAGAAGTGTAGTAGACCTAGAGTGGATGTCACGTTTTAATTTTGTCTTTGTTTAATAAAGGTTTCTATGACTGTTACAATACTTTTTGGCTTACCCTCATATTTGGTATGAGTTAACCAAGCTATATGCTCACTTTAGGACTTAAAGCAAATTGCACAAATGCCTTTCTCTGGATTACAGGATAGCACAAGTCAAACGTTTCCCTGAAACCTTCATGAAGCAGAAAAACTGCCTTTCCTGAGGTTCACAATTGAGTGGAAAAGCAAGCAGTGCTTAGCTCAGAATGAAATTCAAGATCCTCCAGAAAGTGTGGGGGCCTACTTTCTGAGAGGTCATGGGACAGCATTCCTGCCCTGAAACTTGCCCAGCAGTCAGCTTACAAATTCGTGTAACTTGCCCGGTGTCACAAACTCCCACCTGCAAGGAATCCAGGAAAGAGCCTTACATTCATTCATGATTAACACGCATCAGAGGAAGATTCCTACCGCTGGGAGACGCTGCCCTCATTCACCACCCAGCAGAACAGGGTGCTACGCCTTGTATTTAAAACAGACAGCTTTAAGACTTGGCTAAGCCAGAATAGGAAATCCCAGAGAAACTCAGTCAGTAGATCTCAAAGTCAGAAGCTAATAGTGCTGAACTGTGACACGACTTTGGTGGGGACCTCTTTGGGGTTATAGGAGAGGGGTGAACACCTGCCAAAATACACGCACACCTCAAGCGAGTACACACGCGCGCGCGCACACACGCAGCTCACGCTACATCTTCGGCAAGTCCAAAGGTATTTAATACTCCAGAATAGAGCTGCCCCGCAAAGCTGCCTGTGTCAAAACAACTCAGCCTTTCCTCCAACTTGGATGAGAACGAATGTCCACCAAGACTCCAAGGGACATCTTTTCCCCAGCACTCAAGCCCCGCATGGCTCCCTCCCTGCAGTCTCTCATATTAGCCGGTGGAGCCTCTCCCTTTCTCTGAAACACGCGCAGAGCAACGCGCGCCCCATCTCTCAGGGCTGGGGCCCAGGGTTACCCTAGCTGGTCTCACTCGCCGGAAACTTCACCGCCACCCCGAGCAGAAAAAGAAAGGCCACGGGCGGAGGGGGTACTGAGAACGAGGCGGATGGCGATTCAGGACCCCGAGGGCGCCACCCGAGCTGGGGCGCCGGAGAGAAAAGGGAGTGGATTTGAGATGCTTCCCGCTTCCTCCACGTGGAGGAAGGGGACAAGGAGGAGTGGGTGGCGTGCAAGTGTCCCTCTGGGCTCATGGAGACCCCACCTCCCGGAGGGACAAGGGCCAGAAGAGTCTGGGCCCTCACCCCTCCGAAGACACCTGCCCGGAGTCCCCTGCCTGGGCGGAGCATGGTGTGCATGCAGCCAGCATGCCAGGAGCAGGGGCCCCGGGCTCGAGCATCGCGGGCCGTACCCCATCTCTGGCTAGGGCTCCCAGTCTCCGACGACGGAGAAAGCAAAGCCTAGCTTTCCAGGAGGCATCCGGGTGGGTCCCTCGCCTCTGCAGGCGCACGCCCACCCGCCGAGGCCAGCCCCCGAGCCCCGCGCCCGCGCCCCTCCGCTCCCGCACCTGTACGTGGCAGGAGACCTCCGAGTCGTCCAGCAACCGGATGGTGCATTTCATCTCCTGGTTGAGCGATTTGACGCTGGAGCTCCGAAAGTGAAGCATTTTCATGGTCCTGCTGCTGCCTCTCGGCGCACAGCGGCAGGAGGCGAACATGCAACGCGGCCCGCGCGGACACGCACACTCGCGCACGCACTGCCCGGGATGGGAACCCGGGCGCGCTCAGCCGGGCGCCGGAGGCCACACGTGCCGGGCGGCGGGGCGCGGCGGGCAGGTCCCACCCTCCCCTTCCCTCCCCTCCCCCCCCCTGCCTCCGCCCCTCGCGGGCGGGCGCTCCGGCCCCTCCCTGCGGCCCGGAAGGCGAGCCGAGGGGCAGCTCCGCTGGCGACCCGGGAGGGCGAACAAGGTATTCTCGGCCGCGAGCAGAGCCGCTGGGGAAGGCGGCGGTGGACGGCCCCGCGGCCCTGGCGGTGGCCTGCTACGCCGCCGCAGCGTCAGGCTGGGCCTCCGGCCTCGCCGCCTTCCCCCCCCCCCCCTCCCTGCCCCCTGCTCGCGATCGCTCGGGCTCCGGGAAGAGCTCGCCCCTGCCCGGCTCCCCAACGCGCCCTTCGCTGCTTGGCCCCGGGGAGCTGGGCGAGGGCGGGCGTGGAGAGAGACTCACACCCGGGGGAGAATTCCACCGCGGAAGGGGCTTGTGTGACCCAGGGCGAGCTTCCGACAAAGACCTGGGGCCACGGAGCTTAGCTACACCAGGAATAACGCTAATAGGAACCATCTGGTGATACTCGGTGGTTCTTTACGCCTTTGTCTTGTTTAATATTAACTGGATTCAGTCCTCACCGCTAAGAATTTCAGAGCCTGCCTTAAGCAATTTCTTATACTGTCCCCAGCACCCCAGTAGTCTTTGGTAGCAGCAGCTCCTTGAAACTGACCGTCTCCTGCACCCCTCAGAGGCCCTGGTCCAGCATGTCATTGTCCGGGATGGGGGAGTCTACAGAATGAAGGCTGGGTGCCAACCTATTTAGATCAAAATCTGAGTTTAGACCAATCTCTGGGTTCCAGGGGCCTTGGAATTCTCTGGCCTCCTCCAGGATGTTGGGGCGATAGGGGTACGTCCAGTCCTGTGTTTCTTAGAAGGTTGACCTCCTGTGCAGGTAAACCCAAGGGCAGCCAATGCTATTCAGGTAGGTGGATGGAACTTAGTTGTGTGGGCCCACAGGTCCAGGAATTAGAGAAGAGACACTACCATGCTGCTGCCTCACCTGGGCTGAAGAGATCCGCTGGAGACATATCTGTTAGGAAAGGCTTGCCGCCCAGCTCTCAGCTCTTTCAAGGTTGCCTCAGCTACAGAGCCCTGTCACCCCAAGGAGGATCTGAGGAAGAATCATGTCACCTAACGCTATACACTCTGATGGGCTATGTCCAAACTCACGGCCATCGTCTGGATGCCGACTCATAGCAACTCTATAGACAAGGTGGAACTGCTCCTGTGAGATGCCAGAGTATTAACCGTTTACAGAAGTAGAAAGCTCCATCTTTCTCTCACAAGCCAACACATAACCATTGTCCTGCCAAGGGTTCCTTGGCCTTATCTGAGGGGACCTCAAAAAGGTTGTGGAAAAATTAAAATTTAAAAATAATGCGCTTTTTGAACTCTTTGAAGCTCGCTCCTTCAAGCCCGGTACCATCTCAACAACTGCTTCTGGAGGATCCAAACTACAACAGTTTGTCCAAAGAGGAGACTATTTTATAGATGTTAGTGCCTTCCAGTTGGTTCTGGTTGACAGAAATTTACATACAATAGAAGCACTACCTGGTTCTATGCAATCATCCTGATGTATGAACCCATTACTGCAGATACTATGTCAATTCACCGCCTTGGTGTCTTACTATTTTTTTCTACACCCTCTATTTTTCCAAAGGGGCCCTGGCGGCAGAGCAGGTTATGCAGGGTGCTGCTAACCACATGTCAGCAGCTGGAGAAGGATGTGTTTAAATAAACCTAAAGTCACTGTGAATGTACTTTTCATGACTTGGGTTTCAATATACTGTCGAAATGGATGAAGTGGCTTCTAGACTCAGCCAAGTGACAACAAGAAGGAGGAAATGCCCTGGTATGTATACAGGGAAGAATACAAAGCTCTAAAGAGAAGAAAACACTGAAGTGGATTCCTGTACTGTAGCCAGTTCACCTCTCTTCTAATCACATCCCTGCCCAAGAGTGCCTCCACCGAGGCTTTCAGAAAAGCACAGAGGAAGGAAGCACCACTGTTTGGAAAAGCCCCACAACAGTCATTCTTTGTGGCCAGGCATGCTGCCATTGAAAGACGTCCCTGATTCAAATAGGAACGATGGAGCCCTGGGTGGGCCCAAACCAAGTAGTGGCACTTAACCTTCAGCGGTTCTCAGACACACCAATGAAGATGGCACAAGATTAGCACCATGTCATTCATTTACATAAAGTCATCCTGAATTGGAGCCAACTCGATGGCAACTGACAACTCTTCAGTGCCAAGGAGGCCACTGAGATAAGTCAACAGAAGTGAGTCACAGTGGATGTCAGGTGGATCTGGCCCACAGGAATTTTGCTGCTAGATGAGTATTTGACAATGATGCTGTCTGATCCATAAGGTGGATACAACTTTAAAGTCTGGTGAGCAAAAGTCGGACTTAAATTGCCCTGCCAAGATGCCCACACCTGAGCTGATTCCCATAGATTTCCAAGCATTTGGGTAAAGGAATGAGACCATTCTCCAAGACCCGGTTATTAATTAGAAAGTGACAATGAGTCAAATTGTAGTGTCTCGAGTTCAGTAGTCGTGGCTGCTGTTCCCTCTCGAAGAATAAGCCACCAGTGGGTAATTCCACCAAACTGAAGCCCTGCAACCAAGTTCAGTCTGATGTACAGCGATCCTATAGGACAGAGTGGAATTGCCCCCCAGCGTTTCCAAGACTGTAAATCTGTTCAGGAGCAAATCAACTCATCTTTTTCCGGTGGAGCAGCGGGACAGGACACAGGACGGTTAGCAGCCCACCACTTAAAGCATGGCACCCCCCAGAGCTCCTTACTGGTGTTAAGTGTTTTCTGTTGATAAGACCATTCAAAATTGATCATTAAAAATCTTTTGAAAACAACTTATATGACCCCTCATTGAGAGATCCCTGGGTCCTGTAATTAAATCACTGCTATTAAAGTATTGATTTTTATTAATTCTCTCAGTTATTATTACTTTATTTTTATTTGCCTTTAAAATGACCAATTAGCTAAAGTCAGGCTCTTGGTGGAATTTCTTTATATTTCTAAAAAATATTAATAATAAATACAATTTCATTGATTCAATTAATTTAAAGTGTAATAGTTGTTTGTAAGAGATGGATTTTTTAATATTTTATGACAGGTGAGGGTATTAATATTTTAATTTTGTGTCTTTTTCAGGTTTAGTTGTTTAATTGAGTAAAAACTAACATTTCAGTATTTTTTTATTTTATTTACTAAATACTTTATATCATTTAATTTTTATGCAAATCCATTTAAAACATTCTTAAGATTGAAAACGAATTGAACTATTCAATAGTATGATATCAGGATTATGTCCTAATAAAATTATTTGGGGGTGGGGGGAGAGAATGAAAATGACCTAAAAATAATATTGATTAAAAAAAAAGTCTGAAGACATATAGACCCATAGATCCATTGAGTATTTTATTTTTAAACACATTTAACAGTGAATCTTTTTTTTTTCAGTGAATCATTTTTACTAAATAGTAAAAGCTATAAGATTCAAGATGAGATACAACAAGAGATCTAAAATTGATGGTGAGGAGGGTGTATAAGGCCTGCTGGGATTTGATCAAGTGCAAGAGGACTTACTGAGAGCCAAATGGAGGGTAAGCATGATGGTGGGATAGGAGGAAGGTAAAAGGAAATAGAGGAAAGAAATAGGAGACAAAGCTATTTATAAAGGTAGAGCTATAGGCATATATATGTAAATATACTCATTTATAATGAAAGGGAGAGAGGCCAATGTACATATATGTATATGTTAAGTATTAAGGTAGCAGACAGACCTTGGGCCCTTACTCCAGACCTCCCTTAACACAAGAACACTTTGTTATAATAACCCGGCACTCTTTCATATTCACCTTCCTGACACCATCGCTGAAGACAAAATGGGTACATAAGAACATGTGGTGAAGAGAGCAAATGGTGCCCAGCTATCAAAAGATGTAGCATCTGGGCTCTTAAAGGCTTGAAGCTAAACAAGCAACTATCTGGCCGAGAAGCAAATAAGTCCACATGGAGGAATCAAAACAGCCTGTGTTATTATGAGGTGTCAATGGGAACAGGTTTCAGGTATCAAAAGATCCAAAACAAACAATTATATCAATGTGGAAAAGGGGAGTTGGAGTGGAGACCAAAAGCCCATCTGTAAATAATTGAGCTTCCCCCTACAGAAGGAGTATGAGGAAGATGATTCAATCAAGGTGCAGTCTAGCACTGACGAAACACCTATCATTCCTCTAGTTCCTGAATGCTCCTCCTCCCCCTCCCCGACTCACTACCGCTACCCAGTTCTACCTTATGAATCTGGCTAAACCGGAGAACACACATTGGTACAGATAAGAGCGCTCAACACATGGAATTCAGGGCAGATAAACCCCTCAGGAACAACCGTGGGGGTAGCAATAGCATGAGGGTAGGGAGATGGTCAGGAGGGAGAAGGGGGAGGAAGGTGGAACCCATCACAAGATTAGATGTATAGCACCTCCAAAGGGGACAAATAACAGAAATGAGGGTGAAGGGAGACAATGAACAGTGTAAGATATGAAATGTTAACAATATATAATTGATGAAAGATTCATGAAGGTGGGAGGGGAGATGGAGGTGGGGGAAAGGACTCAAGGGCTCAAGTTGAAAGAAAATGTTTTGGAAATGATGATGGCAACATATGAACAAATGTTCTTGATAAAATTGATGTATGGAATGTTATAAGAGCCCCCAATAAAAGGATTTTTTAAAAAGATTCAAGATGAATGGGACTTCCTAAAAATAAGAAAGTTATATGCATCCAAAGATTTTACCAAAAGAGTAAAAAGAAAACCCATAGACTAGGAAAACAATTTGGTAATTACATATCAGACAAGGGATCAATCTCTGAAGTCTATAGAAATGCTCAACACCCTAGCAAGAAAGAGACTAATGACCCAATTTTAAAAATGGGCAGAGGATGTGGACACTCAGCAAGGAAGTCAATTCAGGCAGCCAACAACCATACGAAGAAACGGTCATGATCACTAGGCATCTGAGGGAGGCAAATCAAAACAATGATGAGATACCAACTCACACCAGCATTTTTAGCAAAGCTCAGAAATGCAGAAAACAGCAAGTGCTGAAGAGGGTGCAGAGAGATGGACGCACTCGTACAGTACTAGCGGGACTATAAATCAACAGAATCACTTTGAAAACTAGTATGATGTTTCCTCCAACTATTGGGAACAGAAATATCATCTGGCCCAGCAACCGTGATATTTAGCATGCACCCTAGAGAAAGAGCACAGATATATTCACACCCTTGTTCACAACTGCAAGAATATGGAGTAAATGTTCATCAGTGGAAAACTGGATGAATAAACTTTGGTAGAGACGTACAATGGAATACTGTGCATCATCAGCAAATAATAAAGAAACGGCAACACCTCATGATAGGGAAGGATTTAGAGGACAATATGCTGAATGAAGTTAGTCTCTAAAATAATAAATGTAGTATGAGATCGTTGTTATAAAAAAATCAAGAAAAGATGTTCATATCAAAAAGACACAGACTTTGCTTGTTACCAAGGAGGAGAGGAATGGTGGAAAGGGGAAGCAAGACTGAAAGATAGGTAAGAGTTAACCTTAGCAAAGGAGGTGGTCATATTCTATGAGAAGGTGATGCAGGGACATTGGAAAGTTTGATAAGTTGTTTAAATTATTGAATGCCAAAGCAATGATTTGATATTGCTTTGAAAACATCAACCATGTAACTACCATCTAACATGAAAATGTAAAGTTTGGTGGGGGGGGGGAGTAAAAGCTATCAGATTCATAAGACAGAGACAGCCATTTTTAAATTAGCCACCAGTTAGGTAATTTAGAGCATGGTCTCAAATTTAGACTGTCTATCCTGCTCAGTCTCTTCCTCAGCTTACATGTCATCATATTTGCAGTGATTGAATGAAGCACGGTCCCATGCAAATTGCACTGCTACATCAGCATAAAGATGTCATCATTTTTAATCATCTGCATACAAAAATGGGAATAAAGATCTTTATGGGAGTGATACCAGTAATATCAGAAAACTCGTGATTTATATAAGCTGAAAACACAATTTATGGCTAAAGTATAAATGCAGAATGACTCCTCTTAGCTGCCTACATGAAGTTGGTCAACAATCTCAATGGAACAGCTGAAAGCGAATGAAGCAGGGAAGGCCTCACATCCAACGACACAACAATCACATTTCACATAATAGAGAAACCACACCAATTGAGAAGATTATCAAGTGATTAATGAGATGGCAGATATGAGTAGTAGTGTCAATTAATAGAACTAATTAGAAGGTCCAAAGAGAAATGTTTACAGGAACATGCTTTGTTTCACAAAGTGATAATTCAAACTACCGCAGAACAGATATCCAACAAAACAAAAGAAAATTTGACGCCCACACTATATATATATTATGGTGTAACTGCACCTTGCAAATGCTTGTGTACACATGGTCTGACTGCAATGTCATAAAGACGCAATTTGATCTGGATTTGACATGAAACCCCGACATTCAAGTACTACATGTAGTATTATTCAGAAACAGTAATTTCTAAATGTTTGCCTATAACTCAGATCTGGACATTGAATCATGAAACCAAAATGATGGTGCTAATAAAATAAAACTTCTTAATTGGCCCAACTAGCACTTGACTTCTAACTTACAAGTTGGTGGTTCAAACCCATTAGAGGTACAACAGCAGAAAAGTCTGGCAATTTGTCACCATAAAGATTCCAGCCAAGAGAAGGCCCCTGAGCAGGTCTCCCCTGCGTCACATGCTGAGACTCAAAGACCATCTCAGCAACGGGGGTGGTTTGTCAGCTGTGCTCTAAGTTCTTCTTGCTTCAGTTTTCTGTGAAGCACAGAATCAGGGTCTCACTTGATTTTTCATACCAAAGTGTGTTGACATGCAAAGAAAGAGATGTGTGTACTAGAGAAAAAAAAAAACAACAAACTTCAACTTTATTTTAAAGTTTGATTGTATTACATTGAACCATATGAAATTGTCATTTTTTGCCCATCAAAAATGACCTAAGTTTGGCAGGTTTATGTGATTCAATTTATTACTTAAAATGCATCACTATGGTGATCGAACATTTCCACAGATTTGAAAGTAGCCATTTTAAGTATAAAATTTGGTATCCAAGAGATGGTGTATATAAACTGCTGAAAGTCTTCAAAATTTATATTTTAAAGACGTGCATTTATTCTATGTAATTATACCTCAATAAAATAATTAATTTCAAAGAAACACACTCGAGTTTCTCATTAGAAATTGAAAATATTTTATATAGAAAGTGAGCATGTTTTTAACATCTAATATTTTCTATTTTTCAGCACGTCCCATATCCACTGCCACCAATGCTGTTGAGTCATTTTCTACTGTGGCAACCCATATGGTCAGCACAGAATTGTGCTCAACATTTTTAATGATGGGTCTTTTTCAGTATTTCACCAGACATTTCTTCTGAGGAACCTCTGGGTTGGACTTGAACCACCAGTTGTTCAGTTAATACTCAGGCACGTTAACCAATTGCAAATGAAAAAATACTTCAGTTACTTCCGATTTATTTGTGACAGAGGTTTCGAATTGCCCCTCAAAATCCATTGTCCCCTTCATTCATAGTGTGTACATTGAATCGTTGTTCTCAATTATTCATGTTCTCCTCATATGCACTGTGCACTCGACACCGCGGTGTGAATTTCGTAGTATCCCAATGGGTGGGCAGAGTACTCTCGTTGCCCTGATGACAGGCTTCTGGGAGTTACTTGCTTTAGCCAACTGAATGAGGGAGACAGTGGCAGTGTGCCGTTTCTGGGCCTCGGGAGCCATCAGGTATTTCTGCTCACTCATACATTTCTGTCATGAGAAGGCCATGTCCTCAAAAGCCATTGCCCTTCAACCTGCATTCCAAAAGAATGCACACCTGAATCCAGTCTATAACCTGGATTGTAGCACACCGAATCCAGTCTACAACCTGGGCCCCTCGCCACCCAACCCATAGTATTAATTCAAGCCTCCCAGCCCTTTCTTCTTTAGGTCAACTAAACAGTGATCAACCTGCAAATTTGTGAGCATGAAAATAAATGCTTCTTGTTTTAAACCACCAGATGTAGATGAAAGTTCGTTATACATCATGATTGCAGCAGTAGTTGACTAACACAAAAAGTAATAGAACTCTTGCTGGATACAAGGTTGCCAGGCTAGTCTCTGTCCCAATCACTTTTGAACCTAGATGTAGACATACAACTAATGTCTTACCCATGAAATGGGTACATGCTACTTTCAGACTTTGGCAAGAGTATTAATATGCTTTCTTTCCTCCTTTCTCACTTGCAAAGATCCTTATGTGGAAGCCACCCACTTTGACAATTGGTATCATGACTATGCCCTAAGCAGTGGTCCTCAACTTTCCTAATGCTGCGACCCTTTAATACAGTTTCTCATGTTGTGGAGACCCCCCAACCATAAAATGATTTTCATTGCTATTTCATAACTGTCATTTTGCTAGTGTTATGAATCGGGAAACCCCTGTGAAAGGGTTGTTTGAGCCACGAAGTGGTCACGACCCACAGGTTGAGAACCGCTGCCCTAAGGGCTCATGGAACACGTGGCGTGGAAGGATTCTGGTTCCCTGTATGACCAACCTGGCCTGCTCACCTTAGAACTGCTGGATGAAAGAGAACTCAGTTGTTTGGCACAGCCATTTACCTTTACACTCACGGGTGAGGGACTTGCAGAGCTTCTCCACTTGCTGGCATTTATTTGCACTCCTAAGGAGGACGTTTACAGAAGTTCAAATGCAGGGGCTATTCTAGGGCCCAGCGACTTCGGATGTTCTCATGATTTAAAGCTATCAAACATTCTCTCCTGCGAGCACATTCTGACCGGAGGGAGTTCCTTCTGACTGCAGCAAGGAATCTCCTATCACGCAGTGTTTGCACCACTTCCTGGCACGCGCAGACAGTCACGCACTCGAAACTTACTCTAAGTCTTTTCACCCAAGTAAGCCCTCCCACGGAAAGCAGGGCAGTGTTTCCTTACAACATGGACAAACAGAAAACGTAAAGGAAAACAAATATGCGGTGGACCTTCATTTACATCTCCCAAATGGCTAGTGGCCATGAGCATGTCTTCATATATTTGTTGGCCAATTGTACGTCATCCTTGGTGAACTTTCTGTTTATGTCCTTTGCACATTTTTTTATTCAAGGAGATAGAGTGGATCCAGTCCAACAAAGACTGTCTTCCTTAGAGGAGGAGGGAGAGGATTTTTAATACAGTAGGAAAGGGAAGGACCTGGAAAAGGAACAGCAATAATCTTGTCACTAAATTACATGGTATATACTAAATTTTTTGGTCGTTTTTCTTTTCTTTTTTTAAAACTCATTTTATTGAGGACTCCTACAACTCTTATCACAATGCATACATACATCCATTGTGTCAAGCACATTTGTACATTTGTTGCTATCATTATTCTCAAAGCATTTGCTTTCTACTTGAGCCCCTGGTATCAGCTCCTCATTTTTCTCCTCCCTCTCCACTTGCCCCTCCCTCATGAACCCTTCATAATTTATAAATTATTATTATTTTGTCATATCTTACACTGTCCAACGTCTCCCTTCACCCACTTCCTGCTGTCTGTTCCCCTCTTCTACCCCACCTTCCCTCCAACTCTCCTGGTATCACAACTCTCACCACTGGTCCTGAAGGATTCATCTGTCCTGGATTCCCCATGCCTCCAGCTCCTATCTGTACCAATGTACATCTTCTGGTCTAGCCCAATTTGTAAGGTAGAATTGGGATCATGATGAAGCATTAAAGAACTAGAGGAAAGTTGTATGTTTCACCATTGCTACACTGCACCCTGGCTGGCTTGTCTCCTCCCCATGACCCTTCTGTAAAGGGATGTCCAGTTGTCTACAGATGGGTCTTAGGCCCCCACTTCACACTGTCCACCATTCACAATGATATGATTTTTTGTTCTTTTATGCCTGATACCTGATCCCTTCGACACCTCGTGATCACACAGGCTGGTGTGCTTCTCCCATGTGGGCTTTGTTGCTTCTTAGCTAGATGGCCGCTTGTTTACCTTCAAGCCTTTAAGACCCCAGGCACTATATCCTTTGATAGCCAGGCACCATCAGCTTTCTTAACCACATTTGCTTATGCACCCACTTTGTCTTCAGAGATCCTGTGGGAAGGCGAGCATCACAGAATGCCAGTGAGTGATCACACAGGCTGGTGTCATTGCACATTTTTTAATTGGGTTGTTTGTCTCTTTGTTATTGAGATGTTGCACCTTTCTATAGGTTTTATAGATACCACCTTACACCAACATTGACAGCCAAATTCAATACAATAGGGGAATAAAACAAATGCTGGAGAAGGCCCCGTGAGAGTGGAGCCTTCATACACTTCTGGTGGGACTGTGTACATGTACAACCACTATGGAAAGTGATGTGGCATCCGCTCAACAACTGGAAATGAAAATCCCAGATGACCCAGCAATCCCTCTGCTTAGTATATATCCTAAAGAAGTAAGAGCCATAGTACAGACAGGTGCATGTATCGTCATTACAGCTCTGTTTATAATAGCAAGAATATGGAAATGATCTACAGACCCATTGGTAGAAGAATGGATTAAGAAATGAAAACTACACATCCTTAAAAAACAGTTATGAAACCATGAATAGACCTGGAGAAAATCATGCTGAGTGAAATTAGTCAATCACAGAAGAGCACATATTATATGAGACCACTGGTATAAGGGTAAAATATATTACAAACTAGAATAAAGATTTTTATATGAAAGAGAACAGACTTTGGAGACAGCCACAGAGATGGGACAAAGGAAGGAAGAGAAAGCAGTGGGCTGGCTAGACCTTAGACAGGTGTTAGACTTGGGTGTAACAGAAAGATCTTAGTCCACAAGAGGGAGAAGTGAAAATAGGAAATAAGTGAAGGGTAAACTATTAGGAAGTTTGATTAGTGGTTTAAACTGTTGAATACAAAGTTGATGATCTGAAATATAAACCCCCACCTAATTTACAATAAAAAATTGGAATATAAATAAATTAAAGTTCACTACTCTGTTAAAAAATATGTTGTGAGCACTTCTTCTTTTGCTGATTCCTGCATCATTCAATATTTTGCCCATAAACATATTTCAATATTGCAACCTGAGGCTAGAATTTTTTCTTTAATTCTTTCCATTTATGATATGCTGAGCATGTTCATCCTTTCTGGTTTTCTAACTCCATGTATTTGCAGATTTCACTATAATGTTTGACATTGTCTTCTCGAGCTGCTCTGGCATTTTCTGTTCAGCACTTTTACTTCCATTTCCCTTAGCTACTCTACGATTAAGAGCAAGTTTCAGAGTTTCTTCTGACATCCATTTGACCTTTTCTCTCTTTCCTGTGTTATCAATGACCTTTTGCTTTCTTCATGTGTGATGCTCTTGATTTCCTGGCACAGTTCTCCGGGTTGTCTATTTAATGTATCAAAGCTGTTCTTGAGATGGTCTCTAAATCTGGGTGGGATATACCTATGGTCACATTTTGGCTTTCATAGACTTGTTTTCATTTTCTTCAACTTCAACCAGATTTACATATAAGAAATTAGTGGTCTGCTCCACATAGTTGACATTTGACCTGTTTTTAGCTGCTGATTTTGAGCTTCTCTGTAGTTGCTTCCCACAGACTGTAGTCAATTTGATTTCTGTGTATTCCATATGGAGAAGTCCATGTGTGCATTCACCTTTTGTGTTATTGAAAAAGGAGGATTTGCCATGAACAAGTCGTTGGTCCTGAAAAATTCTATCATGAGATCTCCAGCTTTGTTTCTGTCGCCAATACTGTGTTAAACAGGGTTCTCTAGAGAAACAAAACCAGAATGCGAATAATTTTTTATATATTCATACAGATAGGTAGATACATAACATAAGAAATAAACAGTTAATTAAATTTTAAAGCAGTACAAATGGCTCAGTGCAACTCACTCCCATGAGACAGTTGTGAGACACTGGCAGTCCTTCAAGTCTTGAGGGCCACCTCAATTGTAGAGCAATTCAGGCTATATGGGCACAGGCAGCAAACAGCAACAGTCAGCCAGATGACAGGGTCCAACAATTCCCAGCTCAAGAGATGTAAACTCTAATGGTGTGGCGAAGCAGGTCTTGAAGGAACCTCAAATTACAGTGACACAGTCCATGGGTTAGGTGTCCCACAGGTAGTGTAGCTTGCAAATTAAAGCACAGATCAAGCAAGGGAGCCACACACTGGTCTGATGATCAACGAGCAAGAGACAAAAAAGGTGAGTCTCCGCCCTTCAATTAACCCCACATGTATTTATGGGCCAGATTGGCACAAACTCTTTCTTCCCTTTGTGTCCAACTTTTGCATTCCAATCTGCAATAATTATCAAGGCATCTTGATTGCATGGTTGGTCAATTTCACACTGGCATTTCAGCTGGATATGGACTAAAACCTCAGCAGGGACAGGAAGTATAATTCTTGTCCCAGAGAATAGTGCATATTTGCAGAGAATAGAGTTTGCCCAGGTGCATAAGCAAATGTGGCAAAGAAAGCAGACGATGCCCGGCTATCAAAAGAGATAGTGTCTGGGATCTTAAAGGCTTGAAGGTAAACAAGCGGCCATCTAGCTCAGAAGCAACAAAGCCCACATGGAAGAAGTACACCAGCCTGTGTGACCACAAGGTGTCGAAGGGATCAGGTATAAGGCATCATCAGAAGAAAAAAAAAGATCTTACCATAGTGAATGAAGGGGGAAGTGCAGAGTGGAGACCCAAAGCCCATTTGCCGGCCGCTGGAGATCCCCTCGCAGAGGGGTCTAGGGGAGATGAGTCAGTCAGGGTGTGATGTATCTCCGATGAAGAATACAGCTTTCCTTCAGTTCCTAAATGCTTCCTCCCCCACAGTTATCATGATCCCAATTCTACCTTGCAAGTCTGGATAGAGCAGAGGATGTACAGTGGTGCAGATAGGAGCTGGAGGCACAGGGAATCCAGGGCAGATGATGCCTTCAGGACCAGGGGTGTGAGTGGCCATACTGGGAGGGTAGAGGGTGAGTGGGTTGGAAAGAGGAAACCGATTACAAGGATCTACATGTGACCTCCTCCCTGGGGGACAGACAACAGAAAAGTGGGTGAAGAGAGACGTCGGACAGGGAAAGATGTGACAAAATAATAATTTATCAATTATCAAGGGCTCATGAGGGAGGGGGGAGCAGGGAAGGAGGGGAAAAAAAGAGGACCTGATGCAAAGGGCTTAAGTGGAGAGCAAATGCTTTGAAAATGATGAGGGCAAAGATTGTACAGATGTGCTTTACACAAATTGATGTATGTATGGATTGTGATAAGAGTTGTATGAGTCCCTAATAAAATGTTTACTAATTAATTAATTAATAAGTAAATAAATAAAATGTTAAAAAAAATAAAAGATTACTGTGACTTCATCAGATTGGGTAGTGTCACTTACATTTATGGAAGAAAATAAATAAATGTAAGTTTCAAAACAGAGAGAAATTTCTTTCAAAAAAGGAATAGAGTTTGCAACAGCCCACCCTGCCCTCATTTGCTCTGCACTACGACTGGTTCTTTCATATACTTCTCTACCTATACTTACTGTGCTGGATCCTAATTCATTACGTAGGTGCCTATCTCTTTTCAAGGAGTCTTGGTGACATAATGGTTAAGCACTCAGCTTCTCGTTGAAAGTCTGGTAGTTGAACCCTCCCTTCAGAAGAAAAGACCTGGTGATCTGCTCCCAGTGAGATTACAAACTAGGAAACCCTTCAGTCCTGCAGAGTCTCGGGGAAGGGAGTGACAGCACACAACAACATCCCTGCTCTTGGATTATAACCTTCACGAGGCAGAGATCGTGGTTTATGTATCATCCCAGCCTAGCCCATTGGGACATTGGAGTTAGTCAGTAAGTGTTTGGAGAAGAAAAGAGTAAATGAGTGGATGGAATCACTTGTTCCTGGTTGATGCTGTCTTCGTCCCCTAGAGTAGCCATAACTAAGTACCACAAAGTGAATGATGTTAAAGAACAGACACAGATTGTTTCACAGTTCTGGAGGCGAGAAGCCTTAATTCAGGGTTCTGGCAAGGCCAGCTCCAAAAGACCCCTCCTGGCTCTGCCAAATAATGGTCCACAGCCAAAGTGCTGACATCGAACCCATTCTGATTCATAAGGACCCTGTTGGTTTCTGAGACTGTATCTCTTTGCAGGAGTAGAAAGTCTTGCCTTTTGGACAGATGATCCCTTCATAACCAGTCATGGAAGTGGTAATACCAGAGGGTGGAGGAAAGGTGAGGTAGAGAAGGGGGAACCAATTATAAGAATCTACATATAACCTCCTCTCTGGTGATGGACAACAGAAAAGTGGGTGAAGGGAGATGTCGGATAGTGTAAGACATGACATAATAATAATAATTTATAAATTATCAAGGGTTCATGAGGGAGGGGGAAGCAGGGAGGGAGGGGAGTAAATGAGGAGCTGATGCCAAGGGCTTAAGTGGAGAAAAAATATTTTGAGAATGATGAAGGTAACAAATGTGCAAATGTGCTTGACACAATTGATGGATTGTGGTAAGAGTTGTATGAGCCCCCAATAAAATGATTTTTTTTTCCAAAAAGAAAGTCTTGCCTTTCTCCCACAGAGCAGCTAGTAGTTTCAAACTGCAGACGGCACAGTTATCAGTCCAAACCATAATCTCTGTGCCACCAAGCGCTGGCATTTCTTGGCATTCCTCACCTTGCAGATGTAACTTCACATGCATTTCCTCATGTGACCTTGTCTCCTGTCTGTCCTTCCTTTTCATAAGACTTCACTCAGATGGACTTCAAACCCGCCCTACTTCAGTATAGCATGGTTAGTTGATAACATCTTCTAGCAAGGTCAAATTTCAAATTAGGTCACAGGCACAGGAAGGGGACACATGTCTTTGTGGGGGACATGATTAAATCCAAAAAGGTGCAAATGAACACTCACAACACAACCTGGTGAAATACTACCCAGTAGAATGTCAAAGTCTCCCACAGGTCCCGTCCTGTGAGCTACAGAAAGGAGCTGATTAGTAACCATTTGCTAATGAGTCTCCTTGGACTCATGAGGCTCTCCAAGGTACAGAGTAGCACTGCCCTCCACAGCGCTGGGTGGCTTCCGAAGCAGATCATCAGGCCTTTCCTCCACGGCTCCTCTGTGCAGATTCAAACCGCCAACATTTCACTTAGTAGCTGTGGCAGTACCATAATCTGTCAACTTGCAAAGGGGTGAAGTCTAGCCTGTCAATCAGGTCATAGCCTGATGACCTCATTTGGAGGCACATGGTGATAAATAGCTCACTGGAGGGCAGACACACACACTCTCTACTTCGTCTTCTTGCTAACAAACCACATGGAGACCCCTGAAGGAACCAGAGCCCTGGAGCTGGAGGAGCCACATGGAGACCCATGGCAGCTCTGAGATGCTTGCACTGCTACTGCAGCCACAAGATTTTGGAGCCTGTGAACTGGTGCACATTGCTGCTGACTTTATGGCTGGCCTGCCTGATTTCCACCGACTGGCCTGTGATCTTCCTGCATTTGGTGACATTGCATGTGTTGTGTGAGTCTGAAGAGGAAATTACAGACTGGTATCAGACATATAGGCTAATATTGGACTTACGGACTTGCTCTGGACGGCTGGGATGTTTTCTTAATGTACAATTGCTTTGTGACATAAAGTTCTCTCTTAAATATGAGTGTCTATGAATTCGTTTCCCTAGTCAACCCAGACTAACACAGTAGCCAAGCGCTTAACCATTTGCATTACCCAGGGACTCCATATAGGAGAAGGGTGGTTATAAAATTGGGACAAGAGTGAACATGTCACTCGCATTGATGAGGATTTAGACTTTACATGTGGTACTTGACTGCCTGAAGTGTGTTGTCAGCCTTTGAAGGAGAGTAGGGGAAGGAAAGATGACTGTGGCAAAAGTAGTGACATAAGAAGGTGATGACCAAGCAGGCCATCGCAGTGACCCGCCCATGGCAGCTGGGAGGCGCTCACTTGGGCACAGAGTCAGCAAGCTGTGCTCTGGGGAGAAAGATCTGAAAGCGTAACAAAACCTCCATGCATGGGCAGACCACCTCTGGGAAGTCAAAAGCTGTGCTCAAGGTGACCTTAGCCAGAAATAAATACAGGAGATCCTCCTCCAAGTCACTTTGGACTTGGTTCTGTCCTCCTCAGCTGCCTTTTCTACCACACTTGGCTCCAAATGACCTTGAGCCATTTCCAAATATTGTACCCAATCTCCCATGGTAAGAATTTGCTACCACTCACACACACAGAGAGAGAAAGAGAGAGAGAGAGAGAGAGAGAGAGAGAGAGAGAGAGAGAGAGAGAGAGAGAGAGAGAGAAAGTGTGGCATTTTGTGTGTGTGTGTACAAGATACTAATGTGAAACTTGCAATCATAATAGAATGTCAGAATTGGCAGAAACATAAAAACAACCATTTAAACCCCTCATTTCCAAGCTCTGGCCTGTAAATTGCTTTAGGACAGAGACAGTGTCTATTTGGATACCCAGTACCCCACCAAGGAACTCATCAATACTGAGGGAGCATTGAGTTTATGTTGATGGTGGTGAAATAATTTGGAAAAAGATATCAATAATGATTGTATAACATGAAGAGGATAATAAATGGCATTGAATTATACATGGAGATGTTGTGGAATTGGAGAACTATCACCGGGACAGTTGCTATGAGTAGACCTCAACTTGATGGTTGTAAGTTGGTGGTGGGGGGTGTATAGATTAGATCGCTAGCTATAGAGACAGACATAGTTACATAGATATAGAGAAATATACACACACAGGGACAGAGGTGGGGGAGAGAACTAGCCGGTATCTCAAAGTGTGAAAGTCGTTAGAGTACCGTCAGCTGTGTTATACTATTGAAAAAGATATGTGAGAGGGCCTCAAAAAGTTGGTGGAAATTTTCCTTTCTTTTAATTCTGTTTTTCCACCAACTTTTTTTAAGCCCCCTCATATTTTTAAATGAGACGCTTCCAAGCAATAACACATTTGCTCTAGGATGCCTGACATGTTTATTTAAAATGAACCTTCTGATGGTTTTCGTACCTTGCAGTATCAAATCAAAGTGGTCACCTCTGACTAAAATTTCACCATAGTGCCTCTTCTTTGCATCGTTGTTGTTGTAAGCTGATGGCAACCCAGACACAGTGGAAGTGGGCCCTTGTGATCTGTAACATTTCACTGACTGACCTTCAGACATACTCATCTTCTGGTGCTGTCACACAATGACCTCTCGTCCTTTCTTTCTAGTCCATCTTAGTCTGGAAGTTCCAGTGAAACCTGCTCAGCAGAACAGCAACACACAAGCCTCTAGTGACAGATGGGTAGTAACTGTGTATGACATACATTGACAAGTAATTGGAATGCATTCTCTCATGTAGAAGTCAAGAATTCTACTACTGCACTACATTGCCCCCTTCTTTAGTCTTTACCTACATAACATCTGGAGTCCTTGGGAGGTGTGGGCATTTTACACCTCAGCTGCTGCTAACCAAAAAGCTGGAGGTTCAAACCCACCCAGACGCTCCTCAAAGGAGATATATGGTTATTGATTTTTTAAAAATCCATCATTGAAAACCCTTGAATGCAGTTCATGTTATTGGAAAGAAAAAGCAGTGTTTGCAATGACTAAGCTATAGTCTTGCAAAAATTCTATCATGTGATCTCAGTGCTGATTTTATCGCCTAAGTCATATTTCCCAACTACCATTTTTTTGTTTCCAAATTTCACATTCCAATCAGCAGTAATTATAAATAAAAATTATTTTACATTTAATCATTTTCAGACTCCAGTTAAAAATGTTCCATTCTTTAATTTTTGCCAAATGTAATCGGTGTGCAAATCTGAATAATAGTCTATTAGTTGGTCTTCCTTTTAGGCGTATGGCTATGATTCTATCACTGACAGTGCTTCATTTCTGCTTTAATTAATTTCCTGTGTAGTAGACCAAAATGGCCAATACCAAACCATTTCAGCTCACCATTGCTTAGGATAGTAATCTTAATTCATACCATTTTGTATTACTTCCAAAGTTCCTAGATTTTCATAAATCCCACATTCCAACTATTAATGGATGTTTGCAACTGCTTTTTCTCATTTTGAGTCACACCACGTCAGCAACTGGAGTTCTTGAATGCTCTCCTCCATCCATACCAGTAAAGTAAACTCGCCTTTGAGGAGTCAGCTCTTCCCTGGTTGTATTTTTGAAAGCCTCCCAAGTTTGTGGGGAGGGTACGAACTCATCTTCTGGTGCTAGAACAGACAATTATCTGCTGCAAGTCATAAGGTTTTCACTGGTCAATTTTTTATAAGTAGATCATGAGGTCCTGCTTCTTAGCCTGTCTTATCTGGAAGCTTCTCTGAGATCTGTTCACCATCAGTGACTCAGCTGGAATTTGTAATACTAGTAGTATAACTTCCAGCATCACAGCTATATGCAAGTCACCATACAAAGACAACCTGGCATATGTTATATTCAAGTTGAAGATAAAAAAAATTTTTAAACAAATTCCTGAGAGCCAAAGTACAGCCTGGAGTGTATTCCATCAGAATTTAGAGACGAGGTCAAGAATAGGTTTGGTACATTGAACGCTAATTTCCAAAGACCAGATGAGTTGTGGATGACATCAAGGATGCCATACATGAAGAAGCCAAAGGTCATTCAAAAGATAGGAAAGAAAGAAAAAATTAATAAAATGGATATCAGAAGAGATTCTTCAACTTGTTTTTTTTAATGAAATGTGTAAAAACTTTAAATTAGAAAACTACACTAAACTTGAAACTACCCTGAAGAATTGGGAGAAAACAATGCTCCAAGAATTGACAGAATACCAACTGAAATATTTCAACAAATAGATGCAGCTCTGGAAATGGTCACTCATCTATGCCAAGAAATTTGGAAGGGAGCTACTTGGCAAACCTAATGGAAGAGGTCCATAGTTGTGCAATGTCTTCCAAAGAAAAATATCCAATAGGATACAGAAATTACTAAACAATATCATTAATATCACATGTGAGTAAAATTGTGCTGAAGATAATTTAAAAATTGTTGCAGCAGGGAACTGCCAGAAATTTAAGCTGGATTCAAAAGACGGTGTGAAATTATGAATATCAGCAGTGATATTGGGAATATCTACTAAACAAGACCTCTTTCCAGTGCTGACAGGCAAAGATGTCTCCGTGAGGAATGAGGTGTCCCCTGACCCAAGCGAAGGTATTTTCCATCACCTCGCATACATGCAAGAGCTGAGCAATGCATAGAGAAGCTAGAAAGAGAATTTATGCCTGTGAGTGATGGTGTTGGCAAAGAATACTGACTATGTTCTGGACTGCTGGAAGAATGGACACATCTGCTGGAAAAGGCACAGCCAGGGCAGAACACTCCTTAGGAGCAAGGATAGATAACCTTAGCCTCACATCCTTTCAACATGCTATCAGGTGTGACCAGGATCTGGAGAAGATCATCATGGTTGGAAAAGGAGGAGGTCAGTCAGAAAAAGGCAGAGCCTCCACAAGATTAACTGGTCCAGTGGTGGCAACCATTATGCAGACGGCACAGAACCACTCTGCATCTCATTCTGCTGTGCATGGAGTTGCCGTATGTTGGATTCAACTCACTGGCAGGTAACAACAGAGAAGGTGTCAATGCCAGGACTGGCCATCTCCATGCCCCTCCTTACTATATGCCCCTTTATCCATCACGTCTCTTGTTCCCACTAAACCATCCAAATTTGAGACATTATTATTGAAAGCCAAGCTGAGAGCAATATGTTAGAGACCATGGAAAGTTTTTGTAACCAAAGCAAGGCAAAAAATGGAGTCTGATGTCCAGATGTTTCAGAGAAACACATCTGTGGTCTGCCTCGAGGATCTAAGTCTTCAGCTAGCCTGGTCCACGTTGGACTGTTTGTAGAAGGAGAAACATGCCCATTTCCCATGTGCGTGAGTTTTCACATCAACCACAGATGTCTATGACTCCTGGCACTAAACACATATATCTCTGTTTTAAAACATCTGCTTAGCTTGTAGGGGGGGGGGAAGAGAATGCGTGTGTGGTCTAGCCCAGGAGACATATGGAGCCGAGCATTTGCTTTAACACCCAGCAGCCACAAGCTGAGCAGGTGGACCACTCCGTGACATCGCCAAGCCAACAGTTGAAACTAACAACCTTGCAAGGCAAAGAGAGCAGATACTGGAAGCACACTGTATTTAAAGCTTTTTGGCTGCAGCTGTGCCCAATGTCGCTGGCTGGTTGTGAGGTCGGTGTTGACGCCAGTAATACTTAATTTAATTATTTTCCATGTAAGCACCATTTGGACTAGTTAATCCAGAGAACACATTTCCCCAAATGATACTAATAATGAGATTTTATCTGATATACAGTTGTTCCCGTTGTCCTCCTGACCTCACTGCTGTGCTGAAGTATTCTGGAGAATACTTAGTGGTCATGCTATTTTAGAAGCAGGAGTAAGGGCATGGTCCACTGGGCCGACACTATAGGCAGCCTCCCGCTCCTGTTCCTTCAAGGGCTCCCTTGGCTGCTGCTGTACCAGTCCCTTAGGTAGATAAAAAGTGCTTAGGGAGGGAGGGGGGAACGGGGAGGGAGGAGAAAAAAAAAGAGGACCTGATGCAAAGGGCTTAAGTGGAGAGCAAATGCTTTGAGAATGATTGGGGCAGGGAATATATGGATGTGCTTTATACAATTGATGTATGTATATGTATGGACTGTGATAAGAGTTATATGAGCCCCTAATAAAACGTTTAAAACAACAACAAAAAAAGTGCTTAGGATTTGAGGTTTTTCTAAAGATATAAACGTCATTTTGACTTCTTGAGAGTTCATGCTTTCAGGCTAAAACGACAAGGAATGGCAAGAACTAGAGGAAGTGGTTTATCCAAATGCAAAGTCAGAGGAAGCCAATTACAAGTGCAATAATCAGGCCCTCTCAGAACCCCCGGGTAGTGCACACGATTCACATGGCTGCTGCTAACAGAGTTCAAGTGACTCAGAAGAAAGACCTGGCAAACTATTTCCAAAAAAACCAAGCCCGTGAAGACCCTGTGGAGCACAGTCCTGCTCTGACACACTCAGGGTCACCATGGTCTGAGCACACACCTTCCTCTTGGGCCTCACTTGCCAAGCAGCTTGAACCCTCAAGAGACATTATTCATTATTCCTCCTAATTAAATACTATGAAGACTAAAATTAAAGTCTTAACCTTGAACATTGACTAATGTTGGAGATTTTAGGCAAAAAGCAGACTCATGGGGAAATTTGTATACCAGGGCTGGGGAATGGTCTCATTTCACATCAAATAGGCCAAGAGTTATTTTGCTAAAACTTAAAGTCACCTCTGCCTACACCCATGTACAAGAGGAGTGGAGGATACTTCAGTGAAGAGTGAGAGCATTATTTTACATAAAGAATCCAACTTTTTATTTTGGTCGATAGATCCCTTTTTTCTTTTTTATGTTTTTTAATCATTTCATTAGGGGCTCTTACAGCTCTTATAACATTCCATACGACAATTGAATCAAGCATATTTAAACATATGTTGCCATCATCATTTCCAAAATATTTTCTATTTGAGCCCTTGGTATAAGCTCCTCTTTTTTCCCCTCCCTCAAATAATCCAACTTCCAACTACTGGAAAACATGAAGATGAGCACGTATTAATTCTGTAAAATCTTTTGTAACTACTAATATTACAATTATTGGAACTGTGTAGAATAGGCTAAAGACCATTTTAAATTATGGTAAATGAAAAAAATCAAGTTAGTATCTATGATTGTAAGTATGCTTAAAGCATTTAAGTCATACAACTATGGAGAACATTTGGACACAATATTGGGAAATGTCAATAGCCAAAATGAGCAAGGGATAGGATCATAGAAACAGTTTGTTTTCTTGAAGTTGTCCAGATCTTTTTTTTTAATTTCACAAAGACAATAGGCTAGTGTGGTATTGACACAATTTCATGTCGACTTTGTAAATAAGAATGAAGGGGTGGAGTCTAACCTGTCAATCCAGTCACACATTGGTGATCCCTCCTTGTGGGTGTGTCCTTCTCATAAGGATTCTGGGACTTCTTCTCTTCCTCCCTGGAGGTGAGACACTCTCTCTGCTTCACATTCCTATTGACAAGCCACCTGGAGCTATGCTAATGCCAGCCAAAGCCCTGGAGATGCATCCACTACCATTGGTTCCACAGGACCGTCCACCCACCAGCCTGTGATCTTCCTGCATTTGGCATCATTGCATGGGATGTGTGAGTCTCAGGAAGAATTTATAGACTAGTATCAGACATATAGGCTAATATCAGACTTATAGACTTGATTGGGCTGTTTTCTCAATATGCAATTGCTCTCTATATAAAGTTCTTTCTTATATGCATATGAATGGATTTATTTCTCCAGTCAGCCCTGGATAGCGCAGCTAAGAAAGAGAAGGATATGGATATATTGCTATTGTGAGATACCATGAATCAACTCCAATTCAACAAGAACTTTTGGGACAAAATGTTGCCCTGACCTGCATCACACTTATAACCGCCAGCCTGTCTCACCATTTCAGAGATTGTAATGTGTCTCCCTGAGGGTCTCTCATCCCCTCGCTGGTGCACTACTTCACCAAATCCCATTTCCTCTTCCAAGGAATGATTCCTTCTAATGACACATTCAAAGCAAGTGAGTAGAAATACTACTCTCTTTTGATCTGTAATATTTTCATTGGCTAATTCTCCAAAGTGGATCTCCGGACCTTTCTGCCCAGTTTGTCCTCATGTGGCCTCGCTCCTGAAACCTGCCCATCATTCATGACTCTGCTGGTACTTGAAATTCTGGTGGCATGGCTTGTAGCATCAAATCAAAACACAAGCCCTACAGTATCGCAAATTGGCAGACGAGTGGTCAGCAAGTGCCACAGGGGATATTAAATTCTACCGTGAAAGCTCTAGGGATTCTCTTAAGGTAGTATAAGAAATACCTGTGTTGCGGTACTGGCCTGTGTTAAATAAAGGACCTAACTATTGAAAGCCAATTTTAAAAGACTCCAATCATTGTTGTTAAGTGTCATCAAGTTGGTTCTGACTCACAGCGACCCCATCTACAACACTGCCCGTGACCTACACTATCCTCACAGTGGTTGCTATGGTTGAACCCGTTAGCTACAGACACGGTGTCAATTCATCTTACTGAGGGTCTGCTTCTTTTTTGCTGACCCTCTACCAAGCACAATGTTCTTCTCCAGTGACTGGTCCCTCCTGATAGCATGTCCAATGTATATAAAACCAAGTATTGTTATCCTTTCTTCTAAGGAGTATTCTGACTCTATTTCTTCCAACACAGATATTTTTTCATTCTTTTAGCAGCCTATGGTGTATTTATCTTTTATTAAAATATCATTTTATTGGGGCCTTTTCCAGATTTTATAACAATCAACTTTTGCATGTACGTGAAGCAATTGAAACTACCCAACTACATCAGATTAGACTTCAAAGTGGCACACTAGCTTTTCAAAACTTTAGAGAAGCCTGTGCAACAGATTTTCCCAATGCAATTACATGGTTTGAGTTCTTCACTGCTGCTTCCATGGACATTGATTATGGAATCAAGTAAAATGAAATCTTTAGCAACTGCTGACTTTTCTCTGCTTATCATGATGTTGCTTTTGGGGCAAGTTGTGAGAGTTTTGTTTATGTTAAATTGTAATCCATACTGGATTTTTGTTTATGTTAAATTGTACTCTTTATGCATCATCAGGAAGAGAGTACAGAAGATATGAGTGCTATAGCAAAGTGTGGTGAAGAAATAGATGGTGTTTGGCTATCAGATAAAATGGAACCAGGGCAGACAATGGGCCTCTACTCAATTCCTCCTTCACTGCAAGAACACTTTGTTTTAATAACGTGGCATTCTATGATGCCCAACTTTCCGACACAATCACTGAAGACAAAATGGATGCATAAGCAAAATGTGATGAAGAAAGCTGGTGGTGCATGGCTATTAGAAGATATAGCGTCTGGGGTCTTAACAGCTTGAAGCTAAACAAGCAGCCATCAAGCGGGAAGCAACAAAGCCCACATGGAAGAAGCGCATCAACCCATGTGATCACAGAAAGTTGATGGTATCAGGCATCAGAAAACCAGAAACAACGGACCATTTCAATGTGAACAAGGAAGGTTGGAGTGGAGACCCAAAGCCCATCTATAGACAATTGGACATCTCCTCACAGAAGCCTCACAAGGAAGGGAGGAGCCAGCCAGGGGGCAGTGTAGCACCAAGGAAACACACATATTTCCTCTAGATCAGTGATTCTCAACTTTCCTAATGCCATGACCCTTTAACACAGTTCCGCATGTTGTGGTGATCCCCCCACCCATAAAATTATTTTCATTGCTACTTCATAACTCTCATTTTGCTACTGTTATGAATTGGGCAACTCCTGTGAAAGGGTCGTTCTATCCCCAAAGGGATCACGACCACAGGTTGAGAACTGGTGCTCTAGTTCTTTAATGCTTCCTCCCCCCACTATCATGACCCCAGTTCTACATTACAAATCTGGCTAGACCAGAGCATGTACAGTGGTACAGATAAGAGCTCTCAATACACAGAATCCAGAGAGTAGCAATACCACGAGGGTAGGGGGAAGGTGGGGGAGAAATGAGAAACAGAACACAATGATCGACATACAGCACCACTCCCTAGGGGTATAAACAACAGAAATGTGGGTGAAGGGAGACATCAGATGGTGTAAAATATGAAAATAATTTTTTAATTATTAAAGATTCATGAGGGTGGCATGGTGATGGAGGAAGGGGGAAAAAGAGGAGCAGATACCAAGGACTCAAGAAGAAAGAAAATGTTTTTGGAAGTGATGATGGCAACATATGTATAAATGTGCTTGATACAATTGATGTATGGATTGTTATAAGAGCTGTACAATTAGGAGAGGAGATGGGTCAGTCAGGGAGCGAGGTAGTACCGATGAAGAGCACAGCTTTCCCCCAGATCCTGGATGCTTCCTCCCCCCAACTACCATGATCCGAATTCTACCTTGCAGGGCTGGATAGGGCAGAGGTTGTACACTGGTGCATATGGGAGCTGGAGGCACAGGGAATCCAGGGTGGACGATACCTTCAGGACCAGGGGTGTGAGGGGTGATGCTGGGAGAGTGGAGACTGAGTGGGTTGGAAAGGGGGAACTGATTACAAGGGTCCACATGTGACCTCCTCCCTGGGAGACAGACAGCAGAGAAGTGGGGGAAGGGAGAATCTGGATAGGGAAAGATATGACAAAATAACAATCTATAAATTATCAAGGACTCATGAGAGACGGGGGGAGCAGGAAGGGAGGGGGGAAAAAAAGGACCTGATGCAAAGGGCTTAAGTGAGAGCAAATGCTTTGAAAATGATTAGGGCAAAGAATGTACGGATGTGCTTTATATAATTGATGTATGTGTATGTATGGATTGTGATAGGAGTTGTACGAGCCCCTAATAAAATGTTTTCTTAAAAAGAGCTGTATGAGTCCCCCCAAAATGATTTATTAAAAAATTTTAAAATACCATGTGTGCAATATCATTTTATATATCAAAAATACTCAAAACTCCACAAGTGGAGTGTTGGAAGCAGTAGAGGGATATGGCAGAGTGGCACGATACAAGATCAACAAACCGAAGTCTATCGCAATGCTATATACATCAGACAAGATCACAGAAGAGGCAATTAAAAAGGTAGACCCCTTTACAATAGCCAAGCACAAATTGAAATATCTAGGGATATATCTGACTTAAAAAACAAACGATTTGTACAAGGAAAACTACAGAACACTATTACAAGAAACGAAGCATGACCTCAACAAATGGAAGAATATCCCATGCTCCTGGATTGGAAGACGCAATATAATAAAGATATTGGTTCTGCCCAAGGCACTATATAAGTTTAATGCAATTCATATACAATTACCCTCATCTTTCTTCAAAGAATTGGAAAAACTGATTACCAACTTCATATGGAGAGAGAAGAAGCCCAGAATTAGGAGAAGGACATAGTGGGAAGGCTTGCTCTACCTGACTTTAGCACGTATTATACAGTCACAGTGGGCAAAACAGTGTGGTACTGGTATAATGACAGATACTCAGACCAATGGAAAGAGCTGAAAACTCAGACATAAAAACATCAGCATACAGACAATTGAGTTTTAATAAAGGGATGCCCTCTTCAGTAAGGGGTGATGGGAAAAAATGGATATGTACCTGCAGAAAAATGAAGCAAGACCCTTAGTTCACTCCATGAACAAGAATAAACTCAAGGTGGATCACAGACCTTGAGGTAAAACTCCAAACTATTAGGGCCATATATGAGGGAATTGGGACAAACATGAGAACCTGGCACAGGGAATACATAGGCTATCAGAAATAGGGAAGGATACAAATACAGAGGAGTCACAAATTGACAAGTGGGATATACTGAAGATAAATCACCTGTGTACATTAAAAGAATTCACCAAGAGAGTAATAAGAGAACCCACAACTGGGAAAACATCTTTAGCAATGACACTACAGACAAAGGCCTTATTTCTAAAACCTACAATACTTTGCAAGCTTACAATAGAAAAAAAAACTAACTACCCAGTAAGGAGGTGGGCAAAGAACTTGAACAGAAGTTTCACAGGGGCAGAAATTCAAATGGCCTATAAACATATGAGAAAATGTTCCTGACCATGGCCATAAGAGAAATTCGAATTAAAATAACTATGAGATACCACCTAACACCCTCAAAGATAGCCCAATTCAAAAAATCAGAAAGTAACAAGTGTTGGAGGGGCTGTGGGGAGATGAGAACTCTCATCCATTCTTGGTGGACCTGTAGGTATGCACAGCTGAATTGGTGATTTCTAAAACAGGTGGAGATTGAGCTACCAGATGACCCAGCAATCCCCCTGCTGGGCATATACCCAGAGGAGGCAAGAAACAAACCACAGCCAGACATCTGTGCTCCAATGTTCATGGCAGCACGGTTCACAATCACATGGATTTGGAAACAACCCAAATTTCCATCAACAGACGAATGGATTAAAAAAAAAACTGTGCTACATACATACAATGGAGTACTACACATCACTAAAAAGCAGTGATGAATGCATGAAGTATATCATGGCATGAGAAAAACTGGAGGAAATCATGCTAAGTGAAGTAAGTCAAGCACAAAAGGACAAGTACGACATGAGTCCACTAAAGTCAACTGAAGAAAAAAAAATGGGCAGAGGGCAAAAGCTACTATATACATACATTATACCTGGGGTGAGGTCCAGCAACTATGGCAAGGACCAAACCAAATCCAGGGATACATATGGCAGGCAACTAAATAAGAGGGGGAAAGAGGTGGGGGAAAAGACACAGATAGAGAGGGAACAGCAAGGCACTAACCCGCCCAAGGAGAGGGTATTGTTTACATCTCCACAGGAGAGGGAGAAACAATGCGCCAAGATGTGAATACAACACGTGAATACAACATACCAGTCTGTACCAGGGAACCAATACAGAGGTCTACAGGCCGGCCCCAACCCCAACTATGTGGCCATTTGCCTGCCCTTCCCCCGCCCCCAGAAGAATGCACTTCAGAAGACAGCACTGGGGCTACAGCTTTGGGAGAGGGGTGAATCGGATTAGAACACACAGGAGAAACTAAAAGGGATGGAGAGGGAGGAGAGGACATCCTGGTCCTCCTGGCCCACCAAGCTCCGAGGACGATGTTCCTGCTCAGAGCAGAAAACACACAGGGAGGACCATAGGGCCGGCCCCACCACAGGACAAGGCGCCCTTCACTGAATGATGGAGCTGCGGGGGACAGCACTGGAGGCATAGTGCAGGAATCATGCATGGTCTGACCCCATCACGCTGGGGCAAGGCACTGAGAGTAGCAGGGGGAGCAGAGGGATGAAACCCCCTCAGAATACCAAAAATAAATTTTGGAGACAGAGGGTGGCACCCCATCAGACTCCACTGGAAAGCACTCATAAAGGCCAACAAACGAGACCTTGAACAATTTATAGGCATTTCCATCTTTGTCAGTGGCTTTCTTTTTGTTATTGTTGTTTGGGTTGTTGTTATTTTTTTGTTTGTTTGTTTGTTTTGACTTCCTTTGCTGATTTATTTGGCTTTGCCAGGTTTTTGCACTTATTAATGTATCTGCAGGATAGGCAGAATAAATAATTTGGAGATTAAAAGAACAGGACCAATGGTTCCAGGGGGGTGTGGGAGAAAGGGAGATTGGAGAAAGGAAAAGGGGGTAACAAGCCTAGGGACAAGGGAACAACAAGTGAACTATAATCAATGGAAGGAAGGTAGTAGGCTGCCTAGTGGGGGTTAATCAAGGGCAATATAGCAGCGAATAATTACTCATATAGCTGGTATGAATAATGGAAACGTGGGAGGGGTGACAGAGGCCAATGTAAGATATGGAAATAATAATCTATAACTCATCAAGAGTTTATGAGGGCGGGTGTGGGGGGAAAGAGGGGAAGAAATAGGTAGCTGATATCAGAAGCTCAAGTGGGAAGAGAATGCTTTGAAAATGATAATGTGCAAATGTGCTTGACATACTGGATGAATATATGGGTTGTGATAAGAAATGTAAGAGCCTCCAATAAAAATATTTTTAAAAACAGCATCTGTGATATTAAAGGCTTGTTTCCAAAGCAGCAGCCATCTACATGAGATGTCAACTAAGTCCACATGGAAGAAGCACACCATCAGTAGTCAAAGGATTGTAAATCATATACTCCAAAATTGAAGGAGAGAAAAGTATCAGAGCTACATTGTGAGACTCTGTTTTGCAGAAGGCTATGGTTGACAGTGGGAGCCCAAGATACATTTGTGGGATCTACAGAGAAAATAAGCCTCCAATTGTGGGAAGCCGCAGCTCTCGCCGCCATTACAAGATGGCGCCGGGCAGTCAGGGCGGTGGCCCATTAAGTGGTAAACAACCACTTAAGGCATGCGCACTGCGGAGATGTAGTCACAACTCCACCCTGGAGTATGCAAATGAGGGTTCTGGCGAACGCACCAATCAATGCATGGCACGTCCCCATAGAGCGTATATAAGCAGCAGCAGTTTGGGGCTTCAGGGTCTTTTTCCGCATCAGTAAATCGAACCCGCATTAAACGCCTGTGGAAGAATCCTGTTGTGGCGCGTCTTTTCTTGCTGGCGAGACCTGGCGCACGACACATCCAATGATTTCCCTCTATCCATCGTAGAGGGATGGGAAGAAAGTGGTTACTAAATAGAGTGCATTGGAGAGATGACTTTAGAAGATCAAAATGATAAACCTGACTTGAATAGCTAAGACCTTGTCTGTTGATTCCTCCCTCTGGTACATATTAAGCCTGATCTGGTTTTCAACGTTTTCTGTATTTTGGGGGGATTTTGTTGGTTCATATTAGGGTTTATCTCAGATGTGTTTTGTCATAGGAAGTCACCCTCCTGAATTTTTGTTAAATGTATTTCTGGTTTTCAGTATATGAAACCCGGGACTGATGAACCTATAGGGATAACAAGTACAGTGGGGGGATGGAGGGGGGCTGTTTAAAAGGGAGCTGATGTCAAGGAGGTCAGAAAGGAAAAGAATGATTTGAAACTGATTGTGGCAGCAATTATACAATACTGCTTGATATGATTGAACTATAGAATGATATGGTAATGTGTATTAACTCCCACTAAAATGGTTGTGGTAGTTACATAATCTGGTGTTAATTTAGGACTTGAGAGAATTAAGAGTGGAGGGGTTGAGTCTAGTCTGTCAATTGGATCATAGCCAATAAGGCCTCTGTGTGGGCATGACCTTCTCCTGAGGATTCTGGGAATTTCTGTATTTCCTTCTTGGAGGTGGGAAACACACTCCCTGTGAGACACCTCTGAGAAGCCACATGAAGCTATCCTGAGGCAGTCAGAGTTTCAGAACTGAAGGAAGCACGTGGAGACCCCTGCCAGTGCTGAGATGCTTACAACATCATTGGATGCACAAGACCGCCAACCTACTCGCCTGTGATCTTCCTGCATCCTGTGCCATTTCATGTGTTTCATGAGTATAAAGAGGACTTTATAGATTGGTATCAATATATGGGCTAATATTGGACTTATGGACTTGATCTGGACTGGGCTAGGATGTTTTCTCAATATTCAATTGCTCTTGTATATAAACCCCCTTTTTATACACATATGAGTGTCTATGGATTTGTTTCTCTAGTCTACTCAGACTAACACAGTGGTTTTGGGAAAAAATTAAAACATTTTATATTCATCAATAAGCTTTCAGCACAGAAGATTGTGTCATCTGCATATCACAAGTTGCTAATTAGCCTTCTTCTCATCCTAACACTGAATTTTTCTTCATATACTTCAGCTTCTCATATTATTTGCATAGTACCCAAATTAAATAAACATGGGGTCAAGATATCAGCCTGATTCACACCATCTTTTAAATGAAACACATTGATTTCAGGGAGACTGAAAAACTTCAGTAACATTGGAAGAGGGTTATCTTCTTGCAGATGGATCTTTTTCTGTATTAATATATTATGCCAATCTGGCCTAAACAGCCCAACCTGTTAAAAAGCAAACATCTCTCTAAGGAGCTGAGGCTAAAAGCATGCTGGTTAGCTTATACCAAGGACTCAAATATAAAGTAAATGTTTATTAAAAAAGAAAGTAAATGCTTAGAAAATAATGGTAGTAATGTTTGTACAAGTATGCTTCATACAATTGATGTATGGATTGTTAGATGTAAAGGCCCCCAATAAAATATCTGTACAAACAAAAAAAGCATGCTGGTCATAGAACAGTGAACCTGCTGCCCAGTGTGCGCCTATTCTCAGAGCCTGCACATTTCCTTCCTTTGTCCTGCGATTGGCCTCAATGGAGGAAGTGAGGAGAACAGTCATTTGATGGCTACTGTCTCTTGCAGCTTTCTATGTTTGGCTGCCACCTTTTCTCACCTGGTTGTCTGAGAATGAAATCACCTGAAGACTTTCCATGGACATTTTTTATCTTCATTATTTTGTGTCCAGTCAAAACATTTAAGTGCAGAAACAAAAATTTTCTCGATCTTTGGAGACCTGAATGCTTGAAGGTATTCCAGAGCTGTTGGGGGTTTCTTAGGGTTTTGTTTTGTCTTGTTTTTTAAATGTTTCCCACTGTATTTTTCAACTTGAGTTATTAGTTTTGACAGACAATGTGGTTCCAGCTAATTACCACCTCCTCCACTTTCCTTCCTTCCACTCATTTAACACTGGACAAACTGGACTAATGTATTAGTTTATTAGTTCCCAGACACTCCCCTATGCACTGGAAATACAGCAGTGAAGCGAGCAGATAAAGATGTATGTTTACCTTAACAGTTGGGGAAGCAGACAGGGATACCGTCTATAGTCAAAATCAAACAAAACTGATAGCAATGCAGAAGTGATACATTCCAGGGAAAAGGTAGAATGCTGGAGATAGCTAAGACTACTGATATTTATTGTGTGTTAGTCTGGGTAGACGAGAGAAACAAATCCATAGACAGTCATATGTGTACAAGAGCATTTGAACTTGGAGAAAACATCCTAGCCCAGTCCAGATCAAGTCCATAAGTCCGATATTGGCCCGTATTTCCAATATCAATCTATAAAGTCCTCTTCAGACTCATGAAACACATGCAATGACGCCAAATGCAGAAGATCACAGGCCAGTGGCTAGAAAGTCTTTAGATCCAGTGTCATTGGAAACATCTCAGCACTGGCAGGGTTCTCTGGCTTTTGAGGTCTGGTTGCATCCATGTGGCCTGTCTTCAACAATGTCTCCCAGGGCGTAGGAGAGAGAGAAAGAGAGAGAGAGAGAGAGAAGGAAGAAGTACCAGATTTCCCAGAATTCTCAGGAGAAGGCCATGCCCACAGAAGTCTCATTGGCTATCACCAGATTGACAGCCTGGACTCCACCCCTACACTCTTAATCCTTAAATTGACCCCAGATTAGGTGACTACCACATATTGGATGAAATCATATGAAATTGCTGCTTCTGTGGTAAACCATGAACAATTTTCAGCAATTTCATATGATTCAACTTGCACTGGTTTTCTAATGTATAATAGATTATCATGCACTTAATATTCTCAGAGCAGCCATGGTGGAATTACAGGTTAGGCATTGGGCTGCTAGCACAAAGTTAAGGGTTCAAGCCCACCAACAGCATTGTAGGAGAAAGGTGAGGCTGTCTGCTCCCATAAAGATTTTGCCTCAGAAACCCCCCGGGGTCTCTCTAAATCATACTAGGTTTGATAGCAGTGGGTTTGGTTTCGTTTCAGTGGTCCCAGCAGAAAGTCCAATGAGCGCAAGCATCCCGAGGTACTGGGTTATTTAAGGAACAGCAGTGAGTGGCTGGACTATTGTGAGGCAGCATAAGAGTTGCTCTCATGCCATAAAGCGCTGGGGAGTGCGTAGATCAGAGAGGGGCATAGAAGCAATGGAAAGAACTGACTTTTACTCTGCGAGGGTTAGAAAGTCAGTAATGAATTTTGGGTAGAATGATCGCGTAATCCAATTTACAAATGAATAATAGATCTCTTGCTAACGTGCTAAGACTAGGTGGGGCGCATCAAGGGTAGACGCAGGAAGACTAGTTAGGAATCTGTTTCTGCAATCTAAGGAATAGTGGGTTGGATCTGGGAGCTAGCAGCGGACGTGGTGTGAAGTAATTGGATCTGGACATACTTTGAAAAGAGCTGAGGAGTCCTTCTAATGGATTGGCTGTATGAGGAAAAGCTGAAGATGGATCAGAGCTTTTGATCTGAGTAACCAGGAGCAGGGAACTGCCACGTGTGGGAACTGAGCGGGAAAGCTGGAGTCCCTGGTTGGTGTAAATGGTTCACAAACTCCACTACTAACCCAAAGGTGGGAAATTGGCATCCACCTAAGGTGCTTCTGAAGATAAAGGTCTGTGCTCTACCCCAAAATACTTGCCATCGAAACCCCTATAGTTCTACTCGGCCACACTTAGGCTCACTATCAATAGGAACCCACTCAAAGCAAATACCATATGAGCAAACAATCCCATACTAGGTGTATATTCTAGAGAAATAAGAGTTACAACACGAATAGACATCTGCACATCCATGTTCAACATGACATTGTTCATAGTGGCAAAAAAATAGTAACCGCCTAAATACTCATCAACAGAAGAATGGACGCAGTCCAGTCCAGACACACCATGGAATGCCGTGCAGTGTTAGAGATCAACAGTGAGTCTGTGGAACACCACCTAACACGGATGATCCTGGGAGATGATACTGAGTGAATTCGGTCCATCAAAAAAGGGCAAACACTGCCTGCAGGAGACCACCATTATAAATGGCAAGAAAAGGGTTTGACAAAAAAAAATCTCTGATGTTTATCAGAGAAAAGCGAGGGTGAATCACTAGAGAGTAGACACATATTAGCTTAGATAAAGAGGAAAGTAAAGAATGAATAATTAAATTTGATAAAATGTTTAAAGCAACTGATGAAGAAAAAAATGAAGTAGTTGTGTCCATTCCTGCCACAAGAGGGAGTAGGAGATAATCCTTTATAGAAAGAACATCAGCAAATTTAAAATGCAAAATCTATTTTCTCTTGCATTTTTTTCACTTTTCCCCAGTAAAAAGTCTATTGCTGTTATACTTTCTCCTGTATGTTAGGCAGATTTTCCAATTGTTCTCAAAGTGTGATTTAAGTTATATTACCAAACCCATCGGATACTTTTCCATCTATTTCTTGCTCTCAGTATCAGTACACCAAATAGATGGTTTTCCTCTTGAAATCCTCTTTTCTTTTATCCTCCCTGAACCTAAAAATACAGTTTTTCTTTACTGAATGAGTATTATTGAATCTGGTGCCCTGTGTATAACCCTCATTTTTCCTTAAACAGTATTATTCAGTCACTTAACTTTGATATGTGTGTGTAAACATTCCATGTATTTTAAGCTCTAAAAGCTTTCCCATAATCATGAAGGTAGAGGGATAGTTGGGGAGAGGGAAGGATATATATCCCTCACCCCCCCCCCCCCACCGAAGGGGACAAGTAACAGAAATGTGGTGAAGGGAGACAATGGACAGTGTGCGATATGAAATAATAATAACAATATATAATTGGTCAAGGGTTCACAAGGATGGGACAGTAGGAGAGGGAGAGGAACTTATACCAAGGGCTCAAGTAGAAAATGTTTGGTAAATGGTGATCGCAATTTATATACTAATATTCTCTATACAATTGATGTATGGAATGTTATAAGAACTGTAAGAGCCTCCAATAAAATTATTTTTTAATATTTCCCTTATCACATAGTATTTTAAATTCTATGCCTTTGGCTAGATTAATGATACTATAATTAGAATTACCAAAAACTCCAAGCAGGTTACTTATATTATTTCTCAAAAAAAGTTAATAATGCTTCCACTACAGTGGAATAGCAATAATTAAACTTTAGATATGTGGATGAATTTTTGAGATCATATTTAACTGTAAGTCTTAATCTAAGAATAATTAGGTCTTATGATACGGCCCTGCTCAATATTTAACCTCTTGGGTGCTGTAGCAAAGTGTGGTGAAGAAGTTAGTTGGTGCCTGGCTATCAGAAAGAATAGTGCCTGACGTCTTAACAGCTTGTCTTAAAACAAGCAACCATGAATGAGGTGTCAGCTGAGTTCACACAGGAGAAGCACACCAGCCTGTGTGATCCAAGAATTGTGAATAATAAAGATCAGAGGAGGGGGGAATTGTATTGGAGCATAAATTCTGAGCAGCCAGTTTGCAAAAGGCTATGGATGACAACGAGAGCTCAAAGTCCATTGCAGAATCCCAACAGGAGTTATGCCTCTACTGCATTTCCCTCGACCATTGATGAGGGATGTGAGTATCCTTGTCCTCAGATCATGCACATCAGAAATTGAATTAGTACAAATACAGCTAGGTTAAAATTTAACATCTTCTCATTTGTTTTCCCATTTGATGCATTTTTAAATTATGCTGGTTTCTATTATTTTCTGCTTTCTTGTGGATTGTGGTCTTTATGTGTTTTATTTTGTTATTGTTGTTGGAAGAGGGTTTTATGATTTTCTTTATATGAAATCTAGAATAGGTAAATCTGTAAGACAGTAAATTAATAGTTTCTAGGATTATGGCAGTGGGGGTGGGAGGAAATGGGGAGCTAATGATAATGAGTGAAAAAATGAAGAAAATGTTCTATTGTTCTCCAGGCCCATCCATGCCATGAGAAGCTTCAGCTATTCATAGTATTCCACTGTGTTCACGTATCAAATTTCTTTATCCACCCTTCTACTAACGGGCATTTAAGTTGTTTTCATCTTCTTGCTGTTGTAAACATGGGAGTGCACATGTCTGCTTGTATCATGGCTCTTACTCCCTTAGGGTATGTACCCAGCTGGGTCACCTGGAATTTTTATTCCCAGTTGTTTGATGCAGTGCCATATCACTTCCCACAGTGTTTGCATATTCTGAGAGTCTCCTGCATTTGTTATCTTCTGTTCTTTTAACTCTGCTGTCAATGCCAATGTAAGGTGGTATGTTAGTCTGGGTTGACTAGAGAAACACATGCATAGAGATTCATATGTGTCTAAGAAAGACCTTTATATAAAGAATAATTGTACATTAAGAAAATAGCCTAGTCCAGATCAAATCCGTAAGTCCAATATTAGCCCATATGTCCAATACCAGTCTATAAATTCCTCTCCAGGCTCATGCCACACATGCAACGGCACCGAATGCAGGAAGATCACAGGCCAGTGGGTGGAAAGTTTTGTGAATCCAGTGGCGGTGAAAGCATTTTGGCGCTGGCATGGGTCTCCATGTGGCTCCTCCAGCTCCAGGGCTCTGGCTGCATCAGCGTAGTTCCATCTGGCTTGTCAGCAGGAAGATGAAGCAGAGAGTGTGTGTGTGTGTGTATCTGGCCTCCAGTGAACTATTTATCTCCGTGGGACCCCCAAATGAGATCATCAAGCTGCAACCTGATTGACAGGCTAAACTCCACCCCTTCACAAGTTTACACCAGATTATGTCATTACCACAGGTGGTATCACATCATTGTTTTTATTTGCATCTCTCAAATATCTAGTAATCATGATCACATTTCTTGCCACTTGGATATTTGTTCACGTCTTTTGTACATTTTTTAATCAGATTATTCTTCTCCTTGTTGAGGTGTTTCAGTTTTCTATAGATTGGCAGTGGGATCCAGAATCGCTGGGTAGTAAGAATTGTTAACATGCCTGATAATGTCTTTCTGAAAAGTCAGCCGTTGGAAACCTTACAGAGTACAGTTCTACTCTGACACACATGGGGTCTCCATGAGTGGGAATTGACTAGATCATGACATTTGTTTTGTTTTGTTTTCATATGACTCTCAGAGCAAATTTACATATTCATGTTTTGTAGTCTAACTCATCATATCTCAGGATCCATAAGCCTGTAAGACCACATTCTTAATCAGAAGATTGCTTGATTGGCAAAGATTCAGAATGTAAAAGAAATGAATGAACTTAGCAGAAGTGCACACACCTACTGGACCATCACCTTTCTCCTGCAGGCACTGGTCACTATTTTCCTGTCACTGGAGCCCCTAGCGATCCCACTTCCACTTTCTTTCTCCAATTCGCAACTGATTTTTCACTTTTCCTCAATGCTGCTCTTGTGCCGTTGAGTCAATTCCAACTCATAGTTACCCTATGCACAACAAAATGAAACGCTGCAATATTTTTATATTTATATCTATCTTTTGCACTTGGAATCATTTCACCAGCTTAAAAAAAGCATTCTACATATACAGATGTGAAAAGTACATCATTTAAAAGTCCAGGAACGATCTCCTTGTTACTCGTGCCTTGCTGTACTAACAATGCACTTGCAGACAAGCTTGGCCAGTGTACAAAATAATGCAAGAAAAGGATGGGAGAAAAGCATTTTGAGACCATTCTGTTCAATATCTACTTTTATTCCATGGGTTGATAATTATGAATTACTGTTATAGGATTTTAATACAAAATACATCAATTCATTTTATGGAAAAATGGTGTTCTCTATGAAAATAGTTTAAAAACTTCTATTTCCTACTTTACACTGTTGAAGCTTCCAGGCCCTCTCATAAATATGCAGCAGACATGTTAATTAACTAATACTTGTTACAACTTTTAAAATAATAAAACAAAGCTGAATATCTTTAAATTAATGATAAAATAATAATGGATTCATATAAAATTTATTCTCAAGGATAACTAATGTACAAATCTGCTTGACACAATGGATGGATGTATGGATTGTGATAAGAGTTGTATGAGCCCCCAATAAATGATTTTTTAAAATTATTCTCTGGCTTTTTAAACATTGTTGGGGTTTTTTTTCTTTCTTACTCTTTCTTTGTATCTTTATCTTATTATTTTCTTCTTTCTGTTTTGTTTTGTTATTGTTTTTTGTTTCTGTTGGGTTTTCCAGTTAGAAGCACAGAAGACGTGGATACATAGAGACAATAACTGACACACTGGTTTATCGGGGACAGGGCATTGGGAGGATGGATAGAATTGGGGAGCTAACCATGAATAGGGGAGGGGAGGAAGCACTAGAACTGACTGTGATGATGCGTATGCAATTCTTTTTAAAAGTGGCATAACTACAGAAGTGTATGATATGTGAATCTTGTATGAAGACAACTACTAAAAAAACAACAAAAAAGGAACCAAACCTGAGCAATGGTTACCATGGGTGAAGGAGGAAGAGTTTTTTCCTGGGAGCATTTGGTTTATATTAATGGTGGTGGAATAATTTGGGAGAGGATATCAATAATGGTTGTACAACATAAGCATAATCAACAACACTGAATTATACATGTAGAGGTTGTTGAATTAGAGACTATTTAGTTGTGTTTATTTTTGCCACAATTTTAAAAAGTTAATTACAATAAAAACAAAGACTATAAGAAAGAAGAAAATATTATAAAATTGATCGTAGGAATAATTGTACAATTCTTGAGATGGCTGGACTATTGAAGTGTGTGATGTGTGCACAAGGAGTTGGAAACAGCCCAAATTTCCATCAATGGATGAATGGATTAAAGAACTCTGGTACATACATACAATGGAATACTATGCATCCCTAAAAAGCAGTGATGAACACATGAAGCACATCACTGTATGGGAAGAATTGGACGAAATTATGCTAAGCAAACTAAGCCAAACACAAAAGGACAAATACAACATGAGTCCACTGAGGTAAGCTTAAAAAGCAAAAGAGACATAGGGGGAAAACTACTATATGCATACATACCTGGAGTGAGGTCCAGATATTATGGCAGGAGCCAGATCCAATCTAGGGATACATATGGCAGCCAACTAAAATAGAGGAGAAAAGAAAGAAAGACGTGGGTAGCGAGGGAGCAGGCCACTAACCCACCCTAGGGGAAGGTATTTTTTACATCTCCACAGGAGAGGGAGAGAGGAACCAGACTTCAACCTGGTGCACCAAGACATGAATGCAACATACCAGCATGAAGCAGTGAACTAATAGAGAGGTCTGCTAGCCCTAATCCCAGATATATGGAATCCCCCAGCCCCTCTGCCACAACCCCATCCCCCTCAAATGCACTACAGAGGACAGCACTGAAGCTACAGCTGTGGGAGAGGGTTGCATATCTGATCAGAGCACACAGGAACAAACTAAGAGGAAAAGAGAGAGAAAGGGAGAGTGGAACACATCCTGGCCCACCAAGCCCTAAGGATGATATTCCTGCTCAGAGCAGCCAATGCACAGAGAGGACCAAAGGGCTGGCCCCACCATGAGACATGATGTCCCTCACTGACCCATAGTGATAGGGAGGACAAGAGTGGAGACACAGTGTGGGAATGGCGTGCAACAGAGCAGCAAGGGGAGCAAAGCAATGAAATCCCTGAGGAATACCAAAAGTAGACTTTGGGGCTAGGGCATGGTGCCCCATCACACTCAACCAGAAAACACGTATATGGGTCAAAAAACAGACCTGGAACTATTTATAGGCGTTTCTTTTTTGTTGTTGTTGCTTTCAGTTATTGTTGTTTGGGTTTTTTATAGTTGTTTTCATTTGGGGTTTTGTTGTTGTTTTGTTTTGCTCTGTTTAGGTTTTGTGCTTATTATTGTCTCTGCATGTCTATCTAGATAAGATAGGTAGGATAAACAATCTGGAGGAGAAAACAACAGACTGATGGTTCCAGGGTACATGGGAGAGGGGGAGGTAGGGAAAAGAAGGGGAGTGTCAACAAACCCAGGGACAAGGGAACAACAAGTGATCTAAGATCAATGGTGAAGAGGGCATAGGATTCCTGGTGAGGCTTGATCATGTGCAATGTAGCCGAGAGGAATTACTGAAAGCTGAATAAGGTCGAACATGATAGTGAAAGGAAATAGAAGAAAGAACTAGGAGGCAAAGGGCATTTATAGAGGTCTATATACAGGCATGTACATGTACACATGTAAACATATTTTTATATAACAATAGGGAAATAGATATATGTATATATTTATATGTCAAGTATTTAGGTAGCAGACAGACATTGGACCTCTACTCAAGTACTCCCTCAATGCAAAACCACTTTATTCTAATAACCTGGCATTCTGTGATACTCACCTTCCCAACACAATGCTGAAGACAAAATGGGTACATAAGTAAATGTGGTGAAGAAAGCTGATGGTGCTTGGCTATTGAGAGCTATAGTATCTGGGGTCTTAAAGACTTGAAGAAAAACAAGTGGCCATCTAGCTGAGAAGCAACCAAGCCCACACCAGCCTGTGTGATCATGAGGTGTCAATGGGATTAGGTATCAGGCATCAAAGACTCAGAACAAAAAATCATATCGATGTGAATGAGGGGGAAGATGGAGTGGAAACCCAAAGCCCATCTGTAGACAATTGGACATCCCCTCACAGAAGGGTCACAAGAAACTGATGAGCCAGTCAGGATACAGTATAGCACTATTGAAACATACAACTTTCCTCTAGTTCTTTAGTGCTTCCTCCTCATCACTATCATGACCCCAATTCTACCTAGAGGTGAGCATGTACACTGGTACAGATAAGAGCTCTCAACACAGGGAATCCAGGACAGAAAAATCCTTCAGGATCAATAATGAGAGTGATGATATCAGGAGGGTAGTGGGAAGGTAGGGGGAGAAAAGAGGAACTGATCACAATGATCAACATATAACCCCCTCCTAGGGGGACAAAAAACAGAGAAGTGGGTGGCGGGAGACAGCAGTCGGTGTAAGACATGAAAAATAAAATAATTTATAAATTATCAAGGGTTCATGAGGGAGGAAGGGAAAATGTGCTTATACCAAGGGCTCAAGTAGAAAGAAAATGTTTTGAAAATGATGATGGCAACATATGTACAAATGTGCTTGACACAATGGATGGATGTATGGATTGTGATAAGAGCTGTAAGAGCCCTCAATAAAATGATTTTTTAAAACATTTTATTAGGGGCTCATACAACTCTTATCACAATCCATACATATACATACATCAATTGTATAAAGCACATCTGCACATTCCCTGCCCCAATCATTCTCAAAGCATTTGCTCTCCACTTAAGCCCTTTGCATCAGGTCCTCTTTTTTTTTCCCCTCCCTCCCCGCTCCCCTCTCCCTCATATGCCCTTGGTAATTTATACATTGTTATTTTGTCATAAAAATGATTTTTTAAAAGATATCCTAATGAAACTAACACAAGTAAATTATTGACAAAACTTATAACAGCCATCCTCTGATCACATGTTTAAACATATTTTGTTCAGAATAAACCATGCTTGTATGAACTGAAAATTTTAAAAGTATAGGATATATGGATGAAGTGCCAATAATTATTTTTTAAAATAAAAATCATGGCTTCACGTCAGTTGCAGGGTGATATTATTTGAAATCTTTCACAAAGTGTCTATATACAGCTTGATGGAGAACTTAAGTTACAAGTCAAGTTCTACTTGATTTATTTTCTTAGACCTCTATTAATTTAGACAATATGAATTCCCAATAAATTCTGTCAGATGATGTTGGACTTGACAAAAATGATGGCAAGAGCCCCTGGTGACTGTCTCAAATTCCCTGTCAGATGTTAAAGCAGCCACCATGTCACACGGATGCCTCCTTGGAGAAAGGCTCCTTCTCCAGCTGACTTCATTCAGCCCTGGGAAGCATTCGGCATGCTCATAAAAATATGCCCAGTGACATGCCATCAATTCTATTTGGGAGCAAATGAAGAAAAACATTAACTGTCATAAAAGAGCCCAACTCCGCAATCAAGTTGCTTGTACTTGATTGTTGTACATTGAGATACTCTGATATCTGATATCCCTTTTTCATATTAAAACTTGACAATCTTTATCCCTGAAGGAATAGTTAAGACAATTCACTTGAGAACCATTGAGGCAAGCAGACTAGGTGAAAAAATAAAAACCATCTTTACCCTTCATTATTGGTATTACAAAATAATATTTTAACATGTGACCTCCTCCCTGGGGGACGGACAACAGAAAAGTGAGTGAAGGGAGACATTGGACAGGGCAAGATATGACAAAATAATAATTTATAAATTATCAAGGGTTCATGAGGGAGGGGGGAGCAGGAAGGGAGGGGAAAATGGAGGACCTGCTACCAGGAGCTTAAGTGGAGAGCAAATATTTTTAGAATGATGAGAGCAATGAATGTATAAATGTGCTTTACACAATTGATGTATGTATGGATTGTGATAAGATTTGTATGAGCCCCTAATAAAACTATTTTAAAAAATAAAATAAAATCTTCAAAAAAAGAAATGAAGATAAAAATATTTTTAAATCAATCTTTATGTCTGAGATAATTCAATATAATGGGAAAAAAACATTATTGTTATTGCAGTTTAAATGGGATTAATCCTTCATCTTCTGTACAAAATGGTCAGAAAGAAAAACAAAAGCACCAAAATTTCCCTAATTCATGCATCTTTGTAAAGATTTCTTGCGGTATATTCCAATAGTGGATGTGGTACCATTAATGAGTGCCTCGGAAGCTAGCTTCTTTGTTCCCATCCTTTAACTGTTTGGAGTTTCATTTCTTCCAGAGTGGCAGAATACTTGCCCATCTGCTGCTGTTGCTGTTGTCGTCGATGCATGCCCTCTGCCTAGAAAACCCGACAGGACAAGTCAATGTTGTCACCTGAGGTCCCTGAGTTGAAAATCTACCTCACAGCGTGATTGAAGTGAAGCTAACAGACAGTCGGAAATTGCAAACGGTTGAAGTGCTCACAATATATATTAGCCCAATGTAGATGATTCCTGTTGAATTTTTAAGTCTACTCCTATGCTACCTACCGACTGCACACTACCACAAGCCCTTAATGGGAACAAGGCTACGTGATGAGGAAGGAGCCCTGGTGGTGCTGTCTGGTAAGTGGTTCAAACCTTCCAGGCTCTCTGGAGAGAAAGATGATATTGCCTGCCCCCGTCGGGATGTACAGATTGACAGTCTCGGAAACCATAGAGACGAATGGCATCAGTCCTCTTTGGGAAATGGACTCATTGGCAGTGGATTTGGTTGTTTGCATGTTCCACAAGACTTAACTCTTCATAATTTATTAAATAAACCTATGTTTCTTTTTTATTGTGGTAAATACATATGTAATAAAATGTCCATTTCAACATTTTTACATGTACAATTCAGGGACATAATTATATTCATCACCACTATCCATTTCCATATTTTCCCTCGACCATTCATAGAAGCTCACTGTTTGCTAAGAAACGAGCCCTCCTTTATCCTTTCCTCCAGCCCACTCCTAAAACCACTAATCATTTACAAAAGATAAACTTTGGTCTCTATGCACTTGCATATTATAGATATTTCTTATAAGTGAGATAATACTTTTCTGGAGGAGCCTTGACTGCACATTGTTTACATGTTGGACTCTGGTCCGAAAGGACCACAGTTCAAGACCACCAGCCCCTCCTCAGGAGAAAGGTCTCTACTGTAAACAGTTACAGTCTCAAACTCTCAGAGGGCAGTTCTCCCCTGTCCTACAGGGCTGCTAGAAGTCAGCATCTCATTTTTGTTTATACTCCTCTTTACATAACTTTGGATGTCGTGATTTGTAAGTATAAACTATTCATGATCACCTTATTCGTGTGCAAAAATTGAAAATCAATTATTTTTTTCCAAGTCATGGAACCAAACAGTTAACCAAAGCTGTTGCCAACATACTAAGTCCCATTCATAATGCCCCTGTATGTTACAAAGCAGAACTGCTCCCTAAGACTGTAATCTTTATGGAAGAAGATCACCATAGCCCACCTCTCGAAGGGGTCAAACCACCAAACCTTAGGTTCGCAGTCAGTCACAAACTGCCTATGCCACCCAGAGCCCAAGATTAGAGAGAACCTGTAAATATTATGCAAATTGAATTGAGTTCTAATACTTGGGTGTGGTGTAATGAGCTAAGGTGAGGATCGTTGAAACAAACATCCCTCCCTTCCTAATTCTCAGCAAACTTATCCTATTTTGTACATTATTATTTGGATTGTTTCTTCATTTAGCTCCAGCCATCAGATAAGCATTGAACTGTTAACCACAAAGTCAATGGTCTAAACTCACCAGCAACTCATAGTTAGGAAGATGAGGCTATCTGCTCTGTAAAGGTTTCTGGAATTTTAAACCCTATGTACGGTCACCGTGAAATGAAATAGACTCAACAAAGTGGGTCTGAATTTTGCTAAGATCATCAGAAGACACTGAAACTTAGTGTTTTAACTTCATATAAACGTTCAAAAGACCATACTATGTGCTATGGATCATTAGAAAGGCCTTTGAGTTGATGTGAAAAAAACAAAACTTAATGAAGGTGCATGATCCATGCAAAGTATGCTCGGCCTCCTCAGATAAAGTAGAACAGTGTTGACCTGCATTCGCTTCTGCTTAACGATTAGCCTACTGTAATTATACACTGTGATAAATAACCTGGATCCTGAACACAAAACACTTCATTCAAACCTTTCCCTTCTTTAACTGGATGTGGGAGGTCTGTTGCAATAAGCAGAAAGGACAAAGAGATAAATGTTGAAGGCAGGGACACATGAGGGTCCTAAACAGTGAAACAGTGATCATCACTGGTGTCCTCGCCTCTGCTTACTCGCACATTCAAATGAGATGTGGATCATATCTACGTTGTTGTTGTGTCTGGTGCCGTCAAGTCGGTATGACTCACAGCAACCACATGTAAAACAGAAATAAACACTGCCTTATTTTCTGCCATCCTCACTAGTGTTGCTGTGTTTAAGCCTACTGCTGCAGCCACTGTGTCAACCATCTCAAGAGGCTTCCGCTTTTTTGCTGACTGTCCTGATAACATGTTCGAGGTATATTAAAAGGAATATTCTAGATGCATGTCTTCTAAGATAAAAAGAAAAATGCTGTGGCTCAGGTCAGGTATACATTTGACCTCAAATGGTGTGTTAGTCTAGCTTGACTAGAGAAACAAATTCATTGACACTCATATATGTATAAGAAAGAGCTTTAAAGAAAAGAGTAATTGTATATTAAGAAAACATCCCAGCTCAGTCCACATCAAGTCCCTAAGTCTGATATTAGCCCATATGTCCAATGCCAGTCAACAAATTCCTCTTTAGACTCACACAACATATACAATGATGCCGAATGCAGGAAGATCACAGGCCAGTGGGTGGATCCAGTGGTGGTAGAAGCATCTTATCACTGGCGTGGATCTCTGCATGGCTCTTCCAGCTCCAGGGCTCTGGCTCTATCACCATAGCTCCATGTGACTTGTCAACAGAAATGTCTTGCAGAGAGAGTGCATTTGTCCCATATCCAGCGAGCTATTAATCTCTGTAGTGCCTCCAAATGAGATCATCAAGCTGCAACCTGATGGACAGGCTAACCTCCACCCCTTCACTTTTTTTTTAAAACATTTTATTAGGGGCTCATACAACTCTTATCACAACCCTTCACTCTTAATACTTAAATATATGCATACCCAGTAGGTATAGAAGAAAAGCCACTTATCTCATACTGTATGGGTTGAGGTACAGGCAGTTGGGTGGAGATCAGACCAAACCCAAGGAGGTACATGTTATTCCAACACAACAAAGGGGAAAAGAGAGAAGGGGGAGGGAGACAAGAGAGCAATAATGGCATAGGGGAGCAGCACTAACCCACCAAGGGGGAGAGTATTGGTTATGTCTCCACAGAATTGGGAGTGTGCATACAGACCCCACCACAGCGCATCAAATTTTGAGGGCAGCATAACCATGTGGTGAAATGCATGTAAAGATCTGGCTACAGGGCCGGCCCCAACCAGACCCAAACTTACCCCCTCCTTAGAAGTATGTGTGACAGGGAACAACACTAAACCTGCAGGTTGGGGAGAGGGGCCTGCATACCACACACACACAGAAGCGAACCAAGAAGGAAAAAGAGAAAGGGACAGTCTAGACCCCATATCGGCACACCAAGGCCAGAGGACAATGTCCCTGCATGGAGCTGCCTAGGTACAGAGAGGTCTGTAGGGCTGACAGCAACTCAAGACATAGCATTCCTTAACAGAGGACAGTACTGGGGGCATATAGTGGGGAATTAGTCTGGTCTGAAACCCCCGCAGTGGTGCAAACCAAGAAGGGAACAAAACAAATCAGCAACAGAAGTAAAGAAAGGCCACAAAGCCCCTAAAGTGCCCCCAAAATAGAATTCAGGCTAGGAGGCGCAGCAACCAGAATTCCTCCAAGACCAGTAGGGAGATAGTCATAAAGGTCACCGGACAGACCTGGAATTATGTGTGTTTTCTCTTTTTTTTCAATCCTTTGTTTTCTTTTTGTTTGGTCTATGTTATTGTTGGTTTGCCTACTGTAGTAGTTACATAATCTGGTGCTAACTTGAGACTATTAAGCGTGAACAGGTAGAAATTAGACTGTCAATCAGGTTACAGCTTGATGACCTCATTTGGAGGTGCTACGGAGATAATTAGCTCTGGAGATGGGACACACACACTCTGTTATTCACTTTCCTGCTGACAAGACACATGGAGCTGCATTCATAAAGCCAGAGCCTTGGAGCTGGAGGAGCCATGTGGAGACCCACGCCGGCACTAAGATATTTCTACCACCACTGGATCTGCAAGACTTCGCACCTACTGGCCTGTGAGCTTCCTGCACTCTGCATCATTGCATATGTTGCATGCATCTGAAGAGGAAGGTACAGACTGGTATTGGACATATGGGCTAATATCGGACTTATGGACTTGATCTGGACTGGGCTGGGATGTTTTCTTAATATACAATTACTCTTTATATAAAGCTCTTTCTTATACACATGAGTGTCTATGACTTTATTTCTCTAGTCAACACAGCTACTTATATAAGATAGGCATGGGAAGTAAGCTCAAGGAGAAATCAATGGGACTGATGGGAAGAGAGCAGTGAACAAACAATGCCATAGACAGGGGAACAACCAGGGAATAAAAATCAGCAATAGGGAGGTCGTAGAGATCCTGGGGGTGTTGGATCAACAGAAATCTAGCTGAGAGGAAGTACTAAGAGGTAGAAGTAGGGTGAGTGTGATGGTGGGGCAGGAGGAAGGTAAAAGGAAACAGAGGAACTGTCTAGGAAGCAAAGCTATGGATAGAGGTATAAGCATAAGTGTGTACATATGTAACTACATTATTTTTTAAAAATAGAGGTATTGGCCTATGTACATATATTTACATGGAAATATACTGAGGCAGTGGATGGAATTTGGGCCTCTGCTCATACCCTCCCTCAAAGCAAGAACACTGTGTTCTAACAAACTGGCATTCTGTGATGCTCGCCCTCCTATCACAATCACTGAAGACAAATAGATGCATGAGCAAATGTGGTGAAGAAAGCTGATGATACCCAGCTATCAAAAGATATAGTATCTTGGATCGTAAAGGCTTGAAGTTACACAAGCAGCCATCTAGGAGAGAAGCAACAGCCCACATGGAATAAGCACATCAGCCTGTATGATCATGAGGGGTTGTCGGGACCAGGTAACAGGCATCAGAAGACCCAAAACAAATAAACAAACAAATCAGTAACAGGCATCAGAAGACCCAAAACAAATAAACAAACAAACCATGGTGTTGAGAACCAGGGGGGTTGGAGCAGAGACCCAAAGCCCATCTGTAGACAATGGGACATCCCTTCACGGAGGGGTCACAGGGAAGGGATGAGTCAACCAGGGCACAGTAAAGCACCAATAAAACACACAATATTCCTCTGGTTCTTTGAGGCGTCCTCACCCCCCACTCTCATGACCCCAGTGCTGCCTTTCACTGTGGGTTATACCTGTGCCTTTCACATGTGCACAGGTATAGATAAGAAATGAGAGCTAACTACACACAGAATCCAGGAACAGGAATGGGAGTAGTGATACCAGAAGGTTAAGGGCAAAGTGGAGAGAGGATGGGTAGAAGGGGGAACCGATAACAATGATCACACATAAACCACACAGACCCCCTCCAGGGGGATGAACAACAAGCCATGGAGAAAGGGAGACAGCAGTCGGTGTAAGATATGAAAATAATAATGTATCAAGGGGTCACTGGGGGGTGGGGAGGGAGGGGGAAAAAAGAGGAGCTGATACCAAGGGTTCAGTAAATGTCCAGAAAAGAATGATGGCAACATATGTACAAATATGCTTGATGCAATTAATGTATGGATTGTTATGAGTCGTAAGAACCCAAATAAAATGATCTTTTAAGAATAAAAAATGATGTGCATACCTCCCTAGTGTTATCATTTCCCATAAAGATGTCTACTGTTTGGCTAAAAGTTGAGCCATGGCGGTGAGTTCACTTCCAAAGCAGAAGGATTACTATGGCTATGTCTCAGGGGGTCTTCCATAACAGTTTAATAGTCTTGTCTGTGGTCGGAATTGCCCTAAGTAGAAGAAAATAAAAATATATAAACTTAGCTAGGGAGAAAGAAAACATGTCATGGGCAAAATTCACAACTGGTTCTTTAATGTCAATCATCATAGATATAAAGTGATAAAATGTAAAAAGTATAGAGTGGAAGAGACAGGGGAAAAACTGCACAAGAATCAGAGTAAGAGGGAGGAGGGATGGAGAAGGATTTGCTTAGCAGATACTAAGTTAATGGTGGTGAAATCATTTACAAAAGGTAGTGTGATGGACTAACATGACAAATGTAATGAATGACATTGAATTACACAGGCAGAAGTTGTATACACATACACATATGTACCACAAATTTTTAGTTGCATAAGAAAGGGAAAATCTTGATGAACCTATAGAGACCACACATAGGATAAAATTTCCTGGGGGGTATTGTGGGAGAGGGAGGGTAAAAGGAACTGATATCAAGGAGTTCGAGAAGGAAGAAAATGTGTTGAAACTGATTGTGGTAGCAATTGTAATAATACTGCTTGATGTGAGATCTATATGAATTCCCAATAAAATAGTTTTTAAAAGAAAGGGAAAAATAAGACTTTTTTAGTGTTTTAGGGTGAAAAATAAACCCCAATCTCAAATATAATTTAAGAAGAATATTTATTAATTTTTTTTTACATTTTATTAGGGGCTCATACAATTCTTATCACAATCCATACATATACATACATCAATTGTATAAAGCACATCTGTACATTCTTTGCCCTAATCATTTTTGAAGCATTTGCTCTCCACTTAAGCCCTTTCCATCAGGTCCTCTTTTTTTTCCTTCCCTCCCCACTCCCCCCTCCCTCATGAGCCCTTGATAATTTATAGATTGTTATTTTGTCATATCTTGCCCTATCCGGAGTCTCCCTTCACCCCCTTCTCTGCCGTCCGTCTCCCAGGGAGAAGGTTACATGTGGATCCTTGTAATTGGTTCCCCCTTTCCAACCCACTCACCCTCTACTCTCCCAGTATCGCCCCTCACACCCCTGGATTCCATGTGCCTCCAGCTCCCATATGCACCAGTGTACCTCTGCCCTATCCAGTCCTGCAAGGTAGAATTCAGATCATGGTAGTTGGGGGGAGGAAGCATCCAGGATCTGGGGGAAAGCTGTGTTCTTCATCGGTACTACCTTGCACCCTAATTAACCCATCTCCTCTCCTACCCCTCTGTGAGGGGATCTCCAGTGGCCGACAAATGGGCTTTGGGTCTCCACTCTGCACTTCCCCCTTCATTCACGATGGTATATATATATATATATATATATATATATATATATATATATATATATATATATATATATATATATATATATATATATATGTTTGCATGATGCCTTATACCTGGTCCCTTTGGCACCTCGTGATCGCACAGGCTGGTGTGTTCTTCCATGTGGGCTTTGTTGCTTCTGAGCTAGATGGCCACTTGTTTATCTTCAAGCCTTCAAGACCCCAGTCACTATCTCTTTTGATAGCTGGGCACCATCAGCTTTCTTCACCACATTTACTTGTTCACCCACTTTGGCTTCAGCAGTTGTGTTGGGAGGGTGAGCATTGTAGAGTGCCAATTTAATAAAAGAAAGTATTCATGCATTGAGGGAGTGTTTGAGTAGAGGCCCAAGGTCCTTCCGCCACCTTAATACTAAATCTATAAGTATAGACACATAGTTCTATTTCCCCGTCCTCATATATATATTTGCATGTACATGTCTTTGTCTAGACCTCTATAAATGCCCTTTGACTCCTAGCTCTTTCCTCCATCTCCCTTTATTTATTAATTCTTAAAAGGGACAAAAGCAAGGCAAAAACACCAACCAATCATCTCGATGAGGGAAGCCGTTCTCATGAGGTCATTATGGTGCCTGAGGGCTCACAGGCAGATGCTATGAAATAAGACATGGAACAAAGGAAAGTATCATAAATTCATAGTGGGCACAGATCAAAACGTCACAGTTATATGCAGGACTAGAGAAGTGGGAACAGGACTATCCTCAGAATACATACATTATGTTAGATCAAAGAGCAAAGCTGGTCCAGGTGCTTCCAACCAGGCAGTCAGGGTACAACTGATAGGGCGTGACCCATTACGTAGCACCCTAGTATGATGAGCTACTGCCACTCCCTGGGCTGGCTGGAGAGTAGCTGCTATTGTTGCTTTAGATGCCATCGAGTCAGTTCTGATCCATAGCAACCTTGTGCACAACAAACAAAACATGGCTCAGCTTTGCACCACCCCATAAGTGTTCCTACGCTTGAGCCCATTGTCGCAGCCGCTGTGCCAATCCATCTCCTTGAGGCCCTTCCTCTCTTCCACTACCTCTCTATTTTACCAAGCACGATGTCCTTCGAACACAGTCGCTCACAACCTTCCTAATGCCACGACCCTTTCATACAGGTCCTCGTGTTGCAGTGACCCCCCCAACCATAACAATATTTTCGTTGCTACTTCATCACTGTCATTTTGCTACTGTTATGAATCGGGTGACCCAGTGAAAGGGTTGGCCGACCCCCAGATGGGTTGTGACCCAGAGGTTGAGAAACGCTGTTCTAACATGTGCAAAGTAAGAGATGAACCCTCGCCATCCTTGCCTCTAAGGAGCACTCTGGCCTTACTTCTTCCAAGACAAATTTGTTGGTGTTTTCAGCAGTCTGTGGTACTTCCAATATTCTTCTCCAGCACCACAACCCAAACGCACTGATTCTTGGTCGGTAATGCACATGCAGATGGCTGTGGGTTCAAATAAATGATGACCACCGTCACGGTCAGCAGAACTGATGTCTTTTATTAGGCTAGCCCTCTGCAGAGAGAACCAATGAGCTCTCCTAAGCTGCAAGAATTAAAGCAGTTACACACGAGCTTATAAAGCCAAAAACCACATAGGAACGTTCCTATGAAGCAAGAAAGCTTTACAGAAATAAGAATAGCACGATTGATTATGATTACACATTTAGAGCAAGCAGACGGTTACAAAAGCAAGAATAGCATAATTAATTTTACCGTTCTGAATGGTACCTGGTTCCAGGTACGCAGGGTGCACTCGCCTAACAAGGCCAGCGGGGCTTTCCACGAAGGGAGAGGAAGGCGCAGGTCAGCAGCATGGATTTCCAACTGCAAGTTTGCCTCGTGAGCTCGTTGACAACGCCCGGGCCTGGGTCAGGCCCACCTCCGTCCTCAAAGTAACGCAAGTGCTTTCAGTGCTCTAAGGGCTGGGCAGCAGATTCACCCAGCGCCATGTGTCTTTTGATCTCTTGACTGCTGCTTCCCGAGCACTGAGTAAGAGTTACAGCCTTGGAAATGCTGGGGACGGTTTCACTCCATCCTATGGGGTCCCGTAGCGCCTACTGGCACAGGGGTTACAGGTTGGGCCGCAGTTCCAAGCCAGCAGCCACTCCTCAGAAAAAACATGGGCTTTAATGAGTTAGCATTGATACGTTGGATGGTGTAAGATATGGCATAATAATATAGAATAGAATAACAAGAGTTCCTGGGGGGAGGGGAGTTGATATCAAAGAGTTCAAGAAGAAAGAAAATGTTTTTTAAATGATGGCAGCAACAATGGTGCAATTATGCTTGGTCTAATTGAATTATGGATTGTTATAATAACTGTAAGAGATCCCAATAAAATGTTGGGGTTTTTTTAATATTAAAATCTTGGAAACCCAAAAGAGTAGATCTAACCTGTCCTATGAGGTCACTCTGAGTGAGAACTGACTCTAAGTCAGTGAGTTCCTAGAGCCACGCCACTTTCCTGCCTTTGCAAAGTTGGGGAGCCAAAAATACAAGCCACTCCTTGGCAGAAAAGTGAAGCTACTTATTCTTATAAAGAATTATAGCCTTCAACACCACCAGAGTTCATCCTTGTGGAACTCAACTTACTGTCAGTGGATTTGGATTTTGGGTCTTACTGGGTCACTAAGAGACAGAATCAACATTATGGCAGTGGGTAGTAACGTATTATGTGCAGCATGCTAAATCTTGCTGAAGTACGAGAAGGGTGTGTCCCTCCACCTAACCTTCTCAGGCCCTACACTCCCCTGAAACAAACCTCTCTAAAACTGGATTCCAGATTTCTCAACTGGCTCTCAGACCCTGGTCAACAGCCAAGTATGTTGTTGTTGAATTGACCCTCTAGAAAATCACCCAGATAAATGAGAATTTGGACTGTAGTCATTATATTCACGTGACCTATCAAAATGTAATACCTGGCAAATAGGAAATGGAATATTGTGGAAGCACACCTCTTCTGAAGAGCTCTTCCAGTGCTTCCATAATGCTGGCTCTTTGTGCCAACTCTTTATTAATATCATAACCTTATACTAACCTAAATATTTCTCCCTCCAAATGCATTTAGTAATTTTTAAAGATTAAATCGTATGCTTGTTAGACTAGGTTGACCAGAGAAACAAAATCCAGCCACACGCCTATTTGTATAAGGCAGACCTTCATAATGAGAAGTAATGATCTATCTAGAAAGCACCCCAGGTTAGTCACCTCAAATCCATAAGTCCAATACTGGTCCATACTCCCTCTTCAGACTCATGCAGTCATGGGCAATGATCCAGAATGCAGGAAGATCACAGGCCAGTGAGTGCAGTCACATTGGTCCAAGGTTGGTGAAAACATGGCAGGGCTCTTGAAGCTCTCGGAGTTACCAGCAAAGCAAAGGGAGAGGGACATTCCCAGGACCCTCCTTATGAGAAGGCCACACCCACAAGGAGGCACCTTCAGGCTGTGACCTGAATGACAAGTTGGATACCACCCCTACACTTTTATATATCTTCAAGTTGGCATAAAATTATGAAACCACCACAACACTGTAAAGACAAATGGGATTCAAACTTCCCACCTCAAATTTGTAACAGCACATGGCTGAAACCAAACGCACTGCTGGTGAGTCAGTTCTGACTCACAGCAACCCTGCAGGACAGAGACTGCCCCTTTGGGTCCCTGACTCGGGCTCTGTGGGCAAGACGGCAGCCTAGTCTTTCTCCAGGCTCTGGGGTCACATGGGGCTGGGGCCTGGCCAGGCCGCCCAGCACCACAACTACTGTGTCACAATGAGGATATAATACAGACTCGGGCTGAGGAGGAGCCTGAGCAACGATCTCCTTCCCACTCCAGCCCTATTGGCTTAACAGATAAGCAACTGAGGCCAAGGGAAACAATTATGCTGGTTTGCTTTTTAATCAAAAAGTTTATTTAGGAAACCCCTCTTGTGATGGGTATTGCTATGTATCCAATTGACAAGGCTATGATTCTCAGTGGGTTGGTAGACAGACGTGGAGTAATCTTCCATTTTGTGATCTGACGCCAACCGTCATCAAGTGAAAGGAGAGCTTCGCTGGGGGTGTGGCTTGCCTTCAGTATATAAATGGATGTTCTGGGAAAGGTTTCTCTCTTTTTATTTGTCCCTTCACCCTTCTGGTTGCCTGACTGCAGGTTCTTGGGACATAAGCCAGCAGAAGTCTCTCTCTTGTTACCTGACGTGCAGATTTAGTTTGAACATGCCAACCTAGTAGTCACTTGAGCTGGCTGAGGTTCTCAGCCTGTTGCCTGGACCAAAGATTTGGGACTTTCTATTCCCTGAAATTATGTGAGAGCCATTTCCTTACGAGTACATTTATATATTTTCTCTATATTTCTACTTAATTTTTTTCATTTCTAGAGAACCAAGACAATAATAAATAATAATACCACCAAACTCAACAACCATTGAATCCATGCTGACTCAGAGACCGTATAGGGCCAGGGAGAATTGCCTCTGTGAATTTCTGAGGCTGTAGTACTTTACAGGAGTAGAAAGCCTCTTCTTTCTCCCTAGGAGTGGCTGGTGGTTTTGAACTGCTGAACTTGCAGTTAGCAGCCTAATGGTAACCACTATGCCACCAGGGCTCCTTCCGGACTGGAATACTTTATATGAAAGGCACTGTGGTGAGTCATTGCCATTTGAGTGTTATTTTTGCATTCAGGAGTGTGTTCATTGCTATGAACATGAATCATATCATGTAAACACACTAACCTGTTGGAAACTTCATCTTAAGGTGAGTGAGGAGGAGCATCTGGGAGGATCAAGCATGGTTAGAGATAATCCTCTGAAGAAGAAGAAAGAATCTAGTCATCAACACATGTTATTAAGGCAACATTCCTACTCTTTATGATGAATCCATCGTGATCTCTCACAAGCATCCCATGGCCAATGAATACTTTAATGTCATCCTGTGCAGAACATCACATGGCATGCATTTCCCATCAGACTATCTAGCAAGTGTTTTTGCAGAGTGTAATTCTACTCCAAGGAGGATAGCTTTGCTTCTTGTTAATGGCATGAACCTGCTTTCCAGAACCCCCATTTAGAGCACAAATTCTCTCACAACGTTCTCAGAGTGCTTTTTGCATTTTTAATCCTAGGGAATAGTTATGTTTTTCATGAAAGAAAGACTTGGAAGCTACTTCTATAAGATTTCTGCCACTGAAATCTCTATAAAGAAAGTTATGCTCTGAAACACATGGAGTCACCGGGGGTCAGAGCAGACTGACAGCAACGGGTTCCTTTTCAGTTTGTTATCTTTCTTTATCGTTTCAGTTTGATTGGGACACAGTCCAAACATCATACAATTACAGTTCAATCCTAACAGGAAGAGTTGTACGACCAGTATCACAATGCATTGTAGGACATTTCCTTCTCTCTCATACCCCTTGTTATTAGCTCCCTCTTTCCCCCAACGTCGCCTCCTGTACCTGAAAAGAACCCCAGTTGCTCTCTCTATAGAGTCAAGATTCGTAATATAACTTTCATGGTAGTAACAGTCAGGTTGGTTGGTCGAACAAGCTGAACTGAAACAATAAAGAAAGATAATGCCTTTCTCTTCGTGTTCTAGTGCTTCAACATTCTCGATATTAATCTGTGTCAGTCACATGTTACAGAATCTACTCAGACTCCCTTCTGCCCCCCCATCTTAGACTAGTCTTTCCATAGACTTTCCTAGCCTAGCCCTGTTGTATCATTGGATTCATACATACGTGGTCTTTTTTTAATCGCTTTATTAGGGCATATGTGGTCTTTAAAACTGTCTTCTTTCACTTAGAATAAATTGCCAAGGTTTCTCTGTGTTGTGGGAAGTATGTGCTCCATTCCTTATTATTGCTGAATATCCAGTCAATGGGTCTACCTCATTTCATTTCTTCATCAGTTGATTAGGTTACTGCCATTTTTTGCCTATTACAAAAATACTGCTATAAGTGATGAACGTATGAGGCACATAGCGGCATGAGAAGAACTGGAGAAAATCATGCTAAGCGAAGTAAGTCAGGCACAAAAGGACAAATACAACATGAGCCCGCTGAGGTAAGTATTTAAAAAAATGCAAAAGGGGCTTAGGGGAAAAAAGCTACTGTATACAACAATTTTGGGGGTGAAGACTGTGTAGTATGGCAGAGACCAGATCAAAACAGGGATGCGCCTGGTCGACAACAGTGGAGGAGGTGGGGTAAGGAAAATAAAAGGATGAATATAAGGAAGAAAAGGGGAGTGGGGGCATGGGGCATGAACCCACCCAGGGAAAGTGGGACCAGACTTCAACCCAGTGCCGCAAGGTGTGAATGTAACATCCCGGTGTGGAGTAGGGAACCAGTGGAGAGGTCTGGGAGGCTGGCCCCAGCACGAAAAATTAAGTGGATTCCTGCCCCTCCCCCGAAAAGAATTTGTTTCAAAGGATGACATTGATTCTGCAGCTCCGGGAGATAGACATATCTGATCAGAGCACACGGGAGCAGATGAAGGGGCAGGAGGAGAGAGTGGAGCACAGCCTGGCCCACGAGGCCGTGAGGATGATGTTCCTGAGTAGAGCAGCCAGACCACAGAGAGAACAGCATGGCTGGCCCTACTATGAGTCATGATGCCCCTCAGTGACTAAGGGCGATACAGGGGGCAGCACCGGAGACACAGTGTGCAAATTGCACCTGACCTGATCCCACCACGCCAAGGCAAAGTGTGGTGGAGTGCAGTGGAACAGCAAGGGAATGGAGTGGCAAGGTCCCCAGGGAGTGCTGAAAGTGGACTTTGGGGCCAGGGCGTGGTGCCCCAACAGACTGGACTGGAAAACACTCCTAAGGGCCAGCAAATGATCCTTGAATGAACTAAAAGCCTTTCTTTTGTGAAGGGTTTTGTTTTGTTCTTTGTCAGTGGTTTGTTTTTGTTGTTTTCTTGTCTGGTTGTATACTGTTGCTTTGTTTTCCTCTGTCTTGTTTTCGTGCATGTTAGTGTCTCCACGGGTCTGTCTGAATAGGACAGGCTGGATGAACTATCTGGAGGAAAAACAATGGGACTGACAATTCCGGGGGGACAGACAGCTCCAGGTGGGGGAGGGAGAGGAGGATAAGGAAGTGGTGTTAATAAACACAGGGACAAGGGAACAACATGGGACCCAAAATGGTAGTGAGGGGGGAGTGGCAGCCCTGATGGGGAACGATCAAGAGTAAGGTTGCGTAGAGAAGAGGTATAGTTGTAGCCCAGGTGGGGACAGAGCATGGTAGTAGGGCAGGAGGAAAGCCAAGGGAGAGGGAGGAAGGAGCTGGGAGTCAAGGGGCATTTATGGAGGTCTAGACAAAGACATGTACATGCAAACATATATGAGGATGGGGAAATAGATCTATGTGTCTACATTTATAGGTTTAATATTAAGGTGGCTGAAGGACCTTGGGCCTCTACTCAAGCACTCCCTCAATGCATGAATACTTTCTTTTATTAAATTGGCACTCTATGATGCTCACTTTCCCAAAACAACTGCTGAAGCCAAAATGGGTGAACAAGTAAATGTGGTGAAGAAAGCTGATGGTGCCCGGCTATCAAAAGAGATAGTGACTGGGGTCTTAAAGGCTGGAAGATAAACAAGCGGCCATCTAGCTCAGAAGCAACAAAGCCCACATGGAAGAACACACCAGCCTGGGTGATCGAGTGGTCCCGAAGGGATCAGTTACCAGGCATCAAAGAACAAAAAATCATCATATCATTGGCTGCACACCTCCATGATAGGATCGCTGAAGACAAATGGGTGCATAAGCAAATGTGGCGAAGAAAGCGGATGGTGCCTGGCTATCAAAAGAGATAGTGTCTGGGGTCCTAAAGGCTTGAAGGTGAACAAGCAGCCATCTAGCTCAGAAGCAAAAAAGCCCACATGGAAGAAGCACACCAGCCAGTGCGATCACGAGGTGCCCAAGGGACCAGGTATAAGGCATCATGCAAAAAAAAAAAAGAATATATGTATGTGTGTGTGTATATATGTATATATATATATATATGTAAGTATATATATATAAATATATATACCATATTGAATGAAGGGGGAAGTGAGGAGTGGAGATCAAGGCCCAAGTGTCGGCCACTGGGGATCCCCTCATAGAGGGGTTTAGGAGAGGAGATGGGTCAGTCAGGGTGCGAGGTAGTGCCGATGAAGAACACAGCTTTCCCCCACATCCTGGATGCTTTCTCCCCCCAACTACCATGATCCGAATTCTACCTTGCAGGGCTGGATAGGGCAGAGGTTGTACAGTGGTACATATGAGGGCTGGAGTCACAGGGAATCCAGGGTGGATGATACGTTCAGGACCAAGGGTGTGAGGGGCGATGCTGGGAGAGTGTAGGGTGAGTGGGTTGGAAAGGGGGAACTGATTACAAGGATCCACATGTGACCTCCTCCCTGGGAGAGGGACGGCAGAGAAGGGGGGGGAGGGTGACTCCGGATAGGGCAAGATATGACAAAATAACTATGTATAAATTACCAAGGGCACATGAGGGAGGGGGGAGCGGGAAGGGAGGGAAAAAAAAAAAGAAAAAAGGACCTGATGCAAAGGGCTTAAGTGGAGAGCAAATGCTTTGAGAATGATTGGGGCAGGGAAAGTATGGATGTGCTTTATACAATTGATGTATGGATTGTGATAAGAGTTGTATGAGTCCCTAATAAAATGTAAAAAAAGAAAGAAAAGAAAATGATTAGGGCAAAGAATGTACAGGTGTGCTTTATACAATTGATGTATGTATATGTATGGATTGTGATATGAATTGTATGAGCCCCTAATAAAACGTTTAAAAAAAATTAAGTGGATTCCTGCCCCTCCCCTGAGAAGGATTTGTTTCAAAGGATGACATTGATTCTGCAGCTCCGGGAGATGGACATAACTGGTCAGAGCACACGGGAGCAGATGAAGGGGGAGGAGGAGATAGTGGAGCACAACCTGGCCCACCAGGCCGTAAGGATGATGTTCCTGAGTAGAGCAGCCAGTCCACAGAGAGAACAACATGGCTGGCCCTACTATGAGACATGATGCCCCTCAGTGAGCAAGGGTGATACAGGGGACAGCACCGGAAACACGGTGTGCAAATTGCACCTGACCTGATCCCACCACGCCAAGGCAAAGTGTGGTGGAGTGCAGTGGAACAGCAAGGGAATGGAGTGGCAAGGTCCCCAGGGAATGCTGAAAGTGGACTTTGGGCCCAGGGCGTGGTGCCCCAACAGACTGGACTGGAAAACACTCCTAAGGGCCAGCAAATGATCCTTGAACTAACTACAAGCTCTTCTTTCTTGATGTTTTATTCTTTGTCAGTGGTTCATTGTTGTTTTGTTGTCTGGTTGTATACTGTTGCTTTGTTTTCCTCTGTCTTGTTTTCGTGCATGTTAGTGTCTCCACAGGTCTGTCTAAATAAGACAGGCTGGATGAACTATCTGGAGAAAAAACAACGGGACCGCCAGTTCCGGGGGGACTTGGTATAGGAGGTGAAGGGGAGTAAGGAAGTGGTGTTAACAAACACAGGGACAAGGGAATAGCATGGGACCCAAAATGGTAGTGAGGGGTCAGTGGCAGGTCTGTTAAGGAATGATCAAGGGTAAGGTTACGTAAAGAAGAGGTATAGCTGTAACCCAGGTGGGGACGGAGCATGATAGTGGGGCAGGAGGAAAGTCAAGGGAAATAGAGGAAAGAGCTAGGAGTCAAAGGGTATTTATAGAGGTCTAAACAAAGACATGTACATATGCAAATATATATATGCAAATATATATACATATGCAAATATATATATATATATGAGGATGGGGAAATAGATCTATGTGTCTATACTTACAGGTTTAGTATTAAGGTGGCTGAAGGACCTTGGGCCTCTACTCAAGCACTCCCTCAATGCATGAATACTTTCTTTTATTAAATTGGCACTCTATGATGCTCACCCTCCCAACACAACTGCTGACGCCAAAGCGAGTGAACAAGTAAATGTGGTGAAGAAAGCTGATGGTGCCTGGCTATCAAAAGAGATAGTATCTAGGGTCTTGAAGGCTTGAAGATAAACAAGCAGCCATCTAGCTCAGAAGCAACAAAGCCCACATGGAAGAACACACCAGCCTGTGTAATCACAAGGTCCAGAAGGGATCAGTTATCAGGCATCAAAGAACAAAAAATCATATCATTGGCTGCACACCTCCATGATACAATCGCTGAAGACAAATGGGTGCATAAGCAAATGTGGCAAAGAAAGCTGATGGTGCCCAGCTATCAAAAGAGATAGTGTCTGGGGTCTTAAAGGCTTGAAGGTGAACAAGCGACCATCTAGCTCAGAAGCAACAAAGCCCACATGGAAGAACACACCAGCCTGTGCGATCACGAGGTGCCAAAGGGACCAGGTATAAGGCATCATGCAAATATATATATAAGGCATCATGCAAATATAAATATATATATATATATATATATATATATATATATACCATCGTGAATGAAGGGGGAAGTGCAGAGTGGAGACCCAAAGCCCATTTGTCGGCCACTGGAGATCCCCTCACAGAGGGGTAGGAGAGGAGATGGGTCAGTCCGGGTGCGATGTAGTAATGATGAAGAACACAGCTTTCCCCCAGATCCTGGATGCTTCCTCCCCCCAACTACCATGATCTGAATTCTACCTTGCAGGACTGGATAGGGCAGAGGTTGTACACTGGTGCATATGGGAGTTGGAGGCACATGGAATCCAGGGTGGATGATACCTTCAGGACCAGGAGTGTGAGGGGCGATATTGGGAGAGTAGAGGGTGAGCGGGTTGGAAAGGGGGAGCTGATTACAAGGATCCACATGTAACCTTCCCCCTGGGAGATGGATGGCAGAGAAAGGGGTGAAGGTTGATAGGGCAAGATATGACAAAATAACAATCTATAAATTATCAAGGGCTCATGAGGGAGGGGGGAGTGGGGAGAGAGGGAGAAAAACAAAGAGGACCTGATGGAAAGGGCTTAAGTGGAGAGCAAATGCTTTGAAAATGATTAGGGCAAAGAATGTATGGATGTGCTTTATACAATTGATGTATGTATATGTATGGATTGTGATAAGAGTTGTATGAGTCACTAATAAAATGTAAAAAAATACTGCTATAAACATTCATAGGCAGTTTTGTTGTGGACATATTTCATTCTCTAGGAGTGGAATTGGAGCCATGGTGACATAGTGGTTATGCATTGGGCTTCTAGCTGCAAGGTCAGCAATTTAAATCCACGAGCCGCTCCTTGGTTGAAAGACAGGGCTTTCTACTTGCATTAATGGTTAATAGTCTTGGAAACTCACAAGGGCAATTCTACCATGTCCTCCAGGGTCACGAGAACTAGACATCAACTCGATGGCAGTGAGTTTATGGTAAACTTATGTTTGACCTTTAAGGAATTCCTAAGTTATTTTCCTGAAAGTTTACATTTTCCCTTCCCACCAGCAGGGTATGAAGGTACCAATTTTTCCACATCCTAGACTATACTTCTTCTTCTCATTATTATTAATTAAGGCCTTTTTAGTGGTGTGATGAAAGAGCCCTGGTGCCGTAGTAGGTTACCAGTTGAACTACTGGCCACAAGGTCAGCAGTTTGTAACTACCAGATGATCCTGGGAGAAAGACGAGGCTTTCTGCTCCCATCGAGTAATAGCCTCAGAAACCCCCAGGAGCACTCTGTCCTGTGGGTCCCTATGAAGTGGAATGGACTCAGTGTCAGTGAGTTTGGTTTTTGAAGTGGGTAGGAAAAGATGTCTCGTTGTGGTTATCATTTTATTTTGGCAATGGCTAATGACATTGAGCAAGTTTTCATCTACTTTTTGTTCCATCTTGAATTAAAATAAGATGTGGTAGTTACATCACCTGTTGTCAATTTGAGAGGATTAAGAGTGAAGGGGTGGAGTCCAGCCTGTCAATCAGGTCGTACCTGATGACCTGATTTGGAGGTGCTAAGGAGATAAATAGCTTGCTGGAACCAGGACATATGCTTACTGTCATTGCAGCTGACAAGACACATGGAACTACGCTAGTGCCCTGAGCTGGAGGAGCCACGTGGAGCCCCATGCAAGGGCCGAGATGCTTACAATGCCACTGGAGCCTCAGTACTTCCTCCCCACTGGCCTGTGATCATCCTGCCTTTGGCGACATTGCATGTGCTTTGCGAGTCTGAAGAGGATTTTATAGATAGGTATCGGACATATGAGCTAATATCGGACTTATATACTTGATCTGGACTGGGCTGGGACATTTTCTTAATGTACTCTTTATATAAAGCTCTTTCTTATACTCATGTGAGTGTCTGTGAATTTGTTTCCCTAGTCTACCCAGACTAACACAGGAGAATTGAATGATGTATTTGAATGAAGGTCTTGGTGAAACATTGAAAGGACCTTGACCTGCCAGGAGAACACACAAATGTATGTTGGAGGAAGAACAGCAAGAATACTCCTTAGAAGAGAGGATGGCGAGACTTCGTCTCACGGACTTGGCACATGTTATTAGGAGGGACCAATCTCGATAAAATGGCATCATGCTTGGGAAAGTAGATGGTGAGGGGAAATAAAAAGGGAAGCCCCTCAATGAGCTGGCCTGACACAGTGGCGACCACACTGGCCCCAGCAGGGCAGCCATGGTGAGCATGACACGGGACTGGCAGCATTCCTTCGGTTGCCCAGACGGCCACGAGGAGTCTGAGCACCTTGATGGCACCTAACAACATTTCCCGTTTTTATATCTTCTTTGGCGAAATCTATGTTCTGATCCTTTGCTTATTTTACAGTTGGATTGCTTGACTTTGTGCTTTTGAATTATAAATGTTCTGTATAAATTCTGGATATAAGTCCCTTGTTAGATAAATTATTTGCAATAAAAAATGTCCTGTTCTGTGGTTGTCTTTTACTTTCTTAGCAGTGTCCTTTACAGCACAAAGTTTTTTCATTTTGAATTAAGCCAAATTTAGCTATTGGTGTATTTTGCTGAAAGAAAACACTTGGTGGTGCAAGTGGTTAAGCTGATAGCTGACCCCCAAAAGCAGAACTTTTAACACAGCAGCTACTGTCCAGGAGAAAAGTGTGGCAGAAAGATGTGGTGGTATGCTTCCATACAAATGAACGGTCTAGAAAACTGTACAGGGAAGTTCTACCCTGTCCTATTGGGTCGTTTTGAGTCAGAATCCACTTGACAACAGGGGCATGGGTTTGGGCATTATCTTGGGAAGGAATTCAGGAAGAACCATACTTCCTGTTAATTATTCTGATTTGAACATTAAAATAATTATGAGCTTAGCCTTTTTTCACCCTCTCCCACCCTCTTCTGGGCAAGCTGTGCCCAGAAGATGATGTTCACCTTTGGCTCCTGAAATAATGGTAGATGTTCAAGAAATGCTTCTTGACTATAGCGGAACTGTAAGACAAGCTCCTTGTGTAAGGCCTCATTCCCTTCACCTATACTATCTCTGTAGGCACATTGAATTCTGACTCGGGCTACTACCCTTAGTGGCTGTGTTAGGTCAGGTGGAAGGAAGATCACAGGCCGGTGGGTGCAAAGTCGTGTGGATCCAGTGGTGGTGGAAGCATCACAGGGCTCTGGCGGGGGACCTGAGTGACCAGCCAGCGGAAGGTGAAGGCAGAGAGAAAAGGGGAGGCCCCAGGGCCTTCCTTACGAAAAGGCCACACCCATAAGGAGGCACCATTTATTTGGCTGTTATCTGATTTGACAGGTTGAAGACCATCCCTGCACTTTTATGTATCTTCACGTTGACAGGAAATTATGTAACCACAGCGGCTTACTTGTTGGGCTGCTAACTAACCCCAAGGTCAGCAGTTTGAAAACACCAGACTCAGAAAAGAAGACGAGGCGTTTGACTCACTTAAAGAGTGACAGTCTCAGACCCCCACAGGGGCAGTTCCATCCTGTCCTAGAGGGTCGCCCACCGTGGGTCAGAAACTAGTTTATAGCAGAGTCGATCAAGCCAAGTATTCTAACAGACAAAAAAAGTAAGAGGACAAAGGTTGTTGGGTCGATGTAATCAAATGTTCTAAATGACACATTAGTTAGTACATGAATTTTAAAGCAAATGGGACGAGGGCTCCCTTTCCCTTAAGTCATTTGCTGGAAAACAAATAGGTTGCAAAGCCCTTGTGCGGCACGATCACAGCTACTCGTGCCCCGTCTCTGCTCGGGAACGGGGATGATTTGGAGAACCACTGATTCTCGCCAAATGCTGTGGGAAGGTACGAATACGTTTTGTGCGTGTTCTTTTCACGATGGCACTTTAAATACGTAAAAACAAGAGAAAAAGAGGGCGGTTCCGCCCGGAGATTCGAGGGGACCCCGGGGCGGAAAGAACAGCGCGCAGAGCAGCGGGACGCTCGGCTGCACCCACCCCACTTCCGGCCAGGGCGGGGGTTGGGGGGCCGGGAGGGCGGGGCGCGGGCACCTTTGCCCGCTGGGAGCCCGGAAGGCCAGGCCCCGCGGGGAAGGAGCTGAGGAAGCGGGCGGCCATCATGGGGGAGCCCGACGCGCTGCTGGTGATGGGCGTGAGCGGCTCGGGGAAGTAGGCACCGCGGCGGGGGGTGGGGGACCAAGGCGGCGCGGAGAGCTGGCCGCAGGGGTAATGGGAAGGTCCTGAGGCCACAAGCCCTCCCTGAGCATCCAAGGAAACTGAGGCCCAGGGCACCTGACTGACCCCAGCCACCTGGGCGCTTTGAAAGGACCCCATTCAAACGGGTCCTCTATTGAAGGGAGATGATCTGCGAACGCCTGGTCAGGGAAGCCCTTTGTAAGAAGCCCAAATGCCATCATCCCCTGCAGGGACCTTCCCACGGCCCCCTTGGGGTGCACTAAAACTGGTATTTCCGGGTGCCTTGTCAGAACAAGTGGGAGAGTGCAAGACCCAAAGCGAGAGAGCAAAGCACCCCACGCCCTTAGTAACCCGAGCAGAGCGGCCGCCCCATTCCTACAAGGTGTTGAACTTTTAATGCTTCCTTGTGGGAAACGGAACTTAACCAGATTGATTCCCCCTTTCGTTGATCAAACGCACTGTTGTGGAGTTGATTCCAAATCATAGCCTCTGTAGATCACAGAACTACCTGGTCCATAAGGTTTCCTGGACTGGAAGTCTTTAGTGAAGTAGGGCGCCGCATCTTTCTTCAGAACAGCTGGTGGGTTTGAACCAAGGACCTCGCAGTTCGCAACCCAATGCTTAACCTACTGTACCACCAGAGCTTCTTTTCCTTTAATCAGTGTTGATCAACTTAAAAGAGGAAGAAGGAAACGGTATTGATATGGCTCCTAAGGAGCTGGGGTGCGCAGTGCGGCAGGCGACGGCCCAGTCCCACCTGACTTACCCTTTCCAGGGAGCTGTGGCCTCCTGGTGGCTGCGCAGCAGACAGTGCCGGGAAAGAGGGCGGGACTGGCTCCACTGAAATATATCTTCCGGAGGCCTGCAGGACCTCTGCAGCCCTGGTGGCACAGCAGTTAAGCACTCGACTCAGCAGTCCCCACTCAGCCATTCATTCCGGGGGACAGAGCTGCTTCTGTGGTAAAGACTGCATCTCTTTGCTTACCAGGCGTCCATGGATCTGCACACCCATTGGGAAAGGGCAGTCATTTGAACCTCTGTCCTCTCCACAGGTCAACCGTGGGCGCTCTGCTGGCAGCTGAGGTACCTGTTCCTGTATCTCTCAACTAAATAGTCCCCTTGGCTCTGGTCTCTTTCATTCTCTCCCTTTGCCCTTCCCTTCTGAGCAGTAAACAATCTGAAAACAAATCTGATGATGCCGAGTCAAGTCTGACTCATGGCAACCCCATGGGTCACCAAGCAGACTGCCGCACAGGGTGTTCTTGGCTGCCATCTTTCCAGAGGCAGGCCACCAGGCCCTCCTGCAGCACACGTGGGTGGCCTCCAACTCTTAGAGTCACCGAGGAACTTTTCTAAAACTACGCAGACAGTGCCTGCACACACCGTGAAATCATGAATGCAATTTTGCTTTTTCCGTGGTCATAACAAACGGTGATGGATGAAATCAGGCACTGCAGCCAGCCAGTGATGGGATGAGGACGTGGCATTCTGAGCCTCAAAAGCCTCTCTGGGTTTGTGTAGGGTTGTGGTCAGAGCTAACAGTGGGGAAGAGGGTGGTGGTGGCTGCCACTGACTGCCCTGCCCAACACATACACCCTCTCTTTGTTCTTGAAGCTGGGGTGGAAATTCTATGATGCAGATGACTATCACTCTGAGGAAAACCGGATGAAGATGGGCAGAGGGATCCCACTGAATGACCAGGTAACTAGCACTGTCTTTGTCCAATGCAGACCTTCCACCTGGGTTACTCAGAGACCTCTGCACAGAACTCCTGAATCAAGAGGGGACCACAAGCAAGTGCTCCCAGAGGCGAGTAGACAGTAGGTCCTACACGTAGCTTAGCTCCAGCTCCCAAATTTCCTCTGCACTCAACACCAGGAACAAGGTCCCCAGCTGCCTAGCTGGCTGGATTTTACTCTGCAGAAGGTAATCTGTGAGGGCAGAAGCTCCCCTATGCTTCGTTATGTGGGAAAATTCATCTCCTGTACCCAGGCTCCTAGTCACCTACCAGCTGCAGACTCCAGCACCTACCCAAAGACAAGGAATCTTTTTAAAAACTCCAGTCTGGCCACATGCTCCCTCCTAGAGACCCTCTGGAGGCCTTACCCTGGTCTTTACGTCAAGATCAAACTCCTAACCATACTTAGTCTCTCCTCCTCCATAGCCCATTCAGCTTCTTTCAGAAGTGTGCACCTCTCCAGATCTCAAGAGCCCCCCTGCTCTCTTAGTCCCTCCCACACAGGACCGTTGTGCCTGCTGCCCCACCCCCTGCCCACCCTCCCCCCACCCCGCCAGGCTCTTCTTCCACAAGTTAACCCCTGAACATCCCTCTCATCTCAGCTCCCTCATAATTTCTCCAAGGAAACCCTCCGTGACCTACCCAAACCGCCTCCTACAAACTCTCCTGGCACCATAAACCTATTGCCCTGGTCCTATTGCAATTTAACATTTTGATGGCATGAGGATATGATTAATATTTGTTCTTGCAATCAACTTTACTTCCAAGAGCTCATTTCTGTTAACCACGGTATCTCCAGGGCCAGGCACACAGTAAACGTTAGAAAAGTAAGTTGTGACATACTTCAGTGAGCGAGTGAGTAAACAAGACCAAGGCCTGGGCTGTTTCTGCAGTCACAACTGCAAAGCAAGGGTTCCTCTGTCTAACTGACTGTGAGGTCAGAGTTGAGGGCAGGGGCCATTATGTCCAGAGGGCAGGAACAGAATAGAACTGGCCCATGACCCAACACTGTTGTTTCTACTGTGATTAACCTCCCCTCCCCCTGAGTTGTGCTTCCCCTTTTCCCCCCTTTCCTTTGCTCTGCTCTGCAGGACCCCAGTCCCTAAACCATTGTTAGTTCTCACTCAGGAACACCCTCCATTAGCAACATTTGACCAGTGTCTTTGAGTTTTCAGTAGTGAAGCTTTGAATTGTCAAAACTAAGCTTGTGAAATCTGGCTTTAGAAGAGGGAATAAAAGGATTTTACAAGCGAGACAGTCGTAATGTGAACATGTTGATATAATAAACAGACAATACACATAATGCAGAAGGCTTAGCTCCACTGCTAGGTCTGTGTGACCTTTGGCAAATGGCTTAGTCTGTGCCTCATTTTCTTCCTGTAACATAGAGATGATAGGAAGACTATTTCACTGGGTGTGTGGGAGGAAGAACTAACACTGAAAAGGCACACAGAAAATTGCCCAGAGCATGCAATGAATGATCGGTGAACATGATAATTATTGCTGACAGCATCTATCTAGACATGTTTCACCTAAACCATTCCTGTGGAGTGTATAAAATGAGACTGTGCCGATGTTATTTTATTTTTCTCCTTGATGTGCACAAATCAATAGTAAAAGCACACAACTGAGAGACGTGTACATGTTATTTAAATAACCATTCATTCGTACCAGGGATCCTTGTTAAGGGAGTAATATGAAGGCCAGTGGGGGGGCGGGAGACTTCTGGCAGGAACTGATTGTCCTAGAGAGGGAAAGGCAATCTAGGCTACTGGAAGAAACACAGTGAGTTCTTAAATATATTCCCAAGAACCTTTATGGTTCGTCAGACCTGAGGGACAAAAGAGCTGATTGATACACTTGCCAGCACAAGAGTACGGCCATTTAAGAAGGCAGGGTGGGTCTAGGCTGGGCCAGCGCCCACACTCCTCCAGGTTGCTCTTCCTGCCAAGGCCCGCCGCTGACATGATGCTGTGAGAAGAGGCACAGGTGGGTCGAGTGCAGTGTTTTTGAAGCAGACACACATGTTCACGCTGTCTTGGAGAAGAGTATCGGGAGGATTGGAGGAGGGCACTCCGCTCAGATGGCCTGGAGTCTGTCCCAGGATAACTGGAATTAAACGTATAAAGGTAACAAGGCCTTCTAAGTGCGAGTGAATCCAAATGAAATGTCAACCCCAGTTCCCCAGTCATACCAGCCACATGAACTCTTGGGCTAACGGGCACCCTACTGGACAGCACACCAAGGATTGCCTGCACACTCCAGGGCCACGCCGGTCTGACGGGCCAGGCAGGCTGTGATAAGCATCAATTAGCATGCTGCTAACAGGAAGCAGGCCTCCCTGTGCGCCAGGTCCACGCTGTCGCTGTCCTGCCTGAGCTTGGGTCCCACCCTTCAGTTAGCACTGAAGAGTTCCCCCATTTGCATATCCCGGGGACTCTCACTAAACAATTTTTTTAAAGCATGGGCTTAAAGTAAAAGTCGATTTCCTGGTACACAGGGTAGAAAATTCACTACGCAAACATGTTTTCTGGTCCTTTTCATTTGCACTGTGTTTATTGGGAAATAAGGATGCTGGACAATACAGTCCACGTCCAGCTTTACATGCTGCACCATTCAGTAAACCTAGCTAATCAGCCTGCTGTGTTTGATCTTTGTTGCCCTCCTTTCTCACTCCCTCTGTAAATCTAGAAAATACTATTTGCAGAGGTCCAAGTTGCATAAATGCAGCCCCTCCAACCTCTTGTTCTCCACATAGCCCTCTCCAGAACACCTAGTTTTTTGAACGTGAAGTCCCAGAAAACCCTAGTAATAAGCATTAATCATCTCTACTCTTCTCCAAGAGCATATAAAGGCTCCCCATATATCTTCACTTCATTAACCAAGTCCCTGTGGTCTGCAGATCTGAGTGTAAGCCTCATTATCTGGTTATTTTACAATTTTATTATTAATTGGGATTTAATACATATATCATTCTGCAGTTCAATCACATCGAGCAGAATTGTACACTTGATACCACAATCAGTTTCCAGTCTTTTTCTACATGGACTCCTTGACATTGTTTCCCCTCTACCCCCTATTCCCCTATAACACAAATTCAAGAGGGTAACACCGCCACCCCGCCACCACAAACAAAAATGCAGAAATTTTTGGAAACCAGATCAGGTCCAACATGCATCCTATGGGGATCTGCTGACAGTTTTAACTGTTCATGTTAAATGTATGCCTTCGATCTTCTTGTTATTTTTGTTTATAAATAACTATACTCGTTCCACCAGATGGGCCCAGACAAGTGTTAACATAAACATATGTTCCACTCATTGAATTCTCATTGTAATAAGCATGTCGGTATTATAGTAGCTGTTGCAATTTGAGTCATGATTTGTTTCCATTATGTAACTATTATCATGTAGGATATAATTTAACCCAACATTACCACTCTAACCTTAAAATCCTTTTGTTATGTTCAACATGAAAAAATAGTATTATTATAATTATCCTCTGCCATCTAAGTAGGTGAGTTCTGGTCACCAAAGGATGTGTTGAGGGCTGAGCACAAAGCCATGTCCTCAGGAAATGGCTTTCACTTGCTGCACTGAAGTTCAACCTCACAGATTAAATCCAGAAAATCAATGCCAAAAGCAAAATGAAAAATCCCTATGTAGGTACCAGAAGCAACGTGGCAAATTTCAGCTAAATCTAAATACTCTTCCAAGTTTTCAAACTGCATAAGAGCCAGGCTAGCTGGCTGCTGGGGAATTTGTTGCTCATGTAGGGATGGGAGATGAAGCTGAAATAATAGGAATGAAAAAAGTAAGTGTTCAACTTGAGGGAAAAGAACACTGGGGCGGGGGTAGCATAGGAAATAATAAAAACGAGAGCCCAAATAGTAGCATAGAAAACAAAATAACCGGCCCCGTCTTGCTCCCGTGCGCTGACATCCCAGATCCGGGTTCCCGACCAGGATGGCGGCCATGGGCGGGAGGTCCCTTCCGTCCCTGACCCTCAGGCCCTCGAATTAGTGTCTCCCTGCGGGGAAGAGTGCGCCGCTGCTGGGTGAAGATGGAGCTGAGAAACACTCTGAATCGAGGAGGGCAAGAAAGGAAGAAGACTGCAGCGTCTGCATGGAACTGTACACGATGAAGACAGGGATCGTCAGAAGGTGCAAGGTGTGCGTCTCTGCGGAGGGCTGCACCACAAAGGTCTGCGCATTTTCGCTGGAAGCCACTTCTCTGCGGGCCACTAGTGATGCTGGTCATTGATACGTCAACGCCTTGGACTGCTCTAGATTCTTTACAGAAAAGGGCAAGTGTTGTCAGAGAGCATATTGACAAATTGAAAATTCCTCCTGAAGAAATGGAACAAAAGCGGATTAGAAACTTCCAAGAATACGTAGAGCCAGATCCCCCGGCTTCACAGAGAAGGAATGCTGCGTCACAGGAGGACAACGATGACTGTGCTTTTACCTCTAGGAGCTCACGCGTCACTTGGGCGTTCCCGGACTAGTGATCTGCTCTTAGTGTGACTCCATTGGTGTATTGGAGAAAGAACATGAAAAAGATGAGCATCTTGACTGTATTCCGTCACATATCCGGAAGTTTTGTTCACAGTATGATGCAGCAGCATACTGCATCTTTTACACTTCAGTAAAAGAAAACAAAAATACAGATTTACTATATAAATATATCGTTCAGAAACTATGCATTTCCGTATAAGATTCTGGCTGTTGTTGTGGAAAAAGGTATAGTATTTATTCCAGCAGGATGGGGTGATAAGAAAATAGGAATATTACATGAAAATTTTCAGACATTGAAAGATCATTTTGAAGATGTCATAATTAAGCCACCTGTCCAAAAGTTTGTGCATGAGAAGGAAATCGTAACTGAAGATGATGAAATGTTTATGAAGCTACAGCGCCTTTTAGCAAAACCACCACCAACTGTAGCTGCAAGACCTGTGGATGCCTCGCCATAGAGTCCGTTAGACCCACAGCGACCTTATCCGCAACCAAACACGGCCCAGCCGGTCCTGCGCCGTCCTCACAAGTGTTCACGCGCTTGAACTCATTGTTGCAACCACTGTGTCAACCCATCCATCTCCTTGGAGGCCTTCCTCTTTTTCATCACCCTTCCTTTTTTTGCCACATGATGTCCTCCAGGGACTGGTCTCTTCTGACCCGCATGTCCAAAGTGTGAAAGACAAAGCGTTGCCTTCTTGCCTGGCCCTACTTCTTCCAAGGCAGATCAGTTTGTCCTTTTAGCAGTCCGTGGTCCTTCCAATATTCTTCTCCATTATTCAAATGCATCAATAATTCTTCGGTCTTCCTTATTCAATATCCAGCTGTATTCATACAAATCCCAACTATCCACACAAGTTCCTGTATCCACAGTTAAATAAGTCAGTAGTGTATGGATTATAAAATGTGTGTATTGAGGTAGTGGTATTTATGTGTTACATCTTTTCCTGCCATCTTAAAAATCAATTACCAAAAACTGATGAAAGAATAAAAAACCTGAACAAAAACATAGCATTCATGATTTAGATGATTAAAATGAAGCCCAAAACTAATAGGAAGTATATACCAGTAGTCATTGCCGCATTATTCACAATAGCCAAAAGGTGAGGAAAGTCCCGTGTTCATCAACAAATGAATGGATAAACAAAATGTGCTAAACCCATACAATGGAAAATTATTCACCATAAAGTAAAATGAAGTCATGATACATGCTACAACATGAATAACCTTGAAATCACTATGCTAAATGAAATAAGTCAGACACAAAAAGACAAATATTATGTGATATCACGTTTATGAACTATCTGGAATAGGTAAATGCATAGACATCAAAGCTTATTAGTGGATACCAAGAAAAAATGGAATGACTGCTTAAAGGTTACTGAGCTTTTTTTGGCTGATGAAAATTTTGGGGACTGCTTATGATGGTTGTATAACACAAGGTAATTAATGACTTGGAATTATATGCTTAAAATGACTAAAATGATAAAATTTGTGTTAATAAATTTTTCACTATACTGAAATTAAAGATTGTTTAAATAATGTCTGTGGGAGATGCATCAAAATAATGCGTGATGATTCCGTGATGCACAGCTACCTGACACCATCACTGAAGACAAATGAGTGCATAAGCAAATGTGGTGAAGAAAGCTGATGGTGGCTGGCTATCAAAAGAGATAGTGTCTGGGGTCTTCAAGGCTTCAAGATAAACAAGCGGCCATCTAGCTCAGAAGCAACAAAGCCCACATGGAAGAAGCACACCAGCCTGTATGGTCACGAGGTGTTGAAGGGATCCGGTATCAGGCATCAAAGAACAAAAAAAATCGCATCATTGTAAATGAGGGGGAGGGCAGAGGGGAGGAGATAAGCCCGTCAGGGTGCGATATAGCAACAAATGAAAAATACAACTTTCCTCTAGTTTCTAAATGCTCTCGCGCCCCCCTGCCCCATCCCACTATCATGATCCCAATTCTACCTTGCAAGTCTGGCTAGACCAGAGGATGTACACTGGTACAGATAGGAACTGGAAACACAGGGAATTCAAGGCAAATGATCCCTTCTGGACGAGTGGTGAGAGTGGTGACAGCAGAGGGTGGAGCAGAAAGGGGGACCGAGTATAAGGATCTACATATAACCTCCTCTCTGGGGGATGGACAACAGAAAAGTGGGTCAAGGGAAACATTGGACAGTGTAAGACATGACAAAATAATTTATAAATTATCAAGGGTTCACGAGGGAGGGAGGAGTGGGAAAGATGGGGGTAAAAATGAGCTCATACCAAGGGCTTAAGTGGAGAGCAAATATTTTGAGAATAATGAGGACAACGAATGTACAAATGTGCTTGACACAATTGATGTATGTATGGATTGTGTTAGAATTGTATGAGCCCCCAATAAAATGATTAAAAATAATAACTAATGCAGGATGGGCGGCAATGGTTAGTAATACAGGTGCAGACTAATAAAAAACAAGACTAATCATGAGTTGAAAATTACGGGAGCTGGGTAATGGGTACATACATGTTTGTTTTGTACTACTGTCTGCTTTTGAATATGCTTACACTTTTCCATAATAAAAAGGTTGTCTTTTTTTTTAATGCATTATGGGCCATGAGGATTTACTCCAGGGATGAGGCAGGTACATGTTTCAGATGAAGATGGAGTTTTAGTGCAATTCAGAATTATGTGAAACATAAACTTCCTGTTTCTTACTTTAAACTCTTTGCTAAAATTAAATTTCTCACAGTGCTTCTCACCAAATCTAGAACTTTGTTTTTGTTGTTTTAAAGTGTAACTGTTAACATAAAGACTTATGGCTATGTACATTTGAGAATTAAAGGTATATAAAGAATACATTCAGTATACTAAAAGATTTGTACACATAATGGACCAGGGCAGCTATATGAGGGGGTTTCAGAAAGGAAATACTTTGTTATCTTTTCATTCCATTTCCCTCTTGCCCCGAAAGCATAATGAGTTACATGTTGGTCTAATTGCAAAGGTTCGAAACCACCAGCTAAGACTCAACAAAGATGAGGCTTTATGTTCATAAACATTTACAGTCTCCCAAACCCACAGGGGCAGTTCTACTCTGTCCTATAGGGTTGCTATGAGTCAAAGGCAACATATGACAGTGAATTTGTTTTAATTTTTTTTGTATTTATAATGGGGATGCTATGCAAGGAGTCTTAGTGCCATTTTTATTATTAAAAGAAACACACCTAAATTAGCACACTGTTTATCCACTGCTTTCAGTGGATAATCTACTCTGCAAAACCACAAAGATTTATCTGGTGTTGAACATTTTTTAATATAACTTAACTAGATTTTCATACAGGAGCCCTAGTGGCACAGTGGATTATACATTGAGCTGCTAACTGCAAGGTCAGCAATTCAAAGTTACCAGCTGAATGAATCCCTGGAGAGCTTTCTCCTCTCATAAAGTGTTACAGGGACCATTAGTTCTACCAGGCCTTAAAGGGTCTCTAGGAGTTGGAATTGACTTGATGGCAGTACTTTGGTTTATTTGTCTATCTCCATAAAACACCACCCAGAAGTCACTTGTGTTTGTTTCCATTTCAGGACAGGATTCCATGGCTCTGCAAATTGCATGGCATATTGCTAAGGTAAGAGAGTTCTAGCCTTGTTGTGATAAACTAACAAGTAAAGAAAAGCCAATGGAAAACGGGAAACGTTTCCACATACCTGGAATCACAACCAAATGATGAAACCATCTTAAAAACGAATGTATTGTACTCCCAGCAAGAATGCGGAATGATTTTAATCAGCCACAAGCAACAAGTAGTTTAGTTAGGCTCTGGAGACAAATCCACTGGCATCAAGTCTCAGTTCTAACTCAGCTACCCTGTAGGACAGAGCAGAATTGTCCATTGGGTTTCTAAGACTATAAAGCTTTAAGGGAACAAACAGCCCCATCTTTCTCTGGAAGTGATTGGTGGAGTTGAACTGCTGATCTTATGGTTTAGCAGCTTAACTTGTAAATCACTAAGCCTCCAGAACTCCCTGGTGTTCGACACACAGCTCATCACTAGCTGGAAATCTTAAAATCAGTGATCTGACTGTCATAGGCCTCAATTGTTTTTATCTGTAAAATGGGGGTTTAGTTTCTACTCAGGTTATTGTGAAGAATCAGATGATATGGAACAGCATGTAACATTGTCTAATAATAGGTGCTCAAGAAATCTTAACAGATGTCAGACACAATTGTTTGCTTTTTCACACCCACTTTGACATAAATGGCAGTCCATCTGACAGACAGACACCCTGGAAATCAAATGTACTGATCTGAAATGGAAGCAGAAATGAAGATCTCCCGGAAAGCACAGATCAGACCTCTTGGTTCTTAGTAGTCATTGCGTCCACTCCAAAACATGGCAGCCTTGTATGTAACAACAGAACACTGCTAATCCTGCAGCATCTTCATGGTCATTGCTATGAGTCCATTGTTGCATGAGCCCACTGTTGCAGCTCTTATGTCAGTCCATCTCAGGGAGGGTTCCCCTCATGTCCACTAACAAAAATGTCCTTTGTATGCAGCAAAAGCTGGCAGTAGTTTAACATTTGAAGTTTTCTGAGGGATCTATTTCTATAAAATCTATTTTGAGGCAGAAGGCAAACTAGGCAGATACACTATTCAGGCCTTCAACAACAAAGACTGGAGAAACCAAATGAAATAGAAACACTGACAAAGGGTGAAGAAGTAATCAGATACGGATGAGCGAAAGAGCAAACAAAAACATACGGAGGAGGTATTTGGAGTGGTAAACTGCAAACTTGCACATCACCATGACGAATTACTGCAAGTGGCATTCCAGTATGAGCAGGAGCAGGAATGAGGTAACCAGCTTGTTCACCAGACTGCACCAGCACCCCGTTCAGTAATCAGCAATCAGAGGTGTGGTCTTCCCCCTTACCTTCCAAAACTTCCCAGTGACCAGAGGTACACACTTTACTCTCACTCATCCACTGAACCAAAAACTCAAGTTGTCATGGATTTCATTTTGCTTGGCTCTACATTCAATGCTCATGGAGGAAGCAGCCAAGAAATCAAGAGGAGTTGCATTAGGTACATCTCTACTGCACAAGACTTCTCAGGAGAGTATTGAAAGGATGTTACTTTGAGGATTAAGTGTGCCTGACCCAAGCCATGTTTTTGATTGCCTCATAAGCATGTGAAAGTTGGTCACTGAATAAGGAAGATCAAATGAAGAATTGATAGATTTAAATTGTGGTGCTGGGGAAGAATATTGAAAGTACCATGGACTGCTAAAAGGACAAACCCATCGGTCTTAGAATGACCAGAGTGCTCTGTAGAGGCAAGGATGGCAGGGCTTTGTCTCGGGTACTTTGGACATGTTGTCATGTTTGGGAAAATGGAGGATCAGTGACAGCAAGGAAGGCCCTCTAGGCGATGGACTGACACAGTGGCTGCAACTATGGGCTCAGGTACAGGGACAACTGTGAGGACGGAACAGAACAGGGCGTAGGGTCAGAACAGGGCGTAGGGTCACTATGGGTCACAAGCAACCAACTTCATGACATCTAAGAACAACATGATCTTATACATAGAAAATCCCTCAGACTTTGCCAAGAAAATTGTTGGAATCAGTTGGATTCTTTTATCCTAAAAGATCTGAAAAGGAAATTCGGGAAATGGTAACAATAGCCACCCGCAAGATGAAATACTCGGGACCCAAGAAATCAAAAACCTGCACAAAGAAAACTACCAAACACTTCTAGAGAAACCAAAAACCGGACTGTGCCATTGAATGTTTTGACTCATCATGGCCCTAGAGCACAGTAGAGCTGCCCTATAGGTTTCTCAGACTTTGAAGCCGTAAGGGGAGCCGAGAGCCTCATCTGTCCCCCACAGAGTAACTGGTGGGTTGAAACTGCTGACCTTGTGGTCAACACCCTAGAACCTGGGTGCCTTCAAAGAAATAAAAAGTTTGGAGGGAAATGAAGATTAACTAACATAACTTAATTCACAAAGAAAATGTTGTACATTGTACATTGGTAAAAAGCAAATGAATAACTGAGGACTCAGAAGCTTGGGAGTTGTCACTTAAGCTATAACTATTGGGATCTCCCCATCTAGACCAAGAGCAAAGAAAATCAGACTCATGCAAACAGGAGCATGATAATACAACTAGATGGATCTTGGCCATCACTGGTAACCACTCATAGGAGGTTCTGGTTAGAATGTGAAGAAAATGTTTAACAAACTCAACATCCTAAGAGACCAGACTTACTGGTCTGATATTGACTGGTGAAGCCCCAAATACTTTGGCCCTTAGATACCTGACAGGCCCAGAAATAAGCTCACCACCATGGCTCAACTTTACATAGACAGCTGGACCTTTAGTGTGAGCAGTACCAAGAAGTGCACACTCCTTAGAGCAATCAACCACACGCGACAAAAGGGGACCGCCTTTGCCCAGGAATAAACCTCAGAAGGCACACAATTGGAAAGGGCAAACAAGGTGGGGGAGTGGATTTTTCCCCTCCTAGCAGTTTTTTCCTGATATGTCCAAAGGATATTACTCGCAAGATCCAGAATAAACAAGCTAGCTACAAGAGCAAGAAGGCTCAAAAAAGAAAAGAAAAAAGAGGGAGAAAGCTCAAGGGCATTTGAGAAAACACTCCACTACTGGTTCTCCAGTTTGCTAACCATAAGACCAAAAATATGGCATCCTCAGAAGCCTCCATTCCCAAGTGAACTTCTTACAAGTAGCAAGTCTAACTTGACATAGAGTTAACCTCTGTAGCTCTGCAGTGGTCTTTGATTACAAAGGTTTTCCTTTATTGGAGTTTTGTTACTCCGCCTCCATTTCTGGCTCAGGCTTTTTCTCAGAGCACTCCTGGGGAACTGAAAGCTATGAAATTCCAATCACTGAACATGCTGCAGAAGAGGCCCTGAGACCTGCTGTGCTGTGTGATGTGGGTGCCCGTTGGCAGCTCCCAGTGCCCACACCCAATCCTTAAAAGTTGGCCCAACTAACCACTTTTCGTGTGCCAGGCACATTGGTAAACAATTTTCATGCTATAGTTCTAGAGGCAGGTGCTCTGAGCTGCCCCAAGAGATGCTGACGAACTGATGATCCAGGAGCTAGATCCAAGACCAAGATTCCTCAAGTCAAGAATGAAACATCATCAATTCAACATCATTTCTCCCCGTTGTCACAGCTTCTATTAGCAGAGGCGAAAGACTGGAACTCTCCTTCAAGAACTGACACCAAACCAATCACCAATCGGTCTCAAGTCAGCTTCAATTCCTGTCCCCCACCCCTACCCCCACCACCTCCCCCCTCCCCCCCCACACACACAGGTAGGTGAGAGTAGATTTTTCCTCCACAGGGACCTCAGCTGCTGTCTTTATGATCACCAGGCCTTTCTTACAAGGTGTCTTTGGAGACTAAAGCCCACAACACTGGAACCTGTTTCATTTGTACCATGCAGGGACACCTGGAATTTGCAGATTATTTTAAATGTCTTTATTCTTTAATCAACCCTCCTCTCACCCTTTTTTAAAAACAGAGATGTTGCCTCAGGACAGCATGTGGTGCTAGCTTGTTCGGCTTTGAAGAAAATGTACAGAGACATCTTGATACAAGGCCAAGATGGAGCCCCTCAGAAATGTGGTGAACCAGACCAAGTGAAGCTCTTCGTGGTCTATCTGAGCGGGTCATTTGAGGTCATCTCTGGTCGCTTACACAAAAGAAAAGGACATTTTATGCCCCCTGAGCTACTGCAGTCTCAGCTCAATACTTTGGAGCCCCCATCAGCTCCAGAAAACTTCCTCCAAGTCAGTGTGGACAGAGAGCTTTCTGAAATCACTGCCACCATCCGGGAGACTTTAAAAGGGCAGTGAGAACCATCTCCTGTCAGTGGTCCAGGACAGGATTAGGCTTAAATTGCTATCCCATCCCAAACCTTGTTCGAATCCCAGCCAACTATAATTCCTTAAGGTGTGCTCATTGGATGTATTTTGAGGTCTTTGAGATACCTTTGGCATCACACGGGAGCGAGCTTTGAAAGGAAAGCTTAATTGATGTTTGAATCAGAGGAAATTCTGTAATCAATGTTGGGAATCACGGCCTTGTCTAGTACATGATCATGCCTCTATTTGTACAAATAAATGAGATTTTAACCATCTTTGGTATACATGAGAAATGGCTTTGGGCGCAGAAGACCACATACGATACCAAGCCCTCACCAAGTGACTGTACACCATTTATCTTTGTACAGGCATAATGTACTTTATTGTACTTTTGGGGTGTTTCACAGATTGCCTTTTTCACAAAGCAGTTTGTGGCAACCCTGCATGGGGCAAGTCCACCGACACCACTTCCCAAAAGTGTGTGTGCACTTCATGTCTCTGGGTCACATTTTGATCGTTCTCATAATTTTTCAATCTTGTTCATGGTGCTATAACACCCTCAATAGACAACAGTATGAACACCTTTTAAATGCACTGGGAAACAAAAAAGTTTTTCCGTGTGTGTGATTTGGCTTAGTACAGTGGTCCTGAAACAAGCCCACAATACTTCAAAGGTATGCCTGTAGCCGCTGTCCTTGAAAGCAGTTCACAGCAAAGACTCCAAAGGCCTTTCTTGTAATTATATATATATATATATATATATATATATATCCTTATCCTGAGAATAAAAATGGAAAATGGTTACTTTACGAAGGATTTTTTTTTTCTAAAGAGGAATTTTTCAAAGAGGAAATGTTGCCAAATTCAGTGATTTAATCAGTTACTCCCTCCAAATTGAGTTTTGTGTGTCTGAGCCAGAGGATACAGATCCGGGTGCTTGTCCCAATGTGCAGCATGGCTGCTAGTGAAGAATGAACCAAAACACCAGAGCGGCGGCGGCTGTTTCTTCCTCGCTGGCTCATGGCGACTGCGTGCTGGAACGGCAAGCGCTCTCCGTACCTGTCTGCTGGAGACCAGCACATGGCCAACCATTTAGTCTGTGGTGCTGCCTGGGTAGGTCAGAAGCACCAAAATTTCACTTAGTAAACCTGCCATCAGGCCATTTCAACTCACAGCAACCCTACAGGACAGATGAGGTTGCTGATAGGAAATCTCTACAGAATCAGTCAAGCCACTGCTTAACCCACAGAGCCACCATGGATGCTTTTTATTTAATGGTCATGCGCAAACCACTCGCAGATGCAGGGCTCCACAGGTCAGAGTGATTGCAGGCCCACCATTAAATAATGTCTAGGCTCACAGATATGAACTACCCTCCCTTCGCTCTCTCGGGGTGAAAGTGCTCAGCTGGTAACCAAGGCCAGTGGTCCAGAGCTACAAGCTGCCACTTGGAAGGAAGATGCCATCAGTTGGCTTCCATAAAGACTACAGCCTTAAGGAATGTTATGATCTATGTAAGAGCTCCCAATAAAATAATGAATTTAAAAAATAAGAAAAGACTACAGCCTTGGGGACCATATGGGGCAGAGTTGTACTCTGGACTCTAGGTGGCTGAATCTGGACTGGTTGCTTCCCTCAGCTGCCTGGGTCTCGCCTGTCTGTGCCAGCGCCTCCAGCACTGGCTGACAGTCCTTTCCACCCAGCAAGCAGGCCTCAGGCTCGGAGCCCTGACAGTCTCAGTGCAAGTCAGTCACTTGGAGTCTTGGTTCCCTTTTCAGCTTCCTTCAATGCGTCCTATGTCATTTACCATAGAAAGCTTTCCATTTAAAATGGTGACATTCTCTCTACATATTTTAAGTGGGTCCTATGAAGATCAAAGTACACATGGAGATTACTGGCAGCGAGGAATGAAGGAGGCAGGGGGCCTCACTGATACATTCCCCCTCCTATTCAGCAAGACATTGAGGCTGGCTAGTGCTGACGTCCTCCTGTCCTAATCAGTTAACTCTCACTAGCAAGGGACATTTAACCATTTTTGCCTTCAAACTCGGCCATCGAGTTGATTCCAACTCATCGCAAACCCTAGGAGACAGGGTAGAAACTGCATCTGTGGGTTTGTGAGGCTAACTCTACGGTAATAGAAACCAGGTTTTCAAACTGCTGAATGCGGGTCACAGCCCAGAGGGTAAGCCACACTTCCAGGACACCCATTTGTGCCACAGGCTCAGCTTTTCTATGGGGACAGCAAGCAGGAAACCCAAGCCATTTGTAAAGGGCTCCCTGCTCTCCACCACAGTCTACAGACCAGCATGTGAACTAGGGACCCATCTCTGGTTCTGACAGCACCACAGCTGACTGATGAGCCCCAGGGCAGGGAGTCACCAGGGTACAGTCTGAAGAGGCCATTTTGAAACCTCATTTATGGTAAGCCCACACTGACAGCATGGGGGGGCCGGGGGGGGGAGAAGGTAGCTTAAGGATGGTGCCGTTCAAGACTGGTTTGGTTCTGACCAAATAAAACACTATTGGGCAGGCCACAAAAGAGATGAATTGCCTTTGGAGTATTTTTCTGGGCCGGGGACTGGGTGGGAGCCCCTAACTAGGAGAATGGCTATCACAGGAACCCCAAGTAGAGGGATGAAGTCCCTTTTCTGATTTCCAGGGGTGTCTCCCAGCTTTTCTAAAATGGTCTGTCCAGAGGAAAGATATCTTCTTGCTGCCATCTTAATAAAGATGCCTTCCGTGGTGAAGTGAAACTGCTTAAATGTGGCTCTTCTATCCATCTGTCTACGGCTTCCACCAAATGATAGGGTAGAGCTATGCTAACAAGGTGTGAAGGACTGTTAAGTTGAGGGTCAGTTAACCTCTCCTTTCCTCTGCACACGAGAAACCGGAACACGCAGAACCCAGAGACCAACAAGAAAAGGCAGCCACCAGTAGGTCATGATCCGGAGGGAAATCCCTGCTTGAAGTGGCATTAGTACCACACACCAGAACACTGACCAGACGGAGACTGAGGCCAAGCAGTGGGCCCATGGAGGCAGAAGCAGGGCACCATGTTGGCTGAGAGGCTGAGCAACAGCACTGTTGTGTCCTTGAATGTTTTCGGACTCTGGCTTGTTAACTTCTGGTCTGTGAGTTCTATGTGTTCAATACAATGGATTATCTAACCCAGCAGCAAGGTAAAGGAGGCTGGAGGCATGTCTGACCTCTGTCTTGTGGCAATCGACCTAGGGTTGGTATGGAGTCATTCTCCCACCTGCTGCAGCTCGAGGGCTTGGAATTGGAGTCGTTCTGGGAAATCATCTTTCAGCCACATTAACTGGCAGGCCTAGAAAGTGAGCGGTAACACCCAAGAGGAACGTCTCCTCAGAAGGGTTAACTATAAGAGACAAAAAGGGCAGCATTCCCTAAAAGCAAAGTTAAGGACGGTAGGGAAGGGGCAGGAAAACCACACAAACACAGGGGGACCCCAATGTGGAAAATGGGGGAAGCAATGACACCTTGTGGGGACTGAACCCAATGTTACACAACAATATGTGTATAAATTGCTGGCTGGGAAAATAATTTTACTTTTAAACTTTCACCTAAACTACAACAAAACACTCACACAGAAAGCGTCAAGAAAAAAAAAGAAAGAAAGCCTCAAAATACCCATTCAGGATAATGGGAAGTATCTTTTTTAGTTTAGTGGCAGGGGGGTAAAGTGAATACACAAATAACAAAACAGAAAATGCAAACCAGATGTTCTCGAATCAGTTCTGACTCATGGTGACTGATCCTCATGTGTGTCAGTTAGAACGGTGCCACACTTCTCAAGAGTTAATCTGGAGTCAAACCTCCCCCTTTCCACCAGGGACTCCGAGACATTCATGTATGACAAATGAAAAGTCTGCTCATAATTCACCTGAGCGTAAAACCTAATTCTATTCAATACAGAAATGAAATTCAGCAAATTTTACACACGCAAAAATTTTCAAGAGGGCAGTAACGTTTAGAAATAAAAGGACATCTGTATTCTATTTTTTTTATTCTGTGTATTCTATTTTCTGAAACTTTTACGAGACAATTGTCCACTCACAGTACTCCATCTATGGACACAGCATCTAATGACATACCATGTTTTCTAGTATAGTGGCATCCAGCCATCACATATTGGAACACATAGGTTTCATAAATGACTCTCCTTCAGGATCTCCTTTAGAGAGCTAAGGGGTATTTTATAACATGCTTAAGTCAAATTTTACTAGACACTTATTTCAAAGGCGTCTCTGGAAAGTAGTGGTTGTTTGGGCTTAAGAACCACTGCACCGGCCTTTGCAACAGACTGCAGAAGCTGGCAAGGGGAGGTGTAAGGCAGTATTGCCCTCTGGTGGCTCCGAGTGACCGTCTCAGCATGCCTGCCACTTAGTCAGGGACAGTGGGATCCTGTTCCTCCCACTACACCCACTGGCCTCTTGGATCTGGGAAGGAGAAGCAGGCAAGTGTTTGAAGTGGCTCAAAATAGATGGCAACAAAAGGTTCTCCCATACTACAAACATCACTGATGACAGGAAGTCAAAACTTTTGCTCCAAAATCATAGAAACCTTTATGGAGCAATTTTTTGGTCCGCATATCCTGTCTAAGCATTTACACTTCTGACAGTAGGTAGTGTTTTCATCGATAATCCTTCCCCGAAGAATTCGGAGTTCTTTGACTTAAGCCTATCAAAACAGTGGTGTTGGCAACCATTCAACATGTTCTTTGAGTTTGGGGAACAAAGGACTCTGCAGGGGCATGCTCAGGAATGAAGGGTCAGTGGGCTAAGGCTGACCAACAGGCCCCACAGAACACTCCTTGCTATCTTCAAAGAATGAAGCAGTCTATTACTATGATGGATAAAAATTCCCTGGCCTTTTTTCTCATCGCTTCTGTGATTGTCCCGTGTCTTTTAAAAAAGAAAATCAAAATTAGCCTATTGGAATTCAAAAAAGGGCATCAAAACTTTGGGCTGACTTCAATGCCTTGGACTTACCTGGTCCAACAGGTCCACTCAGAAGCCACTTTTTTGATTGGACTCTTTTTAGAAGGTGCTCTTTTTGGAATTATATTGCTGAGAACTTGTCTGCAGCATCCACTGAGAGCGGAGACATGCTTAAACACCTGGTTTGGAATAATCCTGTGCCTAAATGAACTTGAACCTTAGTGATATACTTTGCCTTACACCCATCTACACACAGCACCATCCTAAGCCAGACTTCACCCTGTCACCCACCTTCTCAACTGGCCAGGCTAAAATGGGATTATCATCGCCACAGATGTCTATCAGAAAGAACAGGCACAGTCATGAGACCAGAACCTAGTAGATAGGTACTCCGTAATGGCACCCCTAGGGCCTGAAGGAGCACAGCTACGTGAAAAGTACCCCATCCTTCTGCATCTGAGCTGTGAGGGAAAGATGAGCCCATTCAGACAAATGGCTCTAATGGTTCCTCATTCAATGCCAGGGGTCTTCTTCCATCCCTCCCCCAGCCCTCAGCCAAACGGAACCAGGCAAGAGTCTGGATGTCACCCCTCAATGTATGTCCTGGCCATCTCAGGTCCCGACTCAGGACTCAGAAAAGAGGCACGAGGCTGCAGTGAATTGACTGGGCAAGGGTGAGTTGGGTGCCCCGGGGTGCTCTCAGCAGTTGGACCCTCATACTCTGTGCCTCTCTGAAGACTACCAAATGGTGTTCAGTGGGCAAGAAAGAGTGTGAGAACAGGTGGGAATTTAGATAATAATCACTACAAAATACTCTGGACAAGGATTTACAATGACTACTTAATGGATACAGGGTTTCCTTTTATGGAATGAAAAGTCCTTAAAACACCTGCAAGGCATGGAAAAAGTTAGAGAACATTATGGTTGGCAAGCTTAGTCAATCTTACAAAGATAAATATTTAATAACATTATTATAAGGAAAAGCCAAGGAAAAGAAAAGTGGTTTATATACCAAAAGGCAAGACTTTGATGACTATGAGGAGGTCTGGGACAGGGGTGGGAAGAGCGTGAGGGGAGGGATAGGATACTGAGAAAGAACCAACAGAAGGCTGGAGAGAAAGAGAACCACACATGTGGTGGGTGTAAGAGGGTACTGTTGTTAATTTCTGAAGGAGTGCATTTCCTGAGATGTGCTGGGTAAATATATACAGTATGGTTCTTATAAAAACAAATAAATAAAACAACAAACGTCCTCTGGATTCATTCATTATCCCTGAAAGCTAAATATTGGTCTAAGTGAATTTAAAACAAAAAGGAGAAAAGTGAGACTAAAATGGATGGAATCTCTACTGACAAACAAGTTCATCTCCACCAAAAAACGAAGTATTCTGGAACTAAATGGTGGTGATGACTGCCTAAAATCGTGGGAGTATTTAACAAAGAAAACGGAAAACTCCGTGCATGCATTCCCTACAGGAGCTGCCCTTGTCTCTCTCACTGCATTACCATGTATTAAGACAACAGACTAGAAAACAACGCTCTTTGGGCAGGCTCGGTCAAGCATACCTTTCTATAGTAGTCAACCATCAGCTCCGTCACTACATCAATCATGAAGGGGTGTGAGCAGTAAAGAACAAAATGTACTCCCCCTACCGTTTTTCCCCTGCTGTGGTTGTAGTGTACAAAGTCACTGGGAGAAGTGCAAGAGAAGACAGGCAGATACTGGTACGCACAAAATCCTGCAATAAGGATCAGTAGATGCATGGGCAGACACACTGGCTTTAATTGGTGTGAGAGGGAGTGGAAGGATATGAGTGTGTGTTATCGGTTTGTGTATGGAAAATGCGTTCATGAAAATGGTGGAGCATACAGAGGACGAAGTTACTCCTGTAAGTCTTACATAACCAAAGACCTTGAGGAAATGAGTGGCTGGACCTGGGGGCCCAAGACCACAGCACTGGGAGGACACAAAGTCAATTGGTGTAAAGAGTCCAGAGACAAGTGTTCTGCATCTTACTTTGGTGAGTCCTGGGGTCTGGGATCTGAGAAGCTCCGGAGTAGCCATCTAAGGTGTAACTACTGACCTCTCCCTGTCTAGAGGAAAGAAGAGTGACGAAAATCAGAGACACATGGAAAGAATGCACTCAATGGACTAATGGACAATACGAACAGCAGTTTTCATGCCTCTGAGACCAGGAGAATTAAATGGGGTCTGGCTACCACTACTGACCAACATTAGCCACACAGAGGGTTCACATTAGATCTTTTGCATAGAGTGAAAGAAATGTGTGACAAAATTCAATCACAAAAAGGATCAGGAGCCGTACACCCGCACCTACCCCCACCCCCACCCCCACCCCAATGGCCCTTAGTTACCTACCATACAGGCATGGAAATGAACTTACCTTCACGGCTCAATACTGCCATCTAGTTGATGCTGACTCATTGCAACCTTTCAGGATAAGAGTGGATGGAACTGTCTCTGTGGGTTGGAGACTTTCCTGCTTAGAGGAGTAGAAAGTCTCCTTTCTCCCTCAGAGCGGCTGATTTCCAACTGCTGACTCTGCAGTCCACAGCCCATTGCTGACCACTATGCACAGGGCTCCTGGCCAAACCACAGAGAAGCCCATAGGGGAACACCAGGGAGGAACACACAGCCTAGAATAATCAACCACTTGAGCTCCAAGGACAATGTTCAAAGGAAGAAGTAGTAGTGAAGAAATCAACCAATATAGAACATCGGTCTAATCTACTGCACAAGATCTCTTTCAGGTGTTGCAGAGCAAGTATGTCACTCTGAGGTTAAGGTGTTTTCAATCTCTTTGTATGTTCTTTGTACGTGGGGTAATTATAAGTCACACCAACTCAATGGTACCCACCACCACCACCACCACCACCACCACCACGAAAGGAGATATGGAAATGTAAAACACAGCAAGTGCCAATTGTGATGCAACAAACAAAACAGACATTAGTTAGCATAAGCAAAGTTGATATGCTCATCGTACTCTCACCAAATTCATAACATATTTTTTAAATTAAAAAAGTGGTCACCAATTCTGACACTCTTCTCATTGAGTGATAGAGCTTCTGACTCCTCCCTTTAAATTCAGGGAAGATAAGAAAAACCACATAACCCTTAGAATATGGCAAAAATTATGTCGGGCCTGTTTTGGTCTTAGAAAACTGGTATTACAATTCCTGTAGTAAAGGTATGTAAGCCAATGTGGGGATGAAAGGCTAGCTGTATGTTTCTGGTTAAAACACTGTATACGTTAACCGTCTTCTCCTTCCGCACTGATCATCTCCACTAGAATGCGACCATGCTGTAGTTTCTATCGTTAAGAAATGTTTAAAGCTTCCTCTTTTCCCACATCTCTACCTCTCCTCTTTGCAGTTATAGCCCTATTTCTCTAATCTTTTCACTTCAAAATCCTGTACTTCTTGATACCTCCATCCATGCCAACCAGAATTTGACCCCTACCACTTTATAAAGCTCTAATCAGTCACGAGGGCTCCCTCCTTACTAAGTCCGAGAATACTCAATCTACGGTGGGCACAAGAAGCAGTATTTAACACAGTTAGTTGAGCACGTTTCTTCTTGAATATTATCTTCATTTGCTTTCAGGGCCTCTACTTGGTTTTTCCTAACCAGTTTTGTCTCTCCTGTGCTGATTTTCTTTCACTGCCCTGACCAAGATGTTAGAGAGAACCAGGGCTCACTCCTCCCAAAGTTTGTCTTATTAGCAGTTCCTGCCTGAAATTCTTGAGCTGAGGATTTGAGCCTGGGCACCCTAACACTGTGGATTAGATAAATCTGTATTATAAAGGATGTCCTGTGCACCATAGGATGTTTAACAACATTTGTGGTCTCCAGACATTGGGGAAAACCCCATGGGAAGCAAGAGTTCCCAGCTAAGAGCCACTGACTTCATCTAGTACCTTGACTCCATTAATACATACCAGCAGCTGTCAACTTGTCTATACCGGAGACTCTCCAGTTTTACTGACTTTTCCTTTGTCCCACTAAACTTCTCATTTATACTTTCTCACAGTTTATCATATTTTTGCCTTGCTTGACTGACTCCTTACTCCTCACTACAACTATCCATCCGTCAGTAAACCCGATTGGCTCTACCTTCAAAGCACTCTTAATTTGACTATTACTATCTGCGCTGCTTCTAGACCAATCCCAGACCCTACCATCTTTCACCTGGATTACTATCCCGTCAGTCTCTCTACGTCCATATTTGGATGCCTACTCCATGGTTCTCCTCTGGGAACTGGCAAGAAATGCCAATTCTCCAATTCCAGAACTAGTAAATCAGAAACCCTGAGGGTGAGGCCTGTGCTTTATTCTTTATGGCCCCTAGGTTCCTCCCTTGCTCTAGTAACACTGCCCTGTGTTTTACAAATCCTCAGCAGGCTCACATTGGCAGATTTTTCTACCCTTCTTCCTCTCTGCCAGGTAGTCTTTATGTCTGTCCAAACGTCATCTTATCAATGAGTAGCCCATATAAAGTAACACCCCTTTTCTGAGTTAGTTTCCTTACCTACTTTCCTGCCATCACACTTCCCATTCAGACTACATGTTTTATTTGTCTTTCTCTCCCTAGTTTTATCTTAATCCTGAACTCTAATTTGTAAGGAGAGACTTTGTTTTACTGACTGCTGTGCCTCCAGTGGAGTTGGTGAATGGTACAGTTAAGCCATTTGACCACTTACTAGCCCAAAGGTTAACAACTCAAATCCACCAAGAGGCATCTGAGAAAGCTGGCCTGGAGGTTTCTTACCAAAATGTGACAGCCTTCAAAACCCTATAGAGCAGTTCTACTCTACACACGGGCCATGCTTCTGCAGTGACTCACCAGCAGCATACTTTAAGAAACTAAGACGGCATTCAATAACCCATTGTCTTCAAGTTGATTCCAGCTCAAAGTGATCTGACATAACTACCAATACTTAGAATCTGTATGAAGGCAAATTCCCATGGAGTGGCTAGTGGGTTTGAACTGTTGACCTTTTAGTTAGCAGTTGAGTGCTAACCAATGTACATGTCTCAATCACTGTGGACTAGTACAGTTTAGGAAGACTTCAGAACTGAACCCAAAATGAATGGTAGGTTTTATTCTTTAAACTCCAAGAAACTTGTGGGAAAATTTAAATAAAAAGACAATGGGATTTCCCATGAACTTTTTGAAGCCCCTCATACAAGCCAATTTAAGATAAATTGCAGGGTGGACAGGGAGGGAGAGATACTGCAGTCCTCTGCCATAACCACAAGTTCTATGAGAGGGCGTCAAAAAGTTTATGGAAAAAATGCCATTATCATTTATGAATATGAAGCCCCCCCCTTCAAATAATATAGGTACACACACATAGCTTGGCTTTAGAGAAGCAGGGAAAGGACAACTTGTTACTATCTACTCATTTTTATCCATTCTCTTCTAGCTGGTCATAATTTGCTTATTAAACTTACAGTTTGCATACTATGGTTTGCATACATATTACTGATTCTGAAAGCTATGTCACCAGTATTTCAAATACTGTCAGGGTCCTCCCATGGTGGACAGGTTTCAGTAGAGCTTCCAAAGACCTGATATTTTACCTAAAACATTTCCCAACTCACTTGCTTCGGACACATCACCGGAGGTTCCATTTGCTAGAGGAGGGCCTCATGTTTGAGGAAGGGCAGCAAAAGCAAAGTGAGCTCCTAGTGAGATGGACTGACCCAAGAGCCCGCACGATGCACTCAAATATGCTGGCAGTCTTGAGAAAGACAAGTGATCAGATGGTCTTTCATCCTACTGTTCAGAACATTGCCAGGAGTCACCACTGTCAACTCAACAGCAGGTATCTTGCGTCTTCCCCAACAAAGCATCCTTTTCTTTCCAATATTGAAACGCAACTTGAAATTTGGGACCGCTGTCATTTATCTGATTGCTCAGTATTTGCTATACTTTATTTAGAATATCACATATATTCCATTTGGGAAGTAAACTGCTTAAATGCTATTTTCATCGCTCCATTCTTTATTCAGTTTCTAATAAAGAACTGAATATAAGAGCAAATTTAATCTATAATTCTTTAAATATCTTTTTAATACTTTAAAGCGTTTTAATATTAAACATTCAACTTCTTTTCACATAGATATTCAAATCTAAGTATGAGAAACAAACAACAAAACCACACTACTATAGGAGCTGGAATGTATTTACGCAATCCCCCAGTGGAAAATGCTGCATAATTTCTATCAGCATGTTTTACATTAAGAAGCATGAGGCCTTACCCAAAGTCAGGTACAAAAGCAAGCAAGCAAAACCCAAGTCATCTAACTTTGCAGTTAGCTGTCTTTTTAAAACGCCACAGTGTATGTATGTATGTATATATATATACACACACGCACGCATTTTAATTGGAGGGCGGCTAGAAAAATAATCATGTAAAGCATGATAAAAACCTCAGAAACCCAGTAGCTTTTAAAAGCCATGGCTTAAGAAAATAAATTGAAGGTAATGTTTTCATTCTACAAATGAGGCAAGACAAACCAAGTGTAAAAGCTAGAGATTTATTGTTACTTTCTGATTAATAAATCATCAACTTGGTTATGACACTATCCCACACTCTAGGCCACCATTTCCTAGTACAAATATTTTTAAACCAGACTGAGGCATAAGGCAGAAAAGAGCAAAGATAGATGAATAGCTTCCTTTAACTTTAGTCATGCCTCCATAATGACCTTTGTACATACATACCTTCCTCCTAAGTAAAATGTCAGAACAATGCATGGACAGGCAGGTAACATGGCCTCATGACTTTTTTTTTTTCAATAGCAAGCAATGTACAGAAGTAATGATATTCAAAACTTGTATATCCCTTGATTTTATTGATCAGAACTCATATTAACATTTCAACGTCCTGTGACTGTACATGAGAGAATATAATGACCTAAGCAAATACTGAATGAGTCAGACAAATATATCACTGACCCCCAAATTACATTTTAATTGGTCCTAAAGGAATGTACCACCCCAACAGTTTATTAGTAAACAGAACTTCTTTGGAAAAGGAGGAAAAGGCTACAGAACAGCCAAATGTTACTCAACATTGTTAACACGGCTCTTTGTTTTTCATCTCGAATGATATTTCTTTAACTACACTATATGCACAGAAAGCCTAACAGAATCTTGGTTGCCAGTATTATTTAAACTAGCTCAATCCAGGGCCGACTTCCCCCCACCCCTCCCAAATATCCCTTTTCTGAGGCTCTGAAAATCACTATGTTTAACTACTTCTTAGAACTACCAAAACACTTCAGAACAGGTGGCTCACAAATCATTTTAAACTCATGTCTTTCCTGTGCATGAGAAACTGATACACCCAAAAAATAGCTCTATTATTTATAAGGTGGTTAGAAAGAACTGATGCATCACGGCATTTTCATTGAAAGCAACATTAACGATCATAATGTCTGCTTAACTACCTATGGGAGAAGCTGAAAATCCTATGCAAATCCACTTTTGGGTCAATTACAGTGTCCCTCACTCTGCACAAAGATTAATTTACATCATTGAGACAATGTTACATTATGCGTTCTGTACAACTAAATGTCCTTAAAGAGACAACCAGAATCAACTTTCTATTGTATGTTCAACACACCTAACTGGCACTTTTGCAGAGATGTTTATCAAAGATGCTGTAAGATTCTACACAATTAGGTAATACTCAGCTGAAAGTATTTCCTTAACCCTTCTCCATTTTTGGCCTACAGATGTTTTGCTCATACAGCTACTGCAGTAAGTTTCTGGAAATGCAGTCCAAAATGTGACTATTATACTGTATACAAACAAAACATACAAAAAAGCAACTCACCCACCCCAAATTAAAAACAAAAACCTCTCAATAGTATAAATCTTACAGCATTTTGTTAGCAAAAATACATGCCAAAGTCACAATAAGCAATAGTGTACCACAAATTATAGAGCGCAAATGATTTGCTTCTTTTTAATGCTTTTATTCTACATAAATTACTACCATAGGCTAATGTTTAAAAAGCAAATAAATTGGACAGATGCAGGACAAAATCTGTTCACCCGACTATAAAAGGTGATTATCTGTCAGATTTTTTTTTAATTACAATAAATGCAGAAGTGTTTGATACATGCAATACTCTTAATTGAAAAACGCATTGATTCCCACTGGTCAAAGGAACAAAAAAACCCACACACTGAAAAACCCACACATCTTACTGTACTCCACCTTAAAAATTATCATATTGGGCATGTTAATAACAGCACAGAATTCCAAGAGTCAAAATGAAATAAAGCGGTATTTTTAAAGATTTAAGAGCCGTTATCAAAAATAAATTACATTTTTTCAAGTTACAGAAATGCTGCTATGAAGGCTGGGAGCCCAGTAACCTTTCAATAGCCGCATTGATATCACCACCTGTCGCTATTAAAGCTTGCAAGTTTGCTTCACGGTTCAAAAATCCCATTGCACTGAGCTGTTCCAGTTGCTGTTGAAATCTGACTTCTGGATTCTGTAACTATTAAAGGGGGGAAAAGAAACTTTAAGGAAAATCTTAACATTTCACACCTATCTAGCCTTAAATTATTTAATTGTCTTATGGTAAATGCAAGCCTATTAAGCTTTAAATATACTTCTTTCAGAAAATGTATTCAACAACTTCTAAAAGTTCACTGTTGTTAGGGTCTGACAGAATACTGCTTGATTCTGCACCAGTCATAACCATTATGCTTGAGAACCTTATTTTATATTCTCAATGACCTAGTTTACAACAATCAAACCAAAGCAACAAACAAAAAAAAAGGTTAATATACTTTAACCATTATTTTAAATCAATCATAAAAATGCAAGAAAACTTAAGAGTTCATCTGCATATAGTCCGAAATAAGATCTATTCAATTTAATCAAGCCAATGGCAACTAAAAACAATTATTGATAAATTGGTTAACTATGAAAGTCCAATGTTCTCATATGTGACATTGTGGAGCAGTGGTTCGCTACCTTCCTAATGCGGCGACCCTTTATACAGTTCCTCATGCTGTGGTGACCCTCTAATCATAAAATTATTTTCGTTGCTACTTCATAACTGTAATTTTGCTACTGTTATGAATTGGGCGACCCCTGTGAAAGGGTCGTTCAGCCCCTACAGGGGTCGTGACCCCACAGGTTGAGAACCACTGTAAACTAGATTCCCTAGTGGTGGTATAAATATAGATCAAGTCTTGCAATGTCAGTTACTTCTTTGGAGAAGAATTCCAATTTCAAACCCACAAACTACACTGCTAAGCCTGACAACTCAGCTGCAAAAAAATCATCCTTCAGAAATGAGGCAAGACAAAAACAAATAGATAACTTATCAATCCTGGAAAATCTGATTAATAATTCAAATTATGTAGTAATTAATTCTGACCAATATAATTTTACCAATTCCATAAATATGTGGAATTAATACCTAATGAGCCAGATGCTATGTTCTATGTGGAGAATACAAAAGAGCACTGTTTACTGTATTTAATTAAAGATTGAAATGAGAAAGCATTCTAGAAGACCATGACAACTTTTTGTCAGGCAAAATTTGGACCCAAACTATTATCACAGGCTCAAGTTTATTCAATGTTTACTGTTACATTGGGATCATCATTGTATAAAGAGTAAAGCTCAATATCATCAAGTGAATTCTTAATCACAGTTACCCTGCAGAACAGAGTGGAACTGCCCTTGTGGGTTTCTGTGGTTTTAACTCTTTACAGGAGCAGGACACTGCATCTTTCTCCAGCAGAGCAGCTGGCGGATTTAAAACCCACTTCACTACCAGTGATCCTTTGTATATATAAAGACTAGAATATAGTTTAGAACATAGAAAAACATTCTCAAGGTACTTGGGATAAGTTTCCATTCCTTGCTGACAAACTTTTATAAAAACAAATCATTTCAAATAATGTTCAAAAGGGTCTCCAAAAGACTTTGGGGGAAAAAAAAGAGTGGATTCTCAAAGTAACTGTTCTCAAAAAGCAAGGCATTAAAAGTTGCCGTGCTCCTGTGGATTAAGCCTCTAGTCTGACCATCTACTAGAAGTGGTAGCTACCATGCAGAGTACACTGGAAAGCGGATTATTGCAGGTACAGTTATTAGAATTTAATACTACATTTAATCTCTTTGACCCATTTGCTTTCTTTTCGACTATGTTTTTCTGTATATGAAATCCTCGATAGGTCAATCTATAGAGTGCAGTGGACTAATGGTTTCTTAGGGCATGTCAAGGGTAGTTGCAGGAAACGGAGCTAATAACAATGAGTACAAGAAAGAAGAAAATGTGCTAAAATTGGTTGTGGTGGTGATTGTACAGCTCTTCTTGATATGACAGAACTATTGAATTGTGTGAAATGGGAATAGTGTGCCAATCAAACTGTTTTTAAAAGTTGTGCTATTTTAAACCTTCACCTAATTCAAAGTAAAAATTGTCTTTGAAGTTGTAGCATTTGCTCCTAAAGGAAAAAATGCTTGCTTTATTCACACAGGACCAAAGTTAACACTGTTTTAGTAATGCCATTGTTTCAGAATCAATTATCTATGAGGGCTTGCATTTCATTACAAACTTCCTATGGGACTGCTACACTCTCATTTTACTGTTACTTTTCTAACATTAAAGAGTGTGAAATGTGAACAGAAAAGCATCATCACCTGTGGGTTTACTCCAGCAAGAGCCTGCAGCATTTGTTGAATAAACTGCTGGTGTCCAGGTTCAGTGGTTCCTGCGGTGGGACTTGTGTTTTCACTAGGTGCCGAGCTAGATCCATTGGTACCAGAAGAGCCACCAGTGCCACTTAATGCCCCCAGGCCAGGAGTAAACCTGTAGAAAGCACAAGTATTACACCTAAATGCACAAAAAGCAAGATGGCAGGCCAGATGATAGATCACTTACATTTTAATATAACATATTAACTATTTGAACCTTTGAATATTCTCACTTAAACACATTCTCAACAACAAAAAAGGCAGAATGGCATTAAATCTGAAATTTGCAAAGACAACAAAAGTAACACGAACTGGCAAAATCTTCCAGAATCAGCTTACCCTGGAATGAGGCCGGGGGCTTCTGCTGCGAGTGTCTGTAAGCCCTGCTGAATCTGTAACAAGGCCTGCATTGCTCTAGGGTTTGACATCGCTGACAGCGTATCAGGGTTCTGCATCTACCGAGGAAAGAAAATCAGGATTACAAAAGAATTAAAAAGAGTGAATGTTAAAATTTCCATCCTGTTTTGCGACTTTTCTGGATACAATCTTAAAAACTTCTAGGCATTGCTAATCCAACACTTGTCCCCCCAATAAACACAAACAACAACTCTCTGACACAATCTAATAAATAAAGGTCAGATCTGAGCTCCTCCCAAAATCTATCATGATGGCCAGTTTCTAATAACCAGGAGCTACTTTGGAACCCCAAATTGCTCCTCTTCACTAATAGAAGACAAAAGTATTACTTCTAACACACAACTTCCAAATACCATACACACACACACACACACACACACACATACTTATGGTACCATGGTAAAAGTCACAAAATCCTCCTAACCAAGTGATAGTAATTCTATCAATAATACACATTCAATAAAATAAGTTACAACTTAAGAAGCTATCTCCTTAGTCAGGAGCCCTGGTGATGTTCTGTGCTGGGCTGCGATTTACATCATTGGCCGTTGGAAACCACCAGCAGCTCTGCAGGAGAAAGACAGGGCTTTCTACTCCCAGAAACAGTTACTGGCTCAGAAACTCACAATGAGTCAGCATTGACTCAATGGCACTGAGCTTGGTTTTTGGTTTTCCTTAGTTAACTTCACTATTTCCAATACATACCACCTACCTGAACAAGAAGGACAGTTTTACATTATTACAATAAATCATGTACACACTAACTAACCTTGACTAATGGTCCACAGGCATGAGATTCTCTTACATAGTATTTCAAAGCTCTTGAACTACCTTCAAAGCACCATGTCTGACTTCTATCTTTTCAGTATTGAAATAGTCGAGTACTATGGAAATCCCAAATACAATTTACAATAAAACCTTCCTTCTAAGACAACACTGGTAGTTTTATTCTTGCTAATTCCAAGTCTGAAGAAATGAAATGTAACTTTGGAAAACTGGCATTATATTCGATTTGGAGAAAATTAAAACATTACCCAAATTAAAAATGTGTGACATAGGATAGGGCAGCTCTTTCCAATTACCAGAGATTAAAGAATAATGCATAATATGGCACAATAAGGCACACTCTTAACATAATTAAAGTAAAAGGAAATATAGTATTAACACAAACCAGTCGAAAATCCAAGTCCTCAAAAGTAAAAGCTAAATGGTTCTTCCTCAAATTGAAGGTTTAGGAAATATAAGCAAATACTTTACATACACAATCCTGCAATGGTGGTGGCTCTGTAAGCTTAGACACAGGTTGAAAAGGTATAGGGGGAAGTCGGAGTATACTTGAAAATACACTTAGATTTCACAGAGAGTAACTGTATACGTGTATTTACTTTTACTACAACTGCATATGTGCATGTGGTGAGACATGCAAGGGACATTAAAAAAAAAACAAAACTTAGAAGTAACCAATCATATCGAGGGAATGAGTTGCTGTGCCACGGGGCTAAGGGTAGTCTCCAGGGATGCAAGGTCAATTGGTATTAACAGTTCTACATCCTACTTTGATGAGTAGCAACTAGTATATGAAAAGCTTGAGTAGTCATCTAAGATGCAACTAGTCTCTCCCCATCCAGAGGAAAGAAGAATAATGAATAGCTAACGAACTAATGGACACCTAGGACCAGAAGAAGTAGATGGTGCCCGGCTACCATTACCAACTTCTCTGAAAAGTATACATTAAAAGATCCTGCATATAGTGGAAAGAAAATGTGAAACAAACTCAAAATCAAGAGACCAGGATTACTGGTCAGATAGAGAGCTAGTGAGATACCCTCAGACTTAAACATAACTCACCTGTGGAAAATAATCAATCATTTAAGATGAAAAGGGCAGCCTTTATCCAAGGACAAAGAACCAAGGGTCAGGAGAGGAGGAGGATGAATGGAAATAGAAAACACAAAGAGGAAGGTGAAACAAGTGATAGTACACTGATGGGATTACAATGAATGCAACAAAAGGTGTTATCAATTGCTGAAAGTAAAACCGGAGATCTGATCTACAAACCTTCACTTAAGTCACAACAAAGCTAGAATAAAAGAAATATACTGTATACATTCCAGTATAAGCCAACCTGAATATCAGCTGAGGCACCTAATGTTACCACAACAACTGCATTAAAAATGTGTTGGAAAACTCGGCTTATACACGAGTATATACAGTAAGCAAAAGTTGAGCAGTGAAATGGGTTCAGTAAGATCAAACTGACAGCATTACCTCTCTCTATTCTATGTTTTGCTATCAGCCAGAAGAGCAAGAAAATTATTATTATCAAATGTTTTCAGGCAAATCATTACCAAAGATAGCTGCATCTTTTCTTACTCACTTGTTGAAGGAAAGTTGGGAGTTGTTGTCTCATTTGTTCTTGAAGCTGAGGATTTCCAGCAAATAGGGGGTTATTCAGCATCATCTATGGGGCAAGTGTTCAAACAATTTTACTGGAAATATCTGAAACAAGTAATGTACCTTGCTTAATATTCTATCTTCCCCCAAAGTGCCTAACTTGGCATTTAAAGTGGAGGAAGGTAGAACATGAATAAAAAAGGAGACAGGAAGATACTGTCCATGCGTGGAATCTTAGAGGGAAAGTGATGCTCCTCTCCATGAGAATGGTGATTATGATAATGGCATGCAATATCCTAAAAAATAAAAACATTTATGTTCTTAGGCTTTTCCTTGAGCAAAAGTGAGTATCTAGCCTTTAAAGAAAAATGAGAGTAAGTGATATTCATGGGGATATATTTTCCACCACATCAACAATATAAACACCTGAAACGATGCATGGCTTGCTTTTAAATCTCGACACGCAAGTGCAGGAAAAAAAAAAAAAGTCCAGATTGGGAACCAACACATCTACCTGCCTATTACAAGACAGCAAATATTTGATCAAAAAATAACAACACAAGACAGCAGCCAACTTGCTAGAGATACGGTGTTGGTAGGCAGAGATAAGCCGGAAGTAGCAGAGAGAGATCTCTGGACAGAGGGCTAAAAGTTTTAAGACCTAAAAGATTTAAATCCAATGGAGAACATCAAGATTATCATCTGAATTTCACCTCACGACCACCAGAGATGAGAAAAGTGATATTGTTTCCTAGCCTATATAGGTCTATGAATTTAAAAAGCAAAATCAACCAGAAACTAAGAAATTCTCAAAGCTTTGAAAAAGGCCAATTTTAAGTAATTTCCCCCAGAAAGAGTTAAGAAGCAATTAACAATGATTTATTGATAGCCTAACTATCTGTTCAAAGTCCAGGGCTAGAGTAGGGGTGGAGGTGAAGGGGGTAGGTGTGTAATCCTAGACCTCGAGCAGTCAACCATATTTTTAAGGAATTTTATATAAAAATAAAAAAGCAGTGAATGTCTCTTCTTTTACTTCACTGTTGAGTAAGAAGTGGATCATCCAATTAATTTCAGTGCAACTATGAAAGCAGGGAAAAAGGTCACACCATGTTTTATGGATATATAGTAATTATTTCACAGTGCCCCATAAGTGCACAATAAGTAAATAAATACTCACTAGGGTCAACAAACCTGCTTCTTTACTGGCTCCAAGCACATGCTTCTTTATTATGAGCATATTAATGAAATTCTCACATATATCTTTCAGGATACATATCATTAATCTATCACATATCATTAATCATTAATCTATCACAAATGAAATTTTTAGCCTTGAGCCTTATTTGATATTGAACACATGTGTCAACACTACAATATAGAAACAAACTTGAATCTGCTGATAATGCAGTATTTATGTATGTAAGTTTCTAAACTGCCAGGTAGACAAGACATTCATTCTAGCCTTCATCAATTTTTGTTTTACAATAAAAACACTATGCAAAATTGATCAAGTAATGTTACAAATTTATTACTATACATAGTTGGCAATGTGCTTTCTGAAGATAAAAATAAAATTTTAAAGATGTACATTCAATACTATTCCCAAAATATACATTTAAAAACAAACAGGCTCACTCTATATATAAATTTTCATTATTTTAAATAAATGTGAACATTTCTTTCATTGTCAAAAATGACTCACAACTGCACTTAAAAATCTGGTACTTCTGAATAAATAATCTCTCATAAAACTAACTAAAATATGTTGTCATTCAAAGACTGCAAAAAAATTCTAAAAACTTAATTATTTTCAATTCCACAGATTTTGAGAAGTTAGTAATAAGAAGAATATGTCAAAGACATCTGCTATGTACTCATATTAATGTGGCTCCAGAGTTTAGAAAAGAAATACTTACTATTTTAACATAATTTTTTTTAAAGAAAGAAAAGGTTAAACATTTTTCAAAGTTTAGAGCTGTGTATAAACTTTTATAAAGGAAGGCATTTAAAATTCCTCACACACCAAAGAAATTACTTTTAATACAACAGTAAATATAAATAACAAACGATTAAGGCATAATTCATATTCTTTATGGTTCTTCCAGTTCATGGTACTGGGTGGGGGAAGAGGAAGCAATGCAATTATATTAAGATTTCTCAGGTCACTGAAACATACAGTTAGAAAGCCAGAAAGGGGAGGAGTCTCTTAGGATCGGGCCAGGCAAGAGTATTATTTTTTAAATTCCTCAAGTGATTGTAAAATTTGTAGGCATGTTAAAGATCCATTATTTTACGTAGCTATGGGCTCCTGGAAGCCCTGGTGACATTGCAGTTACATGTTGGGCTGTGATCCGTCAGGTCAGCAATTCGAAACCACCAGTCACTCAACAAAAGAAAGCCTGAACTCTGCTGATAGGCGTTCTCTACTGTAACTACTAACGGGAGTCAACAGTCACAGTGTCAGAAACTCACAGGGGCAGGTCCACCCTGTCCAATAGGGTCCCTAGGAATCAGCATTGCTCTATGGCAGTGAGTTTGATTTATGGGTTCCTCTTAACAAATCAGCATAAACTAAAACTTTAGAGGATAAATTTTTTAAGAATTAAAATAAATGCTCCCATAAATATATTCTCTACCTTCAATAAATAATTTCAAACTACATTTTGAGCATGATTATATCTCAAATTTTAAGTGAGCAATAAAAAATATTTCAAATAGATTAACACTTTTTAATGATGGTCAAGACTCCGCATTCCACTAGATATGCATATTCAAAAAGAAAACAATTCAAAATTTTCAACAATAAAAAGTCAAGTCTGTAGTCTGTGGTCTTTCTAAGGCAGTTGAGCAGGTGAACTAAGTTCTAGAAAGACAAACTGTCCAAGACATTGAAAATGTAGCTCACTTACATTTCTAATGTATTAAGATTGCATGGGGGGGGGGGCAAGATTGCACATATAACAAATTAAGCCAATATCACAATTATGTGATTATTCACATTACACACTTCTTTTTAAAACAATCATAGCTCACCTGTGCAGCAAGATCAGGGTTCTGGCTTAGTGACTGCATCATGCTCCTCATGTAGGGGGCAGACAACATATTCTGCATGAGTTGTGGGTTTTCAGTTATTTGTTGCAACAAACTCTGCATTCCTGGCGTGTTGAACATACTAGCTGAAAATGTTTCCAAGTGAAAACACATATTAAGAAATATATATATAAACACAAGTTAATGCTTTGAAATATACTATGCAAAATTTTAGCAACTGCAGATAAACATCCGTATCATTGAACTAAGAATTTTTAAATTATGATCTCCACAGATCAAGTAAATGCTCATAAGTACTTATAATTGTAAATGTTTTGGTTGTATTTATAATGCAATCACATTACACTATGAGAAATGGCATTTGTGAGATTATACAGTGACTGGAACTAGATTTCCAGAATTCAAGTCTAAGAAAATTATGCAGTCTTGGGCAAGTTAATTAATTTCATACTTATCTTTTTCATCTGTAAATTATAAAAAGTGCCTATTTCATAGAATTGTTGTGACAAATTAATGTGCAAATCGCTTGCTGCTTGCTATTTTTCGTCTTTTTCTGAGTTTTATGAAATTCATTATAAATCACATTACTACGGACGTAAGGCAAGCTTTCCTTGAGAATACTTACTTTTTTGTTCAACTTACAGCCAAATTTTAATATGCTTTCAAACTCATCATGTATACTCAACTCATTGCCTTTTCATTCCTTATCAGTTCTTCCTGAAGTATAGCTTAAACAGGATGAAATTATTTGATTCTTTTATAAATCATTACAATTCTATTAAATTTATTATGAATCTAATAGTTTTATTCATTTTCCTATTATGTCAGGTTGTAAGTTTCTATTAATTTCCCCTACACAATAGAGTCTAAGAATACTACTAAGAGCCACCCACTTCCACTGAGTTAATTTTGATTCATAATCTAGTGTAAAGCTGCTCCTGAGGGATTCCAATCCTACAAAACAGTTGGTAAGTGTATTAACCACTTATCATTTGGGTTATCAGCTCAACACTTAAATTACTACACCATCATCACTCCTTAGACATCACTTGGAATGACAGACTCGCCGACTACAGCCAGCAAACCATGGCTAGCAGACTGTTTTGTATAGGACCACTCATGATTGGCTTTGAAATGAATGAAGTGCCACAGAAATAAATTTAATTTTGGTAACATGAAAATTATAGGCAATCTCATAGTTGTAAATGCCCACAAATAGCATTTTGCTGGAACAGTCATGCTCACTAGTTTGCTTACTGTCTATGGCCACTTTTATGCTAAATGAACATTGTTTCACTTCACGGAGTAATTTTATTTTTCTTATTTCCAGTGTATATTAATCATGTCAGAGTAAGAAAAAGCATAGAATTTTGTCAAATGAGACAGCAAACCCAAATGTACTTATTAAGCAATGTTGCCATACAGCCAACACAAAACAGCCAAGTCAATTCTGACTTACAGAGAACTCTACAGGACAAGGTAGAACTGCCCATTGGGTTTTCCACACTGTAAATCCTTGTGAAAGCAGTCAGTTACAATTTCTCTTACAGAGCAGTTGTTAAGTTTGAGCCACTTCTGTGGTTAGCAGCCCCTCTTAAAAATTGTTCATATCCAACAACAATATAGTTATACTAAAGAAATACAATATATTCCAACAGTGCCAGACTAAGTAATTCATTACAACATCCCCAACTTATAAGACGGCAAAAATCACAAGTTAGGAAACTTAAAATATCCATGGCCCCATTTCTTCATAAAAATAAACATGGACAAAGTTAAAACCAAAGTTAAGCTTTTATATGAATGATTGATATGCCAAGAAAAGAAAATTGTGTACCATCATTAGCAAGATTTATAAAATCGTGTTTGGTAACAGTGCTCAAATTATGTCTTGATAAATTTAAGATTATTAGCTTTTCAGGAAGCAGAGTTGTCCAAAGAGGTAAGGACATCTGCTACAATACATTTAATTTTAAAGCAAGGCAAGATTAAAAAACTTTCTTGATTTTTTTGTTGAGAAGATAAATGTTACTGAATTGTTCACATAGGAATTAATGTAAAACTCCACTACACCGAGGCAACAGAACAGCAAGGGAAGTAGAGCAAGGAAGTTCAACGGAGTATCAAAAATAAGGACTTTGGGGCCAGGGCATGGCACCTCACCCGACTCAACCAGAAACACTCCTGAAGGTCAACTAACAGATCTTGAACTATTTACAGGCTTTTCTCTTTTATTTTGTTGTCAGCGTTGTTTTGTCTTCTTTTGTCACTTTGTTTTGCTCTGTGTTGTTCTTGTGCATATTATTATCTTTGCAGGTCTATCTAGATAAGATAGGCAGGATAAACAATCTGGAGAAGAAAACAACAGGACAGATGGTCCAGGGTGGATATGGGAGAGGGGAAGATAGGGGAAAGGAAGTAGTGTTAACAAACCCAGGGACAAGGGAACAACAAGTGATCCAAAAATCTGTGGCAAGGAGGGTGTAAGAGGCCTGGAAGGGTGTCATCAAGGGCAATGTAACCCAGAGAAATTATTGAAACCCAAATGAAAGCTGAGCATGATAGTGGGACAAGAGGAAGTAAAAGGAAATAGAGGAAAGAACTAGGAGGCAAAGGGCATTTATAGAAGTCTAAATACAGGCATGTACATATCAGATGGACATTGGGCCTCCACTCAAGCACTCCCTCAATGCAAGAACACTTTGTTCTATTACGCTGGCATTCCTTGATGCTCACCTTCCTGACATGATTGCTAAAGTCAAATGGGTGCATAAGCAAATGTGGTGAAGAAAGCTCATAGTGCCCTGCTATAAAAAGATAGCTGGGGTCTTAAAGGCTTAATGATAAACATGTGGCCATCTAGCTGAGAAGCAACAAAGCCCATATGGAAGAACCACACCAGCCTGTGTGATCAGGAAGTATCGAAGGGATCAGGCATCACAGAACAAAAAAATCGTATCATTGTGAATGAGGGGGAGTACAGATTGGGGACCCAAAGCCCATCTGCAGACAACTGGACATCCCCTTACAGAAGGTCGCCAGGAGATGAGCCAGTCAGGGTGCAGTCTAGCAATGATGAAACATACAACTTTCCTCTAGTTCCTAAATGCTTTCTCAACCCCGACTATTATGATCCCAATTCTACCTTACAAATATGGCTAAACTAGAGGATGTACAGTGGTACAGATAGGAACTGGAAACAGGGAATCCAGGACAGATGATCCCTTCAAAACCAGTGCTGAGAGTGGTGATACCAGGAGGGTAGAGGAAAGGTGGGGTAGAATGGGGAAACCGATTATAAGGATCTACATATAACCCCTTCTCTGGGGGGTGGACAACAGAAAAGTTGATGAAAGGAGACACCAGACAGTGTAAGACATGACAAAATAATAATAATTCATAAATTATCAAGGGTTCATGAGGGAAGAGATGGGAGGAAAAAAATGAGGGGCTAATACCAAGGACTCAAGTAGGAAGCAAATGTTTTGAGAATTATGATGGCAACAATGTAAAAATGCGCTTGACACAAAGGATGGATGGTGAGAAGAGTTGTACTAGCCCCAACAAAATGATTTAAAAAACTAATGTAAAAAGTAAAAAAAAAATTTTTTTACTTGTCTAAGTGGAACAATTACAGGGCAGATTATTTTTGACACAATGGGTGGAAAATATGAAAGCTTTGTTACTAGTGTGGCAGTTATATAATCTGGTGTCAACTTGAGACCCGTAATAGTAAAGGGATGGAGGTTCGCCTGTCAATCAGGTCACAGCTTGATGACCTCATTTGGAAGCCCTACGGAGATAAATAGCTCACTGGAGGCCAGATACTCTCTTTGCTTATCTCTCTGCAAGACAATCCTGTTGACAAGCCACACGGAGCTACCCTGATGGAGCCAGAACCTCGGAACTTAAGGAGCCACATGGAGACCCCCGCCAGGGCTGAGATGCTTCTACCACCACTGGATCCACAAGACTTTCCACCCATTGACCTGTGATCTTGCACTGATGTGTGGCATGAGTCTGAAGAGGAATTTATAGACTGGTATCAGACATATGGGCTAATATTGGACTTAAGGACTGCTTCCAGCACTCTGATGACAGGCCTTGGTACTCACTCCATCCCTAGCATGAGGCACGCCTCCATGGTTTGAAACACGGGGAAAGCGTTTCGATACGCAATATAGCAGGAAGGACATTTCTCCACAGCATATCTGCCCCCATAGATGTGTACACAAAGTTGTGTCCTATGGATGTTTGACTCTTCATGAACGCAGATAAAGTACGCTTTTCTCAGAATATTTGCTCCCCTAATTGCTTATCTTAAAGAGCATGTACTCCTCTTGTCTCTTGTATGCTTTGGACTCCCTCTGAAGTACTCCTGAATGCTTGGAATACCAAGACCAGTACACTGGCCATTTTGTTTTATGCATAGGAAAGACTTCCATGCAAAAATCCTTTGTAGTTCTGGGCACTTCTCCCAGGAATGAAGTTGAGTCCCCTGCGTCCCCTTTTCTGTCTTGTCTTCTTTAATGTACACACTGCTCTGCAGAACCATTCAAATGTAGGGCTGGACCCTACAAGGGAATGGGGGGGGGGGGTTCCACATCAAAAGAAACAATTTGGAGAGGGGCGCGGAAGTAACTTTCCTTTCCTGGAGTGGAGGACACCGCGGATGCCAAGTAAACATGCCAGCTTACAATTTTGGTTAGGGAGAAATGGTGTTGTCGGGAACAGGATTCCAAAGCTGTCTTCTATCCTGGTTGGATCTCTGGAGGGTTAAGGAAACTGGTCCCAGAAGAAGAGGTGTTTATCTCACTTTTCCACAGACCCTTGGATACTCCAAAAAGGTCTCAAGCATCAGACTTCTTGGATGGTAGACTTTATCTTTTATAAGATGTAGCACATTTTCCATAAGGCCCATCAAAAGGATTCAAATTGGAACTCTACTAAACTGTAAACACACTGTTGCAATTAAAGGAACTGAAATACTCCTTTGGACTTAAAGCTGACATGCCCCAGTATGGGCAGAAGCAGAGGACAGATGTCCCAAGATCATGGACTTTAAAGTCATTGGACTTTGTTAAAAATATCTAAATCAGAGCATGTACATGGGTACAGATAAGGGCTGGAAACACAGGGATTATAGGACAGATAAACTACTCAGGACCATTATTGAGAGTAGCCATACCAGGAAGGGAAGGGGAATGTGGGGGGTAAAGGGGGAACAGATCACAATGACCTACCTATAACCATCTCCCAGGGGGATGGACAACAGACAAGGAGTTGGGGGAGACATCGAATAGTGCAAGACATGAAAAAATAATAATTTGCAAATTATCAAGGATTAATGAGGGAGGGATGGGGAGGCAAGGGAGAAAACGACGAGCTGATACCAAGGGCTCAAGTAGAAAGAAAATGCTTTGAAAACGATGATGGCAACATATGTACAAATGTGCTTGAGACAATGGATGAGTTTATAGACTCCATGGAGAATACAAAAAGAAGGGAATCAATAACCGAATTGTAGGTAAACAGATATACTGGATGGTTTAAAATATGGCACACACACACAAATTAATAATATATCATAATAAGGGTTTCTGGGGGGATAGGATGGGGAGGGAGGGGTTAAGGGGAGCTGATATCGAAGAGTTCAAGAAAGAAAATATTTTGAAACTGATGCTAGCAATTGTAAAATTATGCTTGATCTAACTGAATTATGGATTGCTATAATATCTCTAAGAGTTCCCAATTGAATGTTTAATTTTAAAAGAAAGAAACTACAGCAATTTGCAATTTTGGTGATTTGTTTGATACAGATTGGTATGATTTTGTTGGCCTTACCTCATATGTATGGAGAAAAAACACATTAAACCAATTACAAAAACTGTCAAATCTTTGTTATTTAAAGACTATGGCTGTTCACTGCTTTATGCTATAGCTGGTACTCTTTGAAAATACCTAAATTGATTACATTATTGAGGTAGTATTCATTCTTGAATTTAGCCATACTCAGTTCCATGAATTTTTGTTAGTAATTGCTGACAGTATTTTAATATCCTGACCTATCAAACCCAATCAGATAAAGTTTCATTGCAATTTTTGCACTAAGGGCTAACATGGAAATTTTTTTAATACGAAGAATGACATAACCATCAA